>NC_071500.1:95000000-95625000 GCF_028408465.1 Anastrepha ludens
ATTAATAAAATACCAACTCAAACACAGGCATAGTTCACAAAATTTTAAGTGTGTTGGAAGTAAAAGATAATAGAAGTGACTAATAATATAATAAAAGTGGCAAGCTAAGAAGTTTACAAATTTATAAAATATGCAAATATTTTGTTTGCAAAATCAAATAATGCTTAAATTATCGAAAGTAAATAAAATTTTAGAAACAAATTTTATTGCGCAGTTTTTGCCCCTACAAGGATTTCTCCCTTATCACGACTTTTAATTAGTTCAAAAAATATTCAAATGATTACCTATTAAGGAAGTGGTAGTAGGTAAAGTAAAACAAAATAATAAATACTGTCGAAAATAGAAGTATACAAATTTCATTACTTAAACGAGAAATATTATACGCAAGCAGCCTGTTAAATCTACTTCCTTTGATTTCCCAATAAACACCAGAAACTTGACTAGTCAAACCTCAAATTTTAGCCTGCTTCCGCCAAGTGATGAGTGTTTTTTCTCTTTCGCTAAATTCTTACTTGCGGTGATAGTTTAAAGGTATGTTTTGCAATTGAAGGTCCATTAGATAGTATTAACCTTCCGATTGATGCAAACAATTTTGAAGTGAGGTTTCTGAGTTTGAACCCTTCTGTGGACTTAAGCAAATATCAAGACGTATAAAAGAAAACTCTTTTAATAAGCAAAACAATTATATAATATCGAAGTTCCTTATCCGGTTTTGTTAGGCGCAACGCCATTCAATTCTCTGATCCGCATACATTTAAGCTGCTCTTTATATCGCTTTGCTAGGTTATATCTGAAATATGCTGTTTTATA
Organism: Anastrepha ludens; assembly: GCF_028408465.1. NCBI lineage: Eukaryota > Metazoa > Arthropoda > Insecta > Diptera > Tephritidae > Anastrepha > Anastrepha ludens. The sequence goes on from NC_071500.1 coordinate 95,000,811, forward strand.
AGTCGACCGATCCCGGCAATAGAATTGAACGTGTTCAAAATTTGTTTCTTAAATTCGCTCTTTGCTCTATAATATCCCACCTTTAAATCCCACTCATCTCCTGCTCTTAAGCCTTAAATCTCTTGAAAATCGGTTCCAAGTTTATTTACTTATAAAATCTTTATCCATTTATTTTACTCAACAAAAAGAATTGTACATGCGTTAATTTAACAGAAAAAGAAAAGACAATTAAAATAAAGAATTTCATACCTATATGTAAATTTACAAAACCCATAAATATTAATTTTGGAAGTTTCATGAGAGAATTCTGATATTTCCCTTTTCTTGCACATTAAGGCACCATTTAAAAAATTCCCTCCTAACAGTGCTTCCCAATTCGGAAATATTTTGCCGGTCTTTCCTTTTCGCTTACCTGCCAATTTGTACCAGTCAGTTTTCTCTTTCTGGTCGAACACTGAATCGATTTGTCTTCTTCTTGCTCGCATTTTCTCAGCTGAGTTCGCTGTCAGAATCGAACGCTTCACTGGAACGACGCAATACATAGGGCAGCGGCCGATAAAAAACAACCACAAAAGCGAAATCTGCAAACAACAACAAAATAGTTGAGGTAGCAGCAGTGGCAGTAGCAGAGAAGCCAGCCAACGGGCAACGAAAACGAAAAGCTAGCTGCTCCGTGCGGTTGCGGACGGACGGGACGGCGAAAAATCGAATAACGAATCGGTCGCAAAGGCGAAAGGCAAAAGGCAGTGAAACGGCAAGACGAAGAATCGGTGCGTCGCCAGAGGGCATTAAAGAGAAGTTGGATAAACTCGGTAAAAATCTGTGCACTGTGCAAAAGGTCGTATCAGCATAATTATCGATTGACTAGGGGAATAGCTCCTGGAAGAAAAGGCAACAAAATTCTGCGAAAACAGCGTAAAAGTAAAAAAGCTGCGTTCGCATCGAGGAAGAACGAAACAGAAGCGGTTGGAGCACGAGCAGGAGAAGGAGCTGGTGGCAGCAGTAGAGTAAAGAGTGGAAATAGTAGCAGGGACGGCCGGTGTGCTGTTGATTCGAGAGCTGAAGGTGCCGGTGTTGGTGTTAGTGTGTGCATTTGTAGTGGTGATAATAGTGCTGGTGTCGTTGGCGTTGACGTACAGTGCACCGAACACGAATATTGTAGAAAGACAGAAAGGGGTAGTCGTAGTGACAGTAAAAGTGCACCAGAAGGTGCTGCCGCGGCTTCGACAACGAGGCATACTGGAGGAGCAGTCACTGGGTGTAAATCAGGTGGTGCGGGTAGAACGGTAACAGCATCAGCTGAAACAGGAGCCGGTAGTATATGTGGTCGCAGCAGTGGTAGCGGCAACAGTAGTAATAGTAGTAGTATCAGAGCCAGCGCCGGCGCAGGCGCAGACCTAGAAGAAAAGCAGCTGACCGCAACGCCACCACTACGCAGGACACGCAGCCAACAACAGCTGCAAAAAGAATACGCGAAAGGGCAGGACGAGGTGACCGGTAGAACTGGTGGCGCAGGTAGCAGCGGTGTTCGACGCACGGAAGCTGCTCCAGCAGCAGCGGGCGCTGTTGGCCAGGGCTGTGAGTTGACGACAACCATGGCGGAGACGGGCTGCAAGCATTTCCAGGCGTACGTGAAGGAGCAAAGCTTGGATACATTTCGCATTATTGATGCATACTTTTCGGCGTGTGTGAATAAGGATGCCCGAGAGAAAAAGGTGTGAAAAAAAACAAACAAAAGAAATGTATATGATAAGGAAAATTTTCATTTTTTTCATTCATTGTGTGCAGTAAGTTTATTAAGTAAATAGTTAACGATCGTATGGGCCACCTACTATTATGATAAGCATGCCAACCTTATCCTGTTGTAAACATCATTTGTGTATTTTTGCAGGCGCTTTCCTGCTGTTGCTTCGAGTGTGGCAGCTATGGGCTGCAAGTTTATGCCTGCCTTCACTGCATCTACTTTGGATGCCGTGGCGCACACATCGCTACACATTTACGTGCGAAAAAGCATGCAATCGCGTTGGAGCTGTCACATGGCACATTGTATTGCAATTCTTGTCGTGATTTCATCTATGATAGCCGTTGCCGAGAGATAGCGATTGTCAATCGACGTTTGGAAGCAAAAGACCTAAGTAAGAGTCTTAGTTGGCAGCCCTGGATACCGACGCCAAAGGAGACAAATTTACTGTTGGCTAACCCGCGACGTCGACATGTGCGCGCTAACGAGACGATTGGATTACGCGGCTTAATTAATCTCGGTTCCACGTGTTTCATGAATTGCATAGTGCAGGTAAGGAATGAGAGTGTGCATGATTCATGATTGCAATTTTTTTATCGCATTCTTTTATAGGCATTAATACACACACCACTACTCTCTGATTATTTCTTATCGGAGCGACACGAGTGCAACGCCAAGTCATCATTGAAGTGTCTCGTTTGTGAGGTTTCTCGGTTATTTCAGGTTTGTTATATACAAATATTTTGTCTTTCATTCTTTACTTTGCATATTGCTTTTGATCAGGAATTCTACAGTGGCTCTCGCTCACCATTATCTTTGCATCGCCTATTGCATTTGATCTGGAATCATGCAAAACATTTGGCCGGCTATGAACAACAAGACGCGCACGAATTTTTCATTGCCACGCTGGACGTGTTACATCGCCACTGCATTAAAGCAAAAACAGAGTGTGAAAGTGCCAATAAGCAGAACAATGCCACATCGTCTGGTGGTAGTGGTACGGGTGGTGCAGGTGGCGGAAATCAGCATGTGAATAGTAATGCAAACTTGAATAGCAACTGCCCGACGCAGTGTAACTGCATAATAGATCAAATATTTACTGGTATGCTGCAGAGTGATGTGGTGTGTCAAGCGTGTAAAGGTGTTTCAACCACAATTGATCCGTTTTGGGATATATCATTAGATTTGGGCGAGACGGCTCATGGTGGCGCCACGCCAAAGACGCTAATCGATTGTTTGGAGCGTTATACACGCGCTGAACACCTCGGCGAATCGGGGAAAATCAAATGTTCCACCTGCAAATCATACCAGGAATCAACGAAACAATTTAGCCTGCGCACACTGCCCAGCGTAGCGAGCTTCCATTTGAAGCGTTTCGAGCATTCCACATTGATCGGCAAGAAAGTCTCCACGTTCATCTCATTCCCCGTTGAATTTGATATGACACCATTCATGTCTGAGAAAAATAATGCTTATGGAGATTTTCGTTATTCACTGTATGCTGTAGTCAATCACGTGGGCACCATCGATGCGGGCCACTATATTGCCTATGTGCGACACCACAAGGATACATGGGTTAAGTGTGATGATCACATTATCACCACGGCGACGTTGAAACAGGTGCTGGACAGTGAAGGGTATGTACATACATAAGTGAAACCTACATGAATAATATAAAAGACAATTCGTGTTAAATGCCAATGTGCAGATGTGTGTTTGTAATTTGTAACTACAGTTTTTTCAACTTAATATTCAAATGTTCAACAGATATTTGTGTTGGTTAAAACTCATATCGTAAACAACCTCAAATGTTAATTTTTCTTTCTTTTCGTTTTCAACTTTTAATCTGTTTTTCTTTTTCCATTTTTTTTCAGCTATTTACTATTTTACCACAAGAACATTTTGGAATATGAATAGACTGGTTAAACATAATAATAATATTAATTATAAAATACAACAACAAACTACTACTCTTAGTACTACATACGACAACAAGAAGAATACAAATACAAAAGCGTACCACATCAAACAACTACATTTACAAATACAAACAAATAATTAAGCTATTATTAATAAATGCCGTAAACAAACAGCTGAAGGTGGCCAACGAAGAAGCAGAGCAGCAAACAGTAAGCATTGCTAAGGCAATGCGATCTATACATACCTAGCAAAGCAGACACCACTAACAAAAGTCCGAGGAGAAGAGATAGAAGCAAAAGAATTTTTGCAACTCTAGCTGATTACGGATCATGTGTTCGCACTGTGAAGCGTTGGTGGGATGTATGACTCGGTGGTGGCGCAAGTGAAAACGCCACCGCTTAACAGCCTAAAGCACTTACAATTTCCCGCAGTAGCAGCCGTGCTAATAGCAGTAATGAAAGCAGCAGTAAATACACCTCTAATGCTAAATATGGTTTAACAAAAGAAAACAAAAATAGTATATAAAATATATCTAAATAATTTTTATTTATTCTAAAAAAAAAAATGAAAGAAAACAGAAACGAAAAACAAAAAAGTACTCGTTAGCCGCTTTTATGGCGATTTTATTTACTTTCTTTCTTCCGTAACTGTTTGTCGATGGTTTTATTTCTCTTTTAATATTAGCTTCATGCAGCATTTTTTCTTAACGCGTTTCTGAATTAACAAATCTCTATTGCTTTTAGTTTTCTTATTTCATTTCCCATTAGTTTTCTTCTTTTTTTCGTTGTGCTGGCCAACGTTTTCCACTCTTTTTCGCGTATTTTGTCTGGTGTGCACAATCTGCTAATTATGCTATCTTCGCCCTTTATTACTGCGCACTCTACGCCGGTCTTTCACGGCCGACGTTTATCGCATAGTTGGCAGCGCTCGGGTAAATTGACTGGACGCGTCAGTGGGCAACGGCCGCTGGCATTAGATGCGTGCGAGTGGCACTACATCGGATATGATGAAACTTTTTAATGTTAATCCTAATTTTGCAATTGGAAAAAAAGTATTTGCAAAATTTTTAATAAAAATCATCGTCAGGTTTTAAATTCGTATTGACTAATAACAAAACAATTTAATCGATCGCTCTTCACCTTCTGCATTAAATTATGCGTTTCTAATGCAATAATTGAACTGTTGTTGGAACGTGGATGTAACAAAATATAAAATATTTCTATATATTCATCCAAATGCAAAAGCTGATAAAGTCAAATAAGTTGTTTTGTCGGAATTCCACATATACGTGTTCGTATATATTATGTGCTTCCATTAGTAAACAATTTCATATCGCTACTTAAAAATAGCCGTCATGCTGCACACATTTATACAACAACAAAAAAGTGCAGTTCAAATAAGTTTCAGTTAGTGATGCCAATTGCTGCCGAGCTTAGTCACCAACATTCTACTTCACTTTTGTTTTTGTTTGTTAATATGTTTTATATTTTGTTTTGCCTTTATTTTTCCTTTATGTTTATCTATGCGTACATACATATGTATGTATATTAACAATTCGTAGTATTTGTAACATTCACAAATGTGTAAATTGAAATTAATGATTATTTTTCCTCTAAGCAACAGGCAACCATGTGAAAGAGAAAATATTTATAAAATTCTTCAAATGAAATTAAACAAAAAGAAAAAAAGGAAATTAAAAAAAAAAATTTAACACGCTTGCGCGCATTCTTATATTCCAGCGCACAAGCTAACACGGGCTCGTCCGGGAATTGAACCCGGGACCTCTCGCACCCGAAGCGAGAATCATACCTCTAGACCAACGAGCCATGTTATCGTTTTGCGCTAATAAGTAATAAGAGTGCAATGTGTTCGTGGTTGTTTTTTCTCTATTCACCATGATGGGTGGTTAATCGTGTAGTGAGTATGGTGACTTTCAAATGCGCAGTGCTGTATTTTTGTGTACGACTAAAATTAGTTCCAAAAAATGTATAATGCATTTTGATCAACTGAATTGTAGTAAATTGTTTTAATAAATGATTTTACAAATGCACATGAACGCAGTTATAAGTACATAACGTTATTAAATATTTGTTTATTATAAATTTCAAGGACGATAGTAAGTATGTGTACATGTTTCAGCGTTCCCTTATCAGCAGAGTTTTTAATGATTCAGTTGGAATACCTTACCGTTCATTGTATTTGTACAGAGAGGGGCAACAAATTCAGGCGTAGTATTTTTTATTTTTTTTTTGCAACTGAAATTATTTTACCAACTTTATTATAGTCATCTAAAGTGGAATTGATATTTCTTTTTTCCTGGAAGGAATTAATATTTCGTTTTTTTCTGGAACTGATATTTCTTTTTAAGAAAGTAAATTGGGACATTTTGAATAGTCCCATTATGAATGCGGACATTTTGAAATCAACTTATTTTGCGTGTTTAGGTAATTACTTTAAAAATTGTTTACGAACAAAAAACACAAAGAGCAACTTAATCTGAAAGAAAAAATATACAGAGCTTGCCTAATGGAGATAAGTTATATGTAGATATTGACCAAATATTTAATAAATCGATTCCATTTTTATTATTTATGGAGTAATAAAGCTTTTTAAAATGAAAAATATTTCAAACTCTGCCACATAGTAACGGACGGTGCAGCAAGAAACAAAAAAAAAGTTAGTTCAAGTGTGTGAGGTGTAAGGAAGGGTACAGACGACAAACATGTCTGCTATCGTTTGCCTCAGACGGCGACTGGCTCATATGTGATTTCGTGCTCATAGCATAAAGATGGATAGCAAAAACCCGGATGATGAGATTGCTGTTTGTTATTTAAGTATGTTTAAAAAGAAAGCAAAACGTTGAAAAATATGGGTGAATTATTGACAAATAGAAGAAGAAAGATGCCATGTAAAGTGTAAATCTGTTAAGGGGTTAGGGGTACTCAGAATTTTCAAAAAATTTGGATTTTGTTTTGCATTTTCTTAAAGGATAATGTCTTAAAAATATTGTGTGGGATTTTAAAGTGAATCCGACAAATACTTTTCGAGTTATTTAACAATTCACAAAGGGCGCTCGGGTGCTGGAACTTTAAATGCGTTTTTCTCAAAATTATGCTTTTTGAACTGCTGATCACTATAGCTTAAAAACCGCTTGGTAGATTTCAATTAAATGTATACTGCTTTTGAAAAACACAATAAAACTCGTGCCATATTAGAGGATTTTTTTTTTTTAATTTCAATTTTTTTTAACAATTGTCGGTTTTTTTCTTGAAAATCTGAAAAATATGCGGCCACCATATTGTTAATTTTGAAAAAAAAGCTTCGATCAGGCACAAAATTACCTATTAATAAAACTAATTTCTCTTGTCCGATTGATTTTAGTTGAATCTCCAAGGACTTGTGATGATTACCGCAAGGGATCCGCACAAACAGCGATAACTTTTACATTTATTAACTTTTTTTTTTGTAAATTTTGCTAAAGTCAAGTCGAAACATCATGTATTATGTTTTTATTTTTGTTAAATAAAGCAATTGACTGGCAAAATAAAAAAAAAAATAAATCGTCTTGAATTATCGGATTATAAAAACTATAAAAATTGTTTACATATAGTATGGACGAGGAGACACAAGAAAGATAGAGAACAGCCTTCCGTATTCGACGTATTATAAGATCCCATGGATAAACAAGCAAAAGGAAGGGGAATTACTTATTTGTGAAGAAGAAGATTAGGTGTAAACAATGAAAACAACCAAACACAAGAAATTATATACACACACACTCACATTCTTACGACGGCGTCTTGCGCATAAAAACCGCAAAAAATGGATTTGGAGGCTTTATATTAAATTGTACTTTCACAGTTTAACACACGGCACTTCGTTCTCATTAGTTTGTTTAGTTTAAACCTCATAAATCACCATATTACCACGCTATTCACTAAATTTTCACAAACACGTAATGTCTCTTACTTTTTTTTTGTTTTTTGTTTTGTATTGGAAAGTGAGCTGTATCAGTTTTGTCAAAATCACGAAAAATAAAATAACAGTTCGGCAAGGCGCCACCTATGGCACTCAATTCGCCGTAACTGCAAACGATATTCTATCAATTCGGCCTGATGGGCTGTTATTTCTTCCTTTTCCACAAACTACCGTTATGCTCACCATTATTCGAATAAAAAGTAAAATACTAAGACTTCGCTTTTTCATTTAAATTTTGTTAATATTTGCATTGTTTTATTCGTGACAAACAAAATGCCTCGCAGAAATAGAAAAAAAAGTTCACTTAGTGATCGTTTAGACATCATACGGAAAAACAACGTTTCAGCTGATATAACTGGAACGATTAGTGATAATGATGCCGCGGATAAAAGTACCAATAAGTCGATTTCAAATGAAATGCAGCCAATTCCCGAAGAATGCATTTGTCAACGAGATGCCAAAACATTTGTGTGCATCTGTTGCAAAATGTTCAGTTTCGGGCGTATCTCTGAGTCTTGTCCTATTCACCCAAATGTAAGTCAAGCCAAATGTGCCACTTGGTATACTGCATAGAGAATACATAAAAGTCAGCATCAACATCTGTCTCTGCTACAATATTTGTGTACAAAATTCTTGATAAGATAATTGGCATTTTGTAAGGAAATCATTTTCTTTATCCTCATAGGTTACTTACTTGATGGATTTCTCGTGCTGCCCCTATTGCTATGGACAGGCTGAACACCTTCATGTTGTTAATATGGAATATGAACGATATTTCAAGATATAATTTGTTTATACATATGTATGTACATACTCATCATGCTAGCGGTTAGTGAATATGAGATAATTATTTAACATAAACAACTGCGTTCGATTTGATTTTATAAACCTTTTGTTATTACTATTTAGTTGTAGTAAATTAACTGAAATCTTCTAATTTTAATTTAATTTAAAAAATAAATGCACACATGAAATGCCACTATGAACATTAATTTACTGAGTAATGAATGCCTTATAGCAATTTTTTAAACGTGGACATGTTTCTGTATCCGTTTTGGGCACCAGTTATCCTAATAATAGAATTCTCACAAACCTCGTTTGCCAGCAGTCGTAGCTGGGAATAAGAAGATTAATGTGCGTATGGTTTGTCAGTGTATTGATTCTGTGCATAACCTTCTGGCCACTGAACAAAGTAATTACAATGTATCCTGGCTGGACTACATACATATAACCATTGGTTACAGCACGCATAAGTCATGATACTCTAGAATCCATGTTTGATGCAAATTCATCTGATTTGAGGTTTTGGAAGCATTATGCAATCATACACATAAGGGGCTTTCGTGTGTGTAGCGCAAGATGTGCATTTCACCACTGAACCCAACGCTACTCGAAGTGGTTATGATGCAGGTGCGTGCTGCATATGTACCTATACCTATACCTCGTATGTATGCACGTAAGTGTACAAATGAATGCATTAGATGATAATACTTTCTCTTCTAGGTGTCCAACAAACGTGACTGTAAAGTGTGTAGCACCTAGTCGGTTGCAGATAACGTCAGCCTGGTTTGGCAGGTTACTTGTTACGTTCAAGTTGAAAATGATAGTATTTTTCAGACACCCAAATGCATATCAATCTACTTAAGTAACAATTGTTAGCCAATACTTAATTTTTTATACGTGTCCACATACACACATACTTGTTATATACTAAAGGTAATTTTAATGTTCTTTTCTCTCACGAGTATATGTCCGAAAAATGTTCTGCCTTTAAGTGTTTTGGGAGTAAAATATATGAAAATTATTGTATTTATGAATTAAACCATTGAAGTGTACTAATGGTGCCTCAGCATTGCGGGCATATGCAGTAAATGCAGATAAATACTTGTAGGGCCCCAAATATTTCAATACAAAGCTTCATTCGTACATATAATTCCATAATTCATCATATACTATGTAAGCGGCAGATAACTTACATTCGCATGATCCTTGAACTTGTGGATGGCGAAAAATTGTTGTAGAGTATATATGTATGGCTTAAATGCCAGGAAAGGTTGCGCTTTTGATGCTTTTGATAAATGGATATTGGCTGCAGCCTGCAGTTGATGGGTTCAACGAAATTTCTAAGGGAATACTCGTTTTGGTGAATGGAAAAATACAAAGAAGTGGAAAACATCTATTTTGCTTTCGAGGCGTATAAGGGGCGGTAGCGGTGATGTCGTATAGGATTTTGAAAAAATTTAATGCCACTAGCCGAAAGCGTTGGTGCGTGAGAACTTAGGTTCGGATCTCTGGTACACCAAAATTAAAAAAAGTTTTTTTTCCAACAGCGGCCGCCACTCGGCAGGCAGTGGCAAACCTCCGAGTATATTTCTACCATGGAAAAGCTCCTCATAAAAAGAACAATCAAGACGCATCGAAAGCAGACTATCTGGTTCCCAAAATGGATATGAACAAAGACTACAAAATACAAATACCCGACAGAAAGGATTGGCAGACCAGAGTCAAGTCAAGTTGATAGTGGTCACAATATTTATACTGACGGCTCAAAGATGGACAATGGCACTGGATCGGGAGTGTACTCGGCGTAATTATCTTTAAAATACTCCTTTAGACTCCCGGACTGTGTAGTGTCTTCCAAGTTGAGATCTACGCTATAGACCAAGCAGCAAAAACGATAAGACTGATGGTGATATGCGATACACTAGACAGGGCTAGTATACTGCATATACCTATGCTGTTAAAACAACAACAACATAAGACTGATGGTCTAACCTCCAGAAAACCTTATCATTTTTGTTGATAATCAAGCAGCGATCAATGCGCTGGCCTCGGCGCACATCAATTCAAGATGTGTTTAAGAGTCGCTCTCGCTTATCCAACAGTAAAGACCACACTTTGTTGGGTCCATGCCCATTTTGGAGTAGAGGGAAATGAAAGAGCGGATGAGCGTGCAAGGAAAGGCTCTGAATTTGAACTTCAGCGACTGGTAGAGGACATAAGCATTCCTCTAAACGAAGTGTATACTGCGATTGACTTGAGCTTAATCGCGGGAACCAATAGAAGATAGTCCCTGACTACTAACTCTAGGGTCTTCAAAGCGCTCTGGTCAAAACTGAACCTTAAAAGGACAAAGTGCTTGTATTCAACAGGTCGTCCCAGAAGGTGTTATAGGCAGAGTGCGTAGAGCGCTCAAAATTCGCTCCTACTCTTTCAAGCTATCACCAAAAGCAATAAAACTCATACAAAATATTCTCTGAGTAAATCATTGAGAGGATCTATTTTGCGTAAACTCCTCAAACACTTTTATTACTCATTTGTTTGTATACAAAGAGCGCTGGTCGTTCTGTGAGCACTCGCTTTGTTTTCATCCCCTGAGTTTTGTAAATGATGCGCTCTTTATTTGAGCTCAAGTTTATATGAATTTATCAATGATAAGTAATTTGATATTCAATATTGTCCCTTTTTGCATTGCTCAATTATAAATATGCATTTCGAGCATACCCTAACCAATTTCTGCTTTATTTAAAGAAAGTAATACTTTGCGAGAATAGTGAAGTTTTTTCACTTATTTTTTTTAAATATAAATAATAAATAAAACTTATATGAAAATAAAAATTTCAAAGAATTTCAAAGAAATAAAGTAAAAGAAAATTTATTAAAGTTGAGGTTCATTGAATTTAATGTAAGTCGATTAAATATATTGTATTATTTAAGACTGATCGTCGTTCGGTTCGTGAAAATCTGTACTTTTGAATAAACTTTCATTCAATTTGATAAACAGCTAGAAAATCTGCCCATTTTTTACACTTTTTACACACGCGAAAACTTGCAAACGCAAACTAGCCACAAAAACGATTTAATAAAAACAAACGGCCATAGAAATTCAAGTAGGCAAATGTGTCAATATAAAAGAGTGATAAAAAATGATGCTTTCAAAGAAAACTCACTGAGCATACTAAATGATTGCTACTGTTGAAGAGAGTTTATCATTTTTAAATAATCTGAGAGGAGAGAATAAGCAAGTGAACACTCAATTCGGTTGATGCTTTCAAAGAGCGCATGTTAAAAGAATGTCGAAAGAGGAATGTTAATAAATGATTTTTTCGCTCTTTCAAAAAATAACTGATGCTCTATTGTTTGGTTTTAAGCAGAAATGAAAAACTCCAAACAAAATGCATTGAGTTGAGTTTTTATCAGCTGAATGAGGGATATTCTACTCATCAATGATAAGTATTTACGAACTCTGGTTATAGGTCGCCCTATAGGTGTACATCACAATGACTTCTGCAGGAGTTGTGGAGATGAAGAAGAAATTGTGTCGGTACAATACCTTCTCTGTTAATGTCCTGCACTTCAAAGAGGTCGTGCCAAATATTTTGACATGGGAAATTTGCAAAATGTCTCATGTTAGTGGATGGAAATCAAATGAAGGTGTGACAGTGGGCTGTAAGGCTCCTGGCTAACCTAACCAATGTTATGCTATTTTAAGTAATTACATTTCTTTTATTGTATTTTTGGTTTGGTTTATACTAGTTGGTTTTGTTTTATTTTATTTAATTTTTTTTTATTTAAATTTAAGGTTTATTATTTATTTAAATTTTTTTTTATATTTATGTTATGGAATTTTCTGGAATAGACATTTTTTTGTTATTTTTTGTTTTATCTAATTTTATATTAGTTTTTTTTTTTTTAAATTTAATTTAATCATTTTTTCATTAAATTTTTCTTTAGTTTTTTATATTGTTTTACCTTGTTTTTCTTGTGTTGCATTTATTTTTTAAATTTGTTTTCACTTTATTTATTTAATTTAATTATATTTAATTTTATATTTTATTTATTATATTATTATATTATATTATTATATTTTTTCTTTTTTATGTTTGTTTTTATTTTTTATTTTTAGTTTTTAATTTGTTATTTTATTTTTTAAATAAACAAATTTTTTTCCTCTTTTTATTTAAATTTTTTCTACTTTTTAATTTGTAATTTAATTTTTTAAAATTCTTTCAATTAATTTTTTTAGTAAGGTCGTTTTATTTATTTTTATTTTTTGTATTTAGTTTTTACTTTGTCTTCTTCTGTTTCATTTAATATTTTAATTTGTTTTCACTTAATTTAATTTAATTAATTAATTTTTATTCTTTTATCTTCTTTTTATTTTTAATTTGTTATTAGCTTATAATTTGTAATTTTAGTTCTTAAATTTCTTAAAATTCTTTCTGCGGTTGTATTTATTTTTTTTAATTTGTTTCTACTTTACTTTATTATTAAATTAATTAATTTTAACATATAATTTTAATTAATTTAATTAATTAATTTAATTTAATTTATTAATTTTTTTCTTTTTTATCTTGTCTTTATTTTATTTATTTTTTATTTTAATTTTTAGTTTTTAATTTGTAATTTTATTTAAAAAAAAAAATTTTAATTAATTTTTTTAAATAATTTTTTATATTAATTTTTTATTTTTGTTCTCAGCGGTTGTTCTTATTGTAGCAACTTGATTAGCACTTCAAAATAGTGAATATGTACAATTTTAACAAAAATGGATGCTGGGCAAAGTTTTGAATTCACGATTTTTCCTTAGTGTTTCCTACTTCAGAAATCGAAAACTATAAAAATAACCAATTTTAAACAGTACTTTTACTTTCAATTGAATTCAAATATTTCAAAATCCCCCAACTTCGGATTACTTATTAGTGCATCAACAAAATCTGCTTTTGCCGCCCTACTCAACTGCTAGCAAACGAGGCTACTCAATTGGTATCATTATTTTTATGTTTTTCGTAAACTACTTGAGTAATACATACGTACATATGCACATAGTGTAATATATGTTCATAAATGCGTGAACGTGAATTTCTCTTCTCTATACCTTTCATTCTTTTATTTGTCGACACTTAAGTTTCCAATTTTTCTTATTACAGACAAAAAGTTCAATGCCGTTTGCCAGCCAACAACAAAGCATTTGTGAGAAGAGAAGCAGAAACAAGTGAGAAATGGAAGGAATCATTCACTTTATTAAAGGATACACCTAATTTTACTCTTTTCTATCTTCTGCCAGACATTATTTACACACATTTCTCCATTGCATATATGTATGTGTGAATTGAGTGCCAGGATTCAATTCCACAACATCTTGCCATACCATTAAGTTGCGCAATCACTTCTCAGCGGCGCTATTCAATCAATCTACGAAATTTACGTCGAGGAATAGTTGGCAGCGGAAGGAAACAAAACCATTTAAATGACAAAAGAAAAAATGTATACTATTGCAAGCATGTCTTGACGCTGAACAATAAATATACAGGGTGCATACAGTAAGTAATTGAGGAAATCCATATTAAATGATTATTTTTATTTTTGCTCTTTTTTTCAATAAAACATGGAGGATTACAACTTAACTCAAGAAATGAATAGACTTGCAATTATCGTTGCTAGACAAGATGAAGTCCAGAATAAACATGACTGGCGTCATAAAAATGTTTTTGATGGCGCCATCTTTTTAATGAGTTAGTGCGTGTGAGGTTACACCCCTAGCTGACTTCCAGTGAAAGCTTGGTGATATTCGGTTCAGTGGAAGCGAAGTTATTGCATCTAAAGTGTCATCGAAACAAAAATGAGTTTCGAACAAAGAGATAACATCAGTTTTTCTATTAAAATCAGTAAAATGTTTATCGAAACATTTGAATTGATAAAAACAGTGTTTGTCTATCTCGTGCCAGAGTTCATGAGTGGTTTACACGTTTCAGAGATGGTTGTGAGGACATAGGTAAATGGCAATGAACAATCGGGCCGCTCAAAAAAGAAATATTCACCGAAAAATCCATCGAAATTGTTTGAAAATTTATCAAGAATGAACCGAAATCATAGTTGAAATTCATGGAATCCGAATTGAATATCTCCAAAACATTGATTTATCGCATTTTAACTGATCATTTGGCCTTACGAAAGTTCTGTGCACGTTTCATTTCGCACAAGTTAACTGAGGACCAAAAATTGCTCAGAATTCAACATTCGAAAGACCTCATTAAAGGGACGAGAAAAGACGAAAACTTCCTTTACAACATTGTAACTGGTGATGAAACATGGTACTTTCAACACGAACCTGAAAGTAAGCGTCAAAGTGCCGAATGCAGGGCCCCAGACGAGCCACCATCCAAAAAATCGCGTTTGGAGAAGTCAAAAATCAAGTCGATGCTCATTTATTTTTACGATTCCAAAGTAATTGTTCACAAGGAGTTCGTGCCGATGGGCCAAACCGTCAATGCAATTTTCTATCTTGGCGTTTTCAAGCGTTTGTTGTTTCGTCGAATTCGCCCTGAATACCGCGAAGGAGGAAACTGGCGCTTATTGCATGATAATGCACCATCTCATCGATCCACTCTTGTGACTGATTTTTTGACTAGAAATCGCATTTTAACCATCAATTACTCCCCGTATTTACCTCATATGGCTCCCTGTGACTTCTACCTATTCGGAAAATTGTATTTGGCCATGAAAGGAAAACGTTTTGTGTCCGTAGAGGCCACCCAAAAGGCTTATACCGACATCCTGAAGGACTTTCCGGTCAATGACCTAAAACACTCTTTCATAACACCGAACTTATGGCCGCCTAACTCCCCAGACCTTAATGAGCAGCTGGATGTTGTTCCAGCTGATGGACATTTTATTGAATGATTTTATAGATGTAAAATAAGTTATTGTTGTGTAAAAAATTTGTAAAGTTTTTTAAATTTTGTCCAAAATAAAAGCTAATTAGTTTTTCTCTCGGGTTGCCCTCAAATACCGTACACATCCTGTATGTATGTATGTACAGAAAAAATAAATAAATATAGAAAAAACCAACACTTCCACAGGCATCGGATTACAGCGATGCGCTGGCACTAATCTGCTAACAAGGCAGCCACACAACCACTCAGCCAGCGAACCACATGCGCCCACTCAGTCTTTGCAGCCTTTGCGCAAGTATGGAGGTATTGGAAATGCTGTTTAAAGCGACATGAGTTGTATTATGGCTACGCACGAAATTATATTGATGTACAACTACTTAAAGTTACATATGTCCGTGTAAAGTTGCTAAGACTTTCACGGAAGTGAGATACAATAAATCATCGTCAATGCCGTCATGGCATTGGTAAGTAGGTTTTCATCGATAAATACAGTGTGAGCGAACGAAATTGATACACTTTAAATGTTCAAGCTGGAAACTGGATATGAATTCTAGCAAGAGGAAGTTCATACTTAAAAAAAAAATCTAATAAAAAAATACTCTTCATTAAAATAATACTTCGTTAAACTAGTCTCGATACCCATGCAATAACCGCGTGATGCATGAGAAGATCTGAGGGACTTGTCGAAGGAGTCGACTAAGCGTAATGAGTATTATTGTTGTTGATTTTGTAACAGCGAAAAATTCTCTACATATTCTTGGGGTTTGCTAATGAAATGACAATCCTTGGACGGATGAAAATTCGGTTCGTGCCAATAACATGCAACTTACTCTTGCGATTTGCCATCTCTTAGCGCACTATAAAGAGCTAGTTTACTGGGGCGGCAGCCTTTAGTCGGGGAAAAACCCGAGTCACTCTGGTACTTAGAACCGGCTGCCATGTGAAGGTACCCCGAACAATACTAACCACCTATTCACATGCCCTCTTAAACCCACGCACTGGACACCTCTCCATCTTTGGACCCAAACCATTGAAACAGCATGCTTCCAGTCCGCACGGTTAGATGAGATAGACGATGACGACCTAGTCATCTAGACATCGTAATGGCAGGGCTTGATGAACTGTCTCAACAGCAACAACATTTGGAAACTCTCAGTTGAAATGGTTGGACACATCAATTGACTATGAAAAAATATATGTACTTTGAATATAAGGAAATAACTAAAAAATGAAATCAACAAAAACCAATTTCAATATTCACTTTCCATTCTTAAAATGCCATTTACATAATTTTCAATTGGTTTTGCTATAAAATAGACCAGAGGAACAGAATATTTCCAGTTTTTAGCCGGGTATAAATCTGGGTCGTTCCGGTAACGCGGAACCGAGTGTTTTGGGAACTATTTTGCCTTTAGGTTGTTGTTGTTGTTGTAACAGCAACAGTAACTTTGCCTTGTCAGTGTAGTGTAATCATCGGTCGTCTCACGGTAGGCCCAGGAAACTAGCTGTATCGACAGGTTGGTCCCAGAGGGTGAGGGGTGTTAGATGAGTGGGTTTGATGGGGCATGTGAAAAGGTGGTTAGTGTCCTGCGTGGTGAATTCACGTGCCGGATATATGCTTAGTATGTCGGGGTCGATTCTGGATAAGTCGGAGTTTAACCTGCTGCAGTATCCAGAACGTAGTAGTGCCAAGGTTACGCGGGACTTTCGGGAAAGTTGGAGCTCCTCGTCTGCGATTGGTGGTGGTTGGACTCCGATAACGGCATACGGGGGTCGCGAGTTTAGGAAAGTGGTAATGGTCTCCCGATGAATGTCGCTTATGGTCTGTCTATGCACTGTCCGATCCACTTGGATCTCGTCCGCGTCATTGAGGAAATACCTCCGGACGTGCCTAGGAGGTGGCTCAGGGTCAAGCAGATGTCTTTTTTTAGCAGATGTCTAGGTATTTTCCTTTGCCGGTTTTAGATAAAAGTTCCATGACTTTTCCTGCTTGCTTGTAAGCTGCTTCGAAGTAAAACCCTATCCTATGGAATTTGGGGTTTCCTGGTAGGTTATGTCTTACTGAATAAAACAGTTCAAAGGATGTTTAGGGAAGTTCTGGAGGGCATTCGCCGTTCCATGGTAATCACTAAATATCTGTCAGAGTTATCCCTATTGTAACACCAAAGAGATCATGAAAAGAAATTGGAAGTGGAACCTTATGTATGCACAAATGAGACTAAACCCAAACTCTTATTAAGCCATAGCTCTTTCCTTGATAACTTCGTGGCAAGCTCCAGCTTCACAGTCGCTAGAGTCTTCGAGAAATAGCTATTGCTCAATTAAATGAATAGTAAACTAGTCGTTTGCCCTCTACAATTCTTATCAGGACTCATACCATGAAAGAATTCCAAAAACTATTTTTCCTATGGTGTGTTAAGTGGTGGGATTACTAGTGGCTTTCCAAACCTTTAAAGTAATACAAAGTAGTCACGGCTTTGTGGACTACCAATCTCAATAATAACGAAAAAAATTATAATCGATTCTTCTACTTAATCTCAGCCTGATTTTTGGAACTACATCACGTGATTCGCACCCATACAGTACAACATCGAATACCGGGGAAATCCCGAACCATTACAGTGTGGAGAGGTATCAGCAAACTTAACTTGAAGGCGATGTCACAACAGCTCATTTCTTGAGTCTACTGCTACGTGTCATTAACGCCACTGACCGACTTAGTTCGCTGCGGTAGCAGCTCTTGGTAGGGAAAATTTAAAAAATTCCGCTGCGTGGAAACATTTACTAGCACAACTGTAAGTTCATATGCTCGGTATGTGAAGGATCCTTGCATGATAGTAATTATCAGATACTCGCTAAAACTCGCTCATCTAACACTTCTTTTCTTCTTTCTGCCCGCTCTTAAAGTTGGAGAATGACTAAAACAACGTTCCGAACTTCATAACGTCCACACAATGGCTCTCAAATTTACCAGACGCGAATCCGATGGATTATTCTCTTTAGGCCATTTTGGAGAGCATAGTCTGAACTAATAGATTCACCAGTCTCGGGGCGCTGAAAAAGCCATTGTCCGTGAGTGGGCAAAAATACCTGCAAGTCCCATTCGGACAGCTTGCGATTCGTGTCTGGGCCGCCTCAAGGCCATAGTCAAGGCAAAAGATGGTCATATCGAGCAAAAGACAATTGATTCTTAATTTTATATTATTTTCACACATTTTTTACTTTGAACTGAATAAAAGTAATTTTCCAAACTAAATTTATGGCCTTTTGTATTGATTACACTTCGAGTGCCAGACCCTGTATATGGCTTGCAATAGAGAGGGCTGGAAATTTTTGTAGATAAGCTAAGTTTCCAATTTTATAATGTTAGTGTGTAAATATAATAATAATAGATGTCGAAATTACGGCGAATAATTCAAATGTATCTTTTTCTTATGTCTCACTGTGGCCATCTAAAAATACAAACATATATACATACAAGTATATTATATATCCACATGTACTCGTGTACATTTATGTAAATATTTGTCTGCATCCAAGTGCTTGCACGTGTGTCTCTTTGCACTATTAGCACCCGATCTGTGTAGTTTCTGGTAGCATTAGCACTCAGGTTGCCCGCTCTTTACTAACAGTTTAATGCTATTTAGCTCGGATATTGGCGCACACGTGAGTGCCTCCATCGTGATTATAGGGCATAGCACAGACGCATGAAATTCACAAGTACATATATGTACGGTATGCATGGGTGCATCTAAGCATGCGTTGCATTCGTTAGTATGTAAGTGTGTGTAGAAATTTTAAAATGCCAACAGATACTGTGAAATAGGGAAACACTGTTTTGGCTTGCTTAGGGGAGGTGTGCAGCATTTATAAAAAACCCATAAATGACATAATGGATACTCGTCGTAAGTAGTAAACTAAAGTGCGACCAACCCGTCTTGAGTGCAAAGTGTGGTCGTAGAAAGCAGAAGATCGCTACAGTGAGACGATTTCACACATTGCGCCGAATGGCACTCAAATTGGTATTATTATGGATTTGCTAGGAGTTTTCCTTGAATGTTATGAGCGGAAATTGCAAAGAATTTAAATGTGTGTGTGTATGCGTGCGTGGTGATGGGTTGAACGTAATATTTTAGGCAGATTCTGTGTGGATATTAAAAAATTTAATAAAGGAAATGTGAAGTAGTAAACTCTTTTAAGATTTCAATGCTTTGAAAGGAAAGTGTATGCGTTTGAGTTAAAGGGTGTCCTTATATGTATTATTAAATAATTCTTGAATATCAAAGTGGTGATAAAAATGTTTGGGAAATTATAGTGGCTAAAGTTAACCATTCCTGAGATCGTTGGAAAATAAGGTCAAATGCCACTCTTAGCTCAAAACTTTGTAGAAGTACAATACGAGGGCGATTCAATAAGTACCCATGTTTGATGACAGAGAGCGTTCTTGAGGGAAGTTGGTGTTAGCATCGTAAAACCAATTTATGACTGATTCATAGGTTAAATTGGATTTGGCAGCTATTCGAAGAAGGATCACTGGGCAATACTACAGTGAGTTATTGGACCGCTTTCACAAAAAATTGAAGGAGACACGACCGCATTTGGCGAAAAAGAAGGTGCTGCTTCACCAAGATAACGCACCAGAACATTCATCCGGAGTTGTCGCCGCCAAATTGCATGAATTGTATTATGAATCGCTGCCGCACCCCCCGTATTCACCCGATCTGGCTCCCTGCGACTTTTTCTTGTTCCATAATATGAAAAAATGGCTCGCGGTAAAAAAAATTAGTTCAAACGAAGAAGTCATCGCCGAGGCAGAGGCGTATTTTGGAGAGTTCGACAAATCCTATTTTTGGAGGGATTAAAAAATGGCCGGATCGTTTGAGAATCCAATCTTCTAAAAGGGGACTATGTTGAAAAAAAAAATGTTTTTTGAAAAAATGGTGTCTTCCTTTCTAACACGGGCACTTATAGAACCCCCTCGTTTATTCCAAAATTGTTTCTTCATGCGAAAGTTGGTTAGGTTAGGTTGGCCAGGTTGCTTGTCTAAGACAAAACACTCGGTGACTCTAAAGTCCGTTGTGATAACTTCATTTGATTTCCATCTCCTAACTAAGTTGCAATAACCACTTAGACCTTTTTACGAAGGTAACTAGTCCCTCCAGTTAGACATTTTGCAAATTTCCCAGATCTTCAAAGAAATAATCGCCAAGATATTTGGCGCGGTTTCTTTGAAGTGCAGAACATTCACAGAGTGCAGAACATTCATCTTCACAACTCCTGCAGAAGCCATTCTGAGGTACTGGTTCCACTGGCTAGGGAGCCAATAGTGCAGTGAAGCGTTATAACACCTGTTGGGACGCTGGTAGTTGATCTGTTGAATCCAAGCAGACATTTACTTCTTTTAAGAATCAGTTTTCACCTGAGCGCTTTGGAAACGCTACAGTTAGTAGTCACTGCCCACCTTCTATTGCTTTCCGCGATTAAGCTCAAGTCAATCGCAGTATACACTTCGTTTAGAGGAATGTTTATGTCCTCTACCACTAGCTGAAATGCAAGCTCAGAGCTTTTCCTTGCACGCTCACCCGCTCTTTCATTTCCCTCTACTCCAGAGTGGCCAGGGACCCAACAAAGTGTGGTCTTTACTGTTGGATAAGCGAGAGCGACTCTTAAACACATCTTGAATTGATGTGCGCCGAGGCCAGCGCATTGATCCCTGCTTGACTATCAACAAAAATGGTAAGGTTTGCTGGTGGTAAATCCATCAGTCTTATCGTTTTTGCTGTTTGACCTATAGCGTAGATCTCAACTTGGAAGAGGTTACATCAGTCTGGGAGGCTAAAGGAGCTCTTTAAAGATAATTGTTTCGAGTACACTCCCGATCCAGTGCCATTGTCCATCTTTGAGCCGTCAGTATAAATATGGCGACCACTATCAACTGATTTGACTCTGATCTGCCAATCCTTTCTGTCGGATATTTGTATTTTATAGTCTTTGTTCAGATCCATCCTGGGAACCAGATAGTCTGTATTCGATGCGCTTTGCAAGTGTTCTACAAATAGTAGAACTGATGAATGACTGTGCGTGTTGTCTTGAAGCATGCCTGGAAGCAGATTTGACCGCTATCCCTTTAACATATATATCTATTGGGTAGGATCACTTCCAGCGCAGCCTGAGGCGTCGATCGCAGCGCACCTGTTATACCTACAAGAAGCTAATCGTTGGATTTTTATGAGACTCTTAGGTAGGATTGTGTCTGCACTGCCTCTCACTGCACAAAAGTTCCCTAAGTCGGGAAGTTTCGGGATTTTCTCAAGTAGTTTCGGCATCCCGTGATTCATGCCGGGACTCACATTTTGACACACATTTTTTAATAAGCTAAATAACATAAATTTATTTTAAAAATTAAATATTTGCTCTTATTTCAAAATCTTAAATCGATGAGAATATGAACTGTATGAGCCTTATGACGAAATAGACATAGCGCAGCGAGTAAAGATCCTGCGGCTTCGTTGACTGGATTATGGCATCCGAATGGATACAAACCCTCTGGCTCTGAAAGTATTCCATGCGGCACCAGCTGGTGGTAGCAGAGGAAGAGAAAGGCCTCCTCTACGTTGGAAAGATCAGTTGGTGAAGGACTTGGTTTCGCTTGGTGTTTCCAAATGGCGGCGGTTAGCACCGGAAAGAAGAGACTTGCTAAACTCGGCCAAAATCACGTAAGCGGTTATCGCGCCAATTATGAAGGATAAGAAGCTTCAAGTTCCTTTTTAATTGTAGTCAAATATGGCATTTTGCAAAAATCATACTTCAACTCACACAAAGGGTCCTTCAAAAGTGACAATTATACAATTTTACACGATAGAACAACGCGTTAAAATTATTGAAACTTATTATGAAAATGGTCGATTTTTAAGAGCAACAACGCAAAATTCGGGATTTTTTTGGTGGAAATATATCTCCGAATGAGTCGACAATTCAAAGTTTGGTGAAGAAGCATCAAGAAACTGGCTCTGTAGAGAATAGAAAAAGAACTGGCAGACCAAAAACTGGATGCTCTGTTGAGAATATTACTGCCGTAGCGCCTGTACTACAAAGTGTTGCTGCAGCTCACAACTTCCGAGCTTCGCCCAAATATCGAGCCGTTTGCGAATTAATGTGTGAGAAGGTGAAGCAACGCGGGATATCTGGTTGTGCGCTGGGTTTGGCACCCGTCACATAAAAACTTGCCCTGCAGCATGGATATCTCGACGTTCTTAAGAAGCAGGCATTCATGAATCGAGTGTTTGGTGGATTTTACCTGTAGATGTGCTGATGGTGGACAGTTAAATGATATCATTTTACACATGTAATTATAAAGAGTCACATTTGGAATAAAAATAGTGAACCCTGCATGGTTTGCCTATCTCCCAGAGCATCCGATAGATACTAGATATACTAGATATTTTGATATACATATCTAGAGACCCTTAGCGCAGGAGTTATTGCATCGGGTATTTGCAGTTTCGGATTTTTTATTCATTGAGATTTCCATATGCCATATGACAATTCTCCCATATTTACAATAAGTAAAAGTTTAAGTTAAGTTTAGGCCGTTTAAATTATTTCACTTGTAAAAGTGGACTACTGAAAATATTAAATTAAAAGGAGAGCTTACCTTTAAACTTTAAATTGTGTAATTCACTAAACTCAACTCTTACTTCATACTGGCTTCATTATGCAAGGATAACGACTCCTTGTACGTTTACATTACATTCTCCCGCATGCATGATGTAAATACCCTTAGGCCGCAAAGAGCAGCTTAAGGCTCACCGGCAGCAATTAATTTTTCCACGCACGCCCAAACAATTTAAGCCATACAAAAGTGTAATAATAAAGCCATGTGGCAATCGACAACAGTCATCTCAAAAATGGCATAATTAAAAGTGCATTAAAAGCATACACTAGACGGTGGTAGATGGTTTATATGTGGTAGATGGTAGATGAGCAATTAATGTCACTCATACGCCATGTGGAGCGCATGGAAGAGTTTATGCAATTTATGTCGGTTGGTTAAAGAAATGCTTGCAGTCAAAAAAGTTTAACAATGAACTTCGCATACACACACACAGTAATTTCAGCGCTTTAAATAGGTATGCGAGTGTTCGAGCGCATAAAACTTGCTGCAAGGCGTTCACCGACGAGTATTGCAATAAGCAAAGCGCCCGAGTGCAAACGCAGTGAGTGAAGAACGCTCGTAAAATATAGTGGGTAATAGCGTGGCGCGCGCAACAAAAATCCCATTAAAGCGGAAGTGGAAATTTTTAATAATGAGCCACAGACAACAATACGACCAACAGAGCCCTCCCCAGCAATGGAGAGACTTTGGGGAAAAAAGTTTGCACGTTGACATGACGAGGAGATAAAAGCGTATGAAAGGCAAAAAGTTTTTGGGCGTGCGATTTATATTTTCGAATAATAATAGTGCTTTATTTTTACATAGGCAACCGTTTCGTTGCAATGAAGTCTTAAGACTAAAAACTTATTTTATATTCTACTCGAAAGTTCGATTCAAATTCGGTTGGCCTTGAAGCGCATATATGCAACTAAGCAGATTTTGTCTTTGGGTATTCAACCGAACCTGAAACCGGAGCGTAAGCAAAGCGATAATGCTACTGCATGGGAATTCCTAATTTCTTATTTTATTTTTTATTGTTGTTGTATATTTATATGATGTAACTCGCGCACATTCCAACGAGGAATATCTACATAAAACTGCTGCTTTAAAATTTTGCGCAGCCACACTCAGCCGTGGACTGCTGTGGGCGTGGAGAAAAATGGCTGCAAGCATTAGTGTGAGTGGTCTGTGAGAAATCGTATGCAGATCGCATGAAAATCGCATCGTAAAAGCGTGCGAAGGCAATGAAAGTGTTGTCGCTGATGCTGGGCGGTGTGTTGCGTATACTCAGGCAGCCCGGTAGCACAGCACACAATGATAAATGCAATTGTAGTTGTTGGTGACGTCGTCAGGGTAACAGTGGAATGTCGGCAAGTTTATTTACCTTTTTTATTTTCCTTCAACTCTTTACTTGACTTTATTGCTGCGGTTTAATGCAATGCGGCCAAGCTGAGCACAGCTTACTGACTTCATTATTGTATGTTGCATAGGGATGGTTGACTTTCTTTCAGCGGCAACGAGTCAAAGGTTCCATGGAATTTACATTGTTTCGAGAACTGAAGGCTGACTTTACAAATGGAAATGTTTAGCGCCAAATGATAGGGTGGAAAGTGCTAATAAAAAAAAAAAAATAATGCGCAAACGAAAACAAAGAAAAGTAAAAGTAAAAGCTTATAGAAGTGTATGCGGCAGTTAACTAATTAATGTGGCCAACGTTTAGTTGTAAGTGCGAAAGTATGTTAGTCGAAAGCCAAACAGCTTCGCCGATGAAGACTAACTGGGGCTTAAGTGTCATAAAGTATGTCAAGCGTAGAGTAAAAGTCACTGCACTGCGAGCTACAACGAAAAAAAAATGTAATTGAAATACTTAGTTTCAGCTGCTCGGCAGGCACTCGGATTGGTTGAGCACCTAAGCAGGTTTATTGTGTGTATGTAAGAGAGGAAGCCGTGCCTTGCTCGGTGGCTTATGTGTTTTTTGTTTGGTGAATGAGAAAATACAATAAATGCTTTTTCAAGTCAGCGAAAGCAAATAAAATGAAAGTGGAATTTAAGGAAATAGCAAACTAATAAATAGTTGAGCGCGCTTGTGGGCGAAACTCACTGTGCGCATGAAACACTAAATGATGGCAGTTGTCCTTTGGCTTCTCCTCCAATTTATGGTGTGCATCCTGGTATTTTTTCACGAATAGAGGAGCCTACAATTTTATGTCACCTCCGAAAGCCAGATTGAAGATTTGTGAAGAGCTCTGAGATTTCCCATTGCCTACCGAGAGCGACCGCTATTAGAAAAAAAAGTTTGCTATCAATTGGTGTTTCGTGTGCGGGATTTAGAACCGGAGGACTTTCGAATGGCAGTCACACACCAACCCATTTGGCTACGGCGGCTGCTCATAGAGATTAATATTAACCTCTGCACATTGATTGAATTAAGGCTTGGAAAGCGTATACTTTTTTCATCATACTTTTTCGTCATCACTAATATTTCTGCACGAGTACAAAGCATGCCAGATCCTAAGCCATTCGCTTGAGTTTAATGGATCTTCCATCCTTACTCCCACACAATAGTCTGCGCATTATTTGCACTGTGGCTGCTAAAACAAGCAAAAAAAACGAAGAAAAACACACAGTTTGGCATCAGTCGCGATAGCAAGAGGAAGTGGGCGACCGCGGTTAGTGCAGACACCCGAAATTTAGCGAAGTCCTCAACCATCCGTGGAATCCTTCTGCCAGAAAAATGTGAAACACAGATGGCGCTCCAGGCAGTAAGAAGGCGTTGTTCCTAAGTAACGATAAGACTGGTAGCAGCAGGATTATCACCTACCCTGACAGAAATCAAATAGATTATGAAACCGACGCATGACTCGTCTTGCCCTAGGCTCCCGAGAGGAGTGAATAAGGAAAAAAATCATTTGCTATAAAAGTAAAATTAAATCTTTTTTGATTGTCTGCAGATTATTGATATTTAGAGTCACCCCATAAAATAAGTCTAATGGCGCCCTTGAGACGGCCAATCGACATGGAAAAACGGCTGATGACATGAAATAAACTTTGAGTCTAAAAAATCTTTCGTTTCATGGACTTATATGACTAACTCCACGAAAAATCTGTAAAAGTGGGATCGTTAATCGGCATTGCATTTCTCACAGCATCTTAGAAACTGTCTCATGACAGTTCCCGAACCGCAGATGCTAAATACCGCTGATACGAAAATTCGCAACGTTAGAAATTAGCACGGTTTAATCGATTCAAATTCCTCTACCTCGTATGGTGCCTATGTACATATATAGGTTAGGTTGGATTGGTTGCCCAAGGAATGGGCACACTTGGACGAAGATAAGCGGATTCGTCCTTTGTGATATCATTATGAAGGAGGTGAGGTGAAAGAGAAAACTGATGGGATGAAAGGAGAGGGCGGGGAGAGATGGTGGTGGGATGGTTAGGAGGGTGGGTTTAGAGTGTGTGTGATTATGAACGATGACTGTGCTGCGTTTGCGTCAACCGCTTTGTGCTGCTGATGAAATTCATCAGATTTTTAATGTCAACGCCAGCTATATCAGCAGGAGTAGCAAAAAAGTAAGAGCCAAGATGCCTGGACCTTAGCTCCGCCTAAGCAGGGCAGCTAAGGAGAAGGTGCTGAAATGATTCCACCTCATCCTCCTTACATCTAGCGCAAAAGGGGCTCGAGGTAATTCTAAGTCTCACAGCATGCATTCCTCACGTATAGTGTCCTGTGAGAAAACCCACGAGATTTGATATGAGCTGATATTTTGTCAACCGCAGAAGCTCACCCGAGCGCCCCCGATTCACACGTGGATTTCACAGAAGGATTTCACGACCATAAAAGTTTTTATACTTGCCCAACATTTGCTGTGTTTGCGCGAAGCCCATCTTTCCAAGAGCGGGGAAATCACCTCACATGTCCCTTGTCTGGCCGGCTCATCCGTCTCACAGTTTCACGCAATGTCGCTGTGACCAGGAACCCAGATGAGGCTTATGTCAAAGAATTCGGACGCAGTCGAAAGTGAGGCCAGACATTCTCTGACCAGTTTCAAATGCACCGTCACTGACCCGAGGCCCCTTATTGCCGCTTGGCTGCCGGAGTAAATATTTACTTTCTTGACTGTTAGTACGCATGTGAGCAGCCAATCAGATGTCTCCTTCATTGCGCCTACCTCTGCCTAGAGCACACTGCAGTGGTCCGGTAACCTGATTTTGAGCCTAATGGGGAGCTCCTCGCAAAAATCTCCTCTGCCTACCTTTCTTCCAACTTAGTTCCATTCGTGAACAAGTTCACTAGGCCCTGTCAACCCTTTCGAACAGCGACCATATCCCAATTTTTTTCTAAAATGAGCTTTCTTAAGCTTATTTCCTTTGAATGGGTGTCTTCCATGTCTGTATTATTTCAATTTATATTTTTACATATTTAATTTATTCAATTTATTTTTTTTGAAGACGGTGGCATCCCTATTAAAAATATATATTCGAAAAAGGGATTTTTAAAATCATTTTCCTATGTTACATTTCATTTATTTTATTATTTACGCTTGAACCTAATTTTTCAAATAGGTGATGAATATATAGGTGACAAATATATTCGAAATTAAGCTCTCTTTTAGAAATATTGGAAACATAGATGGCAACGTTATTCAAAAATATTCCAGAACAATAGCTACTAAGCAATTGTATGACAACTGATCCAAGTATTTTGGACATTGTCGTAAATTTTTTGAATAATTGGTTATTTGTAGGCTGGAGTATAAGAAGAAGAAAACTGAAAAAAATTGGAAAAAGTTGATTAATTTTCAGATTTCCAAATAAATTAAAGCTTGTTTGAAGCAAAATATCTTCGGTTCTTTTTCTAACATTTTATAAAATTTTTATTTGATTTTTTATGAAAAAATATAAATGAAAAAAGAGCTTTTAGAAAAAGAAAATGCATTAATAATTTTGGAAAAACCAGATAAAAATTTATTTTTTCAATAATAGCTTGTAAAGTACAATGTTCAGTAATCTTTACGTAATATCTCTAATAGGATTTCCATTAACTTTTCAGTTTATCTTACTCGGAGAGAGATGGCGACCAAGGATTACAGGCGAGCGGTAAGTTTAACTTAGCTTCGAAATGAATTTTTGTCACTTAATGAGGTGATGCAATGTCGGCGACTAACTAAATATCTTTTTCCAAATTTATCCTGGCCAAATTGTTAAACAACGTACTTAATGTCAATGAACAGATAAAATAAAGGGGAAAAAAAAAAAAAAAAATTTATTGAATTGATTCATTGTAGCTAAGATCACTCGCCTAAAGAGTCGCTCTTATGAAGAAAACCCACCCACACCACTCCAAGAGTTATTTGAGATATGCAGTGATTTGTTAGGTGCCCATTTACACAGGGATACATTTGGAAGGGACACATTTTATTCGGGGGAGAAGGATGACCTTGTTAGCGGGTTGTAGAATATATCCGAATCAGAAGATGCTAAAGTATTTAGTAAACGTCAAAATGTTGCCGAAAACAATTTTACCCATGTGACCGCGAATGAAACATGAAAAGAGTATTTCTAGTGTCTCCCTTCCAGATGTCTTCGTGTGTAAATCGGCACTAAGTGACTAAAATCATAAACAAAAGGCTCTTATTTGCTGCATACTTATAGGCGAGGCGAATATACGAGGTAACCCGATTAAGCGGTGCCGCTGACTATTCGATTGCATGAAAAAAATATTTGTAGCGGCAGCCAGTAACAAAAAATAACGGAGCAGTTAATTGATGAAATATAAAAAAATAAAAAGGTGAGTTTTTTGAACTCAAATTGACTCATAACAAACACACACATATACACAATTCACATGCTCACCCATTTTATGAACTCTCGCACAATAATTCACAAGCCAGTCGTGCAAATAGACTCGTAAATTTGAAATGGGGACGCAAATACAAGAAACAAAAAAAACATATATACGTCAACACCAGCACAATAATTTTTCAAGCGTCCTGCTGGTGTGCCAAAAAACGAAAATTATCCTTTCTTTCTGAAGCAGCAACGAATAGTTTGAGCGCATGTTTTGTTTTTGTTTTTCTCAGCGAATTTGATAAATGTTGTTTGTATGTAAAATATACAAATTTTAGAAGCAATGCAGTGGGAATGCGCACTAAACTTAACAAAAATAAAATATGTATATGTACGTACCTACACATACTTATAAGCATATACCCATACCAATACACACACACACGTTAGTCGTTTTAACAGGATTTATAACCATTCGATTTGTCGCTTAGCGCTTTCACACACGCTTCGCTTGACTTTTCACCCGACGCGGGTTAATACACTTTCATGCGGGGTTCACAAAAACCAGATAACAAATAATCAAACAAATAAAGTTACACCAAATAGATTTAAAATAAAACTCTAGACGACGCCATAAATAACACGTGAAATCGAATTGCATTCCCAGTACAGTGCGAAAGAGAGAAAAATGTGTGGCGCACAAATTCTAAGCGCTTGGTAATTTTTCACATTGCATGTTGCTCATACGCCCCGGCTTTTAACAAATAAGCGAATTTGTAGTAATTTACGTTCTACCCAATATTGAGTTATTTCGCATGAGTGCTCAAATTTCATGCACTGAGAGGTTTCACAGCTCTATTCATATTCAGCTGTTAGTCATAAATAATATTGTACAATAGTAAAATGTAACATTCCAAGTAGAATTTGTTGAATGTGCAGCAGTTAGTTAAAGGACTAGCTTTGGGGTAGTTGGAAAATTTTACTGAGTCATAAATGGTACAATAATTCGTATGGAAATATATGGCTATCATAATGGCTGTACTCATATGCACATTTCAAATGTGAAAAAAATATGTATGTCTAAGGAGGGTTACCGCACTTCCGCTAAATGGAATATATATTATATATAAGTAAATAAGAAAGGCAAACAAATTTGAGGCCTTTTATAATATAAAAGAAATGCATATTAAAATGTAAATATTAATGGTTTTGTATATATTAGGGCGGGTCGATTTAAAAATCGCTCATTGCTCTGTGAAAATCGTATTCTAGGGATCAAAATAAGAAACTTTGCTGAAGGAAAAACGAGTTCTGATGTCCCCCAATTTGGGTCGAACGAAAAATCCCACTTTGACCCATTTAGAGTGCTCCAATCGAGTCCAAATGTATGGGCGACCCCCACTAACTTTGGATGGCCGATCCACCCATGCCAGTGGCACACCCCCTGGAACTCCCCTGGGGGGTTCCCCATACAATCATTTCAAAATATCACCATTTTTGGCTTTTACATGAGAAAAGAAACTAAAAATTTCGACCCATATTGGAGGACATCAGAATTCGTTTTAGAGGTATGGTTCCTTCGACAAAGTTTCTTATTTTGATCCCTAGAATATGATTTTCACAGAGCAATGGGCGATTTTTTTGCCTCCCCACAAATCGACCCGGCCTAGTATATATACTTATATATAAATTTTCACGCATTTGTTTTTCAAGTTTAAAAAGGTGCGCTACACAGGAGATTTCGTCCTTCAAATTCAAGTAAGTGTCGGCTTAAGAAATTCAAAATTAGTGGTTTCAAAATGATGAGAGGAAACCCCCTGCAGGAAGTGCATGTTGTTGTTGTTGTAGCAGTAATACAAGCTTTGTCAGTGTAGTGTATATCACCGGTCGTCTAACTCATTTAAAGGTAGACCCAGGACACATGCATGGGAGCTTAAGAAGGTGATAATTTTCTCCCAATGAATGTCCTTTATTGTCTGTCTAAACACTGTCTGGTTCAGCAGATGTCTGTTCGTTTTGTCTTGGCTCTCGTCGGCGTAATTGAGGAGGTGTCTCCTGACGTGTCTGGGAGGCGGCTCTGGCTCAAGCAGGTGTCTGCAAGGGTGAAACCTGCGATAGCAACCTAGCAGAAACTAGCAAACAGAGAAGTTTATTGTGCTCCTTTACTGGGAGTATCTCTGCCTCGTTGTGAAGGTTGAAGAGGGAACATCGGGAGGCAACCCATCGCTGTTCGAATAGCAGTGTTTTTGCAAGTCTGTAGCTTTATCCACTGAGCGTCACTAGTTCCAGGTGATCAGAAAGGCGCAGCATAGTTTATAACCGGCCGGCCAATTGCTTAAAATGTCGATAGAAATAATTCTTTGTCTTTGCGCCAAGTGCTGCCGGCAAGCGATGTGAGGACCTTGATGCAATTTTGGACTTTAGTGGCAATTGCGGTTGTGTTCGCAGAGAAGGAGAGCAAACTATTAAGGGTTACAAACAAAATTTTGAGATTTTTAACAGTCGGAATTGGTATGCCATCGACTTTTATCTTGAGTTGCAGTTTAGACTCCTTTGTCCAGGTGGTAACGAGTGGACTTAGTGGGGGAAAGTTGGAGATTCCTCACAGTAAAAAAGCGAGAAAGGTCGGAGAGGTTCACTTTCGTTCACTTTGGCGCACAGGCCATCAATCTCATTGCCCGACGCTATTATCGCGCAGTCGTCAGCGTATAAGACCAGGGAGACTCCCTCTGGTGGTTGCGGAGCTTCGATAGATAGAAGTTGAACAGCAAGGGTGAAAGGACACCACCATGCGGAACACCTCGCTTTATCTTCCTCTGTTTGGCTGTTTGGTTTCTAAAATTCACTGACGAGTGACGACCGCTCGGATAGTTGGCGGACCACCTCTTCAGCCCTGGTGGGAGTGTCGATTGAAAAATATCATCTAGCAGCGTGGAATGGCTGACAGTATCGAAAGTCTTCTTCAAGTCTAACGCTACTAGGATAAGCCTCTCGCAGGGGCGGTTTTGGTTAAGCCCATCTAAGCGTTTTGACGGTGAGTGCTGTGGTGGTGCTGTGCACTCGTCAGAAACCAAGCTAATGTGGGGCTGAAGTACATGCCTTCTGTCTATGTACAGAACAACTTACGTAGATAAAAACCTCCAAAATGAGCCAATTGCCATTCTGAGCGACCACCAGACGGCATTGATATCGTTGGCATCCTTTGTACATCGAGAAATGCACGGACGTATTCGGCTCATACGGGTTCCAGGACACAAGGTATAACTGAAACATAAGACAACACGCAATGAAGGAGGAGCTGAGAAGCAAAGAGCTAAGGATACGGGATGTTTCCATTCCCTAGGGCTACACCAGGCGAAATCCTTACTGTAGACAGAGTATAAA
This sequence comes from Anastrepha ludens, assembly GCF_028408465.1. Taxonomy (NCBI): domain Eukaryota; kingdom Metazoa; phylum Arthropoda; class Insecta; order Diptera; family Tephritidae; genus Anastrepha; species Anastrepha ludens. The sequence goes on from NC_071500.1 coordinate 95,032,954, forward strand.
CAAAACAGATTCAGACATCACATAACTCATGCTAAGGGCAAACTTTGGACCTATCTGCGGAGGCTGGGATATGAACTGCAAAAAACGTCTTATGCCAAACACGTCTTACTTGAATACAGTTAAGCTATCTATGATCAAGGGTCATAGATCGGCGATGGTCTACTCGAAATGTGTTCATAAAAGTCGACGATGCTGCGCGATGAAATAAAAATAAATGAAATATTTTTCAAAAGCTCGCCAAGCTCGGCGATTTTGTAGGAATTGCAAGGATGGAGAAATCTTTTCGGGGAGGCTCTCTTTAAGTATAGTTCTTACTACCTTAACTAATCGGCTCAGCTGACAATGAAATTCCCCCGCCTGCTACAGAGAAATACCGTCAGAATACCGTCTTCGGTTTATTTCTATATATTTATAACTATTAGCCATTTAGAAACCTCTATTGAGACAAGTTTTGACAAACAAAATTTGACAAATGCTTGAAAAAGTGCTAATCACTTTATAGATCATACCGTCTAAGGTCTTGGAGCTTCTGGCGCGCCTTAAAGATGTGTGTGTCCTCGCGTTGGCTTGGTGGAGCACAACATCGTTCCATTTCATAAATTCTTTTCGCCTAGTTCGGTCTATTGTCTACTTCAACTTTTAGTTTCAAGCCAAGGGTGCAAATTGAGTTTTCACTTGGATAGAAAGAGCTTACAGCGGATGATTCTCTTCCCATCCCGGCAAACACATACCCACACCTTTTTAACCATTAATTCGACATAAGCGATCGTTTAGGCCGGATCAGTGTGTTTTGACTTCGGAATTTTTTGAGTAACTAATTTTTCATCACCAGGTGGGCTGCGTTTCAAAAATAGGTCGACATCAATACGATTCAGTGAAAAATCCTGAGGCATCATTTGACGGCTGCCGTAACCGAATGTATTTCTGCCTTGAAAAAGCTTCTTATAAAAAATATCTGGCGTTCGGAGAAGGCTTTAAACTGTCCGTCCCTCCAAATAGAAGGAGGAGATCGGCCAAACACCCGTCCTTGAGGCTATTTTGCGTCAATTTGCGTACCAACCGGTCATTGAGTTTTTTCACGAGTAGGCTTTCTTGCTAGTCTTCAATTCGTAGACAAAGTTTCGCCTCGCTCTATGATTATCAAGATTTTATCGATACGGGTTTTCTATTAATCCACTCGAGTATGCCTCCACTCCGACAATCATCAGAATAGAATCGTTGAAACTACCGCTTTGCTCTTTGAGCTCTTGGAGTGAGCCTTTGATGACTTGTGCAACATGGGGCTTGGCATTGTCGTGAAGGAGAATGGTTTGATCAGAGCTATTCAGTTGAATAGCCTCATTCACGGGGTGTACCTGGGCAATGAAGAGCTCTTGGTTGACCGTGGCATTTTTTTCGAAAGTTTCTCAGCGCACCATGCCCTCACAGTCCCACCAAACAGATATCACGATCTTCTTTGGATGAAGATCAGGCTTGGCTCTTGACTTTGGCGTATCTTCAGGAGCCACCCACTCCTTTCTTTGCTTCATATTGATGTATAGGCACCATTTCTCATCTCCCGTGACGAGTCGGTACAAAAAGTGCGGTTTATGTCCACGTGTTGCTGTAAGGCGGGCGAGATGCTGAGAAGCAATTTGACGGCGACTTCCTTTTTTTCGTTGAGCTCGTGAGGCACCCAGGCTCCCAGGTTCCCAATTTTTCGGTAAATCCCATAGAATGAAGGGAGAATTGTTTTATGATAGCAGTTAATTTTTTTTGCCAATTCAGGACTGGTTTGGCAACTGTTCTCCTTCAAAAGGGACTTGAGAGGTTCTTCATAGAATTCAGAAGATCTTCTGCTGCGGGACGTGTCATGGACGTCAAAGTCGCCATTTTTGAACTTTGAAAACCATTTCCGTGCTTTAGACTCACCTATGACACCTGCTCGGCAGCTTTTTAACCTCGATGAAAAGCAAAGAAGAGCAGGTGTCGAAAATGTTGATTTTTGCCTACTGGATATTCCATTTCTTAGTCTCAAAACTAATAAAAAATTAAATAACTCAAAAATTCACTCCAAGGTGGGGTAATCTCTGTATTTCTGTGGAACTTAAATGTCAATAATCTTCTTCAAGAACTTGAAAAAAATGGGAGGGAAAATAATCTCATATGCCGATGGTATTGAAATAGCAATCTATTAAATAGCAATCTCTTAACGGACTATCACTTTGGTTCACGTTCCTGACCCTCCTACCCTCAATGGAAGAATGGGAACGGGACGATGTAAGACAGGACGGGTCTATCCATGTATACATAGATGGCTCAAAGCTCGAGGGTAGGGTAACGAAGGTGTATACTCCGAGTATCTGGGGATCTACTTCAGTTTATGGCTCACCTTATAGTGTAGTGTCTTTCAAGCTGAACTGATGGCAATAATGAAAGCCGCGACACTGGTACAGTGTGATGCGATATCTGAAAATGACATCTACATTTTCACTGATAGCCAAGCGGCGATAAAACCCCTCACGAAACAGTCGAAAACCTCCAAGGTAGCCATGAAATGCCTCACCTCTTTTAACGAGATGGCTGAGTCATTCCGCTTAAGGATAAAATGGGTTCCTGGTCATCGCAATACTGAGGGTAACTGCAGAGCCGATGACTCGGCACCAAATTGACCGATGAGTACATAGACAATGATATAGGCATACCCTTACAAACATGTAAGCTACTCATCCTTGAAGAAATCGTAAGGAAAGCAAACGAAAGAAGGCGTAATGAAGCCACCTGCAAAATCGCTCGTCAACTGTGGTCGCCTCTCAATGCTAAACGCACAGAGTCTCTGTTAAGACGAGATAAGCATAGCCTTAGCACATTGATTTCCGTCATAACGGGGCACTGCCTAGTAGGTAGACACGCCCAAAGGATGGGTGTGCAAGCGCATGACTTCTGTAGAAGTTGTCCTGATGAGGAAGAGGAAGAGACATTATTGTACCTACTGTTCTACCTACCATTGTCCTACTCTATCCAGACGGAGATTTACTATGTATTCTAGGAAGACAATTTTTTTACGAATTGGAAGATCTCAGTTGTAGAAATAGCAGATATTCTAAAATTTTTCGGGTTGTATAAACTAAAGAAATAAAAATTTATAAAATATCCCAGTTGTAGTAGCAAAAAGCCTGGCAACTCCTTTCATGCCTGCATGATTGCAAAATAGCGAATGTGCCCATTATTATTATGATTATTCCACAGCAATGAATTGTCTACAATTTTAATGCATTCACACTTTGTGACGCCCATTTCGAACAATGAACGCAAATTGCACAAATGCGAATGGGAATGCATATTTTTATTTTCGCTACTGTGTAATGCCATTTTCATTATTTCATGCTTGCCGTTTTGGTCATTCATTCGCTGAAATGCATTGGTGCGTTCAATACATGCGTAAGTACATATGTACATATGTATGTATGCAAATAAATAGTTAGTCAGAGCACTTAGAAATGCGAATAACATAATAAGCGCAAATGTTATTGGTTCACACATACAAACATTCCATGCAAATGCCAGGGATGCAAAAATGCATAATGCGATTTCGCGCTAAAAAGTCACATATTTTTAGTAGCCACTGTGTATGGCACACCAAATCAATGCTCATTTAATTAACTTAATATTTTCAAAGTTATATTGAATTTTTGCGTGCAACTGCGTGTTTTACATGTTAATGTTTTGTGCGATAATTAAATCTGCAAGGCTGTGAAATGTGTGGAAAATTTGCTCTTATTGCATTCCGATTATTTGGGATATTTATTGTGTTTGCCAAATAAATGGATAGAGGTTTTGAAAGGGAAATATATTGTATTTGTAAATTAACGTGTAATTGAATAGAAAATAGGTTTTTGGTTTACCACTGATTTATGAAAGTATTTAATTTAATTCAAATACATTCGAGGCTGATATTGATGATGAAAAATTGAAATAAATTTAAGCTACATTAGATAAATTATAATAATATGTAAGTAATATGGCGGCTGTCATAGCGGACTACAATTCGGTAGTGCCCGGGCTCGGAATCCGAATAATAGAAAAAGTTTTTTCTAATATCGGTTGCCCCTCGGCGGACTTGGCAAGCCTCCGAGTGTATTGCTGCCTGCCATGAAAAAACTGCTCATAAAAAGCCATTTGCCATTCGTAGGTCCTGCAATGAATTGTAGGCCCTTCCATTTGTGAAAAAATATCAATATGCGCACCACAAATAGGAAGGAGTTGGGCCAAATTTTTAATAGAGGAAGGTATGGGCGTCAATTATTAATATATATATGTATATATAATATAAATAATATATATAACTATATACAGGGTCCGCCATATAACTTTACGGAATTAAAAATGCTATAAAAAAGAAACTACTCAATATTTTTCCAAACTGTTTTTTTATTTTGAAGTACAATCCTTCCGGTTAATGATGGAACACAACTTCATTCATATGGCTGCCTCGGCTAGCCATGCACCATCCCATACGATCGGTCCAATTTTTCAACACATTTTCGATTGTATGCGGCTGTATTTCAGCTATGACATCGCGTATGTTGGTCTTCAGTGCATCAATTGTTGCTGGTTTGTTGGCATAACACTGGTCCTTGACGGCACCCCAAAGATAATAATCCAACGGCGTCAAATCGCAGCTCCGAGGCGGGCAAACGATATCAGAATTTCGGCTGATAATACGATCTTCGAAGACAGTGCGCAAAAGATTGATCGTAGCATTCGCTGTGCGGCAAGTAGCGCCATCTTGTTGGAACCAAATGCCACCAATATCCTCCTCTTCAATTTCTCGGCACAAAAATTCGTTCAACATGGCCCGATACGGTTACGGCCACTCCTCGCTCATTTTCGAAGAAAAATGAACTAATGATGCCTCTCGACCAAAATCCGCACCAAAAAGTGACTCGTTGTGAATGCATCGGCTTTTCTTCGAGTGCGTGCGGGTTTTCTGAGCCCCAAATGCGGCAATTTTGCTTGTTAACATACCCGCCGAAATGGAAATGAGCTTTATCCGAAAAGATGATTTTTCGGTAAAAGTCTTCATCTTCTTCAAGTCGATCCCAAGCCCATGAAGCGAAGCGAAAACGCATTGGGTGGTCGGTTTGCTTCAGCTGCCGAACCAATTGGACTTTGTACGGCGTCATACCAAGGTCTTTACGCAAAATTCGTCTCAATGATGTCTCCGAAATGTCCAATTGTTGAGAATGACGGTGAACTGATGTTCCTGGTGATTCACGAACACTCTCGGCCACAGCAGCAATACTTTCGGGTGCACGCACGGTTTTTGGTCGGTCACGCGGTGGTTTGTCAATAAGCAACCCAGTTTCTCTTACTTTTTTCGCAAAGTAACGCTCATACGCTTCATTCGGTGCTTTTCTTCTTCCCATTGCCGTACGTAATTTTCGTACACATTCTGCAACATTACCATGATTTTCAAGGTAATGTCGCAATATTTCCCAGCGTTCTTTGAGCGTATACACAACCATTTTCGTTCAGCGGAAGAATAAAACTAATTTTCTGTCAAATCAGATGAGAGCTAAGTGTCACTATTCTTCAAATAATACCTAGTTCAAATCCGTAACGATAGATGGCGGGCCCTGTATATATATATTTTTTAACTGCATGATAATCATCGCAGCTGAGAATGGCAAAATGTGTTGAAATTTCTATTCGGTAATTTTTGGCAAGTCATCATAAATCGTCATAATCATTAACGAGAGAAAAACGCATCCCAAATGTGAAAATTTAGTTTGAACAAAAAAAAAATTTAGTTTGAAAAAAAAAAAAAAAAAAATAAATCTGTTCGCAAACTTCATAGAGCGCTGGCAGCATCATCGAATCTTACTTTCTTCGAAATGAGGAAGAAGCTCTCGTTACGATTAATGGCAAGCGCTATCGTGCAATGTCGACTGAATTTTTGTTTCCAAAAATTAATCAGCTGAACATTGACGACATTTGGTTCCGACAAGATGGCCCAACTGGCCATAGAGGTTGCTTAGCAATCGATTTATTGCAATATGTAAGCCGCAATTGACGTCAAACGGCCAGATTGATCGAAAAAATAAAAAATGGACTGATCGAATAGATCCTGTAACTCGTAGCCGTGCCAGACATATGTGGGATACCATATTCAAAAAATTAATGCAATGAAGCTATCTACCAGACTATAATAAAAAAAAAAATCATTTAAAAAATATTTGTGTTTTGTATTATCATTTTAAGCTCTCTAGCTCATAAAAAAATAAAATGTAACCTCGAACTTTGTGACTTTTTTTACAATGTTTTGTTTTGTGACTTCATTACTTTTCTATGAAAGTATAGCTTATGGTCCAACAAAAATTATATAAATACAAATTTCAATGTTTATACAAAAATTAGAAAAATTTCAAAACAACAAATTTCTCACGGAACAGAAATATCAACACAGTTTATCATCAAAAAATTTCACCCTCGATTCCGTCTGGAGTGAATGTAGCTACACAAACGATTTTATTGAAAAGCGGAATCCAACTAATAGGTCTATTTATAAGTTCGTGCGGTTTTACAACAGATGGCGTAACTTGATTATTATTCCATCGATCCACATTTCCAAACATTCATTGGAGAGCTACTGTCGTAAGGCACAAACGTCAGTATAAGTTTTTTATTTGAAGCGTAAACAACAATATTTTTACCACACTTGAAAATGTCGAATTTCGTGCCAAATAATGTGTTTTTGCGGGGAATTCTTCTTCATTATTTTAATATGAAGAAAAAAGCAGCCGAAAGTCATCGTATCTTGGTGGAAGTTTATGGTGAGCATGCTCTATCTGAGCGAACGTGCCAGAAGTGGTTTGCACGCTTTAAAAGTGGTGATTTTGGCTTGGAAGACGAAGAACGCGAGGGTGCGCCGCCAAAGTTCATGGATACCGAATTGGAGGAATTGCTCGATCAAGATCCGGCTCAAACGCAAGAAGAGGTTGCAAAAACTTTGGGAGTTGATCAATCAACCATTTCCAAACGTTTAAAAGCCATGGGAATGATCCGAAAGGTAGGCCATTGGGTGCCGTATGAATTGAAGCCAAGAGACGTTGAACGCCGTTTTATGGCATGCGAACAACTGCTTCAACGGCACAAAAGAAAGGGTTTTTTGCATCGAATTGTGACTGGCGATGAAAAGTGGGTCCATTACGATAATCCAAAACGTCGGGCAACGTATGGATACCCTGGCCATGCTTCAACATCGACGTCGGCGCAGAATATTCATGGCCTGAAGGTTATGCTGTGTATCTGGTGGGACCAGCTGGGTGTTGTGTATTATGAGCTACTGAAACCGAATGAAACGATTACGGGGGATGTCTACCGACGACAATTGATGCGTTTGAGCCGAGCACTGCGAGAAAAACGGCCGCAATACGCCGATAGACACGACAAAGTTATTTTGCAACATGACAATGCTCGGCCACATGTTGCACAAGTGGTCAAAACATACTTAGAAACGCTCAAATGGGATGTCCTACCCCACCCGCTGTATAGTCCAGACCTTGCGCCATCCGATTACTATCTCTTCCGATCGATGCAACATGGCCTGGCTGACCAGCACTTCCGTAATTACGATGAAGTCAAAAAATGGATCGATTCGTGGATTGCGGCAAAACCGACCGAATTTTTCACAAAGGGAATCCGTGAATTGCCAGAAAGATGGGAAAAAGTAGTAGTAAGCGATGGACAATATTTTGAATATTAAATTTGTAACCATTTTACGTCAATAAAGTCAATAAAGTAAAAAAAAATTAAAAATCGAATTAATACCTGGTAAAGGAATTGAAGTTTAAAGACTATTGACTAAAAAGTAGCACAAACTTACTTGTACAGAATTAAGGGGTTAGTGGTAGTCAGAATTTAAAACAAATTGAATTTTTTGTTCTTGCATTTTCTTAAGTAGTCTGGTCAAATACTCATATTTTTTAGGAATTTTGTTTTTAAGAAAATAAAATGCGATCATTTTGATTTAATAGTATATTATAAGTGACATTAAATAGTATACAAAAACAATTTGTTTTTTACATATTTATTGTAGTAGTGTGGCACCAAAGTTTGGCTTGCCAACAGGATTTTGGCTTTTCAGGACATCTGAAACGAAAAAGTTAAACTGATTATTATTCTGTAGGCTTGTCATTCTGGCAGGGCAAAAATGTTCCACGAAAATATTAGTCAGAAAATTTTAATGAGGGTTCTCGTAGACGCAAAAATCGTCAATATAATCAATCGCGTAATAAACTTTCATCGTAAAAATTGAAACCTAGCATGACATTTTAATTTTACCAGATCATGAAAAGAAGCGTCTTTACTTAAACACAAAACTGCTATGCTCCTATTCAAATACCGTTTCCATGCTTTTTCAAATTGGGAAATGTAAAAAAATTATTAACACCATCAACTGTTTGTAAGAAAGCCAATAATCACTCTCTGCAAAGATGCCTAAAAATCATCAAAGAAAGATGTGGGAACCGAACGAAAAAACTCATGCAGAGTATTTTAGAGTCTTTGTGGCAAATTGTAGCATCACTCAACAAACTCGGAAAGTTTGAACGTCGTTTCAACTATGATATTTCTGACCATTTATAAATTCCAAGGCATACTCCCTATATGCCAGGTATATTGTAGTTGCATAAATTTATACATTTACAGAGTCCGGCACTGTAACCAATTAAAAAGGCCATACATTTCATTTGGAAAACTACTTTTATTCAATTCAAAGTAAAAAATGTGTGAAAATAATACAAAATTCAAAATTAATTCACTTTTGCGCGATATGACCACCATTTCCCTTGACTATGGCCTTGAGATGGCCTAGAAACGAATGGCAAGCTGCCGGAATGCAACTTCCAGGTATTTTGGCCCACTCGCGAACAATGGCTTTTTTCAGCGTCTCGAGACTGGTCAATCTTTTAGTTCGGATTTTGCTCTCCAATATAGCCCAAAGTGAAATTTGGAGTCCATTGTGTGGACGTTATGAAGTTCAGACCGTTGTTTTTTAGCCATTCTGGGTTCACTCGAGTTTGGTGAGACGGTGCCGAGTCTTGTTGAAACGTCCATGGTCTGGCACCGAAATGTTTATCTGCATACGGTCAAAGCAACCTCCAGAATCCTTCCCAGGCTCGATGAAAACAATTGGAGAGCGCCCATCTGCGGTTACAGTGGCACAAACCAATACCTGTGGCGGTTGCTGCCTCCTGGTGGTCAATCGATGACTCAAATTCTCGTATGAACGGTTGGTTAAATAAACTCTATAGTCTTGGGAGTTTACGAAATGCTTAATTAGAAAAAATTTCTCCTCAGAAAACACAATGCTCGGAGATTGAGCGCTTTCGGCCAAGCGAAGCAACTCCTTCGTTCTCTCAAGTCTGTCATGTTGCTGTTTTGGAATGAGATCAAATCACTTCGTCGGGGATTCCCCTCAAGTGGTTTCTTCACTTTTTGAGCCATTGAATATGCTCGTGCATCACCTGCGCGAGCGATCTGAAATTGGTTACACTTCGAGTGCCGGACTCTGTGCAATCTAAAATAGTAAAACGTAAAAACTTTAAAAGGCTTCATTGTTCAAATAGTCCAGAAAAATGTGTTTCAATGCTCTTATCTTGCTCTAAGATAGTATCTCCTAATCTGAATGTGAGCTCATAATAAGCGCCTAAGATGAAAATTTGATGGTCCCGAAATTTCCCTTCTGATGCAGCACTTCGTCTTGTATCTCGTTTCTCTTATGCCACAAAATGTGGTCACTATTTGCAATTCACATACATTTCTTAATAAATATAATCCACTACACTCCTCTTAAATTGCACAGCAGAATGGTGTCAGAGCATTTAGCAGAGCAAGTAGCGAAAACAATTTCATTCTTCATGGCATAACAATTACCGCACAGATGCATTCATGCGACAACTTCATCAACAACTGCCAGCTGCAACCGTCATTGACAATCGACAACAAAAAATAGCCGGCAGCAATTGCTGCCGCACACGCACACAGAGCGGAGGATGACAAAGAAAACTAGAAGAAGGCCAAAGAAGTTACACGAGAAACAACCTAAGGGCAAGAACGCTGCAACAAGTTAGTAAAGAAGTTTAGTGGAATAGAAAAGCGCAAGTACAACAATAGCAGTGCGAAGAGTAACAACCATTTCATACATATTTGTAAGCAGCAACAGCAATAACAACAGGCAAATGTTGTGTAATGGCATCAATTCTTCGATACTTCGTTAAATACTTACATCCTTCTATTTGCTATTTTTTGTTCTTGTATTTGAACTTTTAAAGTTTACAATTAACTTAGTGCTGTACTTAGAGCTTTTTCGATGCTCAGTCACTTTTCACTTTGCTGTTTTGCCGATAGTTAGTATATTTAGTGAGTTGTAGTGCATACATATCGCACCCTAAGTACAAAAGGGTCACAACTCAAAATTTTCCACACTCGAGCTTGACTTGTTTACAGTAGCACAGAAAACAAACTATGTGACATATCACGCTGAAAATTGCCATGTAAGCTTATAACAGTCCTACCAAAAAACAAAAAATTTATTTTTGCCATATGTCATCCGCGGACCGTTTTATTGATAACGTCTCGTTCATATTTGAGCAGAAAGTACATTTTGAGTTGTGACCCTTTTGTATTTAAGGGGCGATATGTATATTTTTTTTCCATGCATTACTTAACTTTCTATTTTGCGACACTATTTTTCTTGCCTCTTCGTTTAAAACTCTGGCTTAAGTTGTTATTAAATTTAGAGGTGAAAAAAATTTCATTAAATTTGTAAGTTGGAAAAAGTTTTTTTTTTGACGTTGATACAGTTTTAATAACGTAATAGTGGTTAAGTCGGAACTATAGTAGAATGAGGAGAACTTGAGGCATCTTAGAACGAATTTAATAAATTAAAGGAATCGCTTTCGTATTTTATCGGTCAATAGCTTTTGATGTCCTTCTGAGTGTTAAAGAAGAATAGAGAATAATTTGGATACTGCAATCTTTTCTGTAAGAATATTATAGGAAGCTGCTGAGCTGCTGAACTGATAGGACCCATGAGGTATTTTCTTCGTGCAATAAGAGGATTGCTGCCGTAGCCGAATCAGTTGTTGCGTGGCTACCATTAGGAATTCTGAGAGAACGTAGGTTCGAATCTCTATGAAACACTAAAATTAAGAAAAAGTTTTTTCTAATAGCGATCGCCCCTCAACAAGTAATGGCAAACCAAACCTTAAAACTGTGGGTTCCTCCATTTGTGAGACAACATCAAGACGCAACCTACAAATAGGAGGAGGAACTCAGCCAAACACCCAGAAAGGGTGTACGCGCTAATTATAAATATATATAATAAGAGAATTGGGTTGCATGACCATCTGCGTTCTGCTGCTATAAAGGTGGATTTCGCGTCTTGCCAATTTGCACATCCGCGAGATGCTTCTGACCAAGCATAAACTGAAAGCACTCGAAGGAACATCTAAGCTATGCAAGTCACAGCTTTCAAGTTTTGACATTATTCGTTAGGCAGCCACGCAGTGAAATTTGTATCTCCAAGTTCGAAGGAGCTTTTTAGACCCTCCTAATATTGCTCGTTAGGCATCCGCGCAGTGAGGCCCAAGTCTCATCCTAGTGATAACTTGATGCACAAAATCCACTTTATTCTTTCGAAAATGCTATAAATTTTGTTGAGAAAGTTGCAAGTCGAATGTGTTGTTCCATTGCTAGCGAATGCAGCACCCATTCATTCGGCATACAGCTTTCCGAAACTCGTTACTGCAGTCAAAACATGACTTAGACTACCCAATGAGATGTCTAGATGTCTTTCATCGTTAATCGTCTCCCGACGATTTTCCAATACGATATCCTGCATTTTTTCTACGATTTCTGGTATTGCCGCTGTTTTTGAAAGTCCTTGACGTGGATGTTATTGTTGTTGTAGCAGTATACCTAACCCTGTCAGTGCAATGTAGATTACCGGTTTTTTCATCTAGCTCGTCTAATGGTAGGAAACTTGCTGTTTTGATTGCGTACAGAGGGAGAAAGGTGTTAAATAAGTGGGTTTGGTGGGACATGTCAAAAGGTGGTTAGTGTCATGCGGGGTGTCTTCACATGATGGACATATGTTTGGTATTTTGGGGTCAATTCTGAATGGGTAGGAGTTTAATCTGCTACAGTATCCAAATCGTAGTTGGTTTGAGGTTACGCGGGTCTCTCGGGGTAGCTGGAGCTCTTCATCTGCTGTGGGTGGTGCTTGAGCTCCCATTATGGCATTCGTGGGTCGGGAGCCTAAGAAGGTGGTAAGTGTCTCCCGATGAATGTCGTTAATTGTCTTTCTAAACCCTGTGCGGTCCAGTAATTGTCGATTTGTTTTGTCCTGGATCTCGTCGGCGTAACTGACGTGAATGGGTGGCGGCTCGGAATCAAGCAGGTGTCTACATGGGTGAAAGCTGCGGTACCGACCTAGTTTGTTGTGCTCCTTCACAGGGAGAATTTGTGCCTCGTTATGTAGGTGTTGTAGTAGAGGGCCATAGAAGGCTTTAAATGAGTTTTGTGGATTTATTTTCCAAGCATCGATTTTTGGGTTTTTACTCTCTTCTAACGCAAAATACTTTCTAAATACTGTTCCGAAATTTCAAGTAAATCGGAGAAGCATTTTCGGAGATACATAACTTTATCCGAAGTAGATAATTGGGGAAAATTGGGCCATAGAAGGCTTTAAATGAGTTTTGTGGATTTATTTTCAAAGCATCGATTTTCGGGTTTTTACTCTCTTCTAACGCAAAATACTTCCTAAATACTGTGCCAAAATTTCAAGTAAATCGGAGAAGAATTTTCGGAGATACATGACTTTATCCGAAGTAGATAATTGGGGAAAATTGGGCCATAGAAGGCTTTAAATGAGTTTTGTGGATTTATTTTCCAAGCATCGATTTTTGGGTTTTTACTCTCTTCTAACGCAAAATACTTTCTAAATACTGTTCCGAAATTTCAAGTAAATCGGAGAAGCATTTTCGGAGATACATAACTTTATCCGAAGTAGATAATTGGGGAAACTTGGGCCATAGAAGATTTTAAATGAGTTTTGTGGATTTATTTTCAAAGCATCGATTTTCGGGTTTTTACTCTCTTCTAACGCAAAATACTTCCTAAATACTGTGCCAAAATTTCAAGTAAATCGGAGAAGAATTTTCGGAGATACATGACTTTATCCGAAGTAGATAATTGGGGAAAATTGGGCCATAGAAGACTTTAAATGAGTTTTTTGGATTTATTTTCAAAGCATCGATTTTCGGGTTTTTTACTCTCTTCTAACGCAAAATACTTTCTAAATACTGTTCCGAAATTTCAAGTAAATCGGAGAAGAATTTTCGGAGATACATGACTTTATCCGAAGTAGATAATTGGGGAAACTTGGGCCATAGAAGATTTTAAATGAGTTTTGTGGATTTATTTTCAAAGCATCGATTTTCGGGTTTTTACTCTCTTCTAACGCAAAATACTTCTTAAATACTGTGCCAAAATTTCGACGAAATCGAAGAAAAACTTACGGAGATGCTTGACTTTATTCGAAGTAGACTAGTTGGGGACACTTGAGCCAGAGAAGGAGAGCAACTCCCAAAATTTTGGGATTTTTAAAAGTCGGTATTGGTGTGTCATCGCCGTGGACTTAGTGGGGTAAAATTGTAGATTCCTCGTAGTGAAAAAGTGAGAAAAGCAGATGAGGTAGTGGTTTACTTTGGCGCACAGGCCATCAATGTCATTCCCTGTCGCTATTATCGTACAGTCGTTAGCATAGGAGACCAGAGAATCTCCCTGCCTGGTGGCTGAGGGAGCTTCGATATGTAGCAATTGAAAAGAAAGGGTGAAAGGACACCATTCTGCGAAACACTTTGCTTTATCTTCATCTGTTTAGAGATTCTGACGAATGCTCAGATAGTTCGCGGACCACCTCTTCAACCCTGGCGGGATTGTCGACTGTAAAATGTCATCTAGTAGTGCGGAGGGGCTGGTTGTGCAGAAAGCGTTTTCAGGTTCAGCGCTACTAGGACAGTCCTCTTGCAGGGGTGGTTTTGGTTAAGCCAGCGGTTTATCTGAGTGTTTATGGTGGTGACAGCTGTGGTGGTACCGTGCACCCTTCGGAAGCCATGTTGATGTGTGGCGGGCATGCGGCTACCAAAGCAGCAAAGGTCACGGGTATGCTAAGTAGATTAATGGCAAATATCGGTGAGCCAACACAGATCAAAAGAAAACTAATTATGGCAGCCACAAACTCAATTCTTCTGTACGGCAGCGAAGTATGCGGACTTGCGCTAAACTGCAAAGGACTGCACTGGAGGGTGTGCAACGAACAGCGGCACTTAGAGTTGGCTCAGCCTACCGCACTATCTCAGGCGTAGCAATTTTCGTGATCAGCGGGCAGATACCCGTCGACCTCATGTTACTGGACGAATGGATGCGGATGGGACTCCAGGAAGAAACACGTCATCACTAACGGTGCGGAACGTAGATGCCAAACCGTAGATGCGGTATCAAAGCAGATGGGACCCTGAATCGAGTGGCAGATAGACGGCGAAACTTATTAGATAGGGACACAAGAAGACGAGCCTATGGCATGGAAGTTGGCTACAAATATGGTGGACCCAGAAGTGGGTGAATAGAATTTATCCTTTATGGGAGGGGCCAGACTCCCGAAATAATATAGAAAGCAGTTCTGGGAAGGGTGTCTCCCCAGAAGGAGAGGAGGGATCGCTTTAGTGGCCACATCACACGACGCAGTAGACGACGGTTGCTGTAAGTGCCAAAGCATTTTGAACCCAACCTCACACATAAAAATAAAAAAAAAATTGCTGATGTGCGGCTGGGGTCAGATGTTTCGTGTAAATGTTTCATTCCCATAGCAGCCGCTTCTACATTACCAAAATTCTACGGGTTTGCCCGACCAACCGCTCTAGTAAACCATTTGCAAAAATTAAAAATCTTTCAATAGAACGATTAGTTTTGCGCCATCTTATACATAGTTTTAGCAATACGATTTTTTTTTGTGAAGGGGTGTTACTATTTTTATCATACATTATTACAAAAGTGCAACAACATAACATAGTAATTTGAGTTGCATAGCATTTTGTTAATTTTTAGTTAAAAACTATTTTAATTTCTAGAAAATGGGGTTACCACTTTACAGTTGATTCTACATAGCGTTTCTGACGCTGTTGTTAGATATTAACTTCTCCGACCCACTTTTACTTGTTCAGTTATGTGCAAAGTTTGACTCAAGGTATTCCACACAAAGATACTCGAAACTTGAAATTCATTTATGTTTGCAAAAATGATGGCACCATATTTTCACTCTGAAAATTTTGATAAAATAATTTTGGTACAATAAATTTGGTGCTATTATGCCCCACCCCAATTCACACATGTCCCACATCCTACGCACTGGGCTACACAAAAAACAGACACAGTTTGCCTAGTGACATGCAAGTGTCAACAGACAGAAATGAAAATGCAAATATAAATTTCCATAAGAGAAAATATGTGCCTAAGTTCATCCACACACACAAAGGCATTCAGTAAACTAGAATTTTTGCATCTGACATCCACAAGTGATTCGATGCTGCTTCATGGCAAATATTTCCAATATCAGACAGAATTTTTATTTTTTTTATTTTATTTTTTTATTTTATAGGGACAGTCTACTGCGAATAGAACCATTGGGAATATAATTTTTTTAGGGTTTATTGAAGTGTAAATTTTTTAAATTATATATATGTACGTGTGAAAAAAATTCGCGGACATTTTACAATGCATTAAAAAATTCAGAAAAAATTAATGAAGCTATTTGGCGTGTCACCAATGTTGTGTCACTTTCATTTGCAGTTTTAAACAAGTAAAAAATATTAAATAAACAATGTGGCAACTCAGCAACAACCAACACGTCGTCCAAAGCCTGTACTTTTATACCAGCAGGTCCATGCAATAAGCAACAGAAAACAGAAAAAATGATCATATTTGTGATTTTAATCGAAACACGTCAAATTGCCTGGAGGCTGGTGTATCATGAAAAAATATTGGAGTAGGTATGCATTTGTCTATCATTTTATATCTGCAAGGTGAAGTTCAAAATAAACAAGACTGAGCTAAAAGAGAAACGACAGGAGCTTTGTTCTGCTAACTTCGAGTTTATTTATTCAAAAAAAGTCCCCTCTGGCCCCGATACACTGTTTCGCGCAATCTAAAAGCTTTCCAAAAAAGTGTTTCAGGTCATTGACCGGAATGTCCTTCAGGATATCGGTACAAACCTTTTCGATGACCTCTACGGATGCAAAACGTTTTCCTTTCATGTCCAAATGCAATTTTCGGAACAGTTAGAAGTCACAGAGAGCCATACCCGGCGAATACCGTGAGGATGGTTCAAATGCGATTTCTAGTCAAAAAATCAGTCACAAGAGTGGATCGATGAGATGGTACATTTTCATGCAATAAGCGCCAGTTTCCTCCTTCGCGGTATTCAAGGCGAATTAGACGAATGCGATACAACAAACGCTTAAAAACGCCAAGATAGAAAATTGCATTGACGGTTTGGCCCATTGCCGCGAACTCATTGTAGACAATTATCTTGGAATCGTAAAAACAATTGAGCATCGACTTGATTTTGGACTTCTCCAAACGCAATTTTTTGGGTGGTGGCTCATTTGAGGCCTTCCATTCTGCACTTTGCCGCTTAGTTTCAGTTTCATGTTGGAAACACCACGTTTCATCACCAGTAACAATGTTGTGAAGGAATTTCTCGTATTTTCTCACCTCTTTAATGAGGTCTTTCGAATGTTGAATTCTGAGCAATTTTTGGTCTTCAGTTAACTTGTGCGGAATGAAACGTGCATAGACCTTTCGTAAGCCGAAATTATCACTTAAAATGCCACAAAACGATGTTTTCAAGATATTAAACTCCGATTCCATGAATTCCAACGATGATTTCGGTTCATTTTTGATAAATTTACGAACAATTTCGATGAAGTTTTCGGTGGTTACTGATTTTGGGCGGCCCATCTCATTCTCCCCTCCACATGCTGGGCATAGTGCACTGCCTGAGGTGCCCACCTTTTCCATGTGCTTACCCCATAGAAAGTGGCCCGTCATTAGTCCTACCAGCTGCCTGCAGTTCCCTCTGCTTAGGGACAGGAGGGGCTGCGACAGTGGGTCGGACATGACAGGTAACATTTGTTTTGTCCATCTGCAGTCTCTCTCAGCCTGCCAAGCTCACTAGAGTAACCCGTTTGCTAACTTGGCTGCGATGGCTGGCTTTGATGGCTGCAGAAGGGAGTGGCAGAACGGGCTCCGGGCCAAGGAAGTTTATTATGTCTGCCGGCATAGTTTAACCTGGATTTACAGTACTCGACTACCTTTGAAGTGGTTGGAGGGCTGTCTAAGGCTATGAGCGCAGCTTTGCTGTCGCTACAGACACATACAAATCTGCCTCTCCACCTGTTTTCCACAACAAAAATCATCGCTTGTTGAACAGCATACACCTCCACCTGAAACATAGATGCATACATTCCAAGAGCGAAGTGTAGTTTTGGCCCGCTTGATTCCACGTAGGCACCAGAACCGGAACCGTGCGCGCTCCTGGAGATGGTCGGTTAATTTCTTTAATTTTATACTAAGTTTGAAACTTTAGTTTATACGTTTTTGTAAAAAAAGAAAACAAAAAATATAAATAAATGCGTAGTAAAAACTTTGCAATATTCCACGCAGTTATTATTGCGCACACTAGTGTACATACTTTTACTTCCTGCAACAAATTCAAATTCCAACTATTTTGCCACGCAGTTGGTGTTCAACAAATTAATTACCCGGAATACCTGAGTAATTATGCTTGCAATTACAAGTAGTAACTTTCTTGGAGTATTTCGCCATCAGCGATTTGTATCGCTGGATTTCTACCTGCCACTTGCAATGCCACTTACAACCAGTTGCGAGCCAAAAAAACAATAACGAAATAAACAATAATAAGATGAGCCAATAGCAAAATAAGGCAAAAACAACTACTCTGCAAGCACATGAAGTTCATATGTATGCGTAAGTATACACAGTGCGCCAACAACCAACAGAAAATCTTAGTGAACTTTTACCAACACCAAAGTCTTTTGTAAAGCGTTGAAATGAGTGGAAGCTGCGTGAGGTGAAAGTGGTGTTGTTTTGAATGAGATGTTGGAAACGTGTTGGCCTAAGTATTTTGCTTGCTACCTGTCTGTTGGCATTTGTCGTAACACAACTACTTTGCTTGCTTTTCTACAACGCGCCTTTCAACTGCTTCCCCAGTTGTTGGCCTTCAATTGGAGTTGCAACTTTCGATAACAGCTACAAGTTGCAACTTCCAAGCATACAAATGTGTGCTTTGCTTTTCACTGCGCAATTCCATTTCCCAATTCACCGTGGCCATGTTGCATGCGAACTTTTCTGTAATTGTGTTGTCTTTTTGGAATTTATGAAATTTCTATGCAAAAACTTTGAAAATAAAGTTTTTATTTTTATTTTTTTTTGCTTCTATCTTTCTGTTATGTTTGTTAAATTTGTGCTCCTATGTATTAGTTTCCCTTTTATAGCACACCTTAAGCAGCTGAATAGTTTTGCACACTTTGTTTCTAAGGATATTAAGAACGAAGTAGTTTGGCTGCTGAGAGGTTTCCTGGCTTTGACTTGCAACAAAGTTGGAATAGTTTTGTTAAAAATTCTTTCTTTTCGTTTCTTTTCATATGCTTTATTTGCAGTTTTGTTGCTTTTCGAGTTTTTTGCGCGCTTTCAAAAGTGGCAGGATGTTAGCGTTAAAAGTTTTGGAGCGAACTCTTTCTTAGTAACCAGTTTGTTTTAGCTTTGCGTCTGCTCTTGTTCATTTGCTTCCAATTAGAGTATCTTTCGTTTTCATTTATTCACGTTTATTTCTCATTTAACAATTTAATTGTCAGTTGAATTTAATTAACGCCTTTTCATTCGTCTTATTAAATCACGGACTTCGAGGCTTCGTTTCGGTTGGGGAAGACTTTTTCTAAAACTTTAAATAATAGTTTTTAAGTAAATTATATATGAAAATTAAACTGTTTTATATTCGAGCGCACTAGTTTACAAGTCTATTATAAAAATGCTCTCATAACGGTTGTTTGTAAAAGCTTAACCCAATCGAGGTAAGCACTTATTTGGTTCTCATACAATTTTAATAATTTTTTACGAAAGATAGTTCCTTCTTCTACAAAAACCACAAAAATATTAGGTGCGCAACTAAGTTCCCGCCAGCAGGGTGTGCTAGTCGCTTCTAATATAACCTAAACATCATAAACCAAGCTTTAACATATGGTAAACAAACTGCTTCGAAACATTAGTGATTTTGTTTTGGTATTAGATACTTTTGGTTTTGTGAAAATATCTGATTTTGTGCCGAATAATCGTCATTTGGGGGGAGGTGTTGATTCTCCTCTTCCCACCGAGAGCTACAAAACGGTTTATGGAGATGCTGCTTTAAGTGAAAGAAAGTGCCGAGATTGATTGCGTCGCTTCAAATACGGTGATTTTAATGTTGACGACCGTCCGCGTGAAGGAAAGCCAAAAACCTTTGAAGACGCTGAATTGGAGGCATTGCTCAATGAGAATCCGTGACAAACGCAAGAAGAGCTTGTATCAGTATTAGGAGTTACCCGCCAATCCATTTCCAAAGCGATTGCATGCTTTGGGAATGATTTAGAAACCAGGGACTTGGGTTTTTTATGAGTTAAAACCAAGGGATGTTGAACGTCGTTTTTCGCCTGTGAACAACTGTTCCAGCGGCAAAAAGGAAGGGGTTTTTTTATCGCATCGTGACGGGTGATGAAAAATGGATTCATTACAGCAATACAAAGTAAAGAAAGTCATGGCGACTGCCTGGCCATGCTTCTACGTTGTCGCCTCGGCCGAATATTCACGCTGCGAAGGTTATGCTGTGTATTTGGTGGGACCAAGTTGGTGTTATTTATTATGAACTGTTAAAACCAAGCGAAACCATCACTGGGGATCGGTATCGACTTCAATTGATGCGATTGAGCCAAGCACTGCGCGAGAAGCGGCCGCAATACGCGGAGAGGCATGAAAAAGTGATTATACTGCATGACAATGCTCGGTCTCACGTTGCCAAACCCGTTAAAACCTACCTGAACACACTGAAATGGGAAATCCTACCCCACCCGCCATATTTTCCATATATTGCGCTGGTCTAGCTGACCAGCAGTTCCATTCATATGAAGACATCAAAAAATGGCTTAATCCGTGTATAGCCTCAAAAGATGAAGAGTTTTACCGCGACGTAGTAGTAGCCAGCGATGGGCAATACTTTCAATAACTCACTTGAAACCATTTTTTCAGAATAAAGTTTTATTTTCATCAAAAAAAAAAAACAACGATAACTTAGTTGCGCACCTAATACAGGTTTCGAACTTTGTGCGCGTTAAAAACATTTCAAAATATTTTCTTGAAAATTGCATACCTTCTAATCAGAATTTTAAAATTAAAATTAAAAAACTCCAATATAAAATTTTCTAGAAAATATTCTCTTTAACCCTCTAACTCCCTTCTTAACAGCACATTTTAGGTTTTTGTCAAAAAAAGTGTCAAGAATACCCACTATGAGGGACAATAATGGGTTAAAATGTTTAATGAAAAGATTTTGCCTGAAATGTTATTTCATAATTTATATTGTTCCGGCATTATAAATATTAGTTTCGAGAAAAATAAATCCAATTTTTTTTTTTTGCCCAAATAGTTTAGCTCCTGAGCGATGCTACGACTACTAACATGCCGGTCAACTTCGTTTATTTCTGTGATCTTAACGACATTTTCTACCTTTTTTTTTGAATATCAGAAATGCCTGAATGGCATCGTCGAAACCAAAATTGCACGTAATTAACTGTTACAGTTTCGACAACCATTCACAATTTCAGCGGCCTAGCTGGCATTTTCGCCTTTATCACAGAAAAACTGTAACCGAATTTTCTCTTTCTTCACTTACATTGTTAACACCCTGTAACTTACAACTGAATATCTATATATTATATATATATATATGATTGGCGCGCACGTCCTTTTTGGGTGTTTGGCCGAGCTCCTCCTCCTATTTGTGGTGTGCGTCTTGATGTTGTTCAACAAATGGAGGGACCTACAGTTTCAAGCCGACTCCGAACGGCAGATATTTTTTATGAGGATCTTTTTCAAGGCAGAAATACACTCGGAGGTTTGCCATTGTCTAATGTCAGCTAATTGAATTCACTTTTTTTTGTTTTATGTACTTACTCATTTTATTAATGCAATATTTTTAATAAAATTAAATAATGGAAATGTAATACATAAATTTCCTATTTATTAATTAATTCTTCAAAATTTGTTTTTATATTCATGAGTGGTAATTCTTAAGCGATCTTTGTAAATGTGCGTCTTCGCAGACTGCTGCTGCGACTTGATTGGTTGAAATTTGTGCATCAATTGAGCACTGCTGTACAGACTACGCTGATGTAGGTATGTGTGAAAGCAGCACAGTTTTTGTCGTACGTATGAAAGCAGAATAAAGAGAAGGAAGTGGCCAGCTCTGGTGTAATTGTATACATGAGCCGCTCAAATAAAAAAATAATTTATTTCTCTCAGTTTTTGACGTATACGTATGAAAACAGAATGAAGAGAAAGAGAGAACAATTTGGAGTACGTGCCTGTGATGTGGCCAGCTCTGGTGTAATTGTATGCATGAGTCGCTCAAATAAAAAAAAGGAATTTTGTTTCTCTCACAGCCTCAAAAGAGAAGTACTATGCTTTATAATCCGTTATATAAGTATGTAAGGCAAATAAAAAAATTAACGAATATTATAATGGCGTAAGGGTAACCAGAAGTGGAACCGGGTGTTTAACTTTCACTTGATCTCAGAGTGGAGACAAACAATATGCAGAGTGCACTCGGTAGTTGAGAACATGCATATTAAATCATTATTTTTCTTTTTGCTCTTTTTCAAAAGAGACATGGAGGACTGCAGCTTAATTCAAGAAATTAAGAGACTTGTAGTTTCGGCGCTATGCATGTGTAAATCACACCGATTAGTAATTTCTAATTTTTTTAAGTGCACCCATTCATTCATTCATAAAGTTCGTTGTGATTTGAAAGCATCAGGCGACGTTGCAGAATCCGTTGCAAAACTAAATAATACAAGGTACGTTCTGACACTGCCCAAACCCCAAAATTTGTTCAACAAATGCAAGCGATCATTTACGAGGAGCCTTCAAAATCAATAAGGGTCCTTGTGAGGGAGTTTAAGGTTTCTGAAGGTCCATGAAGATCTCCGATATAAATTCTACGTTTAGCGTAGAAGACAGTTAACGTCGGAGCAAACACGAGAATAGTGAGTTATCCGATCAAGACGCTTTCAAAACAAAATTAAACACCCTGAAGAGCCTGATATGTATTGTCTCCTTCACCAAGACCAAAAGACCAACCGCCGAAATGACAGATGGTATGTTTCAAACCTGCAGATGTTGCTTTTGTCATACACATGAAGTTTCCAGCCCCTGTTAGGTTTTAGACCATACATCTTTGAACAAAACTCTGCTCCTGATGGCTGAAAATTGGCACATCGAGGAGGTTATTGCAGCTAATGGAAATTTTTTTAATGATATATAATGGAGTAAAAATTTCGACAAGTTTCATTATATTTTGCTTGAAATAAGAGCTAAAAAGTTTTCCTCTCAAGTTGTCCTCAAATGTCTACAGACGTAAATTCGCCTAATTTTAACTATGTATTCTTTGAGCTCCTAAAGGCATAAACAATTCGAAGATTGCTACTAAATCAAAAATCGCAAAGCGTCCTATTTTGTGTATACGTGTATACTCGTATGTGTATTGGATTTGCTTTTTTTTTTTTGTTCAAGAAAGACGAAAGTAATGACGAAATGGAATTAAGTTTTGCCCCCACGTTGCTAATGAAACGGAAATTTCTCAGAAGAGAAAATGTTTAAAAAACGATTGTTTCGAATTGTGATTCGATTGCAATGCAAGTTGAACTGTCAATGCGAGTCGCTGATGAACCAGGAAGCCTTTTTAATGAGCAAAAACGATTTTTCTATTTCCGTTTTGGCTATTGCTTTTAAAATGTTTTTATTTTTTTTTTGTTTTTGCTTCAACGAAAATCTTGCCAGTACGAGGGAATGTGGTCAGCTAACTTTTATAGGACGTTGTAAGAGTTTTATAGAAAGTCATTGAGTTCATCTACATTTGGATCTTGTTTTTAATACATATGCGGAGGTTGCAAAGGATCGCATTATTACAACAGTTCTGGATGAAAACCATCCTGAAGGTATGATCCCCAAGGCCCAATGGAAATGGGTTGAGGCCGAGCTAACGAAAGTGGCACTGAAAGTTATACTCGAAAACCCCGGCCCCCCGCCTGCGTGCGAGGACGTAGGCTCGCACTAAGGCCAAATAAAAATAATAGCGTGTGACGATGAGAGATCGGTTCAACTGTACAAAGAGGCCATCTCAAAAGTCGGCGAAGTGTGCCCGAATGCCAAGCTGGTCGTTGTGGACAGGAAGGATATTCCGTCGAGGTCGCGAACAAGGGTCTGGTTACCTTCAACTGTCGAAGACCCGGAAGAGATAATGAAGCGCATTCGGGTTTGCAATCCAGACATCCCAACGCAGGAGTTGAGATATGTCAAAACATTAAGTAATAAGAACAGCGCAGAAGAATTGAAAGAGCAGAAGCACACCACTATGAAGGATCTCCTGCTCCTGACTGAAAACTCAATTGAACCGTTAGCGAAATGCGATGGGCAATTGAGATACGGTTTTGTAAGAGTAAAGCTTCACATCTACAAAACTGATACGGAGGAAATAGAATTCCTCACCACTAAGGAAAGTACAGAGCCCTTGAGCGAATTGGAGCCCATGAGCGAAACAGAGCCAATGAGCGAAGACGATCATCCCACAGAAGAAGAATACGCCTCTTCAGGCTCAGAAATGGGTTTAAGGAGGATGCAGTTCGAACGGGAGAGTAAGTATTCCGTACAACAGCGTAAGTATTCCGAAAGGGAACTTTTATGCGAAAATAAAGAAGATCCAGACATAATGTTAAGATCAGCCAGATGTAGTCTTCATCCAGGATCCCTGGGTACGGAATGGCGAAATCTGCGGCTTGAGGACCTCAGGTTACAAGTTATATAAGACCAACTGTAAAGGTACTAAAAGAGCATGTATAATTGCAAAAACACATCTTAATATATTTATGGTTCAAAATTTCAGTAACGCAGATACTACGGCGGTTAGTTGGGAAGTGAGCGGAAGCAACATCTGGCTAATCTCGCTTTATTTTGCCGGAGACGACACAGGCCCACTGCCGTCGCAGCTGATAAGAAAACTTATGGAAGACTTCAAAGCACACAATCGTGAATTAGTTCTAGGAGGTGACGCCAATACCCCCATACCGTATGGAGGAGCTCGGATACCAATAAATGTGGTGAGTCCGTCTGTAATTATATTATATGTAGTAAGCTTTTAATGTGTAACAAAGGCAATAAACCCTCATTTATTACGCGTAATAGAAAAGAAGTTCTTGATATGACGCTAGCATGCCACACCTTCTACGGAGAGTTCTGAATGAACACTTTTACTCCGATCATCGCTATATAGAAATAAGATTTGAGGGAATCAGCTCACGGACCCCTCCTGCCAGCAGGAGCTTGAAAAATACCAATTGGCATATTTATAAACGAGAACTTAAGGAAAGACTGCCTAATTCCCAAAATATCACTATTGAAAATAGAGAATCACTAAATGAACACGTACAAATCCTTACGGAGGTTTGTATCATAGAACTGCGCTAAATAAGGCCTGCCCTATAATTAAGTATAAGGGGAAGAAAAAACCGCCCTGGTAGTCAGAAGACCTGACAACATTAAGAAATGACAGCAGAAGATAGTTTAATAGAGCGATGTTTACAAATACAGAGATTTTTCAAAAGGGTTGCCATTGACTCCATAATTCAAAATTATACTGAAAATTTTCAGTTATAGGGTTGAAATACAAATTTTGAAATGTTAACCAAAGAAAAATAACACAGAAACTTTTTATAAAAACATGAAAAATATATTAAAATACCAGTTGAAAAACTTGAAAAAAAATTTTGGTGAAAACTTAACCCTTGCTTGAACTTAAGGAGCGCCCGAAATCTTTTTATATGGAGAAAATGCACAAGATCGCAAAAAAAAAAAACAAAAATAAAATGGTGAAAATCAACTTGGTCGAAAGATTTTTTTTTTCAAAAAGTTCGATTTTTTTAACAAATAATTCTCGGTTATTTTTCTCGAAAGTCGGAAAAATATTTCCAGAGTCCGCCCTATAGTTAATTTTGGAAAGAAATCTACTATTGATCGTAGATTATCTACCTATTAATAAATTTATTTGTGAGATTGATTTTAGATGAATCTCCAATTACTTGTGATGATCACCGCAATTTTTTACAATTATTAACGTTTGCTGTCACAAACACACTTGGTGCCACCATTACCGTCGGTGCTCTGCCCACATACTGCTCAGCTTTTACAGCTGAAGTAGCTGCTCTGCATGAAGCAGTACTGTACTCCTCTCGTAAAGATGCCAAGCATATTATATGCACAGACTGTAAGTCTGCAATAGACGCCATTCTTAACTCATCAAACGAATGCCATCTCATAAACAAAATCCGCCAAAATCTACTTCAGTATAGCTCCATAAAAGTAATGTGGGTACCTGGACATACATGCATTAGAGGTAATGAGATTGCGGATAAAAGAGCCAAAGAGGCTGGCACTGAACCTCTTCTTTTTTTCGATTACCTCACAAATGCAGATATTCGTAAACTCTGCAAAAAACAGCAGCACGTTAGATGGCAAACAGAATGGAGTAAATACAAGCATTTCTATAAAAACTGCAACCCCGATGGTGCACGATCGACCTTTCCTGTAAACCTGCCAATCAAAAATACAAAACATTTTGTTAGGCTAAGAATTGGACACACGATTACCACACACACGCATCTACTTAACGGCGATTCGGCGGCACCATGCCCCTCTTGCGGCGACAGCAACCTCACAGTATCTCACCTGCTCGATGACTGCCCAGAGAAATAACACATCAGGACAGCTCTATTTACTAACACTAAACCATCTGATCATCTTAAGTTTATTAATGCCACCAATGTTAATATTCTATCGCAATTCGTATCCTTATGTAAAATAAGCATATAATTTAATATCCTCACATCAGCTATAAATATACACATTTATACATCTTTCTGTACTAAATTACTAAATATTAGCACCTAAGTATGTAAAAAAAAAAAAAAAAAAAAAAAAAAAAAATGTTTCTAGCCGACGGCCCTGGCAGCCAGTGCTTTAGATGTAAGTGGAGCAATTATTGTATTTATAATTGTTTCTCTTTAAATATATTAATAATATAGATAAATAAATAAATAAATAAATATTAATTTTTTTTATATTTTGCTAAAGTGAAGTTAATGCTATGTTTTTATTTTTGTAAAATAAAGCAATTGACTAGCACAGAAAAATGATTGAAAATCATAATTTTTTCGGGCCTCCGACTACCCCTTAAACGGAAATTCAATAGGCTATAAAGTCCTGTGTTCAAAAGTTTTCTAAAAATTCTGAATGAAAAGTGTGATAAAAATTGGTTAAAGTTTTTTCAACTTGCACAAAGTCCGAAACTTAAATTTATATGGTTTATATAGGAAAATGAACTATATTTTCATAAAATAATAATTAAAATTAAATAAACAACAAATAAATTTTCAAAAGTTGTCAAATAAGTCCTAGTAAAAAATAAATAATTGGCGCGTACACTTCTCTTAGGTGTTTGGCCGAACTCCTCCTCCTATTTGTGGTGTGCGTCTTGATGTTGTTCCACAAATGGAGGGACCTACAGTTTCAAGCCGACTCCGAACGGCAGATATTTTTATGAAGAGCTTTTTCATGGCAGAAATACACTCGGTGGTTTGCCATTGCCTGCCGAAGAGCGACTGCTATTAGAAAAAACTTTTTCTTAATTTGGTGTTTCACCGAGATTCGAACCTATGTTCTCTCTGTGAATTCCGAATCGTAATCACGCACCAACCCATTCGGCTACGGCGGCCACCTAAGTCCTAGTACTATCGTTATTTAAAGCAGTGCATATGCAGCTCCCTTCATATATACTTGGTACTCTGCATAAAATGTCCATTTGCGACCCAAATAGACCGAACCTAAAGGCTGAAAGTGTGTTTTATCTTTAATTAAGACAAGAAATTAATAAAAATATTTTTTTCTAATATTTTTCTGATTTCACTTTAATTTTGAGGCATCGCAACACATCCAGTGTATTGGCTAGTAAATATACAAATATTAGAGACACCATAAAATTCTTTTCAACTCAGATTAAAATATGAATCTGATTGTTTTTCGATATATGTATGGTCTCGCTCTTTTTGCACCCTTAGCATTCCACAACTTCTTTCCACTAGTATTGTTTAAAAGTATTTGATGGGCATAGAATTGCAGCGCAAATGAGAATTTCAACTTGTAGAAGAAAATTGCAAAATAGTGCTTCGCCACCATCAAGTCATTACTACAGCGCTGGTGAGCTGCTGGCTAACGCCTAGTTCCAACCAACTATGCAAAAGTGACATTTTATGATGCCACAACAACAGCAAGAAACCGTACAACTATAGAGTAGAACATGCCATCCTCCATATGCACATACATATAAATATATTATCTGATATCTTTGAATAAATTAAATTAAGCAATTCATTTTCTATTTATGTATTTTATCTAAATACTTAATTTCGACGTTAGGCCCTTCGACGATACGCAGATCCGTCAAGAGGGGCACCCCTCAGGGCGGTGCACTTTCTACTCTGCTGTGGATTCTGGTAATGAATCAATTGTTGAAGAATCTAGAGGAAAGGAGGATACACGTAGTGGCAATATTAATAAGAGGGAAATTCTCAGATACCCTCTGCATCATAACGCAAAATGATTTGAACGATGTAAGCCGGTGGGCTGCATCGAGTGGTCTTGGGGTAAATCCCAACAAAACAGAACTAACCATGTTCACCAGGAAATACAGAATACCTGTTCTAACCTCCACTACCCTTGAGGGAATCACACTGTCAATTGGAGAAGGGACGAGCTACCTAGGACTAGTATTAGATAGGAAGCTCTCGTGGAAACATAATGATAGAGTAAAAAAAGCAGCCACAGCACTCTATACATGCTAAAGAATTGTGGGGGAAAAATGGGGCCTAACCCCAAAAATAGTACACTCGCTATATACAGCAGTGGTACGGCCTATCATGACATACGGTGTCTTAGTCTGGTGGCCAACAGTTGAGAAAAGAACAACAGTAAAACGCCTAGAAAGTATTCAAAGGGGTGCTAGTCTCTGCATAAGTGGGGCACTAAAGACTGCGCCCACGGCAGCGATGAATCTCATGCTCCACTTATTACCGATTGAGGCCTACAGTAAACAGCTGGCGGCGAAATCGGCACTTAGGTTAAGAGAATCTTCTAACTTAGCCACTAACAGAAGAGGTCTTGCAAGAATATTAGACGAATACCCCTTCCTACATCAAATGTGAGACTTTTGTAACTTAGTAGAGTTGCATTTAAACACATGCTTTACCAAAACTTTCCCAACGAGAGAATATTGGGACAATGGGGTAATGGACAATAGAAGCGGAATCAGCATCTATGTATACCGATGGTTCTAAGCTAAATGATCAAGTAGGCGGAGGCCTTCATTCTGAAGGATTGAATGCGAATATCTCATTCCGGTTACCGGATCACTGCAGTGTATTTCAAGCTGAAATATTGGGTATCAGGGAAGGCCCTGAAAGCTTTAAAATCGCCTAATATTAACTCGAAGACAGTAAAAGAATGTATCGATGTTCTGACAGAACAATCACAGTACTTTGTAATAAACCTGCTCTGGGTGCCGGGCCATAGAGACATAGAAGGCAACTGCAAAGCAGATGAACTAGCGAGATTGGGTACCACATTACCGATCCAACCAGACAATGCGAACATACCTATACCTTTAGCAACTTGTAAAACGCTTATAGATAAACACACTATCAGTGCTGCCAACAGGCTATGGCCTCAGTCCCTGACCTGTGCAACTAGTAGAATGACGTGACCGGAATGGAACATGGGCAGCACAAACCGACTGTTGAAACTGAACAGGAAAAACATGAGAAATCTTCTCGGGGTCCTAGCAGGGCATTGTCTGATTGGCAGGCATACCAGTAGACTGGGAGCGCCCTATAACGACTATTGCAGAAGCTGTGACAAAGAAGAAGAGACTATAGAACACTTTCTATGCGGGTGCATGGCTCTGGATAGAAGAAGGTTCAATATTTTAGGAAAAAGTTCCCTGAATAACTTGGCAGAAGTAGCCAATATAAAAATAATAAGTCTTGTTAGATATATGTATTAAAGCCAGAGGTTGGTTCAATGAGGACAATGTAGAGTGAGGAGAGGAGACAGCCCTGCTGGTATCACACTCGGCCTACAGCAGGCCTAGGTGTGTCAATTGACAACCACTATACCTACCTACCTACAAATAACGAAGGTGTAAGTAAACACTTTAGCTCTGTTTGTGAAAAAAAGTTTAAGAATTGACGTGAAATATGCCCTAGTGGGTCAAAAAAAAAAAGGTTAAACATTTCCAACCGTGCAACGCACACTTCTGCATAAAATATATAGCAGGACATTATTGACAGCTAGCGCATTGCTTAATTTGCGGAGTTTAACGATTTTTTGTGAGCTTTTTTAAGGGGTTAGGGGTAATCACACGCTCGAAAAAATGATGATTTTCAATCATTTCTGTTTGCTAGTCAGTTTCTTTATTTTAGAAAAATACATCATGTTTCGGCTTGACTTTAGCAAAATTAAAAAACAAAGTGTGATTAAATAAATTAAATTAAAATTAAAAAAAAAAAAATTAAAAATAATTGTAAAAGTTATCGCTGTTTGTGTGGAGCCCGTTTCAGCAGAAGTCCCTTGCGGTGATCATCACAAGTCCTTAGAGATTTATCTTGAATCAATCGGAGAAATTAGTTTTATTATTAGATAATCTTGTGCCTGATCGAAGCTTTCTATTTTTTTAAATTAGCAGTATGGCGGCCTCAGGGAATATTTTTCAGATTTTCGAAAAAACCGTTAATTGTTTAAAAAAATCGAAATTAAAAAAAACGTTCGATCATGCACGAGTTTTTTTATGTTTTTCAAAAGCAGTATAAATTTTACTGAAATGCTGTTTTTAAGTTAAAGTGATTACCAGTTCAGAAAACATAGTTTTGAGGAAAACGCATTTAAAGTTTTGCTAATTATCTGCCCAGGAGCGGCCGAGCGCCCTTTATTTATTGTTAAATTACTCGAAAAGTGTTCGTAGGATTCACTTAAAATTTTCACTCAATATTTTTAAGATATTATACTTAAAGAAAATGTAAAAAAATTTGAATTTTTTGAAAATTCTGACAATCCCTAACCCCTAAAGCTACGTTCTGATAGTTATTGTGTCATTATGTAATTTGGATGATACCAATGTTTTATATTTTGTATTGTCTTTTGGAATAGAGATGGAGAGAAAAAACTTATGGTCATGCCAGTCTATTATTGCGACAAACTCAGTTAATTTCGGTGAGAACTGACTACATCGTCCCGACGGTAACTTTCAATAGGAATTTTGCCACTCTCTTTCCAACTAAGGAAGAATGGAATAAGGGATTCTCTCTCAACAACTTCGATACCACAGTCTATACAGATGGAAGTAAAATGGGTTGCGGTGTTGGAGCTGGTATATATTCTCACAGACTTAAAATTGAGAAATCTGTGCGTCTCCCTAATACCAGCAGTGTCTTCCAGGCGGAAGTACTGCCAATTGGGGAAGCCTGTAGGCTACTAATCGCAGATTTCTCTTTTAAGGGTAATATGGCTATTCTCTCGGATAGCCAAACTGCAATCCAGGCACTGGGTTCGGCCACAACAACCTCCAAAGTGGTGGAACAAAGTAGGATTAGCCTCACCGTCTTGAGTGAAAACCATAAAGTTACCTTAATCTGGGTCCCGGGACATCGGAACATTGAAGGTAACGAAAAATCAGATGAACTGACAAGAGGGGGATCTGCCATGAATAACGCTCTTGCAGAATCGGTACTCACACCACTAGGTGCAGTCAAGAGCTCAATTTCCCAAAAATACCTCCGAATCGCAGACTGTAGGTGGAAAGTCCAGACGAAATGCAAAATTAGCAGAACGTTATGGCCCACCTACAACCTCAAACAATCGCCGGCATTAATAAGAATGAAACGACGGGACGCCTGGAGACTAACGGCAGTCATAACTGGCTTTTGGTCTATCGGAGAGCAAGCAGCCAAAATGTGTATCCCTCACAATACATACCGTCATAGTTGCAAACAACCGGAGAAAAAGGAGACATCTACCATTTCCTCTGTGAATGCCCTGCCCTATGGAAGGACAGAATGTTAACCCTGGGCCAACCGCTGTTCGAGAATCTCGAACAACTATCTGGCTTAGACGTTAACAACCTAATAAGGTTCCTTAACCGCACAGACTGGATATAGTTATGCTGTAAATAACCGTTAAACAAGTTGGTAACGAGGATGTGGCAACAAAATGGCGCGTTGGATTCTGGAAGAATCACCACTTTAACCAGCCAACCAACCAATAGAGATAAAATCATTTTGTATTTAAATATCTATAAACATTTTTTTTTAATGTATCATTGCCAAGGCGTTAATACTTCTATTCTGTTGAAATTCAAAAATTTTATAAACATAATTAAAGTGTGACATTTATGACGTAAAACGCTTACTTTTTTGTAAAATACTCGTACCGTTAATTGCAAAATTTTTCGAAATTCAAAAATATGGCCCGACAGACTATAACTACAACTTTATTTTATTACAGATCCATCAACATTTCAAGTAGAAATGATGCAGGCCGTGGAGTAACTTTTGTTCATTGTACTTTGGGTCATGTGATTTTTTATATACAAATTAGTTAGTGTAAAGAAAAATTAAAATACAATTTTTTATAAATTTTAAGTACTAATAAACAATGTATAAAGCTTTTTTTTATTTAGTTCTATTGCTATTCCTTCTAAAAACAGTTTTTCGTTTAGCGAATTTTTGGCGCAAGTTTGTGGATTTTTTTATTTTTTTGCAAAAAATTTGAAAACTACATTTATGTATATAGTTTTTGTTGGACTGCGAACTATATTTTGTTAAAAAAATATTTTATTTGAAAAAGAATAATTAAAATTAAAAAAAAAAAGTTACAAAAACAGTCAAAATTGTACAAAATATTGGTGTGCACAATTTTGTTGTGGTGTATATATCCTTAAGGCCATCGTCTCATTTGAAATGGTGTTTTTTGGGTGTTTCTTTAAAAGCATGTAAAACTGAAACGAACGAAGATTTGTTATTTTTATTTTTAGTATGCATTATTAAAAAATAAAATTTTACTTTTGGCCACACGTGGTTAATTCAAAAAGTTGTCGGCCTTCAAAAAATGGTATTTCAAAAAAGTATGTCGCTGGTGACACGGTTTTCGGAACTCATAGTTGTCTGAAATCAAAACGACTAAAAGGTTCTTGTTAAGTATCAATGTCGTTATTATATGAATAACGATAATTTGGAAAACAGATTTTTTAGATTTTTTTTCAGACCTTTAAAGTAAAAAAATGTGTCAAAAAATGGTTTTTCATCTTTCAACGTCCGTAATTTTTTTAATTTTTTATTTTGAAAGATCGTAGTTCACACGA
The DNA here is from genome assembly GCF_028408465.1 of Anastrepha ludens. Lineage (NCBI taxonomy): Eukaryota > Metazoa > Arthropoda > Insecta > Diptera > Tephritidae > Anastrepha > Anastrepha ludens. The sequence goes on from NC_071500.1 coordinate 95,065,844, forward strand.
TAACGACATTCATACTGAACATGAATCTTTTTTTGGAAGGCTTGTTTTTGAAGGTTGTCAACTCTTTGAACGAACTTAAACCAATTTAGTATCCATATCAGTTTTTTTTTTGACTTCACGTTTCAGCAATTATTTTTTCCTTTGCCATTATTTATACTTGGGAATGTATTTTGCATGAAGCAATCGAAATTTTCCATTAAAGATTGAATTTATTGATTTTTTTTTATTTTTTGTTTTTTGTTTTGCTCTCCTTTGCTTCAGCAGTCCTTTAACTGTAGTATTGCTGTTTTTGCTTCACTTCGCTGCATACATTTTTCACGGCGTTTTGCATATTCGCCTTCACGCTCGCCTCGCATGTTGCCCCTCTTTTACAATGCATACATAAATATGTTTGTATGTACATGCAAATATATACATATAATTGGCGCGTACACCCTTTTTGGGTGTTTGGCCGAGCTCTTCCTTCTATTTGTGGCGTGCGCTTGATGTTGTTCCACAAAATGGAGGGACCTACAGTTTCAAGCCGACTCCGCACGGCAGATATTTTTTTATGAAGAGCTTTTTCATGGCTGAAATACATTCGGAGTTTTGCCTTTGCCGGCCGAGGCTCGACCGCTATTAGAAAAAAAAATTTCTCTAATTTGGTCTTTCACCGAGATTCGAACCTACGTTCTCTCTGAATTCCAAATGGTGGTCACCTACCAACCGGCTACGGCGACCGCCATATGCAAATATGTCCTACTAATAATTTTTCGCAACCCTTGTTTCTCTTACATGCAACACAAAGTCATTGCCGCACTAGCAACTGCTTAGCTGTGATTCAATATCAAAAATGAAGTTCGCAATTTTTTATTTCGTGTTTTTAAGTGATGAAATACAAATTATTGGAAGATAGTAAATTCACTGTAGCAAATGGCCAAAAAAATGTGTTTCGCATTCCCCTGTTTATAGATTTGATTATAGTCGGGTTGTAGCAACAGCTGCTGCAATAACAGCGGAAACAATTTAATCACTTGTGGCAGCTAGCTGAATAAAGCTACGCGTAATTTCATAAGTGTAGCTGTTGGAAGATTTAACTCAATAAGGCAAACTCAATAAAGTAATTTACTTGTGCAAGAAGTGTTTTTCGTTTTTTTTTTCTTTATTTACTTTTCCACGCGTTCTCCACATAAAAGCGTTAGCACGTGCATAGCGCAATGACCCCTTGATTATTTGATGAATTCAAGTTAGTAACAAAAAAAAAATACAACAAAAAAAATTGTATCCACTCTGCACTTTCCGTAGCTCGGGAATTGCCTGAATTATTATTACATATCAAAAAGTTGATACCCAAAATTTATTACCAACCTCTCTTGCAAACCTTGATTTCAATGCGAAAATTAGCCAAGAAATCAGTGAAACGCAAATAAATAATTCACATAAATACCTGACAACCGGCGTCGCCTGCAATGTTAATCATACGCCACGACGAACTCGAAATGCAATTTTACACTATAACAATTAACAGAAATTAAGTGGAAAAGTTGAGGCCTACAATTTGTTAAACGATATGTAACAAGGAGAAAAATTGCGTGAAGCGTAAAAACATAGCAAAAGGCAAAATGCGCACGCACAATGTATGAGAAGTGTACAAACAATAAAAATAAATAACGAAAGCGGAAAGTAAATATGCATAAAATGCACCAAGAAACAGGAAGCCAGCATGTGGCTGCATAAATTTCACTCAACTGGGGACGCATGTGGCAGCAAGTGAATTTTTACAATAGTAACAGTTATCATTGCAACAGGCTCCGCAGCCAAATTGGCGCACAGTGATAGGGTCTCATACAATTTTTGGTAAAAAATAAGTTGATCAAATTTTGTATGCAATTCAGTTCAATAAGCTGGTAAAGAAAAAAACCAAAAATGGTTGAAATTGGTCACTCCGAGAGATACAGCGCTTAGATTCATAGAAAAAATTTTGAAATACACATTTTAATTTAAGCATAAAAAAGAAGATATCTCAACGCGATTCGGTGCAAGACTTCGACAGTGTGAAAAATGAGCGAAGCAAGGCAACAGCTTCCCATAGACTACTATTTTTTTAAAACACAAATGAAGTAATATTCCAAGAAATGGAAATCAAGAATCGAGTGAATTCGATTTTTTGGTTGGTTTGATTTCCGATGTCCCCATAGATATGTCGCGAAGTTTTGAAAAAGGTGCTGGGTACGCTAAAATTGTGTGGGCTCAGAGGTTTTGAAATTTTGAATGCAGGGCTACCTTAAGGTAGGAAATAAAAATTGATAAAGTCAGCCTCTATAAGAACCTTCTTTGTTCTTATAGTAAAGACTTCTAAACACAAAACAAACTGCATTCTATACATTATTTTCAGTGAAAGAAAAAATATGAATAAAATAATAATGAATATTTTTCTCATTCAGATATAATCTTCTTGTCAATGGTATCTAATTCAAATGCATTTTTATTGTTGTGGCATCTTATTGGCGTAATATAAGAATACTATATTAGGTTGTTCAATAAGTTTTGCTGTTCGATAAGAGAGGGCGGTGTTACAAGCCTACATATTTTTTTTTGTTGTGTTGGCACACTCAAGTGTCGTGCAGTGAGTAAATTTTAGTTTTTGGAAGGTTTAAAAGCAAAGGAATTTTATGAAGGAATGTTGAAAGTGGTGTGAACCTAGTTCTTTAGCTCTCAAACGAGTTCGTGCCCAGAATTCGACCAAGCTGATGTTAATATCATTTTTTTGAGATGTGAAAGGAATTTTGTTAGTGGATTACTTACAAACTCGTAAAAAAGTAAATTCTAAATATTATTGTAATCTTTTGAACCAACTAACGCAAAACAAGTGCGTGAAAAAAGTCCCAGTTTGCGAAAGAAAAGAAGATACTATATTCCATCAGGATAATGCACCGATTTAAAAGAGCATTTTGACAATGGCTAAAATCCATGAATTAAAGTTCGAATTGTTGCAGCATCCACCGTATTCACCAGATTTGGTCCCTAGCGACTTCCATCTGTTTCCAGACCTAAAAAAATTCATGCGTGAAAAGCGTTTTTCATCAAACGATCAGGTCATGACTTATGTGGAAGTGTATTTTGCAGCCCTTCTAGATTTTAACTTCATCTTAAGAATATACTGTGAAATTTTCATGTAGAAATTTCCAATATTATAGCTTCTACAGCCCATTAACTAGGTAGAGAGCGGTCCGAGCGCTCTTGGACCTGAAACTGAATACTCATTTATCTCGAAACGCTTGTTTTACGTTTTTTGAATGCAATGAAGCGAATTTGAAGTTCTATTAAGGAGCCCCAGTGTTCTAGAATTAAAAAAAATCGATTTTTGTTTTTTTTTAATATTTCGAAAGTATTGGCTTTTAAGAATATACTTTGAAATTCTTGGAAGGATATTCCCAGTATTTTTAATTCTACAGCCGTTTTAGCAGGTAGAGTCAGATTCGGCAAGCGGCCACTCTCAAAATTTTAATCTCATTTATCTCGAAATCTCTTGTCAAAAAAAAAAAAACTATTCAACAGAATCGTCTGAGATTTTAATATGTTGTTCACAACATCAATGGCTATCGCCCGTAGTAGAATCATATTATTATTTCAATTATTCCGTATTTTTTTTATTAAAAAACTGAAAAAATCCCAATTTTTAGAGTTTCAAATTCAAAACTGCGCTATTCTGTAAAAACTTCTTTTTTTATTCTAGTACGGGACATATGTACATAGCTACAGTCATGCTAATTTATAATTTTTTTTGGTTTTTGTGTTTCAGATAAACAGAAGAGCCAAAATGGACAACACCGTAAAGGTCCAATTTTTCGGGAGGGTCAACTTCCGCGACATTTATAAAATTATTAAAATAAAAAAAAAAAGTTTTGAAATTTTAGAATTAAAAAAAAAAATTTTTTTTTCAATGTTTGTTTTTCTTCTTTTTTCATTTTTGAAAAAAAAAAATTCAATTTCATTTTTGGAAAAAAAAAAAAATTTCTTTTTAATTTTTTTATTTAAAATGAAAAAAACAATTTTTTTTAAGTTTGAAAAAACCCAATATGAAATTTTTTCAGTTTTGAAAACAAAAGTTTTCTTTTTTGTATGTAAAAGAAGTGAAATAAAAAGCAAAATCAAATATTACATTTTTTTCAGTTTTGAAAAACAAAATTGTAATTTTTGTATGAGAAAGAAGTGAAATAAAAAGCCTTAATTAAAATTATTAAAATAAAAAATACAATATTAAAACATTTTTTTTCATTCATAAAAATGTTTTTTTTGTCATTTAGAAAAAAAATTATTTTCATTTAGAAAAATTTTTTTTTTCATTTATAAAATTTTTTTTATTTTCAGTTTTGAAAAAAAAAGTTTTGTTTTTGTAATTCTTGTATGTAAAAGAAGTGAAACAATAAGCCTAAATTTAAATTATTAAAATAAAAAAAATTAAGACATATTTTTTCATTCTTAAAATTTTTTTTTTTTCATTTAGAAACAATGGTTTTTTTTCATTTAGAAAATTTTTTCTTATTTTCAGTTTGAAAAAAAAAAAAAATTTTTTAATTTTTAAACGTAAAAGCAGTTAAATAAAATGCCTAAAAAATTTAAATGTCGTTGCTCATTTTTTTATTGTAAAAAAAATTCCTCAAACTACCCCACATTTTAGAGCTCTGGACCACCGGCACTCCTTAAGTTTCTCATTAAATCCTTGGTAAGAAACTGAAAATGCACTCATTTTGAAAACCATCTACACCATCTCTCTATGTCCACACATTCCTAAACAAAAAAACTATTTGCATAACTCTAAAAGTATGAATTTTTCTGTGCCTTTTACTACTTCCTACTTGTACTTTCAAGCGACTTTTCGTCACTTAAATCAAACTTACGTTAAAATACCCAAAAAAGGTTTTTTAGCGAAGCCCGGGAATTTCCGGACTTTCATTTTTCTATAGCTAGAAAGCAGAGGAAAACCGAGGGAACACAGTTTTTATCCATCAAAAGTGTCCAAGGCGATAATTAAAAGCAAAATTTTTGTTTGCTTATAGTATTTATTAAAATATTAAATCGATTGCACTGATGTTTCCTCTATTTCGTCTAGTGCATCCTATATTTTCATAAGCAGCAACATAAAGATAATGAAAAAACGAAAGCAATAAAGAAAACACATTGCTCAAGTGGACATAATAATTCTGTTTAATTTTATCTGAATACAATTTTTTAATTGAATAAAATTCTCCTATTGCTTTTATTTCGTAAAATATTGTCAATTACGTGCAAACTACTATATTTTTCTTACTCAAATATTAGATAATAAGGCTGAACCATTCAAATATAAAAACCGAATATTTAAAACACTGTTTTTTCCAGCGAATTTCCCACTGTGCGGCGCCCATGTCGGCAAAAATTGTGTCAACAGCGTAAACATTCAACTGCTGCAAGAATTGCCACGAAGTGAATTATTTTTGCTCGTATCCACTGGAAATAAATTCATTCTTATTTACAGCGGTGGCTATAAATATCCGTGTGGTTAATAAGCCTGCATTTAAATGATTACCAAGTGCAATAACTATTTTAGAGCCGCAATGACTCCAAATCACGATGGAAGATATCTTTCAACTACCTGAACTTTTTGATATTTTGATACATTTTTTATAGCTTAATTTGTTTTGAAGTTATATGCCTGATCACTTTTCGAAAAAGTGAAAAACAAAAACGATTGAATATAGAAATTTCTGGAGCAAGTTATAGACTACTTTTAATTTAAAAAATCTGGCGCCGGCGTCGAAATACGGAAGTGCACCACAAAGTTGATAAGAACTGGCGTTTGGTGCATGCGAACTTATTCTATGTAAGCACCCAGGCTCTGCTGCAACGAGAAGCACTGCTTTCGAAAGTGACGGCTTCGCGCTAAATGCGTGATCTTTTTTTTATGCAGTTGCAGCATAATACGCAACCTGTAGTATTGCCAGCAAATTATTACAATCATCTGCTCTAAACATGACCAGGTAAAAAACATTCTCAATAAATCTGTGAAAATTCAATATCTTTACTCGAATTGAAGCTCAAGCAGCAATGAGGTGGACTACCACGAAATCCCTCAAAGCATATTTGGCTTAACTTCCCATAGTCTGTTTGGTAGGCAAGTTGCTGGTTATACCGAAGTTGGTTCCTTGCTATACGTTCCAGCGTTTTGAGTTCAATAGAAGAAAGGCTGCAGATCATTGGGCAAGTATGTGACGCTATGCTGAAAGCGATTCGATTAATAAAAGGACAAAGCTGAAGGTAAATATGCGGTTAAGGAAAAGGATAGAGATTAATATAAAGATAAAAATAAAGATAAAGCAAAAAAGATAAAAATAAAGATGAAGATAAAACCGCTTGAATTTGAACTGTTGTTCGAACTATATTGGAAAGCGTAAAGCGTAGGTAGGTAGGTAAAATGGCTGAAGTACCACACTGGCATTTCAAAAGTATCACTAGAGTGCCGTTTTGATACTAATGCAAGACCTATGACAGGTTGATATCTACATTCAACCAGAGCTGTTGATGTAATGGAGAAGATTGATGGGATTTAGGTTCGTGCTCTGCCCCAGGCTGTCGAAGAAAGCAGCACCCAGCGACCTTAATAGTCTAGCTACCAAACCCGAACATTTACTGAGAAAGTGCTCAACAGTCTCCTTCTCTGAAAGATCCCCACATCTTCTGCAATGGGGGTTAAATGGTAACCCTAGCTTTTCCGCTTGTTTGCCGATCTCCAGTGATCGATAATCACAGCTACGAGTTTGGAAATTGAATGGCAAGGAGCCCAAAGGACTTTCTGAGTTCTTCGTATATCGTATTGGGGCCAAAGAGGTTTCGAAATAACACATGAAGAAATCCATCTTTTCTGCGCTTTCCTGAGAAATAATTTATACAGTTCCCACTCAACAACTGTCACGCGGATGTCGATGCCCGGTTGAAGGTCTCTGAGGCCAATTCAGTCCCCTTCCTGGCATGCTCATCATCAATTTCATTTTCCTCTATGTTGCTCTGTCCTGGAACCCAGATCAGAGAAATGTTACCTGCACACCCAAGATATTTGATCTCCTCCTTACAGGAGTTTACAAGTTACGATCTGCACCATAGCGTCGTGAGATCCTTGATCGCGGCTTGACTATAGGAGAAAATGTTAACATCTCCTTCCCTCCCACGTCCCCTAAGCATTTTACATGCCGGCAGGATCGCAAAGACTTCTGCTTGAAAAACATGATTTCATTTTGGAACCCTCAGTGAAGACAGAGGTGCAAGCTTCGATGGAGGTTTCCCCTCGATCAAATCCTGCCTATTTAGAAAGAATTTTCTAGCTCGACCCTCAAACTCTAGTTTGCGAATAGATCTGTTCGAAGTTCCGAGAAATACGGTATTAACTGCCCGAAAATGCTACCATGTCCCTAGAGAGATTGTCTCCAGAGGCCAAACTCCTTTAACCTAGTTGCATTTTTAAAGTCGATGGGAAGTAGGTGCAAAAGGACATTCAGTTCGTGGAGTTTGGAATCAAGTATCACTCCAAGATACCCACTTTTCGATGAGAGTAGGAGAACGTGGTTGTTTAATTTGGGAAGTCGAAAGGATGGCAGTTTATATTTTCTGGTAAATAGCTCCAGCTCAGTTTTGTCAGAGTTGACTCAGAGGCCACAAGTGACAGCCCAGCGACTGAATACAGCTAGTGACGTTTTCAAAATCTCAGCCATGACTGAGGGAAACGGTTCCGATACTATAATATTAGGACCAAATCATCGGCGTATGCTATTACCTTAACCCCACTCTTATTTCGCATTATCAGAACTTCGTCAATAGCAACTAGCCAAAGTAGGGGCGAAAGGTCACCACCCTGCGGCGGCCCCCTGTGACTTTAACCCCTTTTGGGACCGCATTAACTTCCCTGCAGCCAGGTAGGGACGAGATCCAGAGACAGATAGGTCTACCCACTTCTAGTCTATCAAACGCAGTAACAATTGACTCCATCCTGATGTTATTAAAAGCACCTTCTATATCTATGAAGGCCGCTAAAGTGAATTGTTTGCCTTCCAAAGATTTTTCTACAGTCCCTACGACCTCGTGTAAGTTTGATTCCGTGGATTTCCTTTTCAGGTAAGAATGTTGCGTTGGAGATAATTTGGATTGAATGTGCTCTTGGATATAATAATCAATAAATCTTTCAAACACCTTTAGAATAAATGAGGTTCGACTTATAGGCCTAAAGCTTATAGGCCTTGGCTGAGTCGTGACCCCTCCCTGCCTTGGGCATGAAAACAACCCTCGTTTTCTTCCAGTTGGCGGGGACGTGATTAAGAGGGAGTAAAGTTCTTGGCGTGTAAATTGCTTGTTTTCTGAAGTATCACAGTCAAAATATCGTCAGAAGCATGAGAATTAAGAGGCGAAAAACTATTTATTGCTCACGTGATTCTGTCAACTGAAAGGATAGATTCCAGGGAAACCTCGAGTAGCCCTACATGTCGACTCCTGTCGACAATATCACGTGGTATAATCGAATTTTCCGGAAAGTGATTATTTACCCGGATAGTCAAAGAATCTTCTGCAGATTCAGTCTACTCCCCATCCTCATAACAAAAACTATCATCTGAAAAATTGCATTCACATGATTTCCGGATTTTCTTACTGCCCACTGTATGTCCATATTTGCATTGTGGATTGCTTTTTCATATTTCGGCATGTCCACCACATAAGGTAAATAAAAGCAAATCAAAGTCTGCACGTTGGCCATTTCCTCTTCAGCTTTCATCTGACTGCGATTTGCTCGACATACTCTTTCTCATTATTATCTTCCTCATAATCATCATCATCATCATCATCAGCAGCAGCACCACCACTATATTTTCATGCTAACCTTCAGCAGGCCTCGCATGTTCATCGCTCATTGTCCTTTACGCCATATTTGCCAGCGCCGACACCAATGCTTACTTTCTTTCCGTTTCCTTCAATTTTCGCGCGCTATTTTCCTACTTCATTTACCTGTGCGCTTATTTTGCGTTATTTTTTATTTGTTTTTGTTTTTTGTGTGCTTTACTTCAATGTCGCTGTTCCTTTGTAGTTTATATGTTCAGGTTTAACTTTCACTTTTTCGCTGCTTCCTGAGATATTTTTCATATCTTTCACACAGATTTTTAATAATGAAATGTTTTTTTGCAGAAGGTCGCTCATATTTAATAAACGCAAGTGTGTGCGTCAATCAAGAAAATATGTGAATTGCTATGGAATGCTGTGTACTGCTGTTTGCTTATGCTCTGTCAATTTTATTGTGCATACAATGCAGCAGTGAGGCCCACTTAATTTGTAAGTGTAGCTGGATTTTTGGAGGCCGCTTTAATATGTCTTTCTTTATTAAAAATTGTTGGAGCAATGAGGGCATCATAATATTTTCTTCTACAGTTGATTTTATTGCAAGTTGGATGTAGGCAATTCAGCAACAATTCCTTGAAAATCTTGAAAATACTTGCAGCTGAAATTAAGTGCAACTGGTATACAGTTAATCATTCTTTTCGGAACCTCAGCGGAAATGTTGTAGAAAGAAATATTACACACAGCAAAAGGTCTTAAAAGCAGAACTTAACCGCTCAGGCACAATTTCTATGAGAGCGACATATGCCGATGATATTGGTGTCATCGGCCTTACCGCTGCCTTAAACCTGCGCTGTTAGTTCTACGTTTGCCAAACTACGTTTTGGCCAAAAACAACGTCGCATGAGCGTGGCTCAGGAATTGCTGAATGACGTAACGATGAACCAGATTTGCTTAAAAGGATTTTAACTGGTGAGGAATCATGGGTTTATGGTTATGACATCGAAACCAAAACCCGATCGTCCCAACGGAAGGGTCCAATAGGGCCAAGACCAAAAACAGCACGCCAAGTTCGGTCAAAAGTCAAGTTTTTGCTCACTGGTTTTTTCTTTATTTGTGTTTCAGATAAATATATTAGAAGAGCCAAAATGGACAGCACCGTCCAGGTCCAATTTTTTGGAAGGTCCAAAATTATTAAAAAAAAATTTTTTTTTTCAATTTTATATGTAAAAGAAGTTAAATAAAAATCCCTAAAAAATTTAAATATCGTTTTTCATTTTTCAATTCCTGAAAATTACCTAAATTTTCGAGCTCAGATCATCGCTTAAAGTATATCCCGTTAGGGTTTTTTCTGTTGTCTGTTTTTTTACTGTCTGTCTATTAACTTTCAATTTTCACTTATTCCGCCTCCAAAAAACGAATGGCTTTTATGAGGTCTTTTTGATGGCACAAATACACTCGGAGGTTTTTTTTCTTTGTTTTTGAAGGAGGTTTAAATCAAAATGTCACATACATATCTCAAAGGTGTCGTCACACCAATGGCACACTCCTCACATGCTCTAATACATATATTACTATAACAATTCTCCCACCTCGGCTGATTCTACCCTGGGACCACAAAAGTATAACTTCTGGCCGGCCCGCTTTCCCTGCTGTATTGCTTTGCGCTCGCTCCCACTCCATATGGCGGAGTCGCGTCACGATCTTACCTGCCAACATTTGGGCTGCCTCCCACTTACCGCTGGTTGCGCACATTTCTCGTATGAGGGTGCTGGGGGATGGTTGATGACCCAGTACTTGTTTGAGAATAGCTCGTTCCTCTCTGAAGTGGTTACAATAAAAAAACACATGTTCGGTGTTTTCGCCAGTATTCGCGCAGTTTGGACAGAAAAGGATGTCTGCTAGCTTAAAACGGTCCAGGTATTCCTGAAAACAGCCTTATCCGCTGAGCAACTGCGAAAGGTAATAGTCGTTGTCTCTATGATTTCTCGCTAACCACTCATCAACGCATGGTATGACTTTGTAGATCTAACTGCCGCTCTGTGACTGATCCCAACGCTGCTGTCATCGGCTTATAGTTAGCAGTCACTCAGCTCCTTTTTGTACTGGTGTGGGCCATGCTCCTTCCACGTTATAGAGCCGGTAAATTTCATCTGCGAAGAGGTTCAGAGGTATCTTTTATAGCTATTCTATGCAGATTGCATCATCAAACATTTTTCTATATGCGCAATCTATACGCAGCGCGTCTCGTTTGTATGTCTGGGTGACTTTCCTTAGATTAGACTTTTTGGTCCCCGCCCAGATAGGTGCTACATAGAGAATTATGGAGTCAGCAATCAATGACAGTAGTTGCCTGTGATTTCCCTGGGGCCCTCCTATATTAGGGAGGAATCGCGTTAGGGCACCACTGACAGAATTTACATTTATTAAATGCGGCCTGAAACAAAGTTTTGTGTTGATCCAGACGCCAAGATATTCGATCACCTCTTTCGAGATTATTCGGGGGCTACCTATGTTCAGCTCATCAATTCGTATTTACGCTCCCGCAAAGTCTGCAGAGAGGATGTTGAGGAAACTTTAGAACACCTTCTGTGTGTTTGTCCGGCATTATTAAAAACGCGTTTAAAATGCCTGGGAGCCTCAATGTTTGAAGGTTTGGAGGACGTCTCAAAAGCGGATCTCCAGGCTCTGCTTAGATTCGCTAAAAGCGTTGACATCCTACTTGATGCCTACTTTCAGAATTCATAGAGGTCGGTCTCCATCTGGTATCACTAGGGACCACTCAATACAGTATCATACAGAAGACAAGACGGTATTGAATTAAGATAACACTATTGCAAGCTTTTTGATGCCTCCTTTACTTTGGACCACCTATAAACCTATAAACATAGTGGGAGTAATTGAGACTATCGGCGGTGTATAGCCTTCATACGCCTACATTAGAGGAACCTGGACGCGGGTACCTGTTGTGTCTTCGGACATAAACGCGGCTCTACCCAGAAGTTATACTATTGTGGTCCCAGGGTAGAACTAGCCGAGGTGGAGGATTGTTATAGTATTAATGGGAGCGTGCCCCACATACCATCGGTGTGACGGCACCTTTGAGATGTTTCGGACATTTTGATTTCAGCCTCCTTAAAAAACAAAAAAGGGACCAAAAGGTCTATGCGTGGCTTAATGCTAACCAGGCTAACCTAACCTAACCTATGTTCAGCTAAAAGTACTTTTCCCCTCCAGCACTTATTAGAACTGCTCGGTTTTGTGGCATGCTAATTCCTACCTCCGAGGGACATTAATTCACGGGGGATGTTTCTTGCCCAGCTTTTCGAAACCGGACATGCCTGTGTTAAATTTAACATAAGAAGGAACGACTGATTTCATTTGGGGCTCAGCACTGGTACGTACTAAAGGGCATATATGGTTTAAGGCAAGAAACTTTGTATATTTGTAAATGTATTTGATAGACAATGTTCCGATCTCCTTGCAACCACAACATCCCTACAAAAGAGCGCACACTTCAAACGAATACGCCAATCTTCCCTCATCAAAATAGTCTAAAGAGGTAGTCCTCATCATTATTGCAAACACATAAAGTCAAGCTAAGTATGGTGGTACTCACATCGTCAAAATGTTCCCCTTCAACTCAGCGGAAAAACCTTTTGTGTGTTGTCTGAACAGCTTAATGCCGTTGAACTTTCATTCAACTTTTGCTGCTGCTTTGTGCTAAACGCAATATTAATTACGTCTAATTGCATTACTAATATGAATTTGTTTTACATAAAGGCAAGTAAATAAGCACATACATACATATTCACACACACACACGTCACATATACTCCCACATTGGCATGAACTCCGCTGGTAACTGCATTACTCATATGAACCGCTGGGCATAAATTAGCGCTAAACAAATATCTAAGGGAATAGGCGAGCGATGTGCAGAAATAAAACAAAAACAAAAACAAAATAGCACAAACAACACTAAGTATTTGTGGGTGTGTAAATTTCCATTGTACTTTATCAGAGTGTGTTGGATATCAAAAGGGGCATATTATTGCTGAGGGGAATTTTAAATTAAGTGGAAATAGATTTTATGTTTAAAATTAGTTAATTGGAAAATTATAAAGCTATTCCTGCGTTGCATGAAAAATTAGAAATTTAGATCTTTATTTATTTTTTCTGGTTCGCAAACTAAATCTGCATAACTTTTAAAATATTTAACTGCCAAAATTGCCAATCTCAGTCAATAGCATTCACTTTGGCACTTTACCTTTATCGCCTTCCTGCGTGCCGTTTACCTCTTCTTGGCAATTTAATAAAGATTTATCGTTTATAATTACCATAAATTTACCGCATTTAAACGTCAATATAATGTAAATAAATCTTTGTTGACCCAATTAAATACGTAAATGGCCATGAGCGAGCGTTGAAGCTAAATACTACACGAAGTATGTAACATTAAACAACACTCGCTAAGGATGTAAATTTTCGGGATACAGTTATCCCGAAATTTTCGGGATTTTATTACATTGAAAGAACCATGGTACATGTACAAAGAATGGCCAGTCTTTGCATCTGCGGGGCCCTTAGGACCACTCCCACAGTGTTGCACAAGTTATGCTTAACCTTTTACCAGTAGAGCAATTCGGTAAGCAAACAGCTGCCAAAGCAGCTCTCAGACTAAGAGAAATCGGTCTACTCAGAATGAACCAAAGAGGACACTCTTCAATTTTACAAAAATTCCCCTGCATTCTTGGCACAACGGATATCTGTAAGACCTTGGATATCAACTTAAATAAATCCTTTGTCACAAGAAAAATGATACAAACATCTACACAGATGGCTCAAAACTAGACAACAAAGTAGGTGGAGGGGCTTACTCCGATAAACTCGGAGTATGCCAATCATTTCGCCTACCTGATCATTGCAGTGTATTTCAGGCGGAAGTCACTGCCATAAAAGAGGGACTTACGCTAATCTAAGTGCTACAAAGTGCACTTTATCTGGGTGCCAGGCCACAGGAATATAGCAGGAAACTGCAAGGCGGATGAACTTGCTCGAACTGGTACAACGCCCGATCTCAAACCGGATAAGGCGCTGATACCCATACCTTTAGCCACTTGTAAATTACTTATAGACAGGCAAACCATCAAAAAGGTACATGCAAGCTGGTAAAACCTCACAATACGCGATCTAAGCACACAGACATGGCCGAACTGGAACAGCGGTCGATCGAAGATCTTGCTAAGATTTAACAGAGAAGCTATAAGAAAAATGCTAGGGGTATTAACTGGTCATTGTTTACTAGGCAGCTACGCTAGAAGGTTGGGACTCCCGTATTTCGATTTCTGTAGAAGCTGTCTTAATACAGAAGAAGAGGAAACAGTCAGACACCTTTTCTGTGAGTGTGAAAGCTTAGCTATAAGAAGGCTGCGCACTCTTGATACAGCATTTTTAACCGATGTAGCGGACGTAGCCTTAACTGACACCTCTGCCAAAAGTTCTTATGTATCGTCTTCATCTTCATCTTCATCGTTGCTCTTTTCATTCGTATCTGTCGCAGATATAATTTTGCCATCGGTTAGTGATCCTGAGACAGCAACATCTTTATCCACTGGAACATAGTCAGAAAAATTCACTCCGCTAATGTCAACTACTGGTGGTTCTTTATCATTTGGAAAAAATATATCATATTTGGCGGAAAAAGTAGAGTTCTACGTTGTACAATGTAGGAGGACTGTTGTAGACAGGACAATGGTCTAAAAATATTAATTTTTTTCACTTTTGTTGTTTTATGTTTCCATGAACTTTTAAAAGCCAATTGTTAAAAACTTCTGTTGTCATCCAAGCTTTTTTGTTAGCACACAGTAATCAGTAGGAAACGATTTCACTCCTGTAAAACATCGCGGTTTCATTGCTTTTCCTATTACTAAGGGCTTAAGTTTTTCCGATCCATTCGTATTTACTGCAAGAACTGTCAACCTGTCTTTACTATGTTTTCCCTCATCACACTTTTCATCTTTAAAAGTATGCGTCTTGTCCGGTAAGCATTTGAAAAATAGGCCAGTTTCAACACTGTTGAAAATGTCTTGGGCATCATAGTTTTCAATCAGTGTCTTCAATTTACCATGTCAATTTGAGCAAACAGTATCATTAACAGTTCCACTTTCTCCACAAACTCTTTTAAACACAACTCCATTCCTCTTTTTGAAGTTTGAAAGCCACCCTTCATTTGCCGCAAAATTTTGTATGTTTAGAGTAGACGCGAACTCTTTTGCTTTTTCCTTTAACAAAGTTTCGCTAATAGATACTTTTCGCCCTCTACACTGTCTAAGCCAAATTACCAGGCTTTCTTCTAGACGAGGAAATTCAGCTTTAGTTGTTCTTTTGCGTGTTCCAGTAGTTTGGGCAGCAGTAACTTTCTCCTTGTTCTTTATTATGGTTGAAAGAGGAATCTTAAATTCTTTTTCTTTTCTGCTCACCTGCTTCTACGGTACTTTTTCAATTAATTTCTTCTCTTCCGCAACCGTCAAACATTTATACTTTTTAGGACTTATATTTAATACAAATTTTTAATCTGTATACCAACTAAGCGATTCGTGCGGAAGCGTGCGTCAAAATGTGCCTATGTTTCACACGCACAGTAAAGGTATTTTCCTCTATTTGAAATTTGAAAGCCACCCTTCATTTGCCGCAAAATCTTGTATGTTTAGAGTAGACGCGAACTCTTTTGCTTTTTCGTTTAACAAAGTTCCGCTAATAGATACTTTTTGCCCTCTACACTGTCTAAGCCAAATTACCAGGGTTTCTTCCAGACGAGGAAATTCATCTTTAGTTGTTCTTTTGCGTGCTCCAGTAGTTTGGGCAGCAGTAACTTTCTCCTTGTTCTTTATTATGGTTGAAAGAGGAGTCTTAAATTCTTTTTCTATTCTGCTCACCTGCTTCTATGGTACTTTTTCAATTAATTTCTTCTCTTCCGCAACCGTCAAACATTTATACAATACTTTTTAGGACTTATATTTAATACAAATTTTTAATCTGTATACCAACTAAGCGATTCGTGCGGAAGCGTGCGTCAAAATGTGCCTATGTTTCACACGCACAGTAAAGGTATTTTCAGTGGAGTCGCAAAATTCAAAGTTCTCACTAGCACTCCAAGAAACTTTGCAAATTTGAATTTTCGAGAGTTCGAATTAGTGCGTCGTAGCAATGATGTTTTCGTTCGAATTACCGAGTGCATAAAAATGTATGGGCATAATTAATTCGAAATATAAAGAGATTTTGTAGGGACTCGTAATAACTTTGAATTAATGAGAGGTTCGAAATATCGCAGGTTTGGATTAACGAGAATCGACTGTATATAGTCCCGGCACTTTCGCGAAAAATGAAAGGGGTTTTTTATCTTGCTCAAATTTATCGATGAAAAGTGGATCAATAATTCACTGAGCTTATCATAGTATTTTAAATCAAAACATTATAACAAAGAATAATCTTCAAAAAATTTAAATGTTAGAAGTATTATCCGCCAAACTTGATATAAATTTATTTCTATGAAGCCAGATGAGAACCTCCATTCTGCTCCAACACTCGTTGGCTGAATTGCTGACAGAAATTGAAATGGCTTCTAGAGGCTATTGCCACCACTATTAGAAAAAAATTAAAATTTTTTTTAATCAAAACTACGGACATATTAAAAGACTTTTTAATAAACGAAGTTGGCAAACTGCTAATTAAATTCCCTTTGCCACTTTTCCTTTAGTCTAACTGCTGTGTGTGTCGGCCATTTCTGGCTGCTCTCTCTGTGCACTCTTAAAACACAATTTCCCGCCAAAAAGGAACCCAGATGTTTTATAAAAAAAAGGTTTTCCAAACGCTTAATGCTCAACGAACGCTTTTCTTTCCTTCAACAGAATGACTTTTGTGTTGAAAATTTTCTAAATTCAAATTTAGTCCGTTGCGCCGGGATTGACATCTCTAACATTCGCACATTGCGTAGGTATTTTGTCTCGTACCTCCTACCACAACGGACAGTAATAGCGCCTATGATAGCCAAAATTTATTGTAAATATGGCATAAATACGACATAAAATATTTGTGAATGTACATTAGATTTTAGAAGAAATTAAAAATGAAATCGCAAAATAAATGGTTGAATGGGTGCGCAATTTTTATCCAATGAATAAACAAAACTAATGAATAGAACAAAATAATCTGGGCCAATTTGAAATTTAACATGATTTTCTGATACTGCGTCTTATTTTAGTTCTGAGCTCAATATTTGCGAAATGGGCTGCAAATGTGGTTGTGCAACAAAAAAAAAAAACAAACAATAAAAACAAAAAATAGGTCGTCGTTTAGTAAATCGAGTACTAGGTCTGGCTACTGAGCGCTTCTTGCCAATAACGTGAATGATCTATTAAATTTTAAAGCTTACTGTAATCAAGAGGTTAGGTGCAATTGGATAAAATATTTGAAATGGTAACTTCTTTTTACTTATTTTCAGCTAAAACAAACCTATACAAAAATAAGAAAACGTTTTGAGGGGGCTGTTTTTTAATAATTAAAAAAAAAATTTCAAAACCATTTTTAACAAATAAATTTAATTTTTCCAAAAAAAAAAATTTTTTTGTTGAAGGTATATTTTTTCTTAAAAAATGAAATCCAAAGTTTATAAAAATGTTTAAAAGAACCAAAACAAAATTGAAAAACATTGATATACAATAATTTTTTCCCTACAATTTGTTTTTTTTGGAAAAGTAAATTTTTTTTTTAAAAATCAAAATAAAAGTTTATAAAAACGTTTAAAAGAAACAAAAAACGGTTTCAAGAAATATATTTATTTTCTTCCCTACAAAACTTTTGTTTGAAAAATAAATTTTTTCTTAAACAATCAAAAGAAAATTTTACAAAAATGTTTATGCGAACCGAAAAAAGGTTTCAAGAAATATATTTAATTTTCTCCCTACAAAAATTTTGTGTAAAAGGAAAATGTTTTTTTTTTTCCAAAATGAAAGGAAAAGTTTATAAAAATATTCAAAAGAACCAAAATTTTGTTTTAACAAATAGATAAACATTTTTCCCTGCAAAAATTTTTTTTAAGAAGTAAATTTTTGTTCAAAAATTAAAGGAAAGGTTTATAAAAATATTTAAAAGAACCAAAAACAGGTTTCAACAAATAAATTTAATTTTTTTCCCTACAAAATGTTTTTTTTAAGTAATTTTTTTCTTCAAAAATTAAAGGAAAGGTTTATAAAAATGCTTAAAGGAACGGAAAAAATTGTTTAACTAATAGATAAATATTTTTCATCACAAACATTTTTTTAAGAAGTAAATTTTTGTTCAAAAATTAAAGGAAAGGGTAATAAAAATGTTTAAAAGAACCAAAAAAAGGTTTCAGCAAATATATTTAACTTTTTTCCTACAAAATGTTTTTTTTTTTATTAAATTTTTTCTCAAAAATTAATTGAATTTATATGATTTTAATTGATTTATTTGACTTTATTTGATTTAATTTGATTTTGTTTGATTTCAGTTGATTTTATTTGATTTTATTTGATTTCAGTTGATTTTATTTGATTTTAATTGATTTTATTTGATTTTATTTGATTTCAGTTGATTTTATTTGATTTTACTTGATTTGATTTGCTTTCAGTTGATTTCAGTTGAGTTTATTTGATTTTATTTGATTTCAGTTGATTTTATATGATTTTATTTGATTTCAGTTGATTTTATTTGATTTTACTTGATTTGATTTGCTTTCAGTTGATTTCAGTTTATTTTATTTTATTTCAGTTGATTTTATTTGATTTTATTTGCTTTCAGCTGATTTTATTTGATTTCAGTTGATTTGATATGATTTCAGTTGATTTTATATGATTTTATTTGATTTCAGTTAATTTTATTTGATTTTATTTGCTTTCAGTTGATTTCATTTGATTTTATATGATTTTATTTGATTTCAGTTAATTTTATTTGATTTGATTTGCTTTCAGTTGATTTTATTTGATTTCAGTTGATTTTATTTGATTTTACTTGATTTGATTTGATTTTAGTTGATATTATTTCATTTATTAGAGCTCAAACTGCTTCCGCTTCGCTGATTATTTTTCATATTTTCTACATGAACTTTTATAGATTTTTAAATTGAAAACAATTTTTATTTTCCTCTAAAAAATCAGTAATAAATTTTCATGCATAGCTATTAAATTTTCCCAATTCCATCAAGTATGATAAAGAATAATTTTCATACTTTCATACAACTTTCAAATGTACTCGTATTACATTAGGGTGCATCGCTGTCCAAAAAGAAAAACGCTTATCAGAATTATAAAATGTATTATATTTTAAAACTTTCACCGAAAGGAAAAATAACTTTCGCCGAAAATATTAAGATTTAGTTGCACTGTACCGCTTTGAAAGTACCTTAAAAATTTCTCATTATTTTGATTCCGTTTAAAATTGTTTAAACATTTTTACGCAGACTGTTTAAACATAGAATCTTCTACCATTTGAGATAATTTTTTTTGAAAAAAAACATTTTTGAAAACTAGTTTTCCTCATAATAAACGCGATTTTTTAAAGTATTTTCAAAATGCGCCAGCGCACGTTAGTCTTAACATTTCCTGGCAAAGGTCTTCAAAGATATTAAATTTTATTATTCCGATAGAAAAACTGCTACTGCTTTTAGTTGCACACCCAAATGTACTTGGAAACATACATGCATAGAATTTATTTTATTTTTAATTAAATCCAATTATTTTTTTAAAATTTCATTTGAAATTTTAAAAATTCATCCAAACCCACGAACGCAACCAAACAAAAAACTTCTTTATAATTCTAATTATTCGCTCAAATACCTTGAATTTTCGCACCCGAAAACAAAGGCTACTGTACCAAATGCAAATGCCTTAATTATTTGTTGGAATTTTCATTTACATGCGGCTTTAAACTGAAATTTCACTGTGAAATTTTTATGCATGAACAAATAAACAGGCCAATACACTCGCAAAACCAGCAAGCAAATAAGAGTTTGCTCAAAAGTCAATGCCAACTTAGACAGTTGGTGGCTTCTCGAGTTCTCGACTGAATGAATACATCCGTCTGATGCAAGACAAAGGCACTCACTGCTTGTTGAGCTTAAATTTATTCTACCACGTCATACAACAATAAAAACCACATAAACTACACAAGTCAATGACTATAACGGCCCGTTGGCGTGGAAACAAATAAAAGCAATGAAATAAAATTGCGAAATTACAAAATAAAATAAAAAAATAAATAAATGAGAAATAGTGCTGATATTTTTATTGAGTCGGTAGTTGGATAGCAATTTGCATACGTTTTATGAGTAATGCATTTATTTTTTTTTGCGGTTTTGATGACAGATGTTTTTGTGTTAATTAACTAACAGAAGTTTTTTAGTAAAAGCTTTTCATTACATTATACCGAGCAATGTGAGCAACGACAAAGTTAATGTCCGCTTATTCCAAATCTGAAAACGATATGTCGAGTAGAAGATACCTAGAAATTTGCTTGATTCACTCCACCTAACCTCCCGAACAAAGGTAAAAAGTCATGGACTTCATTCAAAAATAAATAAAATGAAAGCGGGCACAAAAGTAGATAACGGAAGGATAAATCCAAAGAAATAAACTAATCCTCCCACAATTCAATTGTGCTACCGTGGTTAGCTACTTATGAAAGCATACCAAAGGATTTCAGCAACCCTATCATAGATGGATTGATGAAGAATTGTGCGTAGCTTAACTAAGTGCAAATGCGTTTCAAAAAGTATTTCGTAACTTTTTACTACGATGTCGTTCCTGTAGCAGCTCATCAAACCCTTCCGGTACGGTATAGCCACCGGTTGTCACCGTCTATCTCATCTAGTGGTAGGCCCAGGAAACATGCTGTTTCAGCGGGTTTTAGTTCAAAGAGAGAGTGGGTTTAAGGGCGCATGTAAATAGGTGGTTAATATCATGCGGGGTACATTCACATTACGGACATACATATTTGTATATTGAGTATGTGGAGTTTGTTACTGGATAGGTAGGCGTCTATAGGTAAGTAGTTTGTAAGGTATTCGCGTTTAACCAAGAGGCTTTTAGCCTTAGGTTAGGTTAGGTTGAAACGGTTGTCCACTGTGGGACACAATCAGGCTCATGTCCCTTTGTGATGGCGCTTGGGGAACTTGCCCTTATTCCTTCTAAAACCTTTGTGTACTTTTCAACAATTTTGTAAGATCCTTAATTCCGACAGAGCCGAGATCTTCCAATTCATTAAAAGATTGTCTACCCAAAAGGGCCAGTCTATGTCTGGATAGAGCAGAACAGTGACACAGAAAGTGCTCATCTAGACAACTTTTGCAGAAGTCATGTGTTTGAACACCCATTCTCTGGTCGTGCCTATCGATTAGGCAGTGCCCCGTTATAACTGAAATCAGTGTGTTAACACTGTGCTTATCTCTTCTTAGAAGTTCCGTGCGTTTAGCATTGAAAGTCGGTCACAGCTGTCGGGCGATTTTGCAAGTGGGTTCATTACGCCATCTTTCATTCGCTACTCTTACAATTAGACATAGCTTATTTTGCAGAGCTCCATCATTCAGAGCATTCATGTCTTCCTATAATAACAATGCATCTGATAGACGGGAGATTCTGCGTAAAGGCTTCAAATCGTCTGCATAAAGTAATAATTTCGAATACTTAAAACAACGACCAACTCCCAAAACTCCCAAATTCAATAAATGAGATTCCATTTGACAGGTATGATTTCAGGCATAATAAGAAAACTGAGTGGAAGCTTCGATTTTCGTGTTTCCAGAGGAGCGCTTGTGCGAGACGGTGTCAACAGTGCCCAACATGTTTTCAAGTAAAGTAAAAAAAAGTAGAAAGGGAGCTCCCGCCAAGATAGTCCGCCTCATCAGAGCCCTCTACGAGAACTCCGAGCTGGCAGTGCTTCACGAAGGCGGTTTCAGCGATCCTTTCACTACTAACACAGGTCTAAGGCAAGGTTGTCACCTGTCCCCCTTCTCTTCGCCATCGTTTCCTCTTTCTCAAACTTTCTGACATACAAGCAAAGCGGACAAACTAGTCGCGCTGGCACGCACTGTCGGACTGGAGGTCAACATCGCCAAGACGGATGGTAGACGGATGCCCGGTGGAATTTGTCGAAAGCTTCTGCTATCTCGGTTGCATCATATCACGGCAGCTGGTGGAGCAAATGAAGATGTCAACTGCAGGCTAAACAAGGCCAGGGCGGCATACGGGCGAATGCATACAGTATGGGGGAGTTCGCAAATCTCCAGGCGCACTAAACTACGAGTATTCGGTTCAAGCGTGAAGTCCGTATTATTGAATGGAAGCGAAACATGGCTGGTCTCTAACAGCATCACACAGAGGCTACAATCTTTCATCAACTAAGATGATGAGCATCTGCAGAATAATCTGGCCAAACACCATCAGTAACGACGCACTGTGGAGATTAACGAACGAGAAATCCATCAAATCAGCAAATCAAGCGCAGAAAGTGGCGATGAATAGATCACACATTGAGAAAACCACTAGATAGCTAGACCGAGGCCGCGGTCGGCCAAAAAACAATTGGAGAAGTTTAGTTCTGCGCGAACTAGCAGATGCCGACATCTCATGGGACGGTGCAAAAACAACAACACATAAGATGGGAGAGTCTTGTCGAGGCCCTATGCTCCCGAGAGGAGTGAACAGGGAAAAAAAGGATTAATTTTCAAAAGTTTGAATTTTAACTCTCTTCAATCCACGTCTTAAAAAAGAAAATCCGTAATCCTTAAATCCCTTTATATGGTGTTTGGCGGAGCACCTCCTTGTGTTTGTGGTGCGGTACCTATAATTTTACGTCGCCTCTGAATTGCAGATGGTTGAGAAGCTTTTTCAGGGTAGAAAATTACTCGTAGATTTTCCTTTGAATACCGAGGGGCGGCCGTTATTAGAAAACACTTTTTGAATCATTTACTGTTTCATGCCTGGAGAGTCGAAGCCAGAAACTTCCGAACGATAGTCACGTGCCAACCCATTCAGCTACGGCGGCCGACTTGCTATAGATTTTTTCTTCCTCTTGATGGACGTGATAACCGCTTAAGCGATTGTGGCCGACTGTTTGTTTGACCACATGAGGTTCTCCGTTTTGTTCTCGTTCACCACCAGACTCATTTGCTTTGCTTCTTTGTTTCCTGTTTTGTTCCTATTTGTTGGTTTTCCTGTTTAGAAAATCAAAGCTAAAAACAGAAGAAAGAAGTCACACGACAGCGAGTCCCCCTGTCAGAGGGGCAAACTGTCAGAGCTGCTGGTATTGAACAACGTCATTTTGCATAGCCGTATTAGTTTTACGGGGATACCAATTGCAGGAGGCAACTCCATTTCGTGCTGTCGAATGCAGCTTTATATATAATAATTGGCGCGTACACCCTTTTTGGGCGTTTGGAAAAGTTCCTTCTTGTGGTGTGCGTCTTGATCTTGTTCCACAAATGGAGGGACCTACAGTTTCAAGCCGACTTCGAACGGCAGATATTTTCTTACAAGGACATTTTTCATGGCAGAAATTCACTAGGAGGTTTGCCATTGCCTGCCGAGGGGCGACCGCTATTAGAAAAAATGTTTTCCTCATTTTGGTCTTTCATTGGGATTCGAACCTACGTTCTCTCTGAATTCCGAATGGTAATCACGCACCAACCCATTCGGCTACGGCGGCCACAGCTTTGAAGTCGACTAAAAGTTAGTATGTGCCGGTCTAAGGCCACACTGATAAGATCCAATCCATTGGTTGATGGAGGGCTTCAGCCTTTCTCGCAATACGCTCGCTAGAACCTTGTAGGCAATATTTAGAAAACTAATTCCGCCATAATTGACATAGATTTCAGGATCACCCTTCTTATAGTTTTGGCAGGGCACACCTATATTCTAATTGGCAGGCATCCTTTCAGCCAACCATATTTTGCATAGCAGCTGATGCATGTACCCTATCAGTTCCTCGCCGCCATGTTAGAGTAGCTCAGCCGGCAGTCGGTCGGCGCCTGCGGCTTTGTTGTTCTTTAGCCGCGTTATCGCTATTCTCACCTCGTCATGGTCGGGTAGCGGAACGACAGCCCCGTTGTCAGCGGTTGGGCGATCGAGATCTTCACATTTTCTGTGGCATGCGCAACTATTGAAGTACGCTCTAGAGGTCAGTCACCAGATCGCCGTCTTTGCTCTTACTATAGATTTACTATAGCGATTTTTCCTCAATGAACAAATAATGCAGATATTACATTTTCTAGATGTAGGAGCATAAAGAGCTGCTTAAATAAATAAAAATTTATTTTAAATTTTGAAGCATTTTTTAATTTTTCAACTCTTTCACTTATCGAATACGTTTTTCTTTGTTTGGCAAAATAAGAACAATAGAACTGAAAACTTTGCAGACAGTTTAGGGAATTCCACTCGTACTTGAATGCAAGCAAAATTTATAATTTCCCTTTTGTTCTTCCTGCATTTTTGTACCCGCCTTTGTTCTGATTTTTTTTGCTTAACCACAGCAAATTGCCAATTTTGCTATGACAAAAAAAGATTAACAAGCGCTTGCGCTGCCAGCTGTCAACTAAACACAACGTATTCAAACAAAGGCAAAAGGCTTAACTAATGAAAAGTGACCGCTGGAATTGAAATCGAATTGGTTGGGTAAAAACTGATTTTTTTCGCTTTGTCATTATAAACTTTGCATGTAAAAAGTGGAGATGCATTTAAATGTTTTAAAAAGCTATAAAAATCGCCACAAAAAACACTTCAGGTTTCTTAAGTCATACCAACGCAATGCATAGCATCTCTATATACACTGGGGCATACTACATGATAAACATTTATGCTGTTCCATTTAACCGCAAAAGTCAGGCGAAATTACAGCCATAAAAATGTATTTCTTTGCGAGACGGAAACCTACTTATTGGCACATAAATGGATTTGTAATCCTTCTGTATATGCATAAAAGTAAGTACATTCATATGGTTTTGCACTTTGTATGCAAACGTGTTTGTGTTCGGCAAAAAAAACTGCATGGTTACATATTTACGATTACATACTCACTTTGTTTTGCAGCGCAAAGTCATTCATCAAAAGGACTCCAAATACCTCGCCATCAAAAGGCATATCAGGCGATTCTCTTTGAAAAGATGTTAGCTTTACGTGCACACACACATACATATATAGTATGTAAATATGCAGTTTTATCTTTGTACAAGCAAGTTGGCTCAGTAATGGCTTTGCCAAGCATCAGATTCCATTTTTGTCATCGTTATTTTTGTCATCGCTCAGACGAAAGTGTACAGAAATAAAAAAACCCTAAACAGAAAATTCACATTAGGATTAGGTAAAACTTTTGCGAAATTGGCTGCAAATATGTTTGTGCAACAAAAAAAAAAATAGGTAGACTTTTAGTAAATTAGGCACTAGGTCTGGTTACTGAGAGCTTATCGCCAATAACGGAGTGATCTATTCTAAAGCTTACGGTAATCAAAAGGTTAGGTGCAATTGATTGAAATTTTTTAAATCTTTATTTATTTTTACCTATTTTCAGCTAAAAAAATCTATGGAAAAATAAAAAAAAAGATTTTTTGGGGGGCTGTTTTTCCATAATCAAAAAAAAAAAAAATCTTTCATAACCATTTGCAACAAATAAATATAATTTTGCCTACAAAAACAAAAATGAAGTTTAAAAAGTAACTTTTTTCTTAAAAATGAGAGTCAAAGATTATAAAAATGTTTAAAAGAACCGAAACAATTTTTTAACTAATAGATATAACTTTTTTCCCACAAAAATATTTTTAAAAAGTAAATTTATTCTTCAAAAATGAAAGAAAACATTTAAAAAAATGTTTAAAAGAACCGAAAAAACGTTTCAAGAAATATATTTAATTTTTATCCTATAAAATGTTTTTTTAAATTAATTTCTTTCTTAAAAAATCAAAAGAAAAGTTTGTAAAAATGTTTAGAACAACCGAAAAAAAATTTTAACTAATATATATCTTTTTTTCCTACAAAAATATTTTTAAAAAGTAAATTTATTCTTCAAAAATGAAAGAAAACATTTAAAAAAATGTTTAAAAGAACCGAAAAAAGGTTTCAAGAAATACATTTAATTTTTATCCTATAAAATGTTTTTTTAAATTAATTTCTTTCTTAAAAAATCAAAAGAAAAGTTTGTAAAAATGTTTAGAACAACCGAAAAAAAATTTTAACTAATATATATCGTTTTTTCCTACAAAAATTGGGTTTAAAAAGTAATTTTTTTCTTAAAAAATCAAAAGACAAGTTTGTAAAAATGCTTAAAAGAACCGAAAATAAATATACTTTTTTTAAATAAAAGAAAAGTTTATAAAAATGTTTAAAATAACCAAAAAATTTTAACAAATAGATATAATTTTCGCTCTACAAATTTTTTTTTTTAGTAAATTTTTTCTTAAAAATTAAAAATGTTTAAAAGAACTGAGAGTTATATACCAAAATTTGCAGTATTCAATAAATTTCAGTAAATCTCAAGCCTACAAACCAATTTTTAAAAGAATTGATGCAATGGCCCAAATGCTTGGATATCTTGACATTGAAGCTCTAGCAGAAGCTCTATGTACAGGCGTCCCTCGGTGTTATACGATGTATTATACTATACATGTATTTGTAAAACATGGTTCCGATATTATACGGTACAAGAATTGATATTAATATAATATAACACGATTTTGGAAAATATGCATTTTAAATTTGAACTTTTTTCCATTCAATAAGGGGAATACCACAAATTCATTGCTATAAAAAAATATCTCATTTCGTTTTGAGAAGTGAAAGTACATATGCGTTTTATCCTTTGTAAATGAAGTTTATAAAGTTTTAGCTTGCTTTGTTTTTAACATTTTTAGAAAGCAAAGTAAAAAGTGCTAAAAAGTTTTACTATGTACTTCTTTTGCAAGTTTATGAGTGCATAATAATTTTAATCTGAGGTATGTAAAAAACTAAGTTGTAATTGTAACGTTTATTGCTAACCTTTTTTTTTTTGGACCCTAAATTTAGATAATGTCTGACAAGATCAAGAAGCAAAAATTTAAAGGAAAATTTATTTCACTCGAAGAAAAAATTATAATTTTAGATCGTGTAAAAAGCGGAGAAAAACCTACTTCGACAGACTGAGGGGCTGGAGCTATGGGCACTCAACCATCCTCAGAAGCTTCGAGTTCATCCCTCTGTCAACGGATCAGTGTATACCCTCGTTTAGACCAACTGGAACCTTCTCCACTTATATTCCGTCAAGGGCAGAGTGGACGGAGGGCTACACTTGGGGGCAGGGCCTGGTGAACTTGTTCACGGATGGATCGAAGTTGGAAGGAAAGGTTGGCGGAGGAGTCTTTTGCGAGGAGCTCCACATCAGACTCAAATTCAGGCTACCGGATCACTGCAGTGTGTTCCAGGCAGAGGTAGCCGCAATCAAGGAGGCAGCTGATTGGCTGCTCAAATGCGTAGTAAGGGTCAAGAAAGTAAATATTTACTCCGACAGCCAAGCGGCAATAAGGGCCCTCGGGTCTATGACGGTGCATTCGGAATTGGTCAAGGAACGCTTGACCTCGCTTTCGACTGCGTCCGAATTCTTTAACATCAGCATCATCTGGGTTCCTGGTCACAGCGACATTGCGTGAAACTGTAAGACGGATGAGCTGGCCAGATAAGGGACATGCGAGGTGATTTCCCCGCGAAGGGAGAGCATTGGGATCCCCCTGACTACCTGCGGTCTGCTTCTGGAAAGATGGGCATCGCACCAACTCAGCGAGCGCTGGGCAAGTACACAAACGTGTAAGGTCGCGAAATCCTTCTGGCCACGTGTGGACCGGAGGCGCTCGGGCGAGCTTCTGAGACTGACAAAATATCAGCTCTCTAATCCCGTGGGTTCTCTCACAGGACACAATGCGCGAGGAATGCATGCTGTGAGACTTGGAATCACCTCCAGTCCTTTTTGCGCTGGATGTATGGAGGATGAGGTGGAATCATCTCAGAACCTTCTCCTTAGCTGCCCTGCTCTGGCGGGGCTAAGATCTAGGCATCTTGGCTCCTACATCTTTGCCACGCCTGCTAATATAGCTGGCGCTGACATTAAAAATCTGATGAATTTCATCAGCAGCACTAAGCGGTCGACGCAAACATAGTCATCGTCCGTAATCCGCACGCTCCTAACCATTCCAGCACCGCCTCTCCCCGCCCCCTCCCTGTATCCCATCGGTCTTTCTCTCCCGCCTCGCCCCTCCATAATGGCATCACAAAGGACGAATCTTTCTTCGTCCAAGTGTGCCCATTCCCTGGGCAACCATATCAACCTAACCTAACCTAACCTACTTCGATTGCAAAATCATTAAATTTAAACTAAGCTTACTATTCGAACAATATTCAAAAATGAAAGCGAAATTAGAAAAAATGTTGCCCTTGGTTGCTCGCAAGGTGCAAAACGTTTGTCCCGCAAAAGGGATATAAATATCGTAAAAATGGAGCATGCTCTTATAATATGGATAGAAGATTGTTTAGATAAAAAATACCTTTGAGTACAATTATTATTAAACAAAAAGCCCTCAGAGTTTACACACATTTAAGGAAAGATGAACTTTATTCTAAAGAAGAACCAAACCTATCATTTTTGGCAAGTAAAGGGTGGTTTGAAAATTAAAAAAAAAAATTTCTTTGCGCAATGTAAAATTACAAGGAGAACAAGCTTCAGCAGATGTAAAAGCTGCTCAAAAATTTATATTGGAAATACCACGAATTATTGAAGAAGGAGAGTATTCAGCAGATCAAATTTTCAATGCCGATGAGACAGCTTTATATTGGAAGAAACTGCCGTCTCGAACTTTTATTTCAAAAGATGAGAAGTAATCACCAGGTTATAAAACTTGTAATGATCGTGTTACCCTTCACATGTGTAGTAACCTATCAGGAAATTTTTTAGTAAAACCAATGACTTACCAGTCCCCTGGCGAGCAAATAAAAAAAGGCTGGATGACGCAAAATTTGTTTGAAAACTGGTTTAAAAATTGTTTTATTCTAGAAGTAAAGGGTTTTTCAATTGGCGCGGGTCGATTTTGGCGCCCTGTGGCAGCCATTTTGTTTTGGTGAAATCTGTCAAATCTTTTGTTTATGCCAAATCATCATGGCAAGTTACACGATTGAACAGCACGTTCAAATGATAAAACTTTATTATCAAAATGAGTGTTCATTAACGCAAACGTTGCGCGCATTGCGTCCATTTTTCGGTAGACGTGGTGTCCCTTCAAAGTCGACTCTTCAACGTTTGGTGGCCAAATTTGAGACGACCGGGTCAGTAAACAATCAGCCAACACCCGTACGTTCAAGGAACGCAAGATCAGCCGAGAACATTGCCGCGGTCCGTGAAAGTGTACAGCAGAACCCGAGGCAGTCTATTCCTCGCCGTGCACAAGAACTTGGCCTTTCGCAGACTTCAACTTGACGCATTTAGCGTCGGAGCTTGGGCCTACACCCGTACAAGATCCAACTGACCCAGGAGCTCAAAGTTGATGACCATAGACAACGCCGTTTGTTCGCTGACTGGGCTTCGAATCATTTGGAAGAGAACCCCAGTTTTGGGCGAAAAATCATCTTTAGTGACGAGGCGCATTTTTGGATGAATGGCTGTGTTAACAAACAAAATTGCCATATATGGGACGACACCAATCCACACGAGGTGCACCAGGTGATAATGCATTCTAAAAAAGTTACCGTTTGGTGTGGATTTTGGGTCGGCGGCGTCATTGGTCCGTACTTTTTTGAAAACGACGTTGGTGAGGCGGTCAGCGTCAGCAGCGAGCGCTGCACAACGATGATAACCAATTTCTTATGGCCCATATTGAACCATATGGACCTAGACGACATGTGGTTCCAGCAGGACGGCGCTACCCATGAACGATTTGAGGGTAAGGTTATCTCTCGCAGGGGTGATGTGAATTGGCCACCAAGGTCTTGCGATTTGACCCCGCTAGACTTTTTCCTGTGGGGTTTCTTGAAGTCTCAGGTCTATGCAAATAAACCACAATCGACCAATGCTCTAAAGGTAAATATCTATGCGGAAGAGTCATTGAAAATTGGACCACTCGGATCCGTTCCACCGTAAGAAGGCGAGACGGGCATTCGAATGATGTCATATTCCACACTTAATGGCATATAGGCGCCTTTCAAATAAAGAGATAATTTTGTCAATAACTCACACACAGCTTGTTTTATTCCAGGTAGATGTTGAACCCGCCCTTATTGAAAAACCCTTTAGAAAAGTTTTTGAAGAAAAAAAATGAGTTTTAAAGTTTTATTGCTCGCAGGTAGCCATAGTAGAGAGTTGAATCATCCTAAAGTAAAAATTGTGTTTTTCCCTCCAAATTGTACGTCCTTGATCCAACCATTAGATCAAGGAATCATTGCAACAACCAAGGCATACTACATACGACTAGCATTCTAAAAAAATTTCGAGAGACTGGAAAACGATAAAAATGTAACGCTTACTCAAGCTTGGAAAGAGTTTTCTATTTTAGATTGTGTCACAACTATAGCTGTGGCTTGCATGGAATTAAAACAGTCTACACTTCATGCGTGTTGGAAACCTTTGTTACCGCAAATTGTCCAGAGAGGAAGCTGTGTCCCATTTGAGGAAGCAGAATTCAGCAGAATAATATCGGTTGCTTGTAATTTAGAAGTGGACGGATTTTCAGATATGAACATTGATGATGTTTGGGAACTATTTGAAGTGCAAACTTTGAATGAGGGAGAACTAATTGAACTACTAAATACCTCCAACTTCGATTATCCCGAACGGAAAACATTTGTAATATTACAGGGGCTCCTCATTTAAATTTAATTGATCTGGAGGAAGGAATAGCTTTAGCTAAAAAATTGGAAAATTTTTTCGTTGAAAAATATCCTTCAGTTGTACGTAGCGGAAAATTTAAAAGAGAATTGAATAGTTCTTTAGCTCCTTTAGAGAAATTTTGAAAGAATTGCAAGATCGAAATAGGCAGGTAGTTTCTAAATACTTCGTCAGATAACCTTTGTAATGATGGAGAAATAACTAGTGGAGAGGAGTTTCAACCAACCTGGAGAATAAAAAGAAGATTAGCTGTAATTTCTGATGAGAGTGATGATGTAAATTAATTTTGTAACCGTAATAAGCTGTTTCTACTTGTTTTATCCTATGTAATTATTATTAGTAGTCTCTGAATATATTTTTTGTTGTATTTTTTAATTTTTGTATTTCATCATAAAATTGAATTTAATTTATTTTTCTTAATAAAAACTTCAAGGTAACTTCCTTTTTCATTTATATAGTATTTGGAACGAAATTTCAGCTATCATAAAATTTAACACCTTAAGATTTGGTTTCGATATAACACGGTACACACTGCCTTTATTTATATTACGAGGGGTGCCTTTTATATTTCGGGATTTGGCAACCCTGGTGTTGCTATCTGGCAACTGACAGCTGTATCGCAAAGTTTGACATTTTTTGGCTTTTATGTACGTACTCAGTACGTTTTGAAATACCAGCGCTATTTGTGTTGTTTACAGTAACTTAAAAGATTCATCTCGCTCCAAAAATGGAATTAAATCGAAAACATTTTCGTGCGATTATTTTTTACAACTTTCGACTTGAATTAACTCAACAACATTGCATGGATGAACTTAATTCATTTTTTGGCGATGAAGCTCCATCAAGGACCAGTGTTTATCGATGGTATGGTGAATTCAATCGTGGTCGTAGTTCACTCCAAGACGAATTTCGTGAAGGTCGTCCAAAATCAGTTGTTGTTCCGAAAACCATTGATGCTGTGCGCGAACTGATATTGCAAGTTCGTCATGTGACCTATCGTGTGATTGAGACAATCTTAGGCATTAGTGGGACCAGCATACATTCAATATTGCATAAACATTTGACTGTTAAAAAAATTTGTTCGCGTTGGGTCCCACACAATTTGTCAATCGCTCAAAAAAAGGCTCGTGTCGATTGGTCGAAGGAAATTCTCAAAAAATACGATCGCGGGACTTCGAAACTCGTCTATGACATCGTGACAGGTGATGAATCATGGATTTATGCGTATGAGCCCGAAAGTAAACAGCAGTCGACTGAATGGGTGTTTCAAGATGAGCCAAATCCAACAAAAGTTGTTCGCGCACGAAGCACTTCCAAGCAAATGGTCGCCTGTTTTTTCGAAAAAACTGGACATGTCGCAACCGTACCACTAGAACAACGCAGAACAGTACTAGTAGAAAGGAAAACCAATCGCCAAAGACGGATCACTCTTCACCAGGACAATGCGAGCTCTCACACATCGGCTCAAACAACTGCATTTTTGAGCACCCAAAACATCGAATTAATGGGTTATCCGCTGTATAGTCCTGACTTGGCACCGAATGACTTCTTTTTATTCCCGTACGTAAAAAACAAACTGAGAGGTCAACGTTTTTCGACACCTGAAGAAGTGGTTGCGGCATTCAGAATGCATGTTTTGGAGGTACCTCATTTAGAGTGGCAAAAGTGCTTCGACAATTGGTTCAAACGCATGCAAAAGTGTATAGATCTTCATGGAGAATATTTTGAAAAACAATAAAGTGATTTTCGATGATTAAAATTTGTTTTTGTTCTCTAATCCCGAAATATAAAAGACACCCCTCGTATTTCAAGGTTTCGTATAACACGGTTTCGATATAGCACGGTACGAATTAACCGTGTTATACGAGGGACGCCTGTATTTGAGCTTAAGCTGGCATATGAGTAGTGTAGTGAAGGTGGTTTGAATAAATCTGTTTAGAAAATTATAATTTTTGGTATATGTTTCGATTATTTAAAATGCTTTTTTGTTAGATGGTTTTATTTAGGTTGAGGTTTTTCATTCTTCCTCTTTTTAATTTTGATTTCAGTAACAAAGAATACAGCCTTAAATTATGAATACAATTTGCAATTTAACTTTGTAGAAAATTATAATTTTTGGTATATTTTTAAATTTTTTGAAGTAATGTTGTTTGTTTGTAATAAGTTTATATTATTTAATTTATTATTATTTTTCTATTATTTAAAATACTTTTTTGTATAATGAGTTTTTATTTAGGTTGCGATATTTCATATTTCAACCTTTCAATTTCGGCCCCAATAGTAAAATAAGGACATATTATTTCACAAAATTTTTTGCCGAATATTAGTTTGCAGTTATTTTTCCTCTGAAATGATTTTTTTCAATATGAAAAGAAGAAAAAATCAAAACATTATGCGAAACTACTGCAAATCGGTTTGACATTTGGTTTCCAAATTCAACTCGAGTCATCGTATTTCGGTGGCTTTTTCAGCTACAGGACGAATTTCGTGAAAGCCTTTCAAAACCGGTTGTTGTGTCAGTTAAAATCAATGCTGTGCGTGAACAAGTAACGAATCATGTATTTAAACATAGATATGAACCCGAAACCATTCGATGGGTATATGCTTATATTAATAAGGATGCAAAGCAAAAAAAGTTGTACGCCCAAAAAGCTTAGCAAATTCTCCCTTCTTTTCTGAATAATTAGATATGTCGCCACCCTGTGATTAGAGCAACGAACAGTGATAATTTCTGAATGGTATCGTGCCGTTTTTCTGTCAGAAGTGTTTGTAAAATAAAAAAAAAAAAAAATCGAAGAAAACGAAATATTCTCCACCACAACAATGAAAGCTCTCATATAGCTGTTAGAATAAGTTTTTTTTGTTATTAGTAAAAATATTTAAAAATAACGAGGAATTTGTGGTGAGTTTGTATATTGCATATTGGGATACCTTACTTAAATATTATGGAAATAAACAGCTTTTGTTTTTTTTTATTGACCAGGTCTTGTAGCTTCTCCATTTACAGTGTACTCTCTCTTAAGCGGACAACTAAGGGACTGACAAATTTGTCAGCTTATGAGAAAAATATAAAAATAGTTCATAAAAATGTGTAATACAACGAGGCGCAAAAGTTACCTTACGATGTTTTTTGGCTGTAATTTAAAAAAAATGAAAAACTTTGATTCTTCTTGTGGATTATTTTTATTTGGTCTTTTCATTTTTTTTACATCAAGTCGAGAATATGATGTCATGTAAATGGCCGCCGCCACAGTTGATTGCCATTTGAGCCCTTTTTATGGCATTTTCCATCACTTTGGCCAAAGCTTCCGGCGATAGGTCCTCACATTCTTGACGGATATTGTCTCTAAGAGCTGCAAGAGTCTAAGGCTTGTTGACATAAACCCGCGACTTCAAAAAGCCCAACAAAAGGAAGTCTGGAGCGGTCAAATCAGGCGATCTTGCTGGCCAGTGCAAATCGCCAAAACGGGAGATTAGGCGCCCGGGAAATGCATCCTTCAGCATATCGGTTGTGGCACGTGCAGTGTGTGCCGTTGCACCGTCCTGTTGAAACCACATGTTTTCCAATCACAATTCATCAAGTTACGGCAAAAAGAACTCGTTGATCATTGCTTTGTAGCGCTCACCATTCACAGTAACCGTTTGGCCCGCGACGTCTTCGAAGAAGGTCCGATGACTCCTCCAGCGAAAACAGCACACCATATAGTGACTTTGAGCGGGTGTAATGGCTCTTCGTGTGTTACACGCGGATTTTCAGTGCTCCACAAGCGTAAATTTTGCTTATTTACGTACCCGCTAAGATGGAAATGGGCCTCATCACTCATGATTATTTTTGATGAAAAATCATCTTCCTCTTGGTGGTGATTAAGGATGGCTTGAGCGTATGTTAGACGCGATTGGCGGTCAGCAGCTAACAGCTGATGCACCGTCTGGACTTTGTACGGAAACATCTTCAAATCTTGTATCAAAATTCGGTGTAAAGACCGTCGACTGATACCCATTTGCGTGACACGTCATCTGGTCGACGTCGACGACGCTTCCATGACATCCTCGGCTACAGCAGCAATATTCTCTGCAGAACGGCTACTCCGGGGTCTGCCACGCCTGGCAGCATCTCGTGTTGTGCCAGTCTCTTCGAGGTGAGCGGCTAAACGTCGCAGTGTTTCACCAGTAGGCGTTGGACGGCGAGGAAATCTGCGACGAAATTCACGTTGTGCCAAAGTCACCGACCGATTATTGGTCAAATAAATAGTCAGCAATATTCCGCGTTCTGGAGCAGTGTAGCGTAACATTGTTTATTAACGTGTATTTCGCGTGTGTTTACTACACAAATGTCAAAACAGAACTGACATTAGGGGCCAATCGCAAAATTTATAGCATTTTCTGATAGGAAGATTACTTTAGCGCCACCTGTTATATGTATGTCTAAGCATTTTTTTTTCCAAAACATACAAGGCAAAGGAAGGACTTTCATCAGCAATTTTTCAAGAATTACAAAAAAAATTGATTATACCAGATATTCAAATCGATTTAAAAAATACCGAAAATTTTACTTTGCGAGTTTTTCTTTTAATTTCAATATCTTGCAGATGTATATGAAGATCAGTAAGCAGTTCAACGCCTTTAGAGTCATTGTGGTTTAAAGAAAATAGTTTTAGTTTTCTTATAGGTAAATAAGCCTCTTTATAGGAAGTTAACTTGTCGTCATTTTCTATTTCATCTTCAGAGGAGATGGCCAACGATTTTTTGGAAACAGTTAACATTTGGCATTGATATTTTCCAAATCTTCATCATTAATGAATATCTCACTAACTAAATTAAAATAGTCTTCCATGCCAATTTCGACTTCGCTCTGAACTCGTTAAATAAGGTGGGAGAACTGAGCAAGTGCTAATAGCGGAAGCTCATCTTCTGCCGCCCAAACGCTATCGTTATTGGGCATATCTGTTTTCCCGAACCCAGATTGAATGAAACAATTTCGCATTGTCTATGAACTCACTTGCTCCCACGCTTTGAGTATGAAATAAATAGTTTCTAATAAATTGATTGATTTTGACAACTAAATAGCAGAAGTTGTCTCTGACATCAACTTAAAGTTTTTTATAACGCCTTGGTCAAGGGGCTGACAAAATGCTGTTGTGTTTGCTGGGTGAAAAATAACTTTAACATTTTTCAATTTTAGATCGCTCCGCTCTTGAAGTTGCATTTTTCTATCGAACTGCACGAGAAAATATGACATCAAATCAGATGTCATCCAATCCTTTGCGCTTGATCGCCACGTATCGGGTGAATTGTTAAAATGTATGTTGTTCAGATTAATTGTTCAGATGCATTCATGTATGTTTTTTTCAAAATAACTTTCCACAATTTGCAGGCGTTGTTCTGGCGTTAAACGATTCATGATGACTTGCCAAATCTCACTGAACAGAAATGTCAACACAGTTTGCTCTTCTCAGCGTTGTTGATAAAAATCACCCTATATATGATGCCAGATAAGTTTGAAACTTTCTGCCAGCTGGCCATACGACATGAATGCTGACATATACTATAGGCCTCTTCTATTCGCCACGTCTCTGCTCGCTATATATCTGCTCGACTTACTTAACGAAAAATTTGCATAAATTTAATCTTAGGCAGCTGTATTCCAGCGCTGCCAAGGTAGGTTTACTTATACGCGTTGCTTCATCTATTCGCCACTTTCTAACGCTTGGCGAAAAGAAGAGGACTTATCTTCTGGTTATGTTTCATTTCTCCTCACTTATACTCAACGTGGGTAAATTAACGGGTAGAAATCTTAACTCGTTTCACTGGAGAGACCAACTGTTTGATGGAGAGATCTAAGAGAAATATAATCAAATACAAACCAGAATTTCGTACAAAAACGGGTAAAATAAAAGAAATATGTGGCTTTCACCTTAGCTCTATTCAGTTTTCAATATGAGGTACGAAATAATCGTTTACGTTAGATATACAATTTCTGCTACTTCCTTTGTGCACCTTAGTGAAATTCATGCCGGAAAAACTTTAAGGGAATAAATGTTTATCTTTTTCACTACAACCAATGGGATCTACTTTGAAATGATTGATGTTAAATTTAACATAGCCCAAGCTTGGCAAATATGATGAAAAAAATGCGTTTGAAATTAAGAGATTTAAGACATTAAAGTTTTCAAGGAATTGTAGTACTCAAAACAATTAAAGAAAAATAGTTGAATAAAAACTTACTCAAAACCAATGCAGAAAGAAAATGAAGTACTAGCAAATAAAATTTGGAGCGTAATATCAACATTTCTAAAAAATAAAAAAAGCACGAAACAAAAACCAACCACTTAGTTTAAAGAAAAAAAGGCTTGACACATGAAAAATTTCGTATAAAATAAAATTCGAGCATCCTTTGCGTTTACCACGAACTTTGACGCATTGCCATCAATTTTCCCGTGTATTTAAACCCTTTTTCTCCCGAGTATTTATTTGTCTGCTGAAGTTGCTGCTATTACTGCTGTTGTTGAGCGGGAAGGATACAGTTGAGGATGCATTAAATGCGCAACAATGACAAATAACAAATGTCCTTCATGTATTCGCTGTCAGCCCAGTTAGCCGGCGAATACAAGTTTTTCAAGCAGCACAGCCAATGCTTATCACATCTTCAATACCGCAGGGAGACGAGCAATGGCAGCAAGAAGATAAACAGCGAAAGAGAGAGAGGCAGAGAGAGGGGGAGAAAGTGAAAGAGGGGAAAAGTGAAACGAATGTGAGCGATTGGTTTAAACTTTGTATTGAGAATACAAAAAAAGCGCAAAAGCTTTAACAATAAAAAGCGAAAAGCAAATTCTCATGGCGTACGCCAAACAGACAGATCAACAAATGGTAACTGATAGTCCTTAGCGTAAAAAAGTGTCGCGCTTTGTAAAGTACATAAGCTTCAGCGCTGCGGCACATTGGTCCTTGGAGAACAGGAAGTTTAAGAAAAAATTTGATAAAATGGTTTCGATGAAATATGTGTGTGTGTATGTAAGAGGAGTTCAAAAAGTCGGAAAAGAATATGTTGGAAAGTAGAATAATGGAAGTGAGTCGAAATGAAAATAATTTAATACGTAAAATACGAAAGTGCATTAAATATTGCTTATTTTTTGAATGAAGGATTTACAAACAACGCAGAATATTTCACAAAGCAATCAACCAGCGACACTAGGCAGAAGTTATACTTAAATTTATTGAATTTTAAAAGTTTTTGGCAAAAAAATTCCAATCATTTTTTGAAATAATTTTTGAGAAAATGTTTATTGTTATTTAATTTTAATATTTATGAATATGTATACATATATATATCAAATTCTTTATTACTATTACTATGATTACTATGAATATTATAAAGCTTGAATAATTATAGTGTTTTTTAATAAGGGGTTAGGGGTAGTCAGAATTTTCAAAAAGTTGTATTTTTCTTTTCATTTTCTTAAAGTATGTTATCTGAAAAATCCAACAAATACTTTTCGAGTTATTCAACAATTAACAAAGGGCGCTCGGGCGCTTCGGAGCTCAATAACAAAACTTTAAATGCGTTTTTCTCAAAACTATGCGGCCGCCGTAGCCGAATGGGTCGGTGCGCGACTACCATTCGCAATTCACACAGAGAGAAAAATCGTATTCTAGGGATCAAATTAAGAAGCTTGGCCGAAGGAACCATACCTCTAAATCCCACTTTGACTCATTTAGAGTACTCCAATCGAGTCCAAATGTATGACCGACCCCCACTAACTTTGGACGGCCGATCCACCCATGTCAGTGGTACACCCCCTGGAGTTCCCTTAGGGGGTTCCCCATACAATCATTTCAAAATATCACCGTTTTTGGCCTTTACATGAGAAAAGAAACTAATTTTTAATTTTTGCTGAAGTCAAGTCGAAACATGATATATTAATGCTATGTTTTTATTTTTGTAAAATTGATTAGCTAAAAAAAGCATTGAAAACCATCAAATTTTCGGGCCTCTGACTATGCCTAACCCCTTAAAAAAAGTGGGATTACTATGAATATTATAAAGCATGAAGAATTATAGTGTTTTTTATTAAATTCCTTTAAATAATAGAAACAAAAATATGTACAATAGCAAAAATAAAAATATTCTTAACTAATTTGTTTTACAATACTAGCTGATGTCCGTGGCTTCGCTGAGCTATAAAGTGAAATACCAAAATTTCTATTTGTACAGTGAATTAGTCATTTTGAAATTTTTTTAATATATTTTTATTTTTGCTTAACTTATATAATAAGAAGTTATTCACACAAGTTTTAAAATTGCAGCTCTAGCAACGAAGGCATCTTCTGTAATCACGCTTCTGAAGCCGGGAGTTCTTTGTTGTGGACCAGTTCATGTTGACGGAACGTCCGCTCTAAGCTTGCCATCACTATGAAAATTTCTAATATTTTTTATACAACATTCATTTGACACATTTTCATCTAAATTTAAAAATTTTCAATCAGAATGACGGTGTTTCTCGTTTTCTCCATATAACGAAAGCATCAAATTTTGTTTTTCGGAGAAAATGCACAACATCTTCGGGAGAATAATTATTAGAAGTCAACCAAAATTTTGTACCTCCTCAAACTTGCATTTTATTAATCAGAATTTAGTACCAAATTTGGGTATGCAGTTTCATAGTCCACAAAATATTACTTTAAACGGTTTCAAACTTTGCTGCAAGTTTTTCGAATTTTTATTAATCTTGTACAAGTTTGAAACGAGGATTATTATGGTCTTTAATAAAAAATTAACTATGATAAAAAAATATAAAAATATAAATAAATAAATATAAATATAAAAAATATAAATAAAAATAATTAAAAAATAATTTTAATTAAAAAGGAAGTAAGTAACTAGGTGAAGCAGGCAAAACAGTAAACAATAAATA
The DNA here is from genome assembly GCF_028408465.1 of Anastrepha ludens. Lineage (NCBI taxonomy): Eukaryota > Metazoa > Arthropoda > Insecta > Diptera > Tephritidae > Anastrepha > Anastrepha ludens. Next base: position 95,105,491 of record NC_071500.1, read on the forward strand.
TTCAAAATAGTCGATATAATAATTTCGAGAGATTTATGTATATACATATAGGTGCCAACATTTGCTAGAAATATTTTTTTTATTAAAACTTGTTTAAATACCTTTCAACTGATATCCATGTTTTATTATTCAAATAGAATGTGTCATAAGTTAATATTTTGGCAATAACAATTATGTGGCAACACTTGTTACAAATATTTTTTTTGTAGTTAAAGCTTGTTTAAGCACCTTCATTTGATACCTTTGCCTTAGTATTCATAGTATAGTAGTTGTAAAAGTTTTAATATTTTCAATAAAATGAAGGTGGCAACGCTACAAGAAAAAAATGTTTTTCATTTATTTTTAACTCCGTGCGTGTGTCGAATTACTTATGATTATTTCTTTAATAAATTCGTTTTTAAATACAGTCAGGTGGCAACACCCTGGTTACACAGAAACCATTTATGGTCGATAGGTTTTTTACCAAGACGGTGGTTAATGAGTAATCGGTATTTCGACAAAATATTCCAGTTTATTTAATATAAAATTAAAATTTTTTTCTAGAAGCCTTGAGAATAAAAGAAACTTCTCTTTTTTCATTATTGTTTCTCAATTTTTATGCACAGTTTTTTAGTGAGTGATACATTTATGTGTTCTGTATGAAAAGAAGAATAAACAAAAGTTTTATTCTTCCGAAATCACTATCAGTTCAAGCTTTCTTCAAAATCAATATCCCCTTTCAACCGATAGCGAATGGTTGATGTTGAGAGGCTGTTGTTGGCTATAAGTGATTTGACCCCACGAAAGCTTTTCTTGTGAGGTTTTCTAAAGTCGCAGACGTATACCAATAAGCCGCAATCGACTGGTTACCTCAAAGCCAATAGAGCCCCTGTCAATGCTCAAAAATGAAAATGCAAATGCACAGTCATTGGAAATTGAACTTCTCGGAATTATTCAAAGCCACGGAGGATGTTTGAACGATGCCGTATTCCATAAAAAAATGCATATCTGAGGATTAGAAAAAATCGTTTTTCGTTTTCAACTCGCCGTTAGCAGCTCTGGAAACAAAGCAATTGAAATTAGCTGGAAGGATATTTTCTCTGTTGGGTAATGTTGAACTATCAATGCATAATCGGCTGTGTCTAGGAATACTGCTTAACAAATATATTATATACCAAGCCATCAGCCACATATGTAGCTTCAGCTACATATCTTCCACGGTTAGCTTTTGTGAACACATTTTTAAACTACCGGCTAATACTTGGGCATGGCGTATTTGGATAATTTTTTCTTAATAAAACGATTGATCATTGATGTGTGGACACTTGATTTTAGTGGGACTGAATTTCAATTAATTTTGTAAATCTTGCGAAGTATAAAGCGCAGCTTTTTCGATACATTTTTCGTGGATGTGGTAAATTCTACAGGCTATTGTTATTTACAAGTTGAGGTGAATGAATTTAGTAGCAGTTTATTAATATATTTTTACAAAGCTTTATAGATTAAAGATAAAAAATTACTAAAATATAACCCTTAACAGTGATTTGATTCCAACTTAGTTTAAAATAGGAACTATTCAAAATTTTATCAATTTCATTAAGAGCCCGAGTAATGGTTGTATGAATTAAATAATTTGATTTAAAAGTTTTAACATGGAACGAAAAGTAAAGAGGCAAACTCCTTTGGGGAAGAATGATGCATATCCGCTCCGGTAGATCTGCACAACTAATGTTACCACAGTCAATGACTTAGATAAATATCAGTTGCGTAGTTTCTGGTGCATAGTAATGAATCCAGGTTCCATCAATGGGGATAACTCGACGCAAAAATGCCTACAGATCTCGCTTAAATTGCTTCAAACACTCCTTGAAGTTAACAGCCGCATCCGCTTGCTGTCTTCCATGAGTAATCGCGGCACCCGTCGGCCCGACAATGTTTTCATCGCCAACTTATCATGAAAAATATTAATTGCCGTTTCGGTCGACACACCTATGGCCTGTTACTTCGCACACTTTCGTTTGTCGATCAGCGAGAATTATGTCAAGGACTTTTTGGATGATTTACTCGGTTACCCGGTCTGCCGGGCGTCCTGGTCGCTCCTCATCAAGAAGGGATGTTCGCATACGTTTAAATTCGTCGAACTAAAATCTAACTGTTATGATAGACGGCGAAGCGTCCCCATAGACAGCATTCAGCTTTGCTTTTATACCCTCGCATTTTTTCCCATTTAAAAACCAAAAGCGAATTACCGAACAATCCTGCTTTTTTCCATCTTAGCGAAAATCACGAAACAAGTCTTTCTCGAGTAGCTGCCAAATCCAAAACGTAGTTTTGTCGTATTTTGATAGATGACAGCACACGATGCTGACACCAACGGACACTTATTGGACCGCCCTCGTACACACAACGTGCCTCATAAGATGGACGTGCGAAAGCGTGATACTATTATTGTGAACACAGGTGTATGTCCAGCGTTTAATTGAGTATTTTTTTGACAGAAGTGAACTCAGGATATTTATTTACGCAGAAAAATTTGATTTTTATGAATAAGAGTCCTAATATATTAGTTTTGAGAGTTGTAATTGAAAATGGAAAACAAGGATTTCTAGTGAAAAATATTGTACAGGAAATGAAAGAGCGACCTTTTATTGCCATTCGAAATTGGTAAGATACCGTTTGATTGCAATTAAGTACCAGTAAGTCCCTCACCAGCTGGAATAACACCAGTTTCACTAAGTACAAAAAATTAAATATGGCGTGCACAGAAGCATGAAATGGAAATAGAGAAAATGGGAAACTCAAAAATTCTCGAAAAAACGTTTGCAATTGCTAGCAAAGAAAATTTGACTCTTAACCGAAAGTTGAAGTGGCAAATTTAATTGGAAATTCGTAATGGATGCAAGCAAGCGGAGCACGTGTGCAGTGTTGCGAGAAAAAACGGGGTAGAGCAAAGCGGGTAACGAGGAAATGTGGTAAGTAGTAGGGTTTGACAAAATTGGATGGCATTGGCGACACGAAATAAGGCACCCAAGGTGCTCGCTCACATGAGCCAAATTTATATTTGTGATTTTCACAAGCACCTCCCTAACTTTCTTAATCAAAGCAAGCGCCGCCTCATCGAGCACTTTCGGGGTATGAAGAAAGTAGGAAAGATAATAAATACATAAATACTGTGGTGCAAATTGCAGAACTGCGCATTAGTGCAATAGCACAACAAAGTTTGTGCTCTATTCTGTGAAATCACTCGAGTGTTGCCAATTTGCAACGGAAATGCAACAATGAATTCGCCCACCAGTCACATGCACGGGAAAGCAACTCCGCAACACCTTTACTCTATGTCAACCGACACATGGCACGCTACCAGCTACTAGCTGCTAGTCATCAGCTACCATCTGCCACTGCCCTTTCCCTCAATATCACTCATTTACCGCTGCTCTCGCTGGTGTTTGTTACCAGCCACCTGCCACAGGTCATCCCTGCTCTTAGCAGCATACACAAATTGCCACGATAGTTGGCTATTCCCTTTTGTTCGTGTGTGCGCCAAGCTATTTGTGTTTGCTGGTCCGACGGCTAGCTTGGTCGGCCTATTGGATATGCACCGATTTGCGCTTGACTACTGATGTGCGGTATGCATACACTTTAGTGTTGGCACTATGAAAGTTTAATTTCTATGCATTTGACCTGACCGGCTGAGTGATGTGGGTGAAAGCGTACATATCAATTTTCATTTTTGGCTCCATTTGCATGTTGAAATTTGACCAAAGTACGTTTCGTGGCTTTTTAATTAAATTCTACATTAAATATATTATTTCAATTTATAAATTTCTACTAAACTATTTAAGAATTTATAGTTCCTTTCCACGTATATGGCCATATGGCGCACGGGTAACTATTAATTGCTGCATATCAAAAAGTATTCCCATAATTTACCATATACAAAGAAATTTCCATAAAAAACTTGTTCAAGGAGAGCAATTTGTTTCATACGCATTCATGGCAAATTTCTCATGCATGAAATCAAAATATTACTCATACGCCACGGGGGCGTTAGCAAATAATGGCTAATATTTGTATATTCTTTATGACATTAGTAAAGGTTTGTAAGTGTGTTAGGTAGTGCAATACTGGCACTCACTTATCCATATATATGCACACACATATTATTTTCATGGTTTTTGAGTGCATTTTGCTAGAATCCAATGCAGCAGCTACACGCAAAGCCAACATTTGCTGCATTGTCGTCCGAATTCCAATTCACATTCGACTGCCTTGAGTTCACTTTTTATGGAGGTTAATGGTAAGTGTTTTGTAGCTGAAATGTGAATGTTGTCAAATTTATTACGGGACCATTAATTTGTGCTATGAATAATGCAGAAGTATTAAACAAATATGAAAGGAGTTGCTTGCTACTCAAGGTGAAAATAGTACTGAGTATGCAACTGAATGTTTTGTTTTAATATGAGTATAGTTTTTTAGTTTTATCGGAGTTATATGATGGATGTCTGATCACATATGACTAATTTGATATTTTGTGTTGTTTTTGTCTTTATTCCTTCATAATATATACGCACACTTTTATATAACATTTCTAAGAAGAACTAAAGAACTACTATGCAAACATCCATCTGCACATATTAGCGCTTCTAGTCGGAGCATAGGGCAGAAAAGTAGATATATGACGTATAGAAATTAAGTTATTCCTTTTCTTTATTTTGCCGATAACCGCTTATGCGATTTTGGCCGGTATTTTTCTTGCCATTAAGTTCGTCCTTCGTAAATATTTCGTGTGTAGAGAGGGGACTTTCTGAACGGAACTTGCTCTGGGACACACCCGACCACACTCGATACGAATTTTTCTTAGTCCCCAAGATGAAGTCGTACCTCAAAGGCTCTAACCAAAGATAGCTTTAACCACGGTGGTGAATAGGTTAAATTCGTAGAATTGCCGAAGGCACTTCCAACCGTAAGCTCAGCTGTGGGGAACCTGTTGAACCGGGTGGAAAGTGGACGTAGGAACAGCAGGGTTGGGTGGATGTGGAAAATGGAGACATGTGAAGCTGGTGAACCGGGTGAAAAATGAACATAGCAGCAGCAGGAATGAGTGAAAGTGGATATAGAGCGGGATTAAAAGTTGTGTCTCGGTTTAATTTTTTTAAATCATTTATTATAACGCAAAAGCTTCCAGTGATGGTCGGTGTGCGCCAAGGTTCAGCACTCAGCTCGTTGATTTTTTACGTTGTTATGGATCATCTGACAGCTAAAGTTCAAGACAAACCGATGGAATATCCTCTACGCGGACGACATAGTCTTAATTGATGAAGACCTCGCTGGACTGGGGAGAAAACTGAACACTTAGAATGCCACATTGAATAACAATGGAAAGCGCATAAATGTAAAGAAAACCGAATACCTGCACCTTCCGTTTGGCGAAGAGTGAACAGACCAACGAGAGACCCCCTATGTTAATGGGCAGCCAATAACAGTAACGACAAGTTTGAAGTACTTAGGATCGAATTTGGGCTTTGATACCAGTATTCAAAATGTGCTACAAAAACTAAGAGTTTATGCAATTTTTGCACACAAAAATTTTAAGAAATGTTCAATTCATTTTTGGCCGACGCTGAATCGAAACCGAACTGAAATTTTGTGGCCTAACACGGCCGAAGCCGAAGTTCGGTCTTTCTCTACAGATAACTGAATGTATCAAGAATACTAATCCCCATTTTGTGCATCCTTAACGTGCATCAAAACATTCTTATTTGTAGTCATAGAGAAAAGTATGTATTTGTTTTGCAAACTCCACTAATTACACCTTGAAAACTTGCCACTATGCGTCACTTAATCGACGCCTAAGAAAACTATAATCCATCTCTAATGGGTCAGTTTGCAACTGGTACCGTCTCAGCTACTCGCGTACTGGCATGGATTCTTCTATCAAATACCAGTTCAAGAACAAGAATTTCTACTGTGTAGTTGGGCTTTTCACTGGCGGGTAATCAATGATGTACTTACTTATGTGTGGGCTGTCAGAGAAGCTGGGCGAAATTTCAGCACTTAACAATGAGGTGCTGATTACAATTCTGTGTTGCTGGCAGACGGGGCGTGTGAAGAAACTGCATACCATACATAATTCTGTATATTTAAAGTACTGCTTATTATATTGATTTGGGTAATGCACGATAGGGAAGCTAATCAAATGCTTTACTGATTGGTGACATACGGAAATAGATTTTTTGAAAATATCTCCCTGAGACTACGTTGTGAGACTACAACAACTGCTGAACATTTTTTTACATGTTGCAATTTTTTAGATATACTAAATGTACACTGCGACATGAGGGAAAGTTTTATTTGAGTGCCAAATTTTGAAATACATTACGGGTTTTTGCATGCTAAATGACTGCACGAACTACTTTGCGTACCTTCGAAGTGCGCAGCATACGGCTGATAGGAGAGAGTTGGTTGATACTTGAATCGAGATTCCGAAAAAAAGGTTTTTGCTGGAAAGTGGAAATGAAAAGTGTTAATATATCCTAAAAGTAAAAACAAACTGTATTATTCAGACTATTTTGCTAACCAATCGGCTTAACTAAGCTTGGAGCTCCACTTAAGCGGCTTCTCTATAAATTTTTCCGTAGATTTATTTATACCCAATACCAATATTTTGTATTTTAAATTCGACTGGTTAAAATATTACTTATGTATTAGAAAAACAATGTTCAATACTTTTCAATAAACTTATTTCTTTATCGGAATAAAAAACCTTGCCGATTATTCGTGGCATATAATTTTATTCGACTGGCTGCCTCGATCAGCGCTCTTAAGTGCATTCGCTTGCTGTGAACTCCAATTTTCCAATACCATCTTGACGGTTTGCACGTCTATATCATGAATGGCTCACCTGATATGTCACTTAAGAGTTTACATCATTCCTGGACTAACTACACCATATCGGTATGCAATAAGAAACCACAAAACAATTCCAATTGGCTCTAATCGAAGATCGGATGTGGCCAATTGGCATCGATAATATAGGTTTTTTTTTTAATTTCATTATAAAGAGGAAGGTATGCCATTTATAGTGGAAAATAACATCAGACAAATGACCACCACGACCACGCTTACAGGACAATATCCTTTTTTCCATAACCGAATCGCAAAGTGGCTGCCCTATGTCCTAGATAGCCTCACGAATTCCATCTTTGAAGTCTTGAATCGACTCTGGGCTGTTGGCGTAGACCTTCTCTTTCGCGTGGCACCTCTTCGAAAGATAACACGGTCCGGAAAATTTTCCCATAAAAGATTAATGATTTCGTTACTTGTGTGGCACGTAGCGCCGTCTTGTTGAAAATAAACGTTGTCCAGATCAATACCATTTAATTCCGGCCATTAAAAATCTATAAACAACACTTCCGTTTAACAGCTAACTCCTGTTATTGGAAAGCCCTTTATAGTTGTTAGTAGACAGTTATCGATGTTTGAGCTTTGTTTGATGGCTTATGTGATATGGTGAGCTATTCTGCCAACGTCATTTTAATTTCAGTTCGCAAAAAGTCGATGATTGAGGCACCATAAGCCGTAAATGAAAGGTCGTTTCCAACATAATTTAAACAACTGGCCAATATTTTAAGCTTATACGAGTACATTTATACTTATACAATATATATTGGGTTGGGAAAAAAGTTCGTAGCGTTTTTATTGAAGACTTTTATTTAAACAAACAACAATAATTATATCAATAAGTTAATCAATTAAATACTCGTCGTTGCTGTTTACAACCTCTTCTCTCCTCTGGATCAATTTTTGATGCCGTTCCGTCAAAAATCGCCTTGTCTGGTTCAAGGAAGTTGTTGAGTCAATTCTTAAGGACCTCTTCGCCTCTTTGTTATCGAAGGTAAGGAAGGCCCTTTATATGGTTTGCCAGGGAGCAGAAAAATTGATAAACGGGGGGGGGGGGCAAGCTCGGAAGAATACGGCGGATGCTGAAAGATCTCCCATTCGAGCTCTTTGAGTCCGGCTTTGACGACTTGTGCAAAATGGGGTCTGGTGTTGTCGTGAAGGAGTATGATTTCACCATATCGATCATCATTTTTCAGTCGAATTGTCTCATTCACGCGGTAAAGCTGGGCAATGTAGAGCTCCTTGTTGACCGTGGCATTCTTTTCGAGCATTTCCTAGTGCACCATGCCCTCCCAGCTCCACCAAACACATATCAGGATCTTCACTAAATGAAAATCCGGTTTGACTCTCGGCTTTGGCGTACCTCCTGGAGTCACGCGCTCCTTTCTTTGTTTCATATTGATGTATAGGCACCATTTCTCATCTCCCGTGAGGATTGGGTACAAAAGGCGCGGTTTATGACCGCGTGTTGCTCGATGGCGGGCGAGATGTTTAGAAGCAATTTGAATGCGACTTTCTTTGTTTATTTCGTTGAGCTCGTGAGTCACCCAGGTTTCCAGGGTCCTAATTTTCCGATAAACTGCATTGAATGAAGGTGATTGAGAATTTTATGATCGCAGTTAATTTTTTCCATAAATTCACGACTTGTTTGGCGACCGTTCTCCCTCAGACGTTCTTCGTCCAATTCGGAAGGGCTTCCACAGCGGGAAGTGTCATCGACGTCAAAGACATAATTTTTGATGTTCCCGTACTGTACCTTTTCCATACACGTCGCAAATGTCCCGGGCTGCTGCAGCAGCTTTTTGACATCTATGAAAAGCAAGGAAGAGCAGGTGTCGGAAATGCTGATTTTCTACCCAGGGCCATTTCTAGGCGCCAAAACTATTGTAATAAAAGATTAAATAACTCAAACATACATTTAACATAATTTTGTAGAGCAGAAAGAGTTCCATTGAATGAATACTTACCCTTTGCCAAACAGTTAACAAATCGTTGTAAAATAAAAAAAGTAAATACAAATGCTATGAACTTATTTCCAAACCCAATACTTACCGCTTGTGAGATTTCTTCGAAAGACGGCGGGTCTGTGTAGATATTCCTATTAGGATGTCTTCTATATGCAATGTGTTTAGGTGATATCGTTTCTTCATTAATATCGACGCCCTTGAAAAACACCTCCCACCGGATAAGTTGGTCTTCTTTTGTTGTTAAAATTCTGCTGATGTTGAATGTGAACCACACTTAAACATCAACGACACCGTTGGACTTCTTTCTTTGGGGTTATTTGAAAGAAAAGGAGGAGGAGTTCGGCCAAACACCCAAAAAAGGGTGAACGCGCCAATTGTATATGTATGTCTCTTTTGACAATCTGTTGCATAGCCCTATAAATAAGAAATTATCTAAATTGTGGTGATCTTAAGTATCTGGGACGGCTTTCACGGTGACACTGTAGACTTTGTCTTAACGGGCTAACAGTACATGCTGGGTATTCGCTCGTATAGCTATGGATTGCAATTGATTTAAACTCTCCCTTTCAAGTAATATAATAAACTAAACAGCTTTTTATATATTCCATGCGTCAACTCACCCAAATTTTACAGAGTTAAGTTACCTAAGTTAACTGCTTCCTATGCTTATCCCTTTGAAAAAGAACCTCACTCCTACTATCTTAAATACGAAGCCACGCATCTAGGCGACACTGAACTCAAGCAATCGCTCATCCCAATATGCCACATCAGGCATCTACATAAATACATACTTATCACATGTCTGTAACGTAGCCAAGCCGGCATACGCCACTAATCAAAGCAAAAGCAATGATAACAACAAAAACACATATCCATGTAACTAATGAGTTTGTTGGCCTTCGTAATGAAATGTGTTTATTGCGTAAACAGCTGCTGCTAAGTATGCAGTTATCTTTACTGTTGTTGTTGTATCTTCTATCATGCGTGCTGTTGCTGTTGTTGGTGCTGGTATACTCGTAAGTGTGCGACTTGGCAGCCGAAATAGCAATTATGAGTTTTTATGTTATGCAGCAACGACAGCAACGGCGACGGCGCGATGACAACAATAACAGCAATGGCAACTGACCTAACGACAGCAACGGCAAATGGCGTAACATGCTCCTCAAGGGCTAGGGCCGAAGGAGTTGACAGTGATGATAGCTTGTGGAGAGCCAGTGAGCAATTTGTACTTGAAACGTGTTAGCTTTCGTCTAATCAGCGCAGTGACAACAATCGACATTTCAATTAAAAGCGGCGCCCAGCTGTAGGGGCAGAGAAGCGTAGAAGAGTGGGAAGTTTGTATACAAAGGGCAAATAAGGAAAAGCAGACTATGTTAAAAGAGACAAAAAAAAATGTATGACTGCTACAAGTAACTACAGGGGAAAGAGGGCAAGCCAATGGTAAAGAAGAGGAGGAGGAAGAACTAGCGACTGTTATTCGTAGTTGCCGACCAAGCTACGCTAAGCAAATTTTCACACACAATTATCTTAACAGCTGCAGCAACACTGTCGACAATAATAAGGTGCACTGTTCCAACAACAGCAATTGATGCAGATTGGCACACGACAGCGATAGTGAGAATTATAAAAAAAAAAGAAATGAAGCTTTGAATGCTATGAGCACCACACAGCTTGCGCTTGGCCGGAGCCAAGCTGCTATTTACGCCGTTCGTAAGAAGATATGGGTAAAGAGGTGAGACAATGCAAACTTCAGACAAGGAGCGGCCATTTTTCTTTTAGTAGTTTTCAGTATTCGTGTTTTGTTGTAGGTTTTGGCGTTGTTTTCGCTGACACAGCTGGCAGGTATGTACATATTCCCGGCAATTTCCGCTTAAGTTGCTTACAGTTTGATCTATAAGCGCCCAACAGACACGGCCATTGTCACCAGCATTAAAGCTGTCAACGCTAATGGTCGAATGTGTTGATAAGGTGCTGTGGGCACATGCATACTCACGCACACATGAGCGCCGAGCTGTGGTGCTTACCCTCCAGTACGCGCGCGTTAGTGATTGTCTTTTCGTCAATTGAATTTAAAACGTCAATCGCCACCGCTGCATTACATGTTGATAGCAGAATGCGTGCTAGAGGCTTATCACGCTCTCTGCATTACTTTTGGTCTATTCTGGGACATTTCAGCTTTGTTTCTTTCCATAGGAATGCGAGGTGATGAATGGAAAGGAAAGAAAAATAGATTAATTACAGCAAAGCAAAAGAAGAACACAAAAAACTATCGTTTTTTTATTGTGGCGCCCATTTAATTCCTTTATGAGTAGTGAAGCAGTAATAACATAATTTTTTGGAGAATGCAGATATCGTTCAGAGGTAAGTGTTGTTTTTTTTTTTTTTCACCAGACTTTAAACCAGAAAATTGTATCTTTTGTGGCCCAAGAATTCGAAAAGACGAAAAATTAAAATAGCGAATCAAAAAAATATGTATTTAGTACAAAGATTTCTCATACACATTGCAGAATCATTTCAAGAAAAAAACTCTACATATATTGGAGGTGGCATCACCAGCTTTATAACTAGGCATAGTGACGATCCATGTCAAGTGATCCAAGTATTTTAGATATTTTCGACAATTATTCAATTTTTCATCTTCTAAAAATTCTTCACTGGTTCGTTGTACATATTTAAATATAACTCGAAAAGTTATGAGAAATTACTGAGCTTAGTCTAAGCTATTACAGAGAAAAAAAAGGAAATTAATTAAAAAAAAAAAAATTCCAAAAATGGTAAAAAAATAAAAATAAAAAAATGTTCTAAATTTTTTTTATTTTATTATTATTTATAGTAAAAAAATAATATTTGTTTTTTAATATTTTCTTTAAATTAAAAAAAAATTAAAAATATTAAAAAGAAACGAAAGTATTTCACTTGAAAAAATTGTATATGAAAATTTCTAATATTAAATAAATGACAAAAATATTAAAATTTTTTCAAATTTTTTCCATTTACTTCTGATTATACTCAAGCATTCAAATAAACTATTTAACTTTTAGAAAAAATGACGACAATACCCAAAATACTTGAAACACTTGACATTGCAGCGCGTATAGGTAAGTGCAATTAATTCACAATTAGTTCACCAATTAGGCTAAGTTAATTAATGAAACTCTTTTTAAAAGTATTTCTAAAAAAAAAATTTTTGGAATTTTGTTACTGTCGCTATGTCTGTATTTAGCTTTCTTCGAAGGGACTGACGAAAGACGGACGAAGTGTAGTGCAGAGGTGGCGAGTGTCCCTCTGCATGTATTTTGCTATCTATATGTTAAGCTTATATGGCGACGACCTACTGCCTAGAACATGCGAATCTTAAATACGTACATATATCGAAATCATTGCTAGTAGGTTGGGCTGGAATTTTTGGTGTATACCAAGTGGTTGACGATACGTCAGTCCGCGACTGGTCTTTGGTACAGTGGGTTATGCGATTGGTTTTTCGCGCTATTTTTATATGCAATGCGCATATCAAATAGAAAAAGTATTCATTATGAACTCTTTTTTAGTATATAAAGTACATATTTTGTATTTTTTTTTGTTTTTTATAAATAATGCAGCAATGGATGCTCGGCATAGTTAACATATGTCAAAAAATTATGGTTCGTAATTCTCTTAAATCATTAAGTTTCTGAAGTAGTGGGATTCCCTGCAGGGTTATCTTGAATTTATCCATACACACACAAAACGCCTAATACTACCAACTGCAGCGCCTAGATAAGCAAAACTGTTAATCAGCCTTTGTCGCTAATGGGAGAACGTTGCCTAATAGGCACGAGTATATTCGTGTGTGTGCCAATCAGCGAGCCTTGTTGGCAGACCTAATCAATGGTACACAAAACCAGTGAAGGGTGATGAAGATACTATAAACATGTTAAGTGGTCCACAAACTCGGAAGGTCTCGAATGCTTCACGAAAAGAGGAAAATTTAAATGTAAATTAAAGGTCAAATCTCGTAGAGAGCTCAAAATCCTAATCGGCAATCATCTGTCATTTTATTAATGTTGATCGGAAGATCGAGCATATTTTTCGCTTATTTAAAGTTAAGGAGACACATTTAGGCATGAATTAGTTGTCTTTTGAAGAAAGACAAAGACAGAGGGAAATAGTGGAAGCTTCAACCGAAAATTAAACCTTAACTGAGAAACGCATGAAGGGACTATTTTGTTCATTTAGAGTTTGGACTGTTTCTAAGGCAAGTACCCTCTTCTGTAGCAATAAAATTGATCCAAGTTGACCCCGGCCAAATTGGTGCGCCCGGCTTGAAGACCTAGACTATGCGGACGACATGTGTTTACTATCGGGCAAATACTCAGGTGCATCAGCTAAACTACAAGCGGTATGCCATGCAGTAGCACAAACAGGTCTAAAAATTAACATAGCAAATACCAAAGTAATGGCCATTAGCACCACCGAAACGCAAGGCCTTCGAATTGCCGACACGCCGTTTGAAGATGTAGATGAATTTTGCTACCTTGGGAGCATAATTTCAAAAAATCGGCGGATCAACAACTGACATACGCAACCGAATATCTGAGGGACGCGTTGCATTTGGCATGCTAGACAAGGTATGGAGATCAACCCATATCTCCAGGCACATGTGGGTAGTTTTGTACGGATGTGAAACATGGACCTTAACAATCAGCATATCACAGTCATTGCAATCCTTCCTAAACCGTTGCCTACGAAAGATAATGCGGATATTCTGGCCTGATATGATAAGCAACGATGATCTTTGGGCGGGCAAACACCAATTCACATAGAAATTACGCGTCGCAAGTAGAAATGGATTGGACACAGATTGTGCAAACCACGGGATGACATCGCAAGGACAGCGCTAGACTGGAATCCCCAAGGAAGCCGTAGGTGCGGGAGACCAACCAACAAATGGAGGCGACAAGTAGCAGCAGAGGCGAACCGAGCAGGTCGTTCCTGGAGTTAAATTAAACTTCTAGCTCTAAACAAACGAAATTATAACTTGTTTATTGAGACCCTATGCTTCGTCTAGGAACTGGAACTAGGAAAATGTATACATAAATTGACCCCTGATTTACATCACTGACCTATCGCCCTTCCTAAAGTTATCAATGACTCTGAAGCTCAACCAGGCTAAGCGTTGATTTAAAAAAATAGCTGAGTAACTCTTGATACCTCCTTGGCTTTTCGAAACCTCCGTAAATAACGAGTGCGGTGACGTTGTTGACCTGAAAAACTCTCTTGACTGCCACGGGCGAAGTTTATCCATTACTTTGCACCTCAAAGCAAATGGTCACCTGCTGTTTCTGGAAATCTTGTCATGTCTCAACTTTACTACTATAGAAACTTAAAACACTCAATTGTGAGTGGTAATGAGTTTTTGAAAAATTAAGGAAAACCAATCGCCGAAGACGAATCATCTTTTACGAAGGCAATACGAACTCTCACATGCCACATTCACATAGCAGAGTTTTTGAGCACTCCAGAGAACGAATTACTGGATCAACCGCCTTACAGCCCTGATTTGCCAACAGAAATCATTCTTTTTGTTCCCGAACCCCAAAAATAAAATGAGAGGTCAACTTTATTCAAGCCTTTAAGCAGCTCGTTTTTGAGGTGTCCCCTTCTGAAGGACAAAAGTGCTTTGAAAATTCGTTCAAGCGAATGTATAAGTTTATTGACTTCCAAGAAGAATATTTCAAAAGACAATAAAGGCATTAGTATTTTACTATGCTTTCACTATTGAAGCTAGCTGAATGAAAAATAGCTCGGCAACATTCAATGCATCTTTCATTCACTTAGACTTTATGACAGACTAATGACAGTTTTCAAGTTAGAACTGTATTCGAAGCAGTTACGTATCAGCAAGATTTTTCTTCTTCTTAATTAGCGCGATAACCGTTTTTGGTTATTATTTCATCGTTTGGTATTAAACGGTTCATAATTCCCAATTCGAGCGGCGCTGATGGTATTGAGTAACGTCATTTAGCATAGCCGTATTCGTTTCGCGGGGATACCAAATTCAGACATCTCTTTTCTGTGCTGTCGAATGCAGCATTAAATCGACAACAATATTGCGTGTGTCGATTCTCATTTCATATGCCTTTTCCAAGGCTTGGCATTTTGTGCATATCTGATCGATATGTAGATCTGATCTGCCGATTTTCCAGGTCTAAAGCTACTCTGATAATGTTCCATCAGTTAGTTGATGTTGGGCTTATAGCAGAGACCTGCATGGCTCACTGTTTTCTTGAGTTGTTCAAACGCTAAATTTCTTGCTCACATTCAGTCAATTGAACCAAAATATTTGGTCAAGTGCAGTCAGTTCATGCAGGCGAACGCGTAGTTCAGCTCAGTCAACACGTATGATCTAATGTCTTCGGCTCAAATCTAATCATTGAACAAAAAGCAGCATTGAATGAAATTAGCATCGGCCTTTGCGTTCAAACGATCAAACTTGTTCAAAGGAGTAATTGTCATTATTGTAAATAGCACATGTTCGAGCACTCCATCGTTGGCGTACAATGTACGCTGTAAATTGCGTTTCGTATTTGAAAGGATTAGTTGGTTTCAGCAATGTTTCCTTATTTACATTATTTTCTTTCGTGTTTTATTAAAAGTTTTAAGAAAAAAAAAACAAATATGAAAATATAGTGTTTTTGCTTTAAAATTTTACTTTTACTTTGCTATCGTTAGTTACAAGCAAAACTCATGCGGGATCATACGTGTTCAAACCGGCTCATTTGGCTCTATAGCACTTTTATTCTTGCTCAAAAAAATGAATGTACAGCCGAACGAGCAAATACCCGAAACGGCTGCTATGAAGACGATTGGTGATAACATCGGAGAGCTAAAACGCAGCACATGATTTGATTGAGCTGAAATAAACAATGACAATAACTTATTTGAACAAGTTCGATCGTTTGAACGCAAAGGCCTGTTTTTTTGTTCAAGCGAAGCGTATGAATGTTTTACACTGAGCCGGTGCAGTTCTCTGGCTTATAGGCGATATTTGGAATACTAGTTTCGCGGTGATTGGCTTACTCTACGATCAGAAAGTACCGGGAATGTTTAAATAAAACAAAACATAGTTATATTTCAGGCCTCCATACACCCCTGGTATGCCGACGATCTCCTCTTTGATCTCTTCTATCGACTGAAATCTCTTTCCAGGAAGTGGTAACTTCAACTTGGGAAACAAAAAGAAGTCGCATGGGATCATATCAGGTGAGTAGGGTGGTTGCTCGATGGTAATTACTTGGTGTTTGGTCAAATAATCCAGCATAATTTTGGCTCGGTGCGATGACGTGTTATCATCATGCAAAATCCAAAAATTGCTTGTCCACATTTCCGGCCGTTTGCGACGCATAGCAACTCTCAAACGCTTCTAAACGGATAAATAGTATTCTTTATTGACTGTCTGGCCCGATGCAAGATACTAATGGTGCACTATGCCTTGGCAATCGAAGAAAACAGTCAACATCACCATCCCGGTACTTTGTGATCATAGGATATATTGCGGAATCTCTCTTCTAATGGATTGAGTAGAGCTTGAAGAAGCAGCAAGTTTAGTTGCTGTAAATTGTATCGCTGAAAGATACCTGCAATGCATACGGCATTAAAAATACCTACCTTTTACTCCTTCCCAGCGTCAACTCTCTCTGTCATTATGTAAATTCTTCAATGCTGTTATTCTAACACTGCTTTTCTGTCATTTTAATTCTCTTTTCAGCGTCATTTGTTGCATCCTCGTATGCACCCAATACAATTATCGCTAAAACATTGTAAGCCACGTCAGTTGCAGCTGCTTACATGCATACAAATTATGCAGCTAAACTTCGTACGTGCAACATGCAACAAGCGGCACGTAATGTGGTTGCATGGCTGTATGCGTGTGGTAGTGTGTACGCCTTTTGTTGTTCAATAATCGTCTCCTTCTAATTATCAGTCGCTGGCACAATGGGAAATAACAAAACTGCTTATTAAGCTCTGTTGCATTATAAGCTTTCTTGGAACACACGAGCTTATGTGCACATGTCTGTACTCGTATGCATAATAAGCAGCTTATTAGCATGGCATACCAATTTCGAATTTATGGCATGCCAATGGCCAACTACGTAGCTTCATGACATTTTTTTTTGTAATTTGCAGTTTTCCTTCCTCGCAGGCAATTTAGCGCATAGTTTAACGTTTACTACGACTAATTAAGCCGGAGGGGGACGTAATAGCGCAAATTCATAGCCTCCAAAAATACGAAATCAAAACTCATACCATGTCAAAGGACATGCATAATTCATCGACTTTACTCTGCCCGCTTCGGGAGCCTATAAATGCCTCAGCTGCAATTTACATTCAATTGGTGCTAATTGGCGGCTCATTAAGAATTTTTATAAATTTTGGCAAAACACCGTTTGAAATGTGTTTGCAGGTTAAGTTAAACTATGGAAGCTTATTCTAAATACTTGAAGACGTTATTAATTAGGTCATTGGAGAAAGGTGTAATACTCTAAGAATTACGTAATTTAGTAGACTCAGCAGGTAGTCCAACATATCGAAACATTGGTTTTAGACACTACTCTTTTAAGCATCTGACAGAATTTAAACAATCGAAAAAAAAATTAAAAAAAAGTAAGCAAAATAATGAGATTAGAGAATATTAAGGACGATCGTGTCCATGTTTTATAATGAACAAAAAAGTATAAATTGTTAATTTTTTTTTTGACTTAGTCACGGATTTTGTAATTTTTTTCTTGTTACGAAATTCTACCCTCCACTAGTAGAGTCTGCAATCCGCCGACGGGTTACTTCTTTGATTTAAATATTTTACACTTTTGATGGACACAGGTAGGCAGATAGGTGAAATGGTTGAAGTACCAGACTGGCACCCCCAAGTAGCACTACAGCGCCGTCTTAATATCATGAGACCTCCAACGGGCAGATATCTACAGTCAACCCGAGCAGTTGATGTAAGGGCGAAGATTGATGGGATTTAGGTTGGCCCACTGCCTCAGGCTGTCGATGAAAATAGCAATAAGTAACCTTAATCATCTGGCTGCCGAACCCGATATATACAGAGAAAATGCTCAATAGTCTCCTTCTCTGAAAGGTCCCTACAGCTTCTGCAATGAAGAGTAAACATAGCATTTCCGCATGTGAGCCCAACGCCCAATGACCGGTAAGCACAGTTACAAGATTGTAAATCGAATGACGTGGATTCCACAGGACTATCTGCGTTCTACGTCTATTGCACGGGAGCCACAGGATTTTCGAAATAGCACATGAAAACATGAACCTGCAGCTGATCTCAGAAATAAAATTTTCTGCGAAATAAGTTGTGCAATTCCTCTTTAGTAACAATCAGGGGGATGTTCATGACCGCCTGGACGGACCTCTGAAACCAATTTAATCGCAAGCTCATCAGCATTTTCATTTTCCTTTGTGTTCTTATGCCCGAGAGGTCAGATCAGAGAAATGTTACTTGCACAATCAAGATATGATATTCGATCTCCTCCTTACAGGAGTTGATCTAGATTTGGATCTGCATTCGAGTCTTGATCGCAGCGTGACTATCGAAAACAATGTTGATATCTCCCTCGCTCCCGCGATCCCTAAACATTCTGCAAGCCTGAAGGACCGCAAAGACTTCTGCCTGAAGAATACTAAGAATTTTTTGGCAGTTTTGGCAGGAAATGATTTAGAGAAAACCTCTGCTCTCTCTGCCGATTCCATCTTGGAGCCGTCAGTGAAGACAGGGGTCCCAGCTTAGGTATAGATTTTCTCCTCGTTCTAATCCTGCTTACTTGAACAGATTGCCGTAGCACGACCATCAAACTCCAGTTTGCGGCTTGAGAGATCTGTCCGAAGTTCAAAGAAATACGGAGAAAGAAACTGCCCAAAAATTCTGCCATGTACCTTGAGAGATCGCCTCCAGAGGCCAAACTCCTTTAACCTGATTGCATTTTGAGCAGCAATGGAAATAACGTGAAAGTCGATGGAAAGTAGATGCAAAAAGACATGAAGGGCAGCACTGGGACAAGTTCTACTTGTTTCGGGGGTACCAATATAAGCAGTTCCTTTCGAAGTGCTTCCCACCAAACCAGTCATCCATACGTTAAAATTGGCAGCACCACCACTTGGCTTGAGTCCTCGTTTCTTTGGCGAACATAGATTGGCAGGAGTAAAAGGCTATGCTGGCCTTATTTACCCAAATTCCAATGGGTAGCTTCCAGTGGAGTTTGAAGTCAAGTATCACTCCATGCTACTTATCTTCCCCTGAAAGCGGGCGAACATCGTTATTTAATCTAGGAAGTCTAAAATGTGGAGTTTTATATTTTTTGGTAATAAGCAACAAGCAGCAGCTCCATCTTATCAGAGTTGACTCTGAGGTCACAAATAGCGGCCCAGCGTCGAGTACAGCCCAGAGCTCAGCCAAGGCTGAGGGGAACGGTCTCAATACCATTAGGACTAAGTCATCGCAGTAAACAGTTAGCTCAAAACATACTAATTTGAGTAGAGTAGCTTCCATACAAATTTTTTTTTGATGTAAAGTAGCCATTGACAGAAGAAATCTTCCCTTAATTCTATGTTGGCAATGAAGCTCGCCAGTTACTATGACTCTAACAGGTACAGATGACGGGCATTAACTGCGAACTGTACGCGGCAATAACTACGAAGTCTTTAACAACGACGAAGAAACTTTTTTTTTTGGACCAAACAATTAGGGGAGGAGAAAAGTAAGTAAGAAAAAGCTTCTTAGAAGAAAAATAAATTTATAAATTATATTTATTTTACATACTTAATTCTTAATAGCTGATATCCTCTGGAATGTATTCAGCAATCTCTGAAGGCATTAACGAAATATGGATGAAGTATAGTGCAGAGGTGGCGATTGTCCCCCTGCATGTATTTTGCTATTTACTTGTAACGTTGTGGTAGCGATGGCTTACTGCCTGGGACATCTAAATCAGAAATACGTACATATATCGAAATCATTGCAAGTAGATTGGGCTGGTGTACAACAAATGGCTGAAGATTCGTTAGTTCATAACCAGTCCCTGATACTGGCAGATGGGTATCCTCGGTGATTTAATATTAAAATAGTATATTGCTTGCCATAAACATTGGACTTAGAATAAATACTCAGAAAATATGTACCATTTTACCAAATATGTGTAGATGCATGCATGTGTATGTGTGTCGCCCCAACAGAGTTAAAGGAAATGAAAAAATATCCAAGGAAAAGTGCAAACAAAGTTAATGCGGGCGAAGACCCCAAAAGCAACCTCACAAGAAAAATGATAGGAGCAACAAAAATGACAAAATAAACAAAAACAATGTAAACAAAAGAAAAAAAGGAAAAACAAATTTGAAGAGAAAGCGGCAGCCATATTAAGAACTAGAAAGTTTTAAAACGTGTGGCAACGAAGAGGAAATGCGACACTCATATATATTAGCATCGCGGCAACAGGCAGAAAATAAAAACATCTTAAGGAACTGTGCATCATGGCCGGTAATGTGTGTGTGTAAGAAAGCGTTTATAAATAGGTGTATATGGAGATGGGGATGTGTTCATCTAGCAAAGGCACGCGAACAAGTGGATGTGGGTGCTCAAATATGAAAATGTGCATAAATAGCCGCAGGAGCGCAAATATTACTTTCCTGCTTGTAAACTTTTAATAATTCCCATATATTTACGCGGATGTAGGATGTATGTATATGGATATGTATTGCCTTCCATATGATTTTTTTTATTCTGTTACTTTTGCCGCACGTTGATATTAAACACAATTTAAGGTAATTTATGAATATCTGCGGAGCTGTGACGTTGACGCCCCGTAGCGACTTGAAGTGGCTATGCTGAGTTGACTTTAAAAATTAACTACAAATTAAGAAGAAATTAAGTGAGCAGCGAATGTAGATGTTTCAGAAAATGCAATAAGATAACACAATGAGAGGAATTATTTGGAGGAATTACTTGCTGTTGGTATGTAGGGAATTCTTATTGATGATGGAAAAAAATTGATTTATAAAAAATTAGCTAATGTGTGCTGTACTAGGGGTAACAATAAAATTGGTTAATTAAGACGATTAAAGTAAGTGATTTATACAGGGTTATTGGACAGGTCGTCTGTGATAATTAAGACAATTATTATTTAGGTAATTTCCGATTACTTTGGTAATAAGACAATTTTTATAATATACAAACTGGTTGAGCACACAATACGCTGTGGGTTCCTTCTTTAAGTTAAGGGTTATAAAAGAGTCGACCTACAAAAAACAAAAAAAAACTATATTACATATTTTTAAAATAATCTTTAAAATCGATTAGCTCTAAAATGGGGCATATGGCCATATAACCAATTTAATCAAAAATTACCCAAATAGTAAAAGCATATTGAGCGATTCCATGTCATGTGAACCTAGTAAAAATTATAATTTTGAGATGTCTTCATTGTAGAGTTGTTTAATGTACTTTAAAGCAGTTTCGGTTTTTTTTAATATTAGTTTGGTGGAAAAGAAATTCATAATTTTTATTTTTTATATTGCGCAAATGGCTTAAAACTGTTTTATGGTCGATCTTTAGCTCCTTTTTCTGTTTTTTTTTGTTGAGTGCGGATGATTCAAAATGCCTTCGCACTTACAACTACCGTCGTCAAATGCGTCGATTGGTGTAGCCACTAAAATAATATAAATGGTAGTCTGCCCAGAAGAGGAGGAGTTCTGGGCGGACTACCTTCCCGGAACTACCTTGCTTTACTTCGGGAAGGCCCAGAACGGTGCCCATTAAATGAACCAATTCTATTCACCGTCGCCTCGGTCCACCATGTTTGTAGCCAGCTTAATGCTATAGGCTCGTCTTCTAATGTCTCAGTGCCGTCATACCAGTGGTATGTGTGGCATGCTCTCAGGTTCCTCTCACATGGGCGTATGGATGTTATACGGTATCGAGGCGTCTTTTGTATTTGCAGCAAAGAAAATGTTGCGATAATATTATACCGTCTTATGCTGTCGTGAGCACATGACTCGAGCGTCTGTGATTTGTCGTCAGTTCGTAGACAGTCCACCTCTTATCGAGGGCTGATTTGTTTTCATCTGCATTTTGCGCTGCCACTTCGCTCGTTGCAGGTGCAGCATTATCCTCTTTGCAAAACTTGTAACTGCATTCCAACAGTCATTTGGTGCACACATGTTATTGATTAAGCTGCCTGGGCTCAGGTGTCCCTAGATTAACCCAAGCGTTCGGCGTTCTTCGTTGAAACGATCACAGAAAAAGAACACGTGCTCCGCGCTTTCTATTGCATTATTGCAGTTTGGAGAACGGAGTGTCCTCCATGTGAAAACGATAGAGGTACTCTAAGAAACATCTGCGACCGTTCAATATTGGGATTAAATAGTGGTTTATTTCTCCGTGTGGTCTTTCGCTCCAGTTGTCGGGTTTCCTCCTTGTCTGTCATAAAGTTGTCCCATTTCCTGTACAAGTATATCCATTGGGAGCTTTCCAGCGATGACGCAAACCGCGTCGTCTGATTCGGTCTTGTATGCGCACGCTACGGGTCTAACATTCGATGGCTTAGCTTCTGCCCTTACAGAAGCAGCATAAAAAATGACTGAATCCACCACCCTTGCCAGGAGGTGCCTTCTGGTGCCTTGCGGTCCGCCTATGAATGGTGCTCTTGTAAGAGCACCGTTGAGTGCCGCTGCTTTGGAACCCACAGTTGGTAAATGTTGTTTAAAGCAGAGCCGAGCATCAACCTATCCACAATTTCATGGAATTCTTTTTTCCTTCGTGCAGTTACGAGAACCGCTTCTGTTTGTTTGTACTGCTAATTTCAGCCCCGCTGCAGAGAGCCATAGTTGGACTGTACCTGCTGCGTCATAACACTTTTCCTGTAGGAGGTCTAGCTTCTTCTTCGTGACCACGAGAGCGATGTCATCGGCATATACTACCAGAGTTGCTTTATCCGGCAATTTTAACCTGAATGTTCCATCGTACATGGCATTCCACAGTGAGGGTCCAAGGACAGATCCCTGAGGGACGCCACCAGGGACTGTATATGTCTTTAGCTCCTGAACGATACTACGCTTACTAATATGCCGGTAAACTTCGACTATTTCCATGATTTTATCGACATTTTACACGACGGGCCAGCCTGTGCGTGGTGCATCTTTGACATCAAAAATGCCTGAATGGAATTGATGAAACCAAAATTGTACGTACACGTTACAGTAACGGCACCATAGACCTCATACAGAATTTCAGCGGCCTGGCTGGCATTTTCGTCTTTATCAAAGAAAAACTGTAAAATGTAACGAATTTTTTTTTTGTTGACTGCCATTGGTAACACCCTATAGCTCACAATTGATTGGAACAAAGAGAAAACAGCAAACGAATTTTTTTAGTATAATGGTTAAATTTTAAAGACCGATGTTGAATGTAAACCACACCTAAACGTCAAGCTTTTATCTTAATTTCATTTCATATTTTTCAATTTCAGTCTAATTTAATTTGAATCATGGAAAGATACATAATCGGGCAGTGCGTTAAAGTTATGCAGGCTTATTATGAAAACGGGCGATTAAATCAAAATGCATATAGCGCACTTCGTGAAGAAATTCATCTTCAGTGATGAGGCATATTTTCACCTCAGTGGATTCGTCAATAAGCAGAATTGCCAACCGAAATTTGGGCGAACGATAATCCAAGAGTGATTGCCGAAAAATGAATGCACCCACAAAGAGTGACTGTGTAGTGTGGATGGGCCGGCGGCATCATTGGGCCCTATTTTTTCCAAAATGAGGCCAGTCAGGCAGTTACTGTGATGATAATGAACTTTTTATGGCCCGAATTGGAAGATATGGATGTGGACGATATGTGGTTTCAACAGCACGCTGCCACTTGTCACACAGCTAACGAAACAATGGCTCTTTTGCGCGAAAAATTTGATGGCCGAATAGTCTCACGTCGCGGCGAAGTCAATTGGCCGCCAAGAACATATGATTTGACACCGTTGGACTTCTTTTTTTGGGGTTATTTGAAAGAAAAGGTGTACGTCGATAAGCCAGCGACAATTCGAGAGCTAAAGGATGAGATAATTCGGCACATTAACGGCATAGAACCTCAATTATGACTCAGCGTCATCGAAAATTTGGACCATCGGATGGAGGTGTGCTGCCGAAGCAGCGGCGACCACTTGGCCTATATTTTGTTCTGTACGTAATTGAGCCATACCAGTATTATCATAATAAACAGAAATGACAATAACTTCTTAAAATACTTGTATTTTATTCAAAATCAACACAGGCCCTTGAAACTTAACCACCCTTTATCATCTTCGTCAAGCCCGTTGCATAAATTTTAAATTGTTTGATCGCTAGTTTGCGAGATATCGATCCCTACAGCCATTTACCGAAAAATAATCGATTTTTTTCACCAACATAATATTTTCACAATTTTTTTTATTTTTAATGGAAATCTTCGCCACATTTTACAATAACATTCTTATAACTTTTTTAAAATTTTTTTAAGATAAAAAAGATTTAGTATAGATTTAAAAAAAATTATTTAGTGGAAAAATAATTTTTTTTCTTAAAAATTTTTGGGGAAACAAGTTTTTTGATAAGTTTTTAACAACGCCACTCTTTAGATTAATCCTCCTGTTTTTTTTAAAGTAGTACAAAAAAAATTTGGGATTTTTTTTTTTTTAATTATAAAACATACAAAATATGTA
This sequence comes from Anastrepha ludens, assembly GCF_028408465.1. Taxonomy (NCBI): domain Eukaryota; kingdom Metazoa; phylum Arthropoda; class Insecta; order Diptera; family Tephritidae; genus Anastrepha; species Anastrepha ludens. Next base: position 95,130,080 of record NC_071500.1, read on the forward strand.
TTGTTATAAAATGTAAATGTAAATATTTTTATGTTATAAAAATGATAAAATGTATCGAAAATTACACTTAAGGCCCTCGCCTTATTTGAAATTGTGTTTGTTTGGATGCATCTTTAAAAGCGTGTAAAACGGCACCCAAATAAAAATTTTTTTGTTTTTATTCTGAGTATTTTATTTTTTGATTTATTGTTCTAATATAAAATTTTCTTTTCAGGCTTCCTTTTTCTGGAATACCATTTATTGAAGGTTGACAACTTTTTGAACAAACCTCGTATGGGCAAAAATTAGGGTTTTTATTGTTTAGCAATAGATCAAAAAATAAAACAAAATTAAACAAATTTTTTTGGTTTCCATTTTACACACTTTTAAAGAAACACCTAAAAAACTCCATTTCAAATGAGGCGAGGGCCTTAAGGGGTTACATGGGTTTCGTGGGTTCAAACAATCGACTTTTTGGCTTATTAGTTTCTACAACATCTCAGGAATATTATCCTAAATTTTCAAGTCAATCCGAATAATAGTTTCGGAGATACAGCCTTTGGAAGGTGTGCGCTCCAAGCCACTTTTATTGTCACTCAAAACTTTAAACGCGTTTTTCTCGGAACCGTGTTTTCAAACTCGGTCGTCAAATGTTCTCGAAAACTACTCAACCGATTTTGAAGAAATTTCCCACAGGTGTTCGAGATACAATTTACTCGTGCTAGAACGAATAATTTTTTTTAAATTACAACTATTTAAAAAAAAATATCAAGCAAATTTGACCGAAATTTAAATGTTTTTTTGAAAAAATGTCTGCCAAAATTCTTATTTTTACTTTTTTTCTTTCCTTCGTTCAAGCACGAGTTTATGGTCTTAACTAAAACACTTAATTTTGTGTTTTCCTTTTCGATGATCCTGTCAGGAGTTATGCTGACAACGTGGATGCAACTTTTTTTCGAGGGGTCACGGGAATTGATGTCACAATGGAGGAGTTTAAATTTTTTTTTTTTTTAATTTCAGAAATTATTCTTTAAATATGTATTTATAAGACAGAAAAAGTTTGAATTTAATAAATAAAGTTTTACATAGAAAAAAGAATATTGAAAATAGGCATTTTTTAACCCGACGAAACCCATGTAACCCCTTAAAATAATTTTCTACTGATAAGTTTAAAAATTATTTATTTATTTTTTTTAAAAGAACAAATTTTTGGGTAAATTAAGGACAATGTCCAAAATACGTGGCTCACCTCACATCGAATCGCTCCGCTGTCAGTTGAAAATGCTTTGACAACCCCTACGTATACGAGTTTGCTCCTCAAATTGAGCATCTTTTATGTAAACTTAAAGATTTCCGTTTCCTACTATGGCGACATACATACGCACACATGCATACATAGGTATTAAAAAACAAAAAATTTCTTTGCTTTCGTTTTGTTCTTTCATTCTCCCTAGCTAATTTTCGTGCACTCCAACATTTAAACTCCAAAATTCCATTATTTTCCACAAATTTTCGTTCTTTCGTTCCGCTCGCCATTGCCTCGTTAAGCTGATTTATTTGCTGATATTTATGTGCTTAGTTTATTGTACTACAATTTTTGTAAATTTTCTTTTTGTTTTACTTCTTTCTTGTCATTCGCTGCTCTGTGTTCATAAATATTTCAGTTGCCACAGTGCAATTTTCGGCGAAAGTCATTGCTGGCTTTTGCGAACCCGGAAAAGTAGAAACTCTGGTCGCTGCTTGTTAAGTGGCCACCAACTGCGGTTTCTACGTCCATCCCACGCATTGCCACTGTTGCTGGTGTTCATGTAGCATTGTTGCCATAAAAGCGGTGATAAATGCATTTTTCATGCAACGTTTAGCGTAACGAGCTATAAAGTGCAAGCGAGCGAACGAACTCGTGAGAAGGAAGCATAAAGCGGTTGCATGTGCATGGAGTTGCGAGTGAATGCATAGTGAAAACAAAAATACCTACAGTTATTTATATTTTGCAAAAAAATATCACAAGAATAACAAGTCTAAGTAAATATGTAACTAAATAAATTGCGAATGATTTGAATCTGTCAGCGCGCTCGTAAGATTTTCCGGTTTCAGTTTTCGTCAATGAAATCATATCGTTGCGTGAAAATAGAACGAATGGGTCTGCTTACAGAGTAGCAACTGAACAAACATTTTCCTTGTTTTCCTCTGTTTGTCCACTTTCCTCCTGCGTATCAAAATGGATGAATTCAATTTCACATTCAAGTGGACCTTTTTACTTTCCACCTTCTTCAAATTGAAATTGAAGCACTCAGGTTAAAAAACCCATTGCATTTAAAGCTCTGGAACGGGAAAGAGTAGATAGTCAAGGAGGAAAGGAGGGAAGTAACTGAACGAAAAATGTAGGATAGAATAGAGGAATAGTGGTAGTTAGACCTGTGAGAATTTTCCAGATTCTTTGATACCAAAACTCGTAGTCTTGCTCTAGCAAAGGCAGGCCACTCACAGAGAAAATGCTCAGTGCCATCCGCCTACTCTTAGCAAGACGGGCAAATCGGGTCCTCAATGATTCCAATAGTGACAATATGTTGACACCATGGATTGTGTCCTGTAATAATACGGATCATCAATCGAACGTCTTTTCATCCGAGTTTTAGAAGAATGTCCGACAATTTTCTGTTCGGGATTGTCACAAAATACTTTGCAGTTCTGGAGCGTTCCAGACCGGACCATCTTTATGTAAATTGCATACATAAGCGCTGATCCACTTTTTGATTCCCATAGAACTGATTCTGATTATTGATTCTGGTCCCTGTGGGGGAACCCCTGATCCACAGTTGGCCAATTCATCAGAAATTTCATGCCTTTAAACATCGCAGTATCTTGAAACCCATTTAAGTATGAACTTATTCTGTCTTGCGACAGAATTAAGCTTCTTCTTACATTCTTGAACAATCTATGAGGTTTGCTTCGCCAACCCATCCAATCAATCCAATCTTCAATCTGTTTTCCTTTCCATCTCCTCTCGATTATCCATCCGGTTACTATCAGGATGGCAAAAATTTCAGTTTCGCCATTTCCTGATACTTATTACTATCGTTTAAGTACCAACCGGCTCCAGACCCTATTTCATTCTTGGACCCATCGGTAAAGAAAATATCCGTCAAACCTCCCTGAATGCATTTTGTATTGCTCCATTGCTCACGCAATGGATGTGTGAGATGAAATTTCCTTTCAAAAGAAACTATGGCCTCTATTATGAGTTGCATTCGATCTTCGATATTCGTTGGTTGTCGAAGATCGAAAATCGAATGTCAATTTGGTATTATGAGCGGTGCAACGCTGTCGAAATTTTCGTTGCATACCGAATTTAGAGTCGAATGCAATTTTGCTTTCGATTGTGTAGCGTATTGTGGGAAAACTTGTTAAAATGTAAGTTGTTTGCGATTATTTATTGTTTTATAGTAACTAAATAATAAATATATACTAATTTTGTTAATATATTGCAGGTCGAAAGTCGTGAGTACCAAACAGCAATTAGAAAGGCTGGTTGCATTAATGGAAGAGAATCCACAATTCGCAAAAGGGATTTCCACCAAAGTACAAGCAGCAAAAAAATGGGAGGAATTTACAACGGAGCTGAATTGCTTGGGACCACCAGTTAGAACGGCAGCAAAATGGATTAAGGTTAATAATGGTTTTTGTTTTGTGATGTTTATAGAAATACATTTTTATTTTCCCTTGGCAGGTATGGGCTGAAATACATAGAGGAACTGAAATACATATTTTTTTCGAATGACGAATAATTGAATAAAGAAAATTTATAACAAAAATAAAACAGAAACTGTGGCGTTAAGGTTTCTATTTAATACTTTTTAGATTTCTCTATAATATTCTAAGAATTTCATTTCTTATGTTTTCTGCTTCTCCGTTATTTGGCTCCACTTCAATAGCTTCAGTATCATCGTTGAGGGTCTCATCGGATAACTCTTCATCCGGAAGTTGAACATTATAAAACAAGCAAATGTTGTGCAAAGCTGCACACACATTAATAATTTGTGTTGCTTTTTTTGGAGAATAGTGAAGAGCTCTTGGCTCGGGTGCTCTGCTGCAACTGGTTTTCTGTACTGGACAGTAGGTTCATAAACGCCTCTTTAGATAATCTAAAGTTCTTTAAAAAACTGTAAGGAAATTTCTGTAATATTAAGTACGTCAACACATTTTGAAAATACTAAACTTACTCAGTGGAAGCCATTTCTAGGGGGTTGGATGCGCCCCTCAGCTGTTTTCTACTTCTAGCTAGTTCCACTAATCTTTCATCGACCGATGAATCGTCGAAACACAACTCCGTTGTACTCATTTTCACAAAAATACTTTTTTTTACTTTTAAAAATGTTGTAATATTTCTAACCAAGAAGTACATCCTGTTAGAAGTTAGCATACAAACTTGCTCAAATACGCTAATCACAAAAAAGGTTCTAAAGTACCTAGGCATAAGACTGGACTCAAGACAAACTTTTGGCAGCAGAGAAAGCCGCTAAGATGACGCCCCTGCTCAGTAGACTGATGGCAAACATAGGGGGACCAGCCCAAAGGAAACGGGAAATAATGATGAAGTGTAAATATGTAATGAAATGACGGAGCTAAACCTTGCGTAAATGCGCAAAGGTAAAGCATCGATGCAAACTCTTAGTGTCGCACAGTGCGGCCGATTCCCGAAAAGCTGGCCAAAACTCAAAAAATTAAGTAATTGATTCAAAATTTCTTACTCGGGGGTTGTTGGGGTCGCTGATTACGAATTTGATCTTAAAATTTTGAAAATCCACCCCCTTCCACCCCTATTGGCCACCCCCTCACGTGAAATAGCGTATATTCTAGAACATAATCAAGATGCATGTTAATTTATATGTTTTCGGGGTCGCTGATTACGAATTTGATCTTAAAATTTTGAAAATGAATCGTCATTTGCGGGCAGTGTTGATTTTCCTCTTTCCCACCGAGAGCTACACAACGGTTGGTGGAGATGCTGCTTTAAGTGAAAGAATGTGCCGAGATTGGTTCCGTCGCTTTAAAAACGGTGATTTTAATGTTGACGACCGTCCGTGTGAAGAAAGGACAGAAACCTTTGAAGACGCTGAATTGGAGGCATTGCTCAATGAGGATCCGTGACAAACGCATGAAGAGCTTGCTTCAGTATTAGGAGTTACCCGCCAATCCATTTCCAAGCGATTGCATGCTTTGGGAATGATTCAGAAACAGGGAACTTGGGTTCCTTATGAGTTCAAACCAAGGGATGTTGAACTTGGCTTTTTCGCCAGTGAACAACTGTTCCAGCGGCAAAAAAGGAAGGGTTTTCTTCATCGCATTGTGACGGGTGATGAAAAATGGATTCATTACAGCAATCCAAAGAAAAGAAAGTCATGGGGACTGCCTGGTTGTCCGGTCATGTTTCTACGTCGTCGCCTTGGACGAATATTCACGCTGCAAAGGTTATGCTATGTCTATGGTGGGACCAAGTTGGTGTTATTTATTATGAATTGTTAAAACCAAGCGAAACCATCACTGGGGATCGGTATCGACTACAATTGCGGCGATTGAGCCGAGCACTGTGCGAGACGGGGCCGCAATACGGAGAGAGGCATGAAAAAGTGATTCTACAACATGACAATGCTCGGCCTCACGTTGCCAAACCCGTTGAAATCTACCGTGAAACACTGAAATGGAAAATCCTACCCCAACCGCCATATTCTCCATTTATTGCGCTGGTCTAGGTGGCCAGTAGTTCCATTCATATGAAGACATCAAAAAATGGCTTGATCCGTGGATAGCCTCAAAGGATGAACAGTTTTACCGCGACGGTATACGAGATCTCCCAGAAAGATAGGGAAAAGTAGTAGCCAGCGATGGGCAATACTTTCAATGATTCACTTGTAACCAATTTTTCAGAATAAAGTTCTATTTTCATTAAAAAAAAATAGCGAAAACTTAGTTGCGCACCTAATATTAAATATTAATTATGCATTATGAAATATGGATGTGGATTTTAAGTTATGATTTGTGAGTTATGATTAATGTGTTTTAGTTCGAATTACGAATTGTAAGTTAAATACTTATTATGGATTATTTATGAACTATGAGTTATCAACTGTGGTCCAGTAAAATTTATCCAAAGCACTCTGCTTTATTTAAATAACTGGCAATTTTCTCTAATTTTCTTAATGAAGCTACGCTGGCGATCGCAATCAGCAAAATTAGTTTACGCAGCAATATATTCTTACTAAGGAAACATCGCATCATCTGGAGAGCTCACCGCTCATATTTGAATAAGGAATGTTAGAAATTTTAACTAAACAAAATATTATATAAGCAGAACGCACACACACACACACACACATACTACTCACATATGCATACATAGTTGCGATTCATATTCTACTTTGCAATTTCTGTGGCTTGCCAAGAAGCAAGAAATTCCATGCGCACATCCACATAATTTATTTGAATTATTAAAAATATTTGCTCAGTCACCCATTGTTGTGGTATTTCAACTAACCAGAATTGTGCAGATTCGATTACAGTGGTTGCCAAAAGGGCACACACTACTGTAGATGGAAAAACAAATTCTGTTAGAATTTTAAAGTTTTAGTGCAATTAAAGTTTGCCAGAAATCATGAAGTGGTCCACAACATAAATGGGTATGCGGAGTGGAGATGCAAAGCAGGAAAGACAAAGATACACAAATACTTGCATGTGTGTATATGTGTGTGGTGAGTGAGTGCGCATGAAAACCCACATATTAAATGCACCACAATTACTAACACTACTAGCGCCTACCTATGTGTATGTGTATGCACATTTAGTGGTTGTAGTGGCATAGCGCACGAAAGCCAATTAGAATGACACATAACTCAAATCGGCATACTGCCATAGTGACTACTTTCATGTGATTTCACTTTTGGCAATGAAAAAGTTTAGAGTGGAAAGTTTTCATTTTAATTTTCGTTGTTTCCACATTTATTTAATGTGCCAGGGCCAAGTTGGATACGAGGAATATGAGAAGGAGCAGAAAGAGAGAGATACGGGGAGTGAGAGAGATTGGGAAAACTTGTTAGAATACACATTCATTGGTTTTGTGTTTTGGGAGCTGCGTGAAATGGACCATAATCACCACTTATTGCGGTTGGCAATCACTTTATGGTGAACCACTAATAGAGGAAATAGAAATTGCTCGAGGAAAGTTCTGAAAAACTTTTTTTGCTTTTACACAGAATTGCGAAGGTCTTAAGAGCCATTGAGTGAAGTAGAGGAAGAATGTTTTTTTTTAATTATTTTTAAGTTGGAAAGTATTTTTTTTATATTGTATTATTTTAGAGTTGGAGAATATTTTGTTTAATTATTTTAGAGTTGGATAATCATTTATCGAGGTTTTCGAAAATTCGGATTCGAAAAATTTCCAATTTTTATAAAGTAGTGAAATAAAAAGTTTCCAACGTTTATCGATTTAATGAATAAACGTCATTTATTGAGGTTTTCGAAAGTTCGGATTCGAAAAATTTTCCCTATTTACAAAGTAGTGAAGTAATGAATAATCATTAATTTAATGAATAATCATTAATTTCTCGGCAATTCAATAAGTGGTCACATGCCAATCCATGATTTTATCCACATTTGCGATGACTAGCCTGTGGGAATAGAACTATCGGAATAACCGTTCAGACCGCACAGCGCTACTTTTTTGGTCAGGAAGTGAACTGAATTGGTCTCAAAGACCTTCGACCAGTGACCGGTACGATGACCGGCATCGGAGTCTTCCTGACTAATGGAGAAATGCACAACTTATTTCTCAGAAAAGCGCAGACAAGATAGAGCTCCATTCCTTTATGTGCTACTTCGAAAATGCTGTTGGTTTTTTTTGTTTTGGTGGGTGAGATAGGGTTCAAAATGCCTTCATACTTACAGCGACCGTCGTCAACTGGATCGAAAGGTGTAGCCACTAAAATAGTCCCTCCTCTCTTCCCGGAACTACCTTGCATTACTTCGGGAAGGCACAGAACGGTGTCCATAAAATGGATCAATTCTATTCACCCACGTCTGGGTCCCCCATATTTCTTGCCAGCTGCATGCTATAGGCTCGTCTTCTAATGTTTCAGTGCCGTCATACCAGTTGTATGTGTGGCATGCTCTCAGGTTCCTCTCTAATGGGCGTATGGTTGTTATACACTATCGAGGCGTCTTTTGTATCTGCAGCAAAGAAGATGTTGCGATAATATTATACCGTCTTATGCTGTCGTGAGCACATGACTCGAGCGTCTGTGATTTGTCGTCAGTTCGTAGACAGTCCATCTCCTATCGAGGGCTGATTTGCTTTTCTCTGCATTTTGCGCTGCCATACCGCGCGTTGCAGGTGCTGCATTATCCTCTTTGCAAAACTTGTAACTGTGTTCCAACAGCCATTTGATGCACGCATTTTATGGATTAAGATGTCTGGGCTCAGCTGTTGTCCCAAGACTAACTCTAGCGTTCGGCGCTCTTCGCTGAAACGATCACAGAAGAAGAACACGTGCTCCGCGCTTTCTATTGCATTGTTGCAGCTTGGACAGAACGAAGTGTCCTCTTTGTGAAAACAATAGAGGTACTCTAAGAAACATCCGTGACCGCTCAATACTTGGGTTGAAAGGTATACGTCTCCGTGTTTTCTGGTCACCCATTGGCTAATTTTGGGGATAAGTCTGTAGGTCCAACGTCCGTTAACAGATGAAAATTCTGTTGCTCCCACACAATAGAAGAAGGGCTCATAAAGTTCTGGAGATTCCATGCTATTCAATTTCCAAACTCGTAGCTGTGTTTACCGGTCACTGGACGATTGCTTAACACGCGGAAAAGCTAGGTTTATCATTTAACCCCCATTGTAGAAGCTGTGGGGAGCTTTCGGAGCACTTTCTCTGCAAATGCCCGGGTTTGCTAACTAGACCAACCACTGGGTGCTCCGACGGCTTGGAGCGGTGTGCCAACCTAAATCCCAACAATCTTCTCCATTACATCAGCACCTTTAGTTGGCTGTAGTTACCTGCCTGGTATCAAAACGGTGCTTTAATGCTACTTGGGGAGTGCGACTCTGGTACTTCAACTACTTCACCTACCCACCTATCTTTCTTGGCCTGGTGCTTCGTATGTACCGCATTTTCTCTTTTTGTACCTTTATTTTGCAATAATTTACAACTTTATATACATATATATATAATTGGCCCGTACACCCTTTTTGGGTGTTTGGCCGAGCTACTCCTCCTATTTGTGGCGGGCGACTTGATGTTGTTCCCCAAATGGAGGGTCCTACAGTTTCAAGCCGACTCCAAACGGCAGATATTTTTTATGGGGAGCTTTTTCATGGCAGAAATACACTCGGAGGTTTGCCAATGTCTGCCGAGGGGCGACCACTATTAGAAAAAACTTTTTCTTAATTTTGGTGTTTCACGGAGATTCGAGCCTACGTTCTCTGAATGCCGAAAGGTAGTCACGCACCAACTTATTCGGTTAAGGCGGCCGCCAAATGGCTTAACAAACACAAAACTCTCAAAGAGAACACAGAAATACCAGCTGATATCTTTTGAAACTGGTGAGTCATGGAAGAAGAATGTTTTTTTGATCCAAGCCCAGCAGGAAATTTTCAAACTATGCGGTTTTTAACGAGGACAAAGTTTTGTCGACTAAACGTTAACGAAATATTGAATGTATGATGATCCCAGTAATGCCCACGATAGGGTACATGACGATCTTACGTTATCAATTGACGTACAGCTTCGATTGTTTCTAGCCCAACAGGACCTTGAAGAAATTCAGCACATGAAAATTTCACGAGTTAACTCGAAGTTTCTGTAAATTGACTAAATGATAGTCACGTGCATTACTTTCAAGCGCGCGGAAGGATTGTGCCGAGAGTAAACGCGAAAAAAGAAAATCAGTCAAGGATTTCAAACGTAAAAGTGTGATTGCATTATATTTTTCTGGAAAATCACTACTAGCGATTGTTCATGAGCTCGAACACCTTAAAGTAAATAAAGGTTTTATTTATCGCATCATTACTCGTTACAATGATATTGGTAGCATCGCGAATCGTCATGGAGGTGGTCATCAAAAGACTGTAACGTCACGTGAGATGGCTCAAGAAGTGAAGAAACAACTTGAGTGAAGTCCCCGACAAAGTGCCAATCAAATGGCGAAATAACTGAAAATATCTGACCTTAGCATCCGCCGCATACTGAAAAATCAAATCAAATCTCAAAGTCAAGCTTTACAAAATCCAAAAGCGCATGATCTCACACCAAAGCAGCAGCAAGTCAGACTTGAGAGAGCGACGGAGTTGCTTCGCTTGGCCGAAAGCGGTCAATTTCTGAACATTGTGTTTTCTGACAAGAACATTTTTCATATTAGGCAATTCGTAAACTCCCAAATGATAGGGTTTATTTGACCGACCGGCCATACGAGAATTTAGTCATCAGGATGGTTTGTGTTGTTGTAACCGTAGATGGGCGCTCTTCAATTGATAGTATCGAGCTTGGCGTCAAGGTAAATGCGAAATATTATCGGAAAAGTATTCTGGAGGTTGCTTCGAAGTCGTCGGCAGACAAAGATTTTGGTGGCAGACCATGGACGTTTCAACAAAACTCGCCACCGTCTCACAAAGCTCGAGTGAACCAAGAATGGCTAAAAAACAACTTATTAAATTCTCTAAACGTAAATCCGAGGGATTATTTTCCTGACGTCACAACATTCGCCAGCCTGGAGGCGCTGAAAAAAGCCATTGTCCGCGAGTGGGCCAAAACACCTGCAAGTCACATCAGGGCAGCTTGCGATTCATTTCTGGACCGTCTCAAGGCCATAGTCAAGGCAAAAGGTGATCACATCGAGCAAAAGTGAATTGATTTTGAATTTTGTATTATTTTCACACATTTTTTACTTTGAATTGAATAAAAGTGATTTTCCAAACTAAATTTATGACCTTTTTAATTGATTACACTACACTCGAAGTGTTTGTTCTGATTTCCTCGAAATTTTAGCACAGCATTTAGGAAGTATTAGGCGTTAGTCACTCATAAAGCAAAAAGGTGGTGACGCCATAACTATTCATATCAGAGCGACGCACAGTGCGGCCGATTCCCGAAAAGCTGGCCAAAACTCAAAAAATTAAGTAATTGATTCAAAATTTCTTACTCGCGGGTTGTCGGGGTCGCTGATTACGAATTTGATCTTAAAATTTTGAAAATCCACCCCCTTCCACCCTTATTGGCCACCCCCTCACGTGAAATAGCGTATATTCAAGAACATAATCAAGATGCATGTAAATTTATATGTTTTCGGGGTCGCTGATTAGCAAGTGGTAGCAGCTGAATCTTGTTTTATTCAGTAACCATTACTTTTTTGAGTAACCTTTAATAGGTTTCAAAGCAGCATATGACGGCGTTGTATTACTATACAGTTTGAAAACTCAAATTTTATAAAAAAAATTGCAAAAAATGTATCTACGTATTGCTGCAGCTAAAAATTTTGTATCGAGGTATTGATATGTACTAAAGATTTCTCGTATTTTACTAACCTTCCGAAGATGATTCCATTTGGTTTTGTTCAATTTACTCCATTACAAAATCTTTCAAATGTGTACAACTTTCACTATTCATCGACAGTAATACAATGCTCAAACGAAGGCCACGTTGCGACTGAAAATACAGAGGATATTTAGGGTACAGGACGTTGCTATGAACGGTTTTCACTACTCAAGGCATTACTGTAGCCAACCCAAAGACAAAAAAACTCTATCTAGAAACTTTTTTTTCGACTTTTGGCCAGCTTTTTGGGAATCGGCCGCACTGTGCGACGTTAGCGAACATTTAAAATAACAAATATTTGTACTTACTTTTTCCTTTCTGGTGAGTTCCCAAAAACGGTATGAGTTGTTGGCTAAATGATTTGCTTGCTTGAGTTTTAATGGTTATTAGGAAAATTGTCGCTAAATGGAATGCGCGCACTAACCATTCTAACAAAAATCATATTAAAGCACAAATGTTTTCTTCCATTTATTAAAATACCCAGAATTTTACATTAAGTTTCTTCAAAGATTTTGGACACACATTTTTTTTAAGCTATAGAAATTTTATGTACTAGTCGTTTATGGCTTAGTTAATATACATAGTTTTTTATTTTTTATTTTATAAAGGCCAAAATTTATTTCATTTTTATTTTTGTTATTGTACGTGTGCACAAATAATTTCTTATTAATAAAATCTGCCACTTAAGTGTTTTTAAATATTAGATTTTTTTAATTATTGCTCGTCTAATGCTAGTTATTTAATTTTACTGTGTTAACATTTAAAAAAAATTCGATATTTTCTCTTTCAGCAATTTTTTTTCTTGAGTGCGGGATTTTGAAATAAAAAAAAGTTGCTTAGAGCCATTCGTTCATGTATGTGATATACGAGATGGCGCAAATTTAAACATCCAATTTTATTTTTGAGTAAGATTTTTATCAAAAAAGTGTTTTGGGTAATGGAAATCTCTATTTTGACCTTTAGCTTGTCTGTTTGTGTACTGCAGCTGTCTAATTCACAAGTGTCAAATATGATTAACGTACAACGCCACTTGAAAAAATTATATGAAAGCTTCCGATAGAGTGATTAATTTTGCGCCGCTTTGTGTATTTGTATAGACAAGGGTTAGTGCCTCTATTTCTTAGTTTCTTCCACTATTTCTTAGTTTCTGAAGGGTATTGTAGTTTTCCCATATATTTTAAAATTTGAAAATTCTTTTTTGTTTCTTTTTTCAGTTTTTTCTATTTCTTTTAATTTTGCTGTAGTCTGTAGTCAAAGTCAATTAGAAGCACTTTTTAATATTTTAGCTTAGCGGTAGTTGAGATTTTAAAAGAGATACCTTTTGTGCGAAAAAAATTTCCAGCAACTTTTGCTTTTTTCTGCTTAACCGTCGGCATTTTCGCGCACAAAAATTATGGGACGCCATATGATTGAAGTTTTCTCATCGCATATTTGTCACAACCAATTACCGCTGGCGCCATTTGTTTCAAAACTGCGATTTTCTGTTTATACAAAGAATATTTTAAAATGCAGTTTTTACATTTATTAATAAATACTTAATTTATTTAATTATTATATTTAATTTTAATTTTTTTGTTTTCCATTTTTACTATGGTTCTTAATTTATTTTCGTTTTTAATTTAATAATTCAGAAATTGTTTTTCAGAAAATTCAAATTGAATTTTCATTTCCAAATAATTAATTTCTATAAATTCTTTGTTCTCCGCTATTACGACTTTTTATTATCATAATTTTTTTCCAAAAATTTTCATGTCAGTTAGTCTAAAATAATTGAAAGTTATTCCACTTAATTCATATTAAATCTGGTTTTATTTAATTCACAAATGCAAATTTACAACAAACGTCTGTATTTTTGGTAAAAAAAAATTGTATGCAATTGTTTTTGTATTCAGTCTTCGCGTTCGGAAAATTTGCGTCAATGTTTTATAACTTTAAATTCCATGGAAAAAATAAATTCATGACAAAATGAAAAACAAAATATGCAGCATTACTATAAAAAATCTATACTCTGAGTTGAAAATTTTCGCGTAGGCATCCTCGGTTAGGTTAGGATATGTTGGCAGTCGGTCTGCACGACCAACTCACTTTGACCTTACACGTCCGTTGTGATACAACTGTGCTGCACGGGAACCCCATTCACTTTCCTTCGTGGAACCATTTTGTGGCTCTTATGAAACGCAGAAATGATCCCAACCCTACGCCAGACAGCTTTGTAAGAGAATTGAAAAAGTATTTACCTGCTATCAGAGCTAGAGCTGGACAATTGCAAAGGAAGTGCTCAACTGTTTCTTCCGCATCCTTATCTCTACAACTTCTGCAATATTCATGGGAGAAAATTCCTAATCTCGAGGAATGCCTGCCAAATAGCCAGTGACCGGTTATGCAAGCCTCGACCTTCGAGATATCATCTCTTGAGAGACTAAGCAATTCTTTTATCCTTTTCTTGTTCATTTGCGGCCATAGCAGCCTAGCTATTACACAGCCTGGCTATCCGAGAATATATTTATAGTCATTTTTGTTACGCCATGCGTATTTAAATATGTAGGCACTTCTTTTATAGCTAGAACCTCTGCCTGATAGACGTTGCAGTAATCTGGTAGTGGAACGGATAGTTCCAGTCCTAATTCCTTCGAAAATACTCCATAGCCAACCTTATCATCTAGCTTGGAACCATTTGTATAAAAAATAATAATTCCCCCCTTCTCCATGGCCTTGGTGTCTGCCACTGCCTTCTTGTCGATATACTCGTCTTGAAGAGCCTTTCGAAGGTGAGTAGAGGTGAATAGAGTAGTCTAGGCATCCTCACTGCAAAATTACTAAAAACTCTTTCTTTCTTGTGAATTATTATGTAAATTTTTCTTCACCAATGAATCCAAAAATAATTAAACAGTTAAAAGTAAATAAGCATAAGAAATTGCAAAATACTGCATTGAAAGTTGTTCCGAAAAAAAGTTTCTCCTGAAAATTATTATTTATTACTTTTATATTTTCATAGGTAGAAATATGAAAAAAATCCTAAAATGAAAAATAAATATTCTTAAAAATATTTTACTAATAAATAGAAATTCTAAATACATTTATTTTTATTTTTTTTATTTTTTCTGAAACTAATAGAAATAACTATATTAATAGTACATTTTTCCTTCTAACTTTCGTAAGAGAAACTCGAATTTGACAGGTTTTCATATCAAATATTACTATAAATTCTAAATACATTAATTTTTATTTATTTTTTATTTTTTATTTTTTTTTCGCCTTATCGGTAGTAAATTTTTATACTAAAATCATAACTTTTTAATAATCAGTACAAAACACCTAAAAGTATGCAATCCGCCTCCATTTACAAATCCGTTTGCAGCACATTACCGGCGGCATACTCGCGCTCGACCAGCGCACACATAGGACGCTCATTCTCTAGCACGAGTATTATCTCCTCACCCTCAACACTGGCCGCCCGCATCAATTGCCGTCCATTCAATTGCGGCGCCCCAGCGCTCCCATCTGTTGACACCGTTGTCGTCGCCAACATCATAGCTGTCACATTTTCGCCACCCACCGGCGCTGTGGTTGTCGACGAAGTAGTTATCGACGAGTTATTGTTGGCGCTAGTCGTTGCTACGCAATTCGGTTCGTTTAGCTTGTCATTGAGCATACGTTTTTGACGACGCTTACCGCTGCCTTGTTTGGTAAGAAGACTCGGTTCGGCTTGCAATTGTGCATTCACTTCGCTCTTAGTCATACAGGTGAAAGCTTTGAAAAAACTCTTGCGAAAATTATCGCTGAGGAAAGCGTAAAGTATCGGATTCATAGCTGAGTTGGAGTAGACAAGACAAAATAGTAGCAGGAAAATTAGTATCTCGAGACGCGAGAGATGACTTTGCATGGGATTTGAATTGATAAGAGCCACCTGTGAGATCCAATATGGTAGCCAGCAGAGTATGTAGACGGTGATGACGGTGAGCACAAGTCGTGTAACTTTGCGATGTGAACGCTTCTTTTCTTTCGATTTGTGCTTGGAGCCGACTGTGTGCAGCTTTCGTATGACTAAATAGTAGAAACATAAGATGAAACAGAGCGGCGTGGCGAAACCGAGAAAGAAAGTGTATAGCGTGAAAGTGGTCGCCGAGTGTTTCTTATACGTTTCTGGCCATTCTATGTTACACGACAGATTCACGCCATCTTCTTGGATCACAGTACTCGCATAGAGTATGACCGGTAACATAAGCACAGCCGAGGTTAGCCACGCAATTGCCGACACCATCTTGGCAATGCGTTGTGTGCGCAACTTAGGCGAGGAGATCGGATGACAAACCGCAAGATAACGATCGGCGGACATGATGAGCAAAAAAATGGATGAAGTGAACTGCGTGATCGAAGTGCTCACCATGTAAGCCTTGCACATGAAACCGCCAAAGCGCCAACTACAAATGCGCATTGTGTAGAGCAGAAAGGGTATGCCGATGAGGAAGCACTCGTCAGCGATGGCCAGATTAAGTATGTAGATGTTGGTGACCGTTTGCATCTTCGAGAAGCGTAGCACCACATAAATGACAAGCGTATTGCCGAATAGGCCGACAAGGCAAACGAGCGAGTAGAGTACGAGTGTGGCCAGATCGGCGAAAGAGTTGCGGTGCTCCATGCAGTGATCATAGAAAGTGCGCTTGGGTTCAGAGCGCTGGAAACTTTGTGCAAGCGGATAGGTTATATTCACAGTTGGCGCTTTGCGCGTAGAACTGGTACTTTCCGGAAAGCGTGCGGGTCTCACGTCCAACCACATTTGCTTCATGCCCTGCTGATCGGCATTCGCATCACCACTGATGGTGGCCATTTGTGTTGTACTCATCACGCGTATGCGTGTGACGCTGTGCACGGTGACTATTTCCGCTGCATTTCGCTCACTTTTCTCAGCCACATCAGCTGCCATACGCGCTGTTGCCTCACCCGCTGTTTGTAGACAATTGAATACCAGCAAAGCGCTACTGAAGAAAATCATTGTAACTCCAGTCGACGGTGGTCGCCACATTTTTGTGGTATTGAATACACGAATGGGTTTGTGTTTGATTGATTTGACGTGGATGGACAGCTGACAGCTGTGAGGTGGTTTTAATGCTTTTACGCTTCAATAAAGTATGCGTTGAAGGATATCATTAAAATATTTTGAAGGTTTCCTTTTTGCTGACTTTGACTTATTGTTGTTGTTGCTGTCAAATAATATGCATACGCTGTGCTGTGTGTAGGCGTGTGTGGGCGCAATGAAGCGTTGCTGAGTTGACCTGCAAGCAAAATATCAAATTGAAAATTCAATAAAGTCAGTACTTGTGCAAGGTAGCGTAACTTAAGGCGAATATACGAAATACGGCATGTTGAACTTTAATATTGTCTCAATATTATAATAAGTTAAAGGATTGATAAACGCAAGTTTTGTTTTCCTGCACTTACAAATTTTCGTCAATTCAGTTGCCGCTTCAACTCTTCCCTATTTTCTTGCCCAAGTTTGCACTTCAATGAACACTCATGCATAAATACTATTGACACCATTTCACCTTAAATTAAATTTGCACCTTGAACGTAAGGATGCCAGCGAAGGTTTTTAAGTTTTCACGCCTGAAGGTATGCTATAATGATGCAGAAAATGCCTAATTTGCTGAATTTCACCTTCGATGGAAATATGTATTGACGTTTTTTAAATTAAAAATTGTATACAGTGAGGTATTAGTTCACTAGCGAGCATTGGATTGCCTGAAAGTATGCAACTTTGATTTGGAGTTACTTTTTTGAATATCTATTTAAAAAATTCAGTAGTAGGGCGAAGCAGGTTTGTGTTGAAAATGACTCAATTCGGTTCTAAGCGCTGAGCGCTGCATATAGCGACATTTAAACAGAGTAAATAGCCAGGTTGTAGCCTATAATGAACTAATTCTTAGTCTAAGTCTAATTTTTTGAATGAATCTGTTGACTTTTATGGGTGAAAAACCTAAAATTTACATACAAAATTGCGAAAGTTTATGTAGAAACTAGCGAAATCACATAGATTTAGAGAGCAGCACTTTCCATAAAATTAAAAAAAAAAAAAAAAATGGGAGTGGTTTTCCATGGGAATCAAGAAATTTATTAAATTTTGAGACTTTCACCAAAATATTTCGGAAAAACATGATTTGAAAATACCTTGAAAAATCGATTTTGTATACATAAAATTAGTTTCTGAAAATATGTTTTATAAAAAAACAAAACTCTTAAAATGATTGAAGAGTTTAAGTATAAAATGTGTGCATAAAAATGTTTAAATAATTTATATATAGAAAGAAATAAATGATGAGGAAAAATATTGAAGTCAAAAAATTTAAGTGAACGTAAATTTTAGCAATAAATGAAAATAGTGATGGTTACTGAAATCATACTTTAAAAGTTTAAATTGGCCAGTCATTCAACTGAGTCAATCAAAGGAAATTTTCTTCAGAAGTGAAACGTTCAAGGCAGACAAAGAAAGAGGGAGAGACCCGAGAGAGAATGAGAGAGAGGCCCGAGAGACAATGAGAGAGAGAGAGATAAAAAGCGTTTATCACCCGCACAAGCGCAGCGATTCCAGGACCGCAGTAACGGCACAAACTACCGCAAAGCAATACCAATAAATCCGACCCTGGAATAGATAGCACTTTAAGTACGCACAATCACTAGCCAGGAAATTACGTTATATCTTTTTTCTCTTTCGCGGAACGAAAAACGTTGCATGGCCTTGAAATTTTACTCTCCATTCTCGCTCGTCCACCGACGTCTAAGAAGTTTCCCTTCAAAATGTCAAAAACAGAATCTAACATCTTTTTGTTTTGGCTGACTTTAAGCGACTTGCTTAAAACTGGCTTATGGTCACCATAAGTTGACTGTTGCATAATTACTGCAGTTTAACACCAATATTTTTTCTTTTATGCATATCTTTCAAAAATATGAGAAATACTTTTTTCCTGGTTTGTTGCACAGATCAGTGAACATTCAAAATTCTAGCCAAAAAAAGTAGGTTCGGGAGTCGATGCTCAGGTGAGAAGTACCTCAAGTGTTTTATTGTGTAAAGGGTAAGAAATGCCGCCGAAGTAACGATTTGTATGTGTCGTAGGCGCTGATGCAGGTCTAACGCATCCACATCGTCAATGGAGGCATGAGGCAAGATCAATAAGGACACATTTTAAAAACCCAATTTTTTTTTGTCAGGACAACTAGCAAGTGCAGCACTCAGACACAATTAAGTCCATTGTACTGCACTCGGATGCCCTTTTAATTTTCTTTAAATCTACTCGACCTCCGAAGAAATTTGAGCAGATCTTGTGTTGCTAAGGAGCCCAGGTGATCGCTTCTTAACACATCAGTGCAAAACACCTCAAACTAGATTCAAGCGTAGGCGGGGCAGACGCACAGGAAGTGGTCCGCCGTCTCATCCCCCTCTTTACAAACTGGGCAGAGTACATTGTCTGAGATGCTTACCTTTTCCATGTGCTTCATCCACAGAAAGTGGCCCGTCAGTTCAACTAGCTTTCTGCTGTCCCTTCTGCTTAATAACAGGAGGATTGGCGACAGTCGATCGGACATGACATGACAAGTAACATCAGATTTGTCCATCTGCAGCCTCTCTCAACCTCCCAAGCTCGCTTGTGTCTTGTTGTAACACATTTGCTAACGGTGGCTTTGATGGCTGCAGAAGGGAGTGGCAGAGCGGGTTTCGGGCTAAAGTAGTTGGCCTCAGAGCCCATCTTAGCTGAGGAGTCTGAGGTCTCGTTTCCCACGACACCCACGCGTTCCGAGACCCATGTTAGCAGCAGGCCATTATGTTTACCGACATAGTTCAGCGTGGATTTACATGACTCGACTACACCTGATGTGGTTGGGTGACTGCCTAAGGCCATGAGCGCAGCATGGCTGTCTCTGCATACACGTATAGGTCTGCTTCTCCATCTGTTTTCCGCAACAAAGTTCATTGCTTCTTGAACAGCATACACCTCCGCTTGAAACACAGATACATGCATTCCAAAAGCAAAGTGCAGTTTTGTCCTGCTGGATTCCACGAAGACCCCAATGCCGGAGCCGTGCTCGATCCTGGAGCCATCGGTGAAAATGCGAAAACTGTGTTTGCTGGGCTCATTTTCAGAGTTTGCCAACAATTGAGCCTCTGGCAGTATCACACTGTATCTCTGTTCAAGTACGAGTCGTGCTGGCAGGGAGTCAAGGCGCATGTAGAGCATGATTGAATCGAAGTCCTTGCCTTCTCTGTTGTCCAATGCCGGACAGGGGTAGTACCAGTTCCCATTGTGTTTGAGCCTGCAGATGGCCTTCAAGACCTCTACATGGAAGTGGTGCTAGACCAACCAGAGCATTTAATGCCAGGCCTGAAGTAGTTGGAAAAGCTCCGGTGTAACAGTTGGCCACAGTGCGTTATAGTCTCGATAAGGTCCTCCTGACTCCCACGAGAGAGACTCTACTCATCCAGACAACTGATGCATAGGTGATAATAGGTCTTATCATAGCCGTGTAGATCCATAGGACCTTGCTAGGAGAAAGATCCCACATTTTTCCAAAGACCCCTTTGCAATGCCAGAAAGCTGTCAGCTCAACTGTTACTAATATTTAAGGAGTAGTTGCCGGATGGCAAGGAATTCACGTTTAGGCATGATTTAGCATCACCTTGTCTTGCGCATTCGAAAACTCTTGGGAAATCAGCAAGACGGAAATAGCCAAATGGGTGTTAACTACAGTGCAATCGTGATAGTCCGACATTTCTTAATCCGACACGTTCGGTAATCCGACAACCTCATAACGTCTATGGATGCAATTGGCATTATTTTATTTTGATCAGTCGTAGCAGAGCAGCAGAGGGGGATTGTGTTTTGTTTCCTGGTCACAACGTATTTGTCATTAAATTTGAACGACGCCAGTTCTCCCGCGATTTCTGACGGTGTTGATGTGATTTTTTTTCTGTCTTTTCGTGTCATTAATTGGAACCTTCGGTAGTCCGGAATATTAGATAATCCGACAACGAGTCGGTCCCGTATGTGTCGGACTATCACGATTGGACTGTACTCAGAAGATGCTAATAGAAAAGTAAAGTCATATTGAGATATCCCCAAAGTAAAAGAAATTCTGCCTAGTCGCTTACTCTGCCATCATAGATGCGAAGGAAATGTGACTAAGTGTTGATTAGAACTGAAAAGGTATTCCATTAAAGCTGTAATTAATAAAAAAAAATATAGTTTTTATATAAATAATGGTTTTTATAAATATATAATTGTTTTTGTTTTTAATTATTTGCATCTAATAGCATAAATGTATTTTTTGTGACTGTTCCAAGTAATGCGAAAATCTACTAAAACACTCCGACATTCCGAGCAATTTGGAAGAAGCTAAAAACTCAATAAGAAATTTCGAAGAATTTTACAGTTTCTCA
The DNA here is from genome assembly GCF_028408465.1 of Anastrepha ludens. Classification (NCBI taxonomy): domain Eukaryota; kingdom Metazoa; phylum Arthropoda; class Insecta; order Diptera; family Tephritidae; genus Anastrepha; species Anastrepha ludens. The sequence continues at coordinate 95,151,065 of NC_071500.1, forward strand.
GCGTAAGCCTATCTGCAAAGGAATGTTGAAGTGTTCCCCGTTTTAAAATGCACACTTAAAAGTATGCAACAAAATTTACTGATTGCCATTTAAGCAAACGATTAATCATTCACGAGTATTCAAAATTCATAAAACGCAGTTTCCTAATAAATTTCAATGGAAAAGTGTAAGCCACTTCATGCTTTAATCCACTTTACATGCCTACTTCTATGCAACAAATATACTTAGCTTCTTGGAACTGTATTTCGGTATGAGTGAATGCGTGCTATAACTAACTTACCTAAGTCTCAACGTGCCGCTGTACTCCGTCAAGTGCCACTTAAATTTACATAATTTTTTCGTTTATGTTGTCCATAATTTACTCAGCAGTGAGATAACATAATTTAGTGCGAGTGAAAAAGAAAGTAACTGATTCGGAAGTGTAAAAGTGCAGGCCAAGTTGAAAATTCCAATTAATTTATGGCTTCAAATAATAATTTATTAAAAAGCATGTTTTCGTATTCATTTATTTACGTAAATGAAAATCTCTCAATTTGTGAAAGCAAATATGTATAAGTGTGTTACGGTTAATGCGTCTGACAGCAGGCTGTGGGTGTGTACAAACCGACACCTACAGCCTAAGCCGGAGAGAAAAGTATGCGCTTGAATGCAGTGGTTGGTTTGCGCTATAAAACAGCAAATAAATGTATAGCAAGAACTATGTGTTGTATGTGTATGGGTGTATGTATATGTGCATATAAGTATTATAAGTATATATTTGTATTAGGGTGGTTCAACATATTTTTTTAATCCTAAATCGAAAATTAAAAATTATTCCTCTTCCAAAAAATAACCAAAATTTAAGGGTGCCTCAGAAGCTTAAAATTTTTAATAATACAATCTAATTAATTTTTTTTTTCAATATTAAGCTATTACCCCAAGGATTTTACTGTAAATGCACACATACATATACATACATTAGGTTGGTAAAAAAAAAGAGATTGTCTGTAAAGTCGGTTTACTGACGATAGTTTAGCGTGACAATGTCATAAGAAAATACTGATGCATTTTTCAAAAGAAAATTTTAATTTTATTTGTTTGATAGATATATTGTATGGATATAGGGAAGGAGATTAATGGAATTGCAATGGAATAGGTCAAGTTACATTTACACAAACGTGAAAAATGACGAAACATTTATCAAATTCATGAAAGATATGTTCAATTTCGATTGTGCATCAGATCTTAATAAGTCAACAACAGTAAGAGGCACCATCATCGATTTGACTTTTTCAAGAAACATTACACTCGAAACACTCCCTTTCATTTCGTACTTTTCCTATCATCGTCTTATTCTCAGCAGAGAAATGGTTCATTTGCATGCACACAGGAAGAAGGCATATGCAAATACAAGTATGTGAATTTATATACAAATGCGCATATACATACATATACATACATATATATGCTCACTCAAGTAGGAGAGAGCCAGATGTCGAACGTTGCCGAACGCGGGGGCCGATTGTGCCTCTTTGTCGTTCGTTCCGCGCTCTCGCTTTCAGTTCAAGCAAGATAACGCCACATGAGCAAGATAACGACGCATGAGCAAGGTAACGACGCATTTTTGGGCGTGCAGCCGGCTACATCGAATTATAAGACGTTATCATGTCAAAATGTTTGTTTAATGTTAGAATAGCTCGTCGGCATATTTCTAAGTATGTACAAAAAATATATTACCTCCAATTTTTTAATGATATTTTAAAATGCATCAAACCCCTTGAAGTTTTTCACTTATTTTATGCGAAAAATCTTTTTCTTTATTTTTTTTTCAATCTTAAGCTCACACAGGTAGGAATTCTTGAAATAGAAAAAAAGTGGCATTTTTTTTGTGGAAAAATTGTATTTATGGTTGCCTGAAACCTTCAAAGTATTTATGTATTTTATATGGGAGAAGACACTTTCTCTTACTTGTTTTTAAAATGCTAAGACCCCACTCCCAAGCATTTTTCTGCGTCAAAACACAAAAATTACCAATATTGTTTGTAAAATAATTATACCTATTTGTGCCTCAAGCACATAAAGTTTTTCATGAGGATACAAATAATTCTATATGGGGAAACAATTTGTTTGGCTTTGTTTTTTCAATATTAATCGATTGACGATGGTAGTGGCAGGCTAATCACCTACCCTGCCAGAAAGCGAAAAAAATAGATTAATGAAACCAACGCTAGACTGAGTCTTGTCGAGGCCTTATGATCCCGAATGCAGTAAACAAGGAAAAAAAAAACTTCCAAGAATTTTATTGTATGTGACTAGATAACGTTATTATTATACCTTCTGCTCCAATATGAACGAGACGTTATAAATAAAATGGTCCGCGGATGACATATGGCAAAAATAATTTTTTTGTTTTTTGGTAGGACTGTTATAAGCTTACATGGCAAATTTTAGCATGATATGTCACATAGTTTGTTTTCTGTGCTACTGTAAACAAGTCAAGGTTGGTTAAAAAAAAAAATTAATATTAAAAGAGCGCGAAATATCTTAATTCTAAATCGAAAAAAAAAATGTTTCTCAATTTAAAAAAAAAAAAAAAAAAATATATATAATAAAAAATATATATATAAAGCTCGTAAAGTTTTTTCATGGCTACCCGAATGGTAGTCACGCACCCATTTAAATACGGCAGACGCCATTGTTAAGCTCGTACAAGAAGGAGTTTTTGAAATGGAAGAAAGTAACACTCGTTTTTGTTGTAAAATAACTTATATTTGTGGGTGCCTCAAAGCCCCTCAAGTTTTTCATATATGTAATAGTACATACGAGTACATACTTGATACGAAAAAAAAAAACATTTGGTGTCATAAATTTGTTGCATACTCCTGTTATAACATTATTTTTTAAGGTACTGCTTTTGTGCTTCTCATAAAAGATCGACTGAAAATATCCAACAATTTGTTAACGGGAAGCAATTTTTTTTAGATTAGGTATAATACTTTAATACCTTAAAAATAATGTGCGAAAGATTGAAGTGAATCCGACGACTACTTTTCGAGTTATTCAACAATTAACAAAGGGCGCTCGTGCGATTTGGTAATCGATAGCAAAACTTTAAATGTGATTTGCTCAAAACTATGATTTTTGAACTGGTGATCACTGTAACTTAAAAACCGCTTGGTAGATTTTAATAAAAAGTGAACTGCTTTTGAAAAACATAAAAAACCCGTGGTTGATCGATGGATTTTTTTTTTTCAAAAATTTAAATTTTTGTTTAGTAATTAATGTTTCGTTTCCTCGAAAATCTGAAAAATATTTCCTGAGACCGCCATATTGTTAGTTGTGAAAAAAAAGCTTTGATCAGGCACAAGATTATCTACTTATAAAATTATTATTGTGATGATCATATCAAGCGATAACTTTAACAATTATTAATTTTGATGATGATAAAACAGTATATATTTATTATTGCTATGTTTTTATTTTTGTAAAAAAAAAATATTGAATCTTACTACACCTAACCCCTTAATTAATTTTTTATTTTAGTTACTTTAATGGAGCTCTCAAAAAAACCATAGAATTTAAAATGTTGAAAAATCATTAAAAATATTTGTACAATTTTTTCAACTATTTAAAGTTTTATTTCTACCCATGACTTTTTGGACCACCCTAATTCACATACATCACATAACCGGAAAAGCTCTATTGATTCGTGTTTTTCCTTTACTTTTTGTACGTTGAAAATTATTCGCTGCCTACATACAGGCGCGAGACTGGCAAAGCAATTCATTTAATTAAAATGTCTCAATACGACGCACGAAATATAACCGAATTACTAACCACGTATGTCCGTCCGTACGCTTGAGTGTATGCCATACATATGCAGGTAAATTTATTGCGAGAAATGAAATTCGTGTGAAAATATTGTTATATTTTGTTTTATAGGGAAAATGGGATTCAATATGTTGCATATTTCTATCGAAACTGTTAATGGTTTTTGCAAAATTGCAGCTAGCACACAGATTCATCGAAGGCATACACATTTGGATTTGGAAAGGGTATCTACAATTCATTGCTCACCCTGAAAAGCTGACAAAAGTCAAAGCCTTTGAATGGGCTTCAATTCCTGTTGATGCATTTTTCATTTGCAGATGATTAAACTTTCAAAAACGAATCTGTGGGGCCTCAAACACTTCGATACTTCTTCTTATGTTGGATGATTTTATACTCTCCCACATACGGACAAATGAATATATTTGAACACATTTCATGATTTTTTGTATTTTTATACCATATAAAGAAACAATTTTAAAGTGCTCGCATATATGTGAGAGTGTGTGCCCAATGACGTCACTTATCGGTGCCAGTGACGCACATTTTGGTATCGATTCAATCGCATAAATTTACGCACGCAACGTGACAACAATAGATTCATCCAAAATAATATGAAATATTTTCAACCAACACGCAAATTTGGTGCATCAGTGATTGGAAGGGTTGGCGTGCAAACTACGATTACCTGTGTCAACTGGTGGACCAAGGTAATGTGGAAAAACTCAGAGTTGGATCAGGTCGACAGCCGTTATTTTCCGAATTGGAAGATTGCCTCTGGGAATGGATTGCAGGCAGTTGAAACGGCAATTGAATTTGATATATCCACAGAAGAATTTAAAGCATCGTCACACCGGTTGGACAACTTCCTTAAACGATATGAACTGTCTGTAAGGAGATCGACTACATTGTTTAAGCTGGAAGACAACGAAGTTGTTAAGCGTGCGATTGCGTTTAAGTTTTTGTTGATGACATTGATTTTTCGAAATACCAACTCTTCAACATGATTGCTATGGATGAGAGATCATTTGTGGATGGAAATCAATTAATATAAAGGGTGGTTAAACTTCAAGGGCCGATGTTGAATGTAAACCACACCTAAACTTTAAGTTTTTTTCCGCATTTCATTGAACATTTTCAATTTCAGACTAACTCTAAACTAAATTTGAACCATGGAAAGATACATAATCAAGCAACGCGTTAAGGTTTTTTCGCCTTATTATGAAAATGGGCGTTCAAATCAAAATGCATATCGCGCACCGTGATTTTTTCGGTCAATTTAATCGTCCAAATGCGCGTACAATCGGAAAAATTGTGCAAAAGTTTGAGCAAACCGGGTCTGTAGGAGATATGAAAACACCAGTGCATGCTCGTACAGCTCGTACTGCAGAAAATATTGCTGCTGTTCGCGATAGTGTGGTTGAAGAGCCATCCACCTCAACTCGTCGTCGTGCCCAACAATTGCACCTCTCACGCTCGTCGTTGATATTATGCATAAAGACTTGCAGTTACATGCTTACAAGGTGCAATTGACTCAAGAACTAAAGCCTCTTGACCACTTCAAGCATCGTCAATGGTCAGAATGGTGGCAGGAAATGGCAACAGTGAATGACCAATTTTCGAAAAAAATCATCTTCAGTGATGAGGCATATTTTCACCTCAGTGGATTCGCAATAACCAGAATTGCTGCATTTGGGCGAATGATAATCCAAGGTTGATTGCCGAAAAACCAATGCACTCACAAAGAGTGACTGTTTGGCGCGGTTTATGGGCCGGCGCACAGTGCGGCCGATTCCCGAAAAGCTGGCCAAAACTCAAAAAATTAAGTAATTGATTCAAAATTTCTTACTCGGGGGTTGTCGGGGTCGCTGATTACGAATTTGATCTTAAAATTTTGAAAATCCACCCCCTTCCACCCCTATTGGCCACCCCCTCACGTGAAATAGCGTATATTCCAGAACATATATGTTTTCGGGGTCGCAAGGTAGCAAGTGGTAGCAGCTGAATCTTATTTAATTCAGTAACCATTACTTTTTTGAGTAACCTTTAATAGGTTTCAAAGCAGCATATGACGGCGTTCTATTACTATACAGTTTGAAAACTTAAATTTTATAAAAAAAATTGCAAAAAATGTATCTACGTATTGCTGCAGGTAAAAATTTTGTGTCGATATGTACTAAAGATTTCTCGTATTTTACTAACCTTCCGAAGTTGATTCCATTTGGTTTTGTTCAATTTACTCCATTACAAAATCTTTCAAATGTGTACAACTTTCACTATTCATCGACAGTAATACGATGCTCAAACGAAGGCCACGTTGCGACTGAAAATACATAGGATACTTAGGGTACAGGACGTTGCTATGAACGGTTTTCCACTACTCAAGGCATTACTGTAGCCAACCCAAAGACAAAAAAACTCTATCTAGAAACTTTTTTTTTCGACTTTTGGCCAGCTTTTTGGGAATCGGCCGCACTGTGCGGCGGCATTATTGGGCCGTATTCTTTCTAAAATGAGGCCGGTCAGGCAGTTACTGTGAATAGTGTTCGCTATCGTGAGATGATAACGAACTTTTTATGGCTCGAATCGGAAGATATGGATGTGGACGATATGTGGTTTCAACAGGACGGTGCCACTTGGCACACAGAGCGTCACCTGGCGGTTATTCCGGGAACTTTTTGACCAAGGTGGCATGCAGCAATAGAGTGTAAGTCTAAACTCCCAAGTGCATACTCTGAGAATACCCGATGTTCGGTGATCCCCAGTTTTACTGGGTAGCACAAAAAAAACCGATACGTTACCAAACCTTCTCCCATATTTACGCTTGCATGCTTCACGCACACAATTCCACTCCACTCTATCTCCATTAGCTTGAATTGCCAAAATGCAAATAAATCACAATATGCTCCTAAATGTATGCCAAACACATCGTGTACACACACATTTGCCTTCAACACTTCGCTTTGTCTGTTTACCCGCCATGTATTTCGGCGAATTGCCACAATTCTTGGTATACGTTATGTTGTCTTTTGAAGTTGTATGTGTGTGTGCGTCTCAATGGCATAAGTTTCCACATAGGTGGCATTTTGGCTTGCCTTCCGCACCACAACTGTAACTGGTGGTATTATACTTGCACTTTAAGACGTTGCCATGCGTGAGACGGTGTCAAGCGCATACGCATACAAAGGTAGGTCTCAATAGCTTTCTTATTAAGTGATATTGTTGTTATTGATTTCGGTGATAGGTTGTTTTTATTATTGAGTGGAATGAAATTGAGTTTTTTGTACTCTTAGGAAGTTAAAAGGTTTTCAATGGAATTTAGCAAGTAGTAGTAGCAGTTATCGCACGCATTATTACATAAAACAAATAACATAAACCATCACCTGCCCAGACAAAGTGGGCTTTAATTTTCAACTGCTGTCGAGAGAAGGGGATTTTCAAGGCTTCACTTTTCTTTAAAATCAAAAGAGTGATTAAATAGGGCAACTCATCTTTATATCTATTTAGAAATGCGCAAACTCTCACAAAACTCTCAAAAGTCACAGGCTCCCGCGCATCTTTGCTAAGGAGACTGTACGCCTCGGTGCTCATTGTGTAAAAAAGTGGAAGGAAATCTCGCTAATGTTAAATAAGAAGCCGCTTAACGCTTTTACTTCTGAATCGTTGTCTGTGTTTATACCTCCGGTTTTAGACAATCTTAAGAATAAAAAAAATGTCGACTTTTTTGTCCTCTGTCTTTGTGTCACACGATTTGTATGCTAACTTAGCTCTTAGAGCTCTAACCCAAATACTCTTAATATATTTACTGATGGCTCGTAAATGTTAGACGGAGTAGGGCCAGGGATCTACTGCGCAGCCATTTAACCCCTGACCACTGCAGTATCTTTCAAGCAGAAGTTTTTGCTGTAGGTAAGGCTGCGGAAATAGCATTCGCAAATACATCAAGCAACGCCAAAACATATATATACGTTGACAGCCAAGCGGCGAAAAAAGCAATAAACTCTTATGAAATTTCATCTAAAAATTTTCTAAAAAGCAGGGAAGTTATAGAAAGACTAACCGCAGACAGACGGTTGCATATCTATTTGGGTAGCCGGACATAAGGGCATTGCAGTTAACGAAATTGTAGATGAGATTGCCAAAACCGTGAAAATCATGTGTACACAGAATGCAGATAAATACGTCCAATTCGTACTAGCTCTGTCCAGAATAGAAAGCAGAACTATCGTAGGTATGCTGACTGGCCACAATTTGCTACCGGCGCATGCATACAAGATGGGAATTACAAACAACGATAGCTGCATATTTTGAAATGAACTAGAAGAGAGGAAAATTCTTGAACTCCTTCTATGTTCTTGCCCGGCGTTAGCTAGAACCAGATAAAAATGCTTATGAGCTTTAAAATATGAGAAGTTAGAATGCCTATCGGGGATAGAGCTTCAGAGTTTACCTAGATTCGCAAAGACGTATTACAAGATGCCTACTACAAAGAAACGTAAAGGTCTAGCTGCATCTGGTAACTCTATGGACCAATAGGTCTATGTGATGGCTTTCAGCCAGCCAGGTCAACCTAACCTAGCTCTTATATATATATGTAATTGGCGCGTACACCCTTTTTGGGTGTTTGGCCGAGCTCCTCCTCCTATTTGTGGTGTGCGCCTTGATGTTGTTCCACAAATGGAGTGACCTACAGTTTCAAGCCGACTCCGAACGGCAGATATTTTTATGAGGAGCTTTTTCATGGCAGAAATACATTCGGAGGTTTGCCATTGCCTGCCACGGGGCGACCGCTATTAGAAAAATCTTTTTCTTAATTTTGGTGTTTCATCGAGATTCGAACCGACGTTCTCTCTGTGAATTCCGAATCGTAGTCACGCACCAACCCATTCGGCTACGGCGGCCGCTCTTAGAGGTATTAAATATTTCTCTGCTGATTTTTCTGCCTATGCTATTAGCTTATGGAAGGAAGTCTTCTTAACCAAAATGCGATACCTTTTAAGAACGTACGAGGGGGGTCCAATAAGTGACCGTGTTGGAAATGAAGACACAATATTTTAAAATTTTTTTTAATTCTCAACATAGTCCCCTTTTAAAAAAATACACTTCCCCCAACGCTTCGGCCATTTTTTTAATTCCTCCAAAAAATTGGATTTGTCGAACTCTCCAAAATACGTTTCTGTCTCGGCGATGACTTCTGTTTGAAAAAAAAATTTTTCCGCGAGCCATTTCTTCATTTTAGGGATCAAGAAAAACTCGCAGGGAGGCAGATCGAGTGAATACGGGGAGTGCGGCAGCAATTCACAACGCAGTTCTTGCAGTTTGGCGGCGACAACTCCGGATGAATGTGCTAGTGCGTGTTTGTGGTGAAGCAACACCTTCTTTTTCGCCAAATGCGACCGTGTTCCCTTCAATTTTTTGTGAAAGCGGTCCAATAACTCATCGTAATATTTCCCAGTGATCGTTCTTCCTTTTTCTAAAAAATCCATGAGGATGATGACGTTCGCATCCCAAAAAATCGTCGCCGTGACCTTTCCGGCCGATGGGACTGTCTTCGCCTTCGTCTTCTTTGAAGCAGATTCACATGGAGAAATTCATTGTTTTGATTGTAGCTTAGTTTCTGGTGTGTGATGATGAATTCACCTTTCATCAACGGTGACAACTCGACGTATAAATTCCTTCGGATCTCCCTTAAATTCCTCCAAACATTGCTTCAAAGCTAACAGCCGCATCCGCTTGTTGTTGCTTGTGAGCAATTGCGGCATCTATCGGGCCGACAATTTCTTCATCGCCAACTTATCACGTAAAATATTAATTGCCTTTCCGGTCGTCACACCTATGGCACTGGAGATGAAAAATTGATCTATTATGATAACTCCAAGCGTCGAAAATGTTGGAGCTTGCCAGGCGAACCACGTTTATCGACAGCGAAAAAAATATTCATGTTTCAAAGATTATGTTGTGCATCTGGTGGGAGCAGAAGGTCAGAATGGTATCATCCAAAGGGTTTTCCAATAAGAGGTGTTATTTTGATATTCAATCAATGGCTTGTGTGGCATGTAGCGCCGTCTTGTTGAAAATAAACGTTGTCCAGATCAATACCATCCAATTCCGGCCACAAGAATCATTAATCATCTCTCGATAGCGCAATCCATTCATCGTAACTGTTGCTTCAGCTTCATTTTCGAAAAAGTAAGGTCCAATGACTCCGGACCATAAACCGCACCAAACAGTCACACGTTGAGGATAGAGAGGCTTTTCAACAATTGTTCTTGGATTTTCTGAGCCCCAGATCCGACAATTTTGCTTGTGGAATCATCACTCAAGATAATTTTTCGATGGAATTCAGGATTGTTTTCACGCATTTCAACGACACAATCAGCAAAGACACGACGTTGTTGATGATCGGCCGGCTTGAGTTCTTGTGTTAACTGGACTTTATAAGCCTTAAGACCCAGATCTTTATGCAATATACGGTGTAATTACGTTTGTGGAATGCCTAATTTCAAAGAATGACTAGGAATGGCCAAACCTGGGTTTTCTTCAACACTTTCGGCTGTAACAGCAATATTTTCGGCTATACTTGAGCGACGTGCTGGGGTTTTATTCCTCACATCACTAAATTGTCCCGACAGTTGGAATTTTTTCTCCAATTTCTGTATTGCGGTCCGACACGATGACCCAAAAATGTTCGAGTTTTACGAACCGTCTCTGCCAAATTTTCACCACTTTTATAGTGAATTTTAATAATTTCAAAGCGTTATTTAAGCGGGCGGCCGCCGTAGCCGAATGGGTTGGTGCGTGATTACCATTCGGAATTCACCGAGAGGTCATTGGTTCGAATCTCGGTGAAAGCAAAATTAATAAAAACATTTTTCTAATAGCGGTCGCCCCTCGGCAGGCAATGGCAAACCTCCGAGTGTATTCCTGCCATGAAAAAGCTCCTCATAAAAATATCTGCCATTCGGAGTCGGCTTGAAACTGTAGGTCCCTCCATTTGTGGAACAACATCAAGACGCACACCACAAATAGGAGGAGGAGCTCGGCCAAACACCTAACAGAAGGGTACGCGCCAATTATTTATTTATTTTTTTTTTTTTATTTAAGCGTGTGTCGTTCCATTTTTATTAATGGCGTAGTTTCTACTTGTCAAATATCAAAAAATGACAGCTTCAAAAGTGACATCTACGGAAATATCGGGCTATTGAGAATAACACCTGTTATTGGAAAACCCTTTTTTATGAACTCCTTAAACCATCTGAAGCCATCACTAGCGATCGTTACCGACTGCAGCTAATGCGTTTGAATCGAGCTCTCAATGAAAAGCGGCCAGAATGGGACGGTAGACATCACAAACTGATTTTGCTGCATGACAACGCCAGGCCACACGTTGTTTAAGCGGTCCAGAAATATATAGAGGGTCTGAATTGGGAAATCTTGTCTCACCCGCCGTATTTCCCAGACATTGCACCTTCGGATTACCATCTGTTTCGATCAATGCAGTAAGTCCTTATTGGAGAGCTGTTCAATCCTTATGAGAGCATCGCAAACTGGCTCAATGAATGGATGAAGAACTCGATTTTTTTGGCAGAGGAATTCAAATGCTGCCTGAAAGATGGAGTAAAGTTGTAGCTTCCAATGGCACATACGTCACATAATATCCTGTATTATTTCATTGTTTAAATAATTGGAAACTCAGCCAAAGAAAGGACTGAATTTATTCCCATACCTAATATTAAAGATTGGTTAAGATTCAAGGGCCGGTGATGATTTTAAATAAAATAAAATTTTTTAGGAAATTATTATCATTTCTCTTTATTATGCTAATATTGATATAGTTCAATTACGAATGAAACAAAATATCGCTGAAGCATAATTGAGGTTCTATTCCGTTAATGTGTCGAATTATCTCATCCTTTATTTCTTGAATTGTTACTGGCTTATCGACGTACACCTTTTCTTTCAAATAGCCCCAAAGAAAAAAGTCCAACGGTGTCGTTGATGTTTAGGTGTGGTTCACATTCAACATCGGCCCTTGAAATTTAACAACCCTTTATAATATAATGTAATATAATACTAGCGAAGGTTATAAGTGTGTGCCCTCTTTTACCGAATTCTTCAACCAAATACAACAACAAAAACTTGTAAATTTTGAAGATTTATTTTAAGTAATAATTTCAATAAATACGTCTCGCAAGATAAGGCTGCACCAATAGAGCTGCTAAAATGGAGCTTTGTAGTAGTTGTGTGGCATGCAACATTTCCTTTTACCGCCACCACTGCAGCAAATTTGTGGAACTCACTACTGTCAAGCACACCACAATTTGTTGTAACGATTTGCATTAAATGCAATTTATTTGATTGCCTCAGCAAACCAATATAAGCTCTTTTGTTCTTGTTGTAGCTGTAGTTACAACATTGCAACGGCAGCTTTTTGATATCTTCGTTACAGTGCGAGATGTGCTTGCGATAGAAGTTGTTTGATGTTGTTGTTGGAATAGAGCGCTTTCCCCATAGCTCTCATAGCTCTATTGTTCTCCACACCAAACGCCAATCCCATTCAATTGCCACTCGAGTAATTTAAATTTGTTGCAAATGCACACATTTTAACTGTACTAAATAGCGGCGCCTAACTGCAGTGGCATTTGCGTGAAAGCCGAAAATCGAGAACCGCAAAAGCAAGAAATGCTAGAAAAAAAAAGAAATGTTGCATTGCGGCACTTGCGGCCATTAAGTTGCCACTTTGTTTGAATGTGGCAAACGAAAATCCTATTTAACACGCCTTTTTGCAACATAACAGCTATTGTTGCTACAAACATGCAACCACAGAGACGACGAATGCTGCGGGAAGCACAAAAAACCGAAAAACAATAAAAACAACAAGAGCACAATAGAAATTCTAATAGCATTTCGCGTCGTCAGCATGAGTGGCAGTCAATGGGGCAGGAAGCTCATCGATGCTGCCAACCGATATGACGCTGTAAGTGCCAATCAAGCGCTAGTTGCACACAACAATAAAAACAATACAATGACACTCAGCATACCGACAACAACGGCAAGCATTGTGACAGCAATAGTCAACAACGTAACGGGATATCACAAAAATAATTTTAGTCCTTTTGCAATTTCAACAGTTTTGCATGAAATGAAATCGAATCAAATCAATGTTGCAACATTGCTTTTGTGGCAGCAACTATGTTGCAATGTGCGGCAATATGCTTGGCTATGTGGAATATACGAATGAGTATGCGGCAAGTGGCAAGCAAATAACTAGCCCAAAAAATGGAGTAGTGATGGCCGATGAAATGGGGGTGTTAAAAGTATGGCAAACGGCTAATTAAATGCAACATTGCAACCAAAATTGCAACTCGCGGAATAAGAATTACATAACAATATGCGGCACGTTGCATATGTAATGAGCAACTACAACTAACCAGTTGCATGATAACGAAGCTGTTGGGAAAATTTGTAGTTGGATAAGAAAGGCAATTGGAGTAAAAAATTAAGGATTAGTAGTAGTAGATTAGATTATATTAGTTTTGTCGGGGGTTGCATAAGTCCAAGCATTCAGTCAGGAAGCCATTGTACTACACCCGGATAGATTTCAGTAGAAAGAAAAGAGAGAAGGGAAAGATAAAATGTGGGTGGGAAGACGGAAAAATTAGTTTGAGGTTACTCTTCCACAAATCTTTTGGATTCATTGATGAATCTTAAGAGACCCGGAAGAGAAAGGGTATGCACTTTATTACACCCATTAGTACTCTCAGGCCCTTTCTGCTGAGTTTTAGGAGGTCACTATTTTTCTGTTTGGTTCTTTCACAAAGCACTTGGCTACTCTGCAGGAGCCCAACTAGACCAACGCCTTCTATAGGTAAACCTCATGAAGTCGTCAATCCATAGTTGAATCGATGCAGAATAGAAGGGTTCAGAGCCCAGTGGTGTGCTTGCAGAGCCTTCGTTAGTCAGTTTATGGCTAACTCGTTCCCTGTAATACCACAACGTCCAGGCACCCAAATAAGACTAACTTTATTGTGTTTTGCAACGCAGTTCATTTTTGTCTTACATTCACGGACTAATTTCGAAGAGAAGCGTGCGTTAGCAAGAGCTCTCAGTGCAACTTGAGTGTCACTACAAACCACTTTTTCTCAATTAGCCGTGATTAGTAGTAATAGTAGGATATCCATTTATTTTTCAGAAATTGAAAAAAAAATATATATAAAAAAAAGTTCACACTTTATTTTGCTTATAATATAAATATGTATTATTATTATTGATTGGCTATTTGTGCACTGCGACCTGAATAGATCTATTGTGCAGCCATGTAGCCTACTCCAACAGTTTTAGGCTATTAATAAATCCTAAAACTTCTGTAGGCATAATTTCTACCAGGAGGTTTGGAGCTATAGCTCCATTTCCCAGGTAATTTAGTCTGAGTCGTGCCATTGCTGGGCAGTCGCAAAGAATGAGTTCTACTGTTTCTTGTGCCTCTACAGGAAACGTTTTCTATCGTACCTATTTTTTTCATGTGATAATTAAGTTTACATTGTCCTGTTAGTAGTTTTATGCATAGGTTCAAAATTGCTTCTGCCTTTCTCCGTTCTGGATCTATGAGTCTTACCGATTGCCGCATGGCCGATTGAGCTATCCAGTAGTCGATTAGGCCTCTTTATTCCTGCTCACGTAGAAAGGCACTTTTGAAACTGCTATTTACCCCGCAGAAAGGTTCAGGACCTCTAAAGGGAGTGTTGGCCCCCTTTTTCGCTAAAGTGTCCTCAATTTCATTCCCTTCGTGCCCCTCATGTCCCGGAACCCACATCTAGGTAACAGAGTTTCTTGATGCTAGGGTGTTGAGGATTTTAAAACATTCCCAGACCAACCTTGATTGTAATGAGAAGCTATCCAGCGATTTTAGAGCTGCTTGACTGTTGACTTGACTTGAGAGAATGTTAATATTGGCATCGCGCGTGTCTCTCCGTAGACATTCTCTGGCACACAGCTCTAAGGCGTGGACCTCCGCCTGGAAAATGGAAGTAGTTTTTCCCATTGCAACTGCTTTTTTGAAATGTTATCCGACAATTCCAGCCCCGGCACTACCGTCCTCCATTTTGGACCCATCAGTAAACCATACCTGTGCACCCTGTTTTAAGGATATTTCATTGTTTCTCCGCGCTGAGCCATGACCACTTTTAATTTCTTGGATAATTCTAGTTTCCTTTTCATCTTGTCGTGGGCTGTCAGGCACCGAGAGTTCAGGATTGAACCCAGAATCCTTACATGTCCTGCAAGATTGCCTTCTATGAGATGGAATAGATTAGGAAGCCTTAGAGCTGCACTTATTGCCGTCCCTTTGGCTACAAGATGTAGTGGAATGAGTCCAGTGACCTTTCCTAAAGCCGCTGTGGGATAGGTTCGCATTGCTCCCGTTACGCTCAGACAGCTATTCTAATGTAAAGTGTTATCTGAGTCTTAGTTTGGTCTACTTTTGGCCCCCAAATCACAGAGAGACCTATGTGAGCATTGGCACTATTATTGCCTTATAAGACCATGCCATCATCTTTAGCCGCAGACCCCATGCTTTACCGTAAAGCCTTTGGCATATGTACATATATTACTCTCAAGGCTAAATATGTAAATATGTTCATAACACATGACAATTTGTCGTCTGCCATTTTCCTTACATGAATATAAATAAAATAACCAATTAGTTAAACTCCACTATCAAGTAATTTGTATATCGTAAAGCTGAATACTAGAAACCCTTAAATTTTTCTCCAATTTTCATCGTTTTCTCCATTTAATGCGCTTATAACTTCTTTTTCTGTTAATTCCGATTTTTCTAAATTAATATTTCTAAGCTCAGCGAGTACAGGATACTCTCCAATAAAATGCTGCACATTTTCTTCTTTGTTCAGATTGCAAAGGCTGGATACTTTTGACGCGTTTCCGAATTTATTGGCATTTAACATAAGCAGACCGTTAAGATATCTTCAATCCGCATTCCTTCTTTTATGTAGGTTGAACCCTTTGTTTGGTATAAGCATTTGTATATGCGTGATGTACTTGCAAGTGCCTTTTCGCTATGTTCTCTGGTGTGCTTGGCCTTTAACTTTGTCAGCAACTGTATGCAAAGACTGTGCCACTGCGTACTATTAATACATTCGTGGAAGGTTAATCCGAATTCTGAGCCCATTTAATTATGATATTTATACCAGAAAATGTTTTTTCGTATAACATCATATCAATGGGACATATGAACGTGAGGAGAGGTAAAGAAGATATACCTGCAACATAGAAGATATACCTGCAACCATGTCTGCAGCAGACACGTGAACGAGGAAATCAAAAGATACTATTCTAAACAATAAGGGAAAAAAGGAATATGTAATGATTGAAAGATTAACGAACGAGAAACCCAACAAATCAATCCATGAATCAAACGCAGAAAGTGGCGATGGATAGGTCACACATTAAGAAAACCACCAGATGGCATCACGAGAATGGCAGTGGACTGGAACCCGCAAGGGAGCAGAAGTTGCGGTCGACCAAAAAACACTTGGAGAAGGCCGATGCTGCGCGAACTAGCGGATGCTGACATCTCATGGGACGGCGCAAAAACAACAGCACAGAACCGTGTACGATGGAAGAGTCTTGTCGAAACCATATGCTCCCGAGAGAAGTGAACAAGAAAAAAAGAATGCAATGATTAAGGACTTATTATCTTAGACGGAAGAGTAGTTGGCGATGAGGAGGGAGCATTAACTTTTATGGGCGCACTGGGAAACTCGGTCAATGATTTATGTGCCTTATCGTTAGAAAGCTTGAGTTACATTGAAAGGATTGATGTTGAAAACAAAGTATGGTCCGATTACATGTCAATTAAGTTATCTCTAAGCGTAGATATGACATCTTTTGTAGGTAAAAATATGCGCCTGTTACACAAACTTAAATTAAACACAAAGCATATAGATATTTACAAGCAGAACCTAAACCGAAACCTGTTTAAATTAAGCAGCCAAGCAGAGTTTATTGGTTTTGAAAAGTTAGTAGAGGTAATGAAGCAAGCAGTACCGCAAAAAAAAAAAACGTAAAGTACAAATGCTTTAATGCTAGGGAGCTGTCCTTTGAATATTTCAACGAGTCTCGAAAATCAAATAATATAGCAGACCCATAAAAACACTTACGCGCCAAGCATATACAGGGTTTGATTGAAATGTAATGAGCCTTTTTAAGCAGTTTTATTAAACCTTTTGGCTTATACAAGTAATATTCTTCAAAATAGGACCCTTGAGCGTCAATACACCGCTGGTAGCGGTCCTTCCACTACAGGAAACAGTTTTTAATCTCGTCCGCCGGAATCGCGTTCCATTCGGATGTCACAGTTTTTTGGATCGCTTCGATGGAGTCGAAACGCCTCCCCTTCAGCTTTCTTTTCAGGCGCGGGAACAACAAACAACAAGAAGTCCGGAGGGGACAGGTCTGGGCTGTAGGGAGGGTGGGGAAGCACTGGAACCCCCATCTTGGCCAATGCAGAGGTGCAGAGGAAAACGGTGTGCGCCGGCGCATAGTCGTGATGAAGGGTCCAATTGTTGACGAGGTCGGGCTGAGCCCGGGGGACGCGGAACACTTCTTTGTAAAATGCCGCGTTTACAGTGCTGCCTGGAGGTACAAACTCCTTGCGGACGATGCCTCGAGAGTCGAAAAAGATGATCAGATGCATTTTCGCCACTGCAAAATCCTAACACACTTTTAAAACAGCTTTCACGCGCGGAGCGATGTTGACTGCACCGCTGTTGCCAGCGAACTGGAACCGGTTTCTAGTGGAAGGGGAAGGTCCAACGATCATTTTCCCCCACCAGCCCATTCGGTTGATCGCTTGGCAGACGCTCCTCGCGGGAAGGCTCATTACTTTTCAATCAAACCCTGTATAAAAAATATGATAAAATGCAAGGAGAGAGTACAACGAAAAGTTAGTTGCCAAAAGTGACAGAACATCAAACTCGAAAGAATGGTGGGGTAAGGTAAATAAGAGGAGTTTCCTTTCAAGTGGGTGCGGAAATTTCAGCGGCAAAGCTTAAAATAAATTTCAAGGCTTTGTTAAATCAACCGGAATTAACGAAAGGCATTCAATAAGCAGCTGCTTGGCATCAAGATGATTATCTTCTATGGTTGTTGAATGGCATTCGTTTTCTTCCTGGTCAAAAATTCACGGAGAATGATGACATTGTGCGATTGTGCGTTATCATGGTTTAAAAACCGTATCATAACATCCAAATAATAGTCCTTATTAACTGTCTGACTTTCTGAAATCCATAAAAAATGTGAGCATCGATTTCTTTTGTGACTGAAAACGACTTATGTTTTTGGTCTTAGTTCATTTGGAGCTCTCCACTCACTCGCCTGGCATGTGGATTGCGCGTTGTACTCTTAAACCCACGCCTCGTTTCCAGTAATGATGCGCTTGATGGGTTGAATTCAGAATGGGAAATCATGCATTTGGCGATATCAACGTGGCCCTTTTTCTGCATGAAATTCAGGTCATTTGGGACCAACTTTGCAGCAAGACGGCGCAAATCCAATCATTAACAATGTCCTGAACAAAACCATAAGCAATGCTCAAGTTCTCTGTCAGCTTTCTGTCACTTCTCTGACAGTTAATTTGCGGTTACTGATCAAATTGTCTTTCACTTTATTGAAATTTTCATCAGTTTTCGATGTCGACGTCTGCAACTACGTTCGTCATTCTCGTTAGACTTACGATCTCCTCGGAAGCGTTCATGCCACTCATAAATGGCTGGTTTCTTTAGAGTATCATCACCGAAAGTGTTTCACAACACTTTTAAGGTTTTCGTACCATTGAATCAATTTGTAGGGCAAAATTTAGTACAAACTCGTTGTTGTAAATGCAATGAATTTTTAAAACTGTAAAAATTCTGCAACATAAAAAATTGTTGTATTTACTCAAGACGTCGAAACTTTTAGAAAGTCAAGTAATGGCGTTAAAATTTTGGTGGAGATGCCATGCACAGATGTGACAACTTAACAAAGGAAAAAAATAACATATTTCAAATCAGTGGCCTCACAGCGTCACCTGGCGATTGTTCCGTGAACTTTTTGATCCAGTTGGTATACGAGCACTGAACTATTTTTTCATAAGAAAATTATTCAGGTTAAATGAATAAATAAATTGTCAAAACCTGTCCATAAAAAATACTCCCGGAGGCTTTCCAAGTACTTGCCGAGGGGCGATGGCATTTTGTTGTTTCACGGAGATTCGAACCTGCGCAAGCCCGTATGGTAGTCACGCGACAAACCCATACGGCTTCGTAAGCGAAATGCGAGTTGTACTAAACCAAATTTAAGAACCAATCATGTACTTGTCCCACGCACATTCCTATATGTAGGGAAATGCTTTGACTGCTCAATTTGCCATCGTTCACTCATAGCAGCTGTTTTTCATTGAGGAAGTTGTAAAACTTATGCAAAATTCTATATTAAGATAGCAGCAGCACTTAAAAGTTGAATGGCTAAATAATTTAAAATAAACAAAGAGTTATGTACATAAATCCGTTTTTCTTTAAAAAACTCATTAAGCAAAAGTGTATTGTAACTGAAACGCGCAAATATTTATTTATTCAGTGAATCACTTCCGAGAAGTGATGAAAGCGCAACCAGTTGAATAATACAAATTAATGTTTTCTTGCTGTTTATTGCTGTTGTTGTTATCGTTGCTGTGTTGCTCTTGATTGTACAAACCATTAGCGCTGCCGCCAATTTGATGCCAATGAAAACAAACGAATCCCATTAGCCAAGTGGTGGCTGATTTCGGCCAAGAAAACTGCTCGAAATGTGCAATGACCGAAACAATGGAGCAATAAAGTGAAGCTGAAAAATGAGGAAACAAGAAGCTGGGGAAGAAAAACATGCAAGCAGCAAAAAACACCAAAACAGAAATAGTAAAGTGTAAACAACAAAGAAGAGAGAAGCAACAGAAAACAAAAAGAAA
Source organism: Anastrepha ludens (assembly GCF_028408465.1). Taxonomy (NCBI): domain Eukaryota; kingdom Metazoa; phylum Arthropoda; class Insecta; order Diptera; family Tephritidae; genus Anastrepha; species Anastrepha ludens. Next base: position 95,170,872 of record NC_071500.1, read on the forward strand.
GCAAAGTTGTGTCGAGGCGAAGCAAATAGCAACAGTCACAATTGCTGGGTTGCTGGTACATAGAACAACCAACAAAAGTATGGCAGTCCATCAATTGCACGAGCATGGTAACAAATGCTAAAACACTACAATAACAACAACAGCCAATAGGCCTTCGATAAATATCAACAAAACGTGATTGGTTTGCTCTAAACAACCAGCAGCCTTAAAGGCGATGTTGATGTCGACGTTGACGATGACCAAGGCAATTGATTTTGATTGGATTGTGTTGGCGGTTGGTTTGGAATTGGCAAGTATTGCTTTGACGTGTGCTGAGCGCAATTTGTGCTTTTGAAGTCGTAGCGAAATCTTAAAATCAACGCAGTTGCAATAATCAATAAATTCAAGGCCACTTGATTAGCTTCGTTCTGATTAAATCAGTATTTATGTACCTACAGGCAGCCTACCAACTGAGTTCGTTCCACGTTCCAAAAAAATGCTTTAGAAAGGAATTTCTTTAACTGCAAACAGAAGCGTTTGCAGCCAGCAAAGACCTCGTTCTTAAACTCACATTGGCATTTTTTAAATTTTTTTTAGCCAAGTTGAGCAGGGAGGTGCAAAAAGTACGCAGAAGGAAGAGGCAATTTAAAATGTAAAATTAAATATGAAGTTTTAGTGGCAATTTAATCGATTTTAAATGTATTCTCTTTGAAGTTTTAGTACGTTTCACAGTTCTTTAATAAATTTTACTTTTACTGTAAAGAATTTCTGTCTAGACCCTTGAAATAGGAAGAAATGAAGGTTGGTTGAAATTGCAGAGTGCGACAACTATTAACCAGCAGAGGAATTAAAATTTATACGGCATTTTAATATATTTCATCTTTCATTTGAACGTAAAAAGAATTTTACTTCGCTCTGACAATTCATTCTTATAAAAAATTTGAAGTTGATGTGTGAGTGTATTTTTTTATTTATAAATAGCAAGAGCCAAGTAACATACAGTAAATGACTCCTTAGCTAGGATGGGCTCTGAGGCCAACTTCTTTGACCCGGAGCCCGTTCTGCCACTTTCTTCTGCAGCCATCAAAGCCACGGTTACTAAATGGGTTACTACAACCCACAAGCGAGCTTGGCGAGCTGAGAGAGGCCGCAGATGGAGTAAACTGATGTTACCTATCATTAAGCAGAAGAGACTGCAGACAGCTGGATGTACTGATGACAGGCCACTTTCGGTGGGCGAAACACATGGAAAAGGTAGTCATCTCAGACAGTGAACTCTGCCCAGCTTGTGAGACGGCGGACCACTACCCGTGCGTCTGCCCCGCCTTCGCTCGAATCGGGTTTGAGGTCTTTGGCACTGATGTGTAGCCAACTTGGCTTCTTGACACCACAAGATTTATCTAGGGTAGATTTAAAGAAAATTAAAAGGGAATCCGAGTGCAAACGGAATTTATAAAAAAATAGTGATAATGTTAAGGAAGTAAGGAAGAGACTCCTCGCTTTTATCTCCATCTGTGCGTAGTTGGGTTTCAGAGCTTAAATGTGTCATATAAGCAATGGAAGTCAGGAAAGAGGAGAATAGCAGAAATCATTGAGCAAGTGCGAGTTATTTTTTTGAAGCTTTAAGGTTGACTAGGTTTAGAATTTATGATGCCATTTTAGATGAATGAGTACCCCATATTTTACATGCGGAATCATAGACGGCAATTAATTCGTAAAGCTAGTACTATAGGGTGGGGGTGGGCCATGTAAAATTTGCTTTTTGAATCGGCTATAAAAAAAAAAATAATCAATATTTTTTCAAACTTTTTTTTTTATTTTGAAGACTGAACATTGTCATTTATGAATGAAAAATAATATTATTCAAATGATTGCCACAACTGGCTTTACAGTGGGCATTCGATCAACCCAATATTTAAGCACATTTTCGATTGTTTGGGCTCCAATTTCATGAATGGCAATTTCGATTTCGTGTTTTAAAGCATCAATCGTCTCTGGATGGTTTGCATAGCATTTGTCCTTAACGGCTCCCCACAAAAAGTAGTCCAACGGGCTTAAGTCACAGCTCCGAGGCGGCCAATTGATATCGGAATTTGGGCTGATTATTCGGTTTTCAAAAACGGTAGACAAAAGTTCGAGTATAAATTTGGCAGTGTGACTAGTTGCACCGTCCTGTTGAAACCAAATGTCGTCCATGCCATCCTCTTCAATTTTTGGAAACAACTCGTTGAGAATGTCACGGCCAGACCAAAAACCGCACCAAACAGTGACTCGTTGTGGATGCATTTGTTTCTCTACAGTAACGTGTGGATTTTCTGAGCCCCAAATCTGACAATTTTGCTTATTGACGTAGCCATCGATGTGAAAACCAGAAAAGAAGAAGAAGACTCACCACTTTGGAAATAGGTTTTCAATAGTTCCCAATTTTGTTCAAGCATATAGCGTCCCATTTCGTAAATGTCAAACCTTTAAGTAAATTATGAACACATTTGACATGTCAGTTGTGTTACCATTCTCAAAAAAATAGGTGGTTCAAAAAGCAAACGCTATATGGCCCACCCTGTACATGTGTAGTGTGAACTGGCTAATTGCGCAAAAGGTGGCGGGGTAGCAGTATTGGAATTTGTAGTGACAGTCAAGCTGCACTGAAAGCCCTTGCTAACCCACGCTGCTCTTCGAAATCAGTCGGTAAATGTAAGACAAAACTGAACAGTGTTGCAAAACACAACAAAGTTAGTCTTATTTGGGTGCCTGGACACTGCGGTATTACAGGGAACGAGTTGGCTCATAAACTGACTAACGAAGGCTCTGCAAATATGCCACTAGGCCCTGAACCCTTTCTAGGTGTCAATTCTGCATCGATTCAACTATGGATTGACGACTTCCTGAGGTCTACCCATAGAGGACGATGCTCTGGGTTGAACTCGTGCAGAGTAGCCAAGTGCTTTGTGAAAGAACCAAACAGGAAAATAGTGACCGTTCTCCTAAACCTCAGCAGAAAGGACCTGAAAGTACTGGTGGGTGTAATCACAAGACACAACGTCTGTGGTCAGCATATGACTGCCATGGGGGTCGTCGACAGCCCGATATGACTATGGTGTCTTGAGAATGACGACACTGCAGACTATTTTCTCTGTAGCTGTCCGGCGTTTTCCAGAATCAGATTTAGGATATTGGGTTGCGATATACTGAGTATGCATAAAGTTCATACCCTTCCTCTTCCGGGTCTCTTAAGATTCATCAATGAATCCAAGAGATTTGTGGAAGAGTGACCTCAAAGTAATTGATCTGTCTTACCACCCACTTTTTATCTTTCCTATCTCTCTATTCTTTATACTGAAATCTATCCGGGTGTAGTACAATGGTCTTCTGACTGAGTGCTTGGACTTGTACAACCCTTTCACAAATCTAATCTAATCTAACCGCATTTGTTCACAATTCAGCAAAAAGCTATGTAGCATAATTGTGCAAAGCTTCCGGAAAACCATTACAGAGATGGTATAAAGTTATTAGAAGATCGTTGGAGTAAGTGTATTGATCTTAAAGAGGTTATTTTGCGAAAAACAAAGTAATTTCATTTAAACTTCTGTTATTGCTGCTCTCAACGCCTTTCAACTGACCTGTAACTTAACGTCATTGCGACCAGTAAATTTTTTCCCTTCAAGCTCTGTTTTCAGGGCCCTATTGCGCCTAAGTGGTTGGTGCACTTTGCAATTTTTCGGTACAATTTTTAGTTTTTCAAAAAAATTTAAGTCTGGTCTCGAAGAAGAAGTTGAGCCAGTTTTTAAAGACCTTTTTTGTTATCGAAGGTAACACCCTTCACATGGTTTGATAGGGAGCTGAAAAGATGTTAATCGGTCGGTGCAAGGACCTCCCATTTGAGCTCTGAGTGCGGCTTCGACGACTTGAGCAAGCACATGGGGCTTGGCGTTGTCATGAAGGAGTATAATTTGGCCATGGCGATCAGTTCTTTCCAGTCCAATAGCCTCATCCCCGTGGTGTAGCTGGGCAACGCAGAGGTCCCTGTTGAGCGTGGCATTCTTTTCGTGCATTTCCAAGTACACCATACCCTAGCAGTCTCACCAAAAACATATCACGACCTTCTTTGGATTAAGATTCGGCTTGACTCTCAGCTTTGACGTATCTCCTGGAGCTCACTCCCACTCCTTTCTTTGCTTCATATTGACACATAGGCACCATTTCTGATCTCCCGTGACGTTTCGGAAGAATAACCGTTGTTTATGGCCGCGTGTTGCTCAAAGGCGGGTGAGATGCTGAGAAGCAATTTGAAGGCGATGTTTTTGTTTTTTCGTTGAGCTCGTGAGACACCCAGGCTCCCACTTTTTCAGTAAATCCCATTGAACGAAAGTGATTGAGAATCGTTTTGTGATCTCAATTAAATTCTTCCGCAAATTCCTCACTGATTTCTTGATCCAAGTAGCAGCCAGTAGCTACCTTTTTGATATAAAAGACGTGTGCTTGAAAGACATGACAGCAGAGTGTTAGATTATCTGATTACTTACTTCGTATAGTCGCGAGAAAGGAGCAGATTCCATTCTATATATTCAAACCATCAGCGTTACAAACTCTTCGTCCTTTCTTTCTAACTTCGTTAATCGAATACTGGGCAGAAACCTTGACATTCCCATTCTATTCCTCTAGTTTTAAGAGCTCGCTGTAAAAAGTACCTAATAGCCGTTCAATAAACTCACACGTCCTTGTTTCTTTTAACGGCGGCAAAGTTATTGAGTCGACTTTTACTTTTCATCTACTCATTTCCGTTTACATTCGTGTTAGGCGTCAACTTGGCAGGCGCACAAATGAAAATTAATGACTAAACACAAGTTGGAAGACGTGCGAAATGTATTCGTTAGTTAGTAGCAGCTAAAGAGTTCTGCAAAGTTTAAATGAAATGCTTCAGTAATTACGCAGGCAGCGTCTAAGAGAGTTGTAGGCATTACAGATTTAAGATTTTAAATTAAATTCATTAAAGTTTTATAACGGAACTGTTTACTTGTTACTAATTGAAGTAAATGGGGAAATCATGAATATTAAATAAATTAAAAATTTTCAATACAAACTGCACCTAGAAATGCAAGTACGCATAAGAAAATTTGAGCAGCAATTCGCTGCCTACTTCTGTTGCTAACCAATTAAACCTATTTCAGGATCGAACACAGAAAAAGTAGAAATATTCGAATGTTAGCATCTCAATCGACTGCAAAATATTTTTACTGAATTTAAAAAAATATATACCGCCTGTGACTTTAAGAGGTTGCAATATCTCTCTCTTGCCAACAAGTGCTACTTTGGACTACGTTGCTCCTGGTCGCTCCTCATCAAAGCGGATGTTCACCCACATTTAAATTTCTTGAACCAATATCTATCTGTGGTCATAGAAGGCGAAGCATTCCCATAGAGAGCATCCAACTTTGCTTCTATCTCCTCACATTTTTTCATCCAAAAACAAAAAGCGAATTACCGACCGATACTGCACTTTCTCCATCTTAGCGAAAACCACGAAACACGTCTTACTCGGATAGCTGCCAAATCCAAAGGTTACCAATCAGTCTGAAATTTATTTTGACGCTGTTTGATAGATGGCAGCACACGATGCTAATACCAACTTTGCTCAGGAACACACTCTGTCATCAAACACGTGGACTTATTGAAACGGCCTCGTATATGGCTTTTTTCCAAATTCGTCATAAAAGTTAAATGTATACTTCTTTAATTGAACGCCTTAACCATATTTATGTATGCAAGTTAAATAAGCTGAAGCATAATTTTATGGATTTTTTATTGCAATTTTAAAATCACAAAATAAATGCAGCATCTACGAAAAAGCAAATCAAAAAAGGAAAATGAAACTATGTCTTGCTTAGTTGACTCAACAAAGCAATAACAAATTATTGAAACATTTCATTTGGAACAAATACAGCCACTACCCACATTATTCCAATTAATTGCAACCAATAACAGATATACATATGTTTTGATAGCTTTCAGCAAACCGATTAGTTTCTAGTACAGCAAATAAATCTTCTAAAAATTCTTTTCATAAGCATACTTTCATTTGCATGCGATTGAACTTACCCAAATGCATTAGGGTGCCCTTAAATTGCAAGTTCAATATTTTTACGCATACCGTGTAAAAGTTTAGTAATAATCCAATATTGTCTATAAAAAATACTAGCTCGATTTATTACCGATAACCCGTGCCGACTTGCGATTTAAACTTGTCCGTAGAAGTTGGAACTGAGTTGAGTACTGCGCTGTGACTTTTAACTTCTTGTTTTATTTCTTGAATCTTGACGACGACGGTTGGAAGAAGAGGAAAGGATTGTATGACAAAGCGAATCACTGGCTGTTGCAACTACTTTTACCACAAATAACTTAGAAAGTGTAGAAGATTCAGGCGAAGAACAGATCTTGAATTCTAAACTCGGCTTGCCAGACGTTTCCTGTCATGAACAAAGTTCAAAAAGAGGTAGAAAGAATCTCATAACACCTAAACTAGTTTCAGCATTGGATCGATGCCAGTTAAGGGTTAGAGACACCCTTAATATTCTAAATGCGGTGGTAGAAACGGTCGGTTTGAGTAGCGATAATTTCCCTATTAACAAATCCTCGATTCAGCGAATTCATACTGAAGCTAGAAAATCGAGGACTTACAAAACAATGTGCTCGAAGTAGTCACAGCCCATTGGGATGGAAAACTCTTACCCGGGTTGGATGTATGAAGTTCAAAAGAAGAACGCTTGCCAGTTATTGCTTCGTTTGACAATAGAGAAGAGTTTCTTGCAGTGCCAAAACTAGAGAATTTTTCGGGAAAACATCAAGCTAAGGACGTCTTAATAGCTCTCTCAATAGCTCTCTTTGACTTCTCGATAACGCACAACGGCGCAACAGCTTCTAATACTGGAAGTTTTAAAGTGCTTGTGGTTGAGCACACTTTAGGAAGAGAATTACTGATTTTCGAATGACGTTATCATGTTTATGAATTGGTCCTAAAAGCTGTCTTTGAAGCCAAGACTAAGATGTTCAAAAAGTTCGGTGAAAATTGGAAAAATATAGATTCTAGTAACACTGAACCTTCTCTTAATTTCATACAAGAACGTGTTGCCGAGTCACACATTCAAGCTTTGTTAATATTTTATAAGGCAGAATCAGACAAAGGTTTTGTAAGGGATGACTACCGCGAATTGGTCGAACTGTGCATAATATTTTTAGGAGGTGACACAGAGGAAGATTTAAAACTAGGGCGCCCCGAAGCTATATATCAGGTGCGCTGGTTGGCGCGAGCGATCTATTCTTCAAAAATATATTTACTTCAGTCATAGTGCAGAATGACTGCGAAGGAGAAAAGGCTCTAAAATATGCTTGTTTATTTGTCATGTGTCGTGATGTTGTATGTCAAAGATTGGCTCGAATGCACAGTGGCGCCCAAAGCACCTGACCAAGATTTGCGCTTCTGGGAGATGTTAAAAGTGCACGAAAAAGTTGACGCAAGAATCTCTAAAGCTTCTATAAGCAAGTTTAATTATCACTTGTCGTATGTATTTATGTGAAGTGACAATCATTCTGTTTGATGATGAAGTTGATAGCCAAACTAAAAAGAAAATGATTGCCAACTTCAACAGGGACAAAACCTCGGATTTGAGCAAACGCTCTGAGGAAGGAGGAACTGACTCAAAAGTTGTTTGGTAAGTTGATTGACTTTATGTGATATTTTTAAATCTTTTGTTCATTTTTTTCGTTATTTGATTTACACTGGATGATTTCGTATCGGAGAAGAGCAAACAATTTCTATCGGGACTCCAGATCGACGACTGTTTTCAAAAGGAATATGTATCTTCTTGGGATAGCAATGCTGCTTTTCTGGAAGCTAAAAGAAGAGTAAGTCATTTGAGGGTTGTGTATGATACTGCTGAAAGGGCTGTTAACTTAATGCCAGAGTTTAGCGAACCTATCACGGCTGAAGAAGAACAAAAACAGTTCTTGCTGTGCTGTGTCCAGGAACATAGGAAATTGTATGTGGACTGTAAAAAAGCTGCTCTAAGAAGGAGTTATCGTGACTGATTGTAATTACTTTAAGTTTTTAATTAAATATTAATGTTCGTCTCATTTAGTTTTTATTTTATTCACTTAATTTATTGCATTATGTGATTTTATAGCAAACCGAAATTTTAGGACAAAACATGAAAATCTATATTTGAGCACCTTATAAATAGCATTATAAAAAATATAGAGGGTATGCATTTCGAGATTAGAAAAAAAATTTGTTGTCATATAAGGGGCACCCTAATGTACATATATGCGTATACATATACATTAGTAGGTATATGAGTAATAATAATAGCATACGCATACGCATACTGATATTTATATTTTTGTTACCACAATGAGATTAGAAATGGATTTTCAAATTTGAAATTTAATATATGCAAATTAATTTCCATACCGAAATAAAATCTAAATAAATAAAATACAAAATAAGGAATGATATAGGCAAAATGTAATTAGTTTTGGATCTTTCTAGAAAATCAAACAGAAAGGCCAAATAAAATCAGCTTAGAAATACAAATGAAAAATATTCATAAAAGTTATTCAATCGAGACAAAAGCTGGCGAATGATGAATGAAATGGAAGTAAATAAAGATGCTTAAATGAAACAGGGAATTATATTTAAGATGTGGAATGAGTAATTAGAAATTTCGATGGAAGGTTTGAGTGAAGGAAACATTTAAGTGAGGGACAGTGACAATAGGCAACTGAGCGAGCAAAAATTGAAAAAAACCAACACGGGAAGCCAAACTAAGGAAACTTTGAAATAGACAGATAGGAAATACAAGGTAGATCTCTGTTTTCAAAATTTGCCGCAATATATGCAGAAAATTCTAAATACATTTTTTTTTCTTTAGAAGTAATATTATCGCCTTCATAGTATGCCCCATAGTACGAGAGCGAATATAGCACTCTACTCGTGTAAGAGAATGTTGGGTAAAAAATGGGGTTTCTAATCAAAACTATCCAATTGGTCCTACACAGTAAGGCCAATACTAACATATGCGGCACTAGTTTGGTGGCCGGCAACAGAAAAGAAATACAAGCAAACCAAGCTGAACAAGATACAAAGAATAGCGTGTATCTTAACTACAGGAGCGCTTAGCACCAGTCCTACTGATGTATGTATTAATTCATCTATTACCATTCGATATACATATAAAAACAATCGCTACTTGCAGCGCGGTGAGACTCAGAGACATAGGAAGTTGGACAACAAGGTCGTACGGTCACAGTAAGATTTTCCTACAGGGACCCTCGCTGCTCAAAAACAGATCACACTACACAGTCCCCGACCATAACTTCAAGAAAAACTTTACGGTACGTTTTCCACCGTGAGCCGAATGGAGCAAAGGGAATGTGATTGGAAGATATGATGATATCGAAATCTATACTGACGGTTCCAAGATGGAATGTCGTGTGGGAGCTGGCTTCCATTCGGAGCCACTCAACTTATCTCAGTGAATTCGATTTCCTAACTATGCTAGCGTGTTCCAGGTAGAACTTTCAGCGATCAAAGTAGCATGCAAATCACTAAAACTCTACAAGGAAGTTAGTGCAAGAGTAGCTATCTTCTCAGACAGTCAAGCAGCTATCAAGGCCTTAGACTCCAACTCCATTTAATCGAAACTAGTCTTACAGTGTAGAGACGAACTGGAATTACTTAGTTTTTGGGTTGAAATTACTCTGATATGGCTTCCCCATCACAGGAACATACGGGGTAATGAGATAGCGGATGAGCTAGCAAGAAAAGTTTCGACAATAGACTTAGCAGAGGCGGTCTCCAGGCAGTCTCCAGTCCCCTGAACATAATAAAAGTATCCATTGCTTCACACTATCATGCTTTAGCCGAAAGAAGATGGAAGCAATTAACTACATGCACTACAACAAGAAACACATGGCCGTCGTACCAATCCAAATCCAAAGGACGAATCACCTGTTAGGATGTCTAAATGGATCTGTCTTGAAAAAAAGACATCATCACACGGGGACAGTGGTAGTAAAACGGTGCTGGTCACTAATTAATATTATTTCAGTGGAAATACTCAACCACTTCAACAACAACAACAACAGCAACGCTCCATCTACTGCAACGACGCACTTAAGCCAGCGTTTCATCTGGAACTATATTTTCGGTGGCTATACTTCTTTTCGGTTACTTGAACGCGTTCCCCATAGTGGTTTTTTGACTCGATCGAACAGAAAAAAAAATTGCAAGGCCGTATCAGGGGAATTCGATGGCCGTTAGTTAGGTGGTATTCTTGGTCTTGGTCTTGGTTCTTGGTCGAAAATTCACTGATAATGATGTAGCTGCACGACGCTGCGCTGTCATGGTGCAAAATCCACGAGTTGTTTTCCTTAGGACGAATTAAAAAAACGTTACATTTTGAAACGAAAATACGTTGAGCCTGCTGTTGTTTTAAATATCAACTCAAACTTAACCGAAAACAGCAAAAGAGAATAAATAAAACTTTGGCACTGCTAACCTAAATACTTAGCCTGCTCCATTTTGCTTCCTCACGCCAATATTTGGATAAACAAGAAAACACGTAACAAAAATTACGAAACACTAGCATCAGCTCGACTGCCTGCTGTGTAGTGCTTTAATTTTGTTTGTATTTCACACATTCTCGCTTTCATGCGCCTACAACAAGAACAGCCAGGAGCGAGGAGGCAGTCGAGCGAGCAATGGATAAGGAAAAAGCTGAACGCCGGCAAATAGGCTGAATTCGCTTAACTGCTTGCAACCATATGCTTGTTCGACGGCAACCACAAAAAGCTGATTGTCGTAAGCAACAAAAGCAGCTAACGAAAAATAGATAAACCAACGCTGTTTATAGGATTATAGCATACTTTGCGGCGCATCAACAACAAGAGATAGAAGTGTCGCTATGGAATAGAAAAGATTAGACAAAGATGTGTTTAAAGTTGGAAATAAGTAAATTCTCTGTGATAAAAGATACAAAAATTTTAAGTTGCAAAAAAAAAATAAAAATTCGCACTGAAATAGGGAAATTGCAATTAGCGCGCCTTTTTATTACGTAAATCTAGATGATATAGGCGAAAGTTGTCGGAAGTAATTTAAATAAAGTAAGAAAATTGAGTGCTGCTTGAAATTTGATTTAATGGATTAAGTAGAGGGTAGCCCTTCCCTAATGAAATGGGGTTGCCATCACAAGCCCAGGAGAAGAAGCTTGCGAAGAAGCATCGTTTAAAAGAACTGTAAAGTGTGTGTAGATTTGTTGTGCAATCCATTCGAGACAAACGCCTGTCAGTAGAAAATAGAATTTCATGTGCTCGCCCATCGATTCCTATAACGCAAAGAATAGAGTGTAGAAATGTGAACGAAAGAAGATGTCAGCGATGAAACAAATATCTGGAGAGACCTCCAGGGTTGCACATAGTGCAATAAGCGGATAGTTAAAACATTAAAAAACAGAAGATTTGTGAATAATGAAACCCCTATTTTAACTACTACTAAGTTTTTAATGCTAGTGCAAAATGCCCAACCCTGTAGACCTCAATGGGCTCAAGAAGTCATATCATTTTCAGAAACGTTGTGTTATGTGAATTATGCTTAAAGAAGACTATGTTGACAAATAAAACATTTTTAACAAATAATTTTTTTTGCTTCGTAAGATAACAAAACTAAAAATCCTTGCAGCAAATGATTTCTAAAAATAAAGTAACATAAGCGGTTCAGGTCAATCATTTTGGAAATCGTCATGAAGTCTTTCAAAAAATTGCTTATTTATAGGCTTACGTTATAAGTAAGGCGAAAAAATTTTGAAAAAAAATGTAATGTAATTTAAAAAGATTTAATATAATTAATTCGAATAGTTTAGTGTTTTAAAGGGAAGAAGTTAAAACATTTTTAGCATTTTCAACATATTTAGATTTTTTGTTTCTTTAATTTTTTAGTATAAAGTATACTTTTTACAAATTTTCGTTGAGAAACATTTATGGAAAATGTAATGTGTTTGGAAAAATTTAATGTTTTTGGAACATTTTTTTTGGAAAAAATGTAATTTTTTTGTTAAAAATTTGTTTCGTTAAAAAACTGAATTCTTTCTTAAAAAATTTTTTCGATAAAAAACTTTATGATACATTTTTTTTCGATAAAAATTATTTTGATAAAATTTTTTTTTGTCAGATTTTTTCCTATTTTTGTAATGAGATTTATAACATTTTTTTGTTTAATTTTTTAGTATAAAGTATACTTTTTACAAGTTTTTGTTGAGACAAATTTATGGAAAATATGAAGAACAATTTAACGTTTTTAGAAAAATTTAATCTTTTTGGAAAAATTTCATGTTTTTGGAACATTTTTCTTGGAAAAATTTAATTTTTTCGATAATTTTTTTTTCGATAAAAGTTTGTTTTCGATAATTTTGTTTCGATAAAAAATGTATTATTTTGTGAAAAAAAATTTCGATAAAAAAGCTTTTCGATATATTTTTTTTTCGATAAAATTTTTTTTGTCAGATTTTTCTCAATACCATATTTATAATATTTTTTTGTTTCATTCCTTAGTATAAAGTATACTTTTTTCAAATTTTTGTTGAGAAAAATTTATGGAAAATGTGAAGAAAAATTTTATGTTTTTGGAAAAATTTAATGTTTTTGGAACATTTTTCTTGGAAAAAGTTTTATTTTTTTGCTCAAAATTTTTTTTGATAAACAATTGAATTTTTTGCTAAAAATTTTTTTCTATTAAAAACTTTTTGATACAATTGTTTTTATCGATACATTTTTCTTTTCGATAGAAATTTTTTTTGTCAGTTTTTTTCCTATTTTTGTCATTACCAGTTGGGACTGTAGTCAGAAATCAATGAGGTTAGGTTAAGTTATAATGGTTGCCCAGAGAGTGGCCCCACTTGGTTGAGGAAATCAAGTCGAAGAAAACCGGTAGGAGGAAAGTAAAGTGAAGTGGGTGAGGGGAAGGAGGTGGGGTTGAGTATTTGTGGATTACGAACGGTGACTGTTTTACGGCTGTGTTAGCCGCATTATACTGCTGCTCATCAGATTTTTGATATCAAGGTCTGCTATATCAACAGGCGTAGGAAAGAAGTGAGAACCAAGCTGCTTAAATCTTAGTCCCGCGAGAGCAGGGTAGCTAAGGAGAAGGTGCTCAGATGATCCCAACTCATCTTCAACAGCAGACGCAAAAAGGACTCGAAGTACTTCCAAGTCTCCCAGCATGCATACCTCGCATATAGTGACCTTTGAAACCTTCACGAAGTTTGTGAGCTGACATTTTGTCATCCTCAGAAGATTCCTTGAATGCATCCATTCTACATATGGGTAGAAGGATTTCGCAACCTTAAAAGTTTGTGTACTTGCCCAGTGCTCGCTGAGTTGATGCGAAGCTTATCGTTCTAGAAGGGGATCCCAAATGCTGCCCTGAGGGTCACCGGAAGAGGCAATAAAAGAATAAGAAGATACGGTATCGACAACGACTACACATTCACCGCGACATTTGGGAGTAACCTTTGACATTTTGCTCTGCTTTTCTGTGCACGCAATTGCCGCTAAAGTCAAAAATCTCAACAAAGTCCTCAAATCGCTAGCCAGCTGTACTTGGAGCAAAGAGAAAGAAATGTTGCTATCGATATTTAAGGCGATTGGCCGGCCGGTTCTAAGCCACGTTGCGCTTGTCTGATCGCCTAAAACTAATGATACGCGGTGGACAAAGCTTCACAACACTGCTATTCGGACAGCGACAGGATGCCTCCTCTCTACAACATCTACATTACGAGGCGTTAGATGCTTCCTGTAAAAGAGAACAGCAAACTGCTCAGCAAACAGTTTCTGCTAAGATGCTACCGCAGGTTTCACCCATGTAGACACCTGTTCGAGCCAGAGCCGTTGCTCAGGCAAAGCAAGAAGACACCTCTTCAACTACGCCGACGAGATCCTGGACAAAACGAATCGAGAACTACTGGACGGGAAAGTGTTTAGACAGACAATCAATGACATTCATCGGGAGACATTTACCACCTTCTTAAGCTTCCGACCCCCGAATGCCTTAATCGGAGTCCAACCACCACCCATAGCAGATGAAGAGCTCCTGATACTCCGAGAGACTCGCATAACCTTGCCACAACTACGTGCTGGTTATTGTAGCAGGTTAAACAAGACATATGTCCGGCATGTGAAGGCGCTAACCACCGTTTCACATGCCCCATCAAGCCCACTCATCTAACATCCCTCTCCCTCTGGACCCAACCTCTTGAAACAGCAAGTTTCTTTGGCCTACCGTTAGATGAGCTAGACGAAGGCGACCGGTGATTTAAATTGCATTGACAGAGTTTAGCATTGCTGCTACAACAACAACACATTCATCATTGAAGCGACTTTATCCATTTAAAGATAATTGAGTGAAACCCAAAACTTGTTGGTTTGGAAATTAAGATTGAGGGGCAGACTTTATCGAAAGCCTTGGAAAAGAGTTTGTTAAATAAGCAAACCAGTGGAGCTTGGTTGAGATATAGCAACAGTAGCTTCTTCGTTTCGCACTTGAGTATTAAATCATCAGCAAGTTTCTTCTGGCAGCGGTCGCATAATCTGCTGTTTTCACTAAATTTATGAAGAAGAAGTGTAACCTTAAAGTGTTTCAAGCGTGTGCGGGTCAGTCAATTTTTTTTTTTTTTTAATCGGCGCGTACACTTCTGTTAGGTGCTTGGCCGAGCTCCTCCTCCTATTTGTGGTGTGCGTGTTGATGTTGTTCCACAAATGGAGGGACCTACAGTTTCAAGCTGACTCCGAACGGCAGATATTTTTATGAGGAGCTTTTTCATGGCAGAAATACACCCGGAGGTTTGCCATTGCCTGCCGAGGGCGACCGCTATTAGAAAAATGTTTTTATTAATTTTGTTTTCACCGAGATTCGAACCAACGTTCTCTCTGTGAATTCCGAATGGTAATCACGCACCAACCCATTCGGCTACGGCGGGTCAGTCCATTACTACTATTAAAAATATAAGTATACATAATTACATAAAAGAAAAGAAAAATAACGCAGTACCAACATCTTGAAACTCATACGCCAACAACCTAATTCAGCTGCACACATTTGGAGGCTCTAAAAAGTTGTAATTTATGATAAGAACATTGAATTTTTATGCATTGCCGAAATTTACTCACACATCTTTATTTCAAGTATGTCTGCTTGTGTATAAAATATTTTCCTCTTATAATTCATTTAGTTGCCTCCTTCTGTAGATTGCTTAATGTTAAACTTATAAATATTTCAATATGAAAATTTGAAAGCAGGTCATGTCTGCACATTTGACCACACAAAAGAGGCAAAACGCAGAAAACAAAGGAGATTTCCAAAACTTGTATACACAAGTATTAGGTGAGAGCCTCAAATGAACAGCCACTTGCATATTAAAGTAAACATAGTGAGGAAAAAAGTAGAAAAGAATATTTTTTCACACAAAATGCATAAAAGACTACAGCTTGAAGGCCGCAAATGGAGCGCGAACGGTGAACAAAAGCAAAAATAGGTTGAGAAGGCAAGCAGGCAAAAAGTTAAGCAGACGCAGACATATTTATGGTTAAAAATGATGAGGAAACTTGGGCGCACAAGTGGAGCAGCAGACAGCAGACATTGTGGCATGCCGCAGAGAGTTTATAAAAAAAAACAACAAAAAAAAAATTGGGAAAAATTTAAAAGCCACAAAGAGAAATGTGAACAAGTAAGAATTTAAAAGGTTGAAAGAAAATACCACAAAAATAGTATTGTTGTATCCCGAAGAACCAA
Organism: Anastrepha ludens; assembly: GCF_028408465.1. Taxonomy (NCBI): domain Eukaryota; kingdom Metazoa; phylum Arthropoda; class Insecta; order Diptera; family Tephritidae; genus Anastrepha; species Anastrepha ludens. The sequence continues at coordinate 95,186,686 of NC_071500.1, forward strand.
ACGGAGCACTTTCGGACATAACAAATGTTTTTGTTGTTAATTACAGTTTTTATTTTTCTGTTTGTCCCTACATCCGTTCTTCTTTCGTTTCTAAACACTGTATTCCCTTTGAATTGGTTCCTTTCATTGCTGTACAAAACACATTTTCTCTGTTCATTGAAGCTTTTGTTGTACCCCTCAACCGCATAATATTCGCACAGCAGCTGTTATTCATAACACAAAGTTGACTTTTAGGCGCATAAACGTCTACCAATTTTGCTGCACAAACTTTAAGTGTATGTCAACGTTGACGTTGACGCCTACGCCGACGTAGACGCAGGAAGTCATTGATTGTTGTGTGGGAAAAGTTTTAATGCGTTCGCTCAGCAACTTTCAGGGCTGTTGAACTCGATGACTTTGCTGCTGTCGCGCGCATACATACATATATGTACACACCCACACACACACACGCGCACATATGGAAGTGTGTAACAGCATCAACTAAGAATCGACGCGTCAGCAACATTTCTCTAAACTACAACTAACAAGAACACGAAATACTATAAAAGAAAAAAAAAAGGATGACTGGTATGAGTCGGCCTAGCCACAAGGCCACTCACTGGCTTGACTGCCTAGCTGATGATGTACGCTGCTTGCCTTCAATCCAAAGCAGCTCACTTTTCCTCTTAAACTTTGCCATATTTGATGACACCGTGCTTTTGTTACTGGTATTTTCTCAACTTTTTCTTTAGCCTATTCTACTTCCTTCCTCTTCAATCTGAAGCATTTTCACGACCTTCACTGCCCATCTCATATTCCCTTTTCTCAGCTGATTTCCTGTCACGTTTGTGTTTTGAGTTGTTTGCTGAGTAGAAAATAACGTGGCTGTTTGTTTGCTGTTATTGTTGCTTTCAATTATGGTTGTGTTTATTCTAATTACCATCTTATTTTTTGTCTTTTTTTATTGCATAAGTATATCGATTTTTTCAGCATTTGTGTTTCTTTGCTTTTGTTTCGAAACCAAAAGTTATTCTCGAAAAATTTCCTGCTCTGGTGGAATTCGCTGAAGATCTGACTACATCAGTTCAGAAGCTTGAGAGTGTCCCAAGTACTGCCCTCATTGGAATTAGTCGGGCACTTCGGACCACTTCTATCTAACACTTAACGTAATGCTGAATTTGGTACCAGGGAAAACCTGGTTTGGAGATCGCTGCTGCCCATGCCGCAATCAAATTCAGATATTCGAACCCCAAGCTAAACTTAGTGTACGGACATGCTAGTAATCTTAGGAACTTTGTGTTTATCCCTATTCTACTCGATCAATGTACTTACATCCTCATTGGGTTCGAGTGGTGCTTTTTCCACTCACATTCCCATATTTTGCACCATTTGAAGGCGGGGATTTGGAAATATGTTTTCGGATGGCTCAAAGTTGAAAGGAAGAGTTGATGGGAGAGAATACTGCGAAGAGCTCCTCACCAAGCTCAACGTTAAGCTACCAGACCATTGTTATGTTTGCCAAGCAGACGTACGCGGCATCAAAGAAGCAGTGCATTGGTTGCTTACTTTTGTAACTACTGTAAGGGGGCTAAGCACTTATTTCTACAGCCAAGCGACAATTAGAGCTCTGCGTTCATTGTTGGTGCATTCGAAATGAGTTGAGGAATGCCTCATTTCTCTCTCGAGTGCATCCGAATACTGCAATAATATATTCTTTTGGGTTTCCTGTTACAGTGGCTAGCTCGATCGACAGTGGACCAGCTCGAGACTGTTTCACCGTGAAATGGCGAAATGAGAGGATTGGGGTTGCCGTGATAACTTGTGGTCTGCTCCTGAAAAGATGGGTCTCGCGTTAACTCAACAAGCGCTGTTTAGTGCGCAAATGTGCAAAGTAGCGAACTCCTTCTGGCCACAAGTGGATAGGAGGTGCTCGAGGGAATTTCTAAGGCAAACAAAGCCGCATCTCTCGAATTTTTAGGGTATCCTAACCAAGCTCTGTCCGTTAGGTATCCATGCGGTGAAACTTGGATCGCTTCAAGTCCTTTCTGTAGAAGCTGTCTAGGGGTTGAGGTAGAGTCATTTCAGCATTTTCTCCTCAGCTGTTTTGCTCTCGCTGGGCTAAGAATCAGACAATTTGGCTCTCACTCTTAGGCTATAGCTGCGATATAGTCAAGACATGTTAATTAGTCATGGGTGCGGTCGCCATCTTCCTCTTATCCAAAGCCCTCTCTTCCTTTTTCCGTCTGTACGGTTCTTCTTTCTCTGTTTTTCCTCTGTATGGTATTACAATGGACGTACCCAATTGGGGACTTAATGGCCTGGTTATTGGGAAGAAAAATCATTAATTATTTCTAAAATAATGTTATTAAGGAAATATATTGCCAAACACAAAACACATGTCTGTCTTGTCTTCCTCCGTTGAGTACAATTTTTTGCTGTTGCTGATACCAGGCTATGTTTTATCGCGAACATTAATCAACTGGGTGGAAATATATTTTCTCTGAACGTTTTAACTTTCCTTAATTATTCATATTTATTGTTTCTTTTATTTCCCATACTTTCTCCTTGTCTATTTGCCTTGGACCTTGACCTGTCCTAATGCAATTAGCAGCTGTCCTAATGGGTAATAGTAGGAAGAAAAGCATTTGTTTACACAGAATTGATTGCTGTGGCACAGTTTGCCGTGCACTCGATTAGATGCTACATAGATTCTTGACACTACATTCACCATATCTGGTTTTCAATTTCGCTTGCCACTTTTTTCCTTTTCCATAACACAACTTATGCCACGGTCATTTATTTTTTATGCTTAGCTAATAATGCCGTGGGTTGCACATGGCCTGCAGCTGCAAGCGGTTAGATAAAACTGAAGGCGAGGGAAGCAGAAAATAAGCAATAAAATCACAAAGGCAAGAAAAAAACGCCATAAAATAAGAATGCATGAAAAAATTTGCAAAATGGCAGGAATACGAGTAAATCACTATGGGGGAAAACACTATGGGGGAAAACAACCAGCATAATAACAACAATTACGTAAAATCACGAGGATAAGGAAAACGTAATGATGTGCAAGCACGGCTGAAAATAACGTTTTTATACCCCATTCGTGTAGGAGGTGAAGTAAAAAGTTATGGGCATTTTTCGCTAGATGTTTTTAATGAGTCATATACATTGTAGCGGGTCATATGATTTAAAGGTTGCATTACACCTCAAAAAAAGTTCGCATGCAGTTTTCTGTCTTGTGAAGCCAGTTGCGTGTTACAGCGTTCAAAAATAGTAGTAGAACCAGGAAAATTTAATATATTTTTTCGGTACCACTACAGCCAATAGCAATTTTGTTCCATAGAGCGATTCCATGTAAATTGATAATCCTACTTTGGACATTATCGTAAATTTTTATTAAATTTGGTTTATTTGTAAGACGTAAAGTGGAAAAATTTAAAAAAGAATAATAATAGTTTTCAGATTTATTCAAGGCTTACAAATTTTGAAAGCAAATTTCTTCGGTTATCTTTAAAGCAGTAGTCTGCTTTAGAAGCCGAAAAAAAGCGTTTTTTTAGCAATTTTTTTTTGAAAGGGAAGGAAATGATTGCGGTAAACGGAATTTTAAGACGATAGTGTACTATATTTAAGGTTTAAAAAACAATATTTATTTTTAAAAAATATTGAAATTTTTTAAAGTTGTAAGTATTTTTCTGGAGCGCCTGGAGTCTGCACTTGTAAATCGGTGCCGGTGATGGAGGTCGTGCGATGCATCTGAAACAGTCGAACCAAATTTTTTTTTAATTTTTATAAGTTTCTTTTCTTTATAAACTAAAAAAATACCGAAGAAGTTATAAAATTCCAAATTTTTTCGAAGTTTGAAAAAAAAATTCACTTTTTTAAGAAAAAAAATTGACTTTAAGTTGCAAAACAAGTAGTTTAAATAATACTTTTGTCCAACTTTTTTAGTTCAAATAGAAGATAATTTAATACTGAAGCTAGATCACTTTGGTTTTTTTCGATCGGACATATATTCTTTTTGCTATCGCCGGCACCGTTTTCTAACACTTGTGAAAATGAAAACTCGAGAAAACGCGCTTTAAAGTCTGCCTGAGCATTCGCACCTGCTCGACGCTCGGCCACCAAAACTGCTCTAGCTTCGAAAATATGTCGAATTGGCCTCTGGAATTTTAAAGACATATTCTTGGATAGTTTTGGAAGAGATTTAAAACAAAACAAAAAAATCGATTTTTTGAAGCCTGTAAAGCAGACTACTGCCTTAACCTTTATTTTTTTTATAATTGTTTGAATAAAATATATATGATTATTTATCTACATTTTTGAAAAAAAAATTTATTTTTACCCGAAAAATTTTTGGAAAAAATTTTTTATTGTTTGGTAAAAACAATTTCCGAAAAAATAATTGTACTTGTGAAAAATTAAAAAAATTATGTATCTTTTGAGAAAATTTTAGAAAAGAAAATTGCTTTAGTTAAAAAACAAATTATTTATATTTTTGAAAAAAAAAACTTTATTTTTACGTGAAAAATTTTTGGAAAAAAATTTTCCGGGCATTTTTTAAAGTCAATTTAATAACAAAAAAAAAAAAAATAGTTTTATGTATATTTAAAAAAATATATTTTTTTTGTGAAAAATTAAAAAAAAAAAAAGAAAATTGCTTTAGCTAAAAAAAATTTCGTTTCTATTTTTGAAAAAAAAAAAAAAAATTATTTTTACGTGAAAAATTTGTGGAAAAAAATTTATTGTTTTAAAAAAAAATTTCCGAAACTGTTAATTTTTTTGTGTGAAAAACTTTTGCGCTTTATTTTTACTCAAAAACAAATATTTTTTTGTGAACAATTGTTGGAAAAAAAAGTATTTTTGGTAAACAAATTTTATATAATTTAAAAAAAAAAATTTTTTACGTTTATTTTATTTTATTTATTTAGTACAATAAAACAATTTTCTGAAAAAGTTAAATTTTTGTGTGGAAAATGTTTGCGAAAATTTTTTTAGACAATTTCATGATAAAAAATAATAAAATTATTTTATTTATTGTATATTTACAAAGCAAAATTATTTTTGTGTGAAAAATTAAAAAAAACAACATTTATTTTTTTTTTTAGAAAAATTTGCGGAAAAGTTAATTGTTTTGTGAAAAATTTGTGCGAAAATTGTTTAAAGTTAATTTAATAATGAAAAATTAGTTTTATGTATATTTAAAGAAAATATGTTTTTGTGTAAATTTTTTGGAAAAACTGTCTATTTTTACGTAAAAAATTAAAAGAAAAATATGTATTCTTATGTTAAAAAATTTTCCGCAAAACTTCAATTTTTTTTTTGTGAAAAATTTTTGCGAAAACTTTTTTTAGTCAATTTGATGATAAAAAATAAAAAAAATTGAACTTATTTATACATAAAAAAAATTATTTTTTTCGTAACAAATTTTTGAAAAAATTTATTCCTTTGTAAAAAAAAAAACTCGGAAAAAATAAGTTTTTTTGTTTTGTGTAAAATGTTTACCAAAAGAAAAGAGAAAGTTTCATAGTGGGTTTCATATAACTTTTCGGGTAATATTCAAATACGTACAGTGAGTCAGTGAAAAATCAGTGAATCAAAAAACCGTCCAACCGAAAGCCTCCGCAGCTAGGGCTGCGTTCGTTTTAGTTTATACTTTATATAATAATTTTATTGCTAATGTAGGCTTCTATAAAATAAATAATATTTCATTATACATGATTAGGCAGATACTCGAGATCATCGACACCTAAAATCTCTTTGAATGGCAATTTATAGTCGCCATATTTTCCTCATGGAGTTGTCTGCCTCCCACCGGACGCCTCCTCATGTGGCGCATCGGGTAAGCCTCGGCATCATGCAGGGTAAGTGGGAAATAAAATATCACTCGTGGACCAACGTAGGTAGGTGAAATGGTTAAAGTGTCAGTATGGCACTCCCCAAGTAGCACTAAAGCGCAGATGTCTACAGCCAACCAGAGCTGTTGATGTATTGGAGAAAGTTTATGGGATTTATGTAGAAGGACTGTCCCAGGCTGTCAAAGGAATCAGCACCCAGTGACCTATATCTTCTAGGTGCCAAACCCGGACATTTACAGACAAATTGTATGTAGCGATCGTCTAGTGACCGCTAAATACACCTACGAGTTTGGAGATTGAATGGCGTGGAGTCCCCAGGACTTTCTGAGTCCTTCATATACTATACTGGCGCCAAAAGATTTTCGAAATAACACTTGAAGGAATGGAGCTTCATTTTTTCTACGCTTTTTTGAGAAATAATTTGCGCAGTGCCCTTTTAACAACTATCAGGTGGATGCCGATGACCGGGTAGGGGTTCTCTGCGGCCAATCCAGTCCCCTTACTGGGAATCTCAACTCCCTCTATGAGAAACCTTGGAACTCAGATCAGAGAAATGTTACTTGCACGCCCAAGAGATTTTATCTCATCCTTATAGGAGCTTATTACATTCGTTATGTACCATGGCGTCGTCAGACCCTTGATCGCGGCTTGACTATCGGAGAATATGTTAATGTCTCCCTCGCTCCCGCGTCTCCTAAGCATTTTGCACACCTGCAGGATCGCAAAAACTTCTGTTTGAAAAACACTAGCAGTAATCGGCAGTTTAAAGGAGATGGATAAATTGGCTGGCTTAGAAAAAAGCCCTGATCCGACTTCCGATTTCATTTTCGAGCTGTCAGTGTAAACAGAGGTGCAAGCTTCAGTGCAGATTTTTTCTTCGTTCCAATCCTGCCTATTTGGAAAGATTAATGACCAAAATAGATAAACAAATGCTGGGAAGTGCGGATAGTTCAACCATCACCTGTAGTGTAGGAAGGCCAGTAACCTACTTACCTAAAACACAATATGCTAACGATTAGTCAAACTATCAGCTTCGGATAACAAAACCCATTCAATCCTCGACGACATTTGGCCACCATACAAGGACTAAGTGCGGAATAGGGAATGCTAAAAGACGCTCTTTATTATAACTTTCAACGGAGAATATCTCTTGCCGACAAGTGATTAACACTTTATAAGACTCTCATCATACCCGGTCTAACGTATGGCGCAGAAGCTTGGACGATGACAATATCCGTTCAGGCGTCCCTTGAAGTGTTTGAGAGAAAGATTCTGCGGAGGTTTTTTGGACCCTTGCATGTTAGCAATGGCAAGTATCGTAGGCGATGGAACAGTGAGTAGTATGCGCTTTACAACGACATAGACACAGCGCAGCGAATACAGATCCAGTGGCTACGTTGGCTGGGTCATGCCGTCCGAACGGATACAAACGCTCCGGCTCTGAAAGTATTCGATGCGGTACCAGCTGGTGGTAGTAGAGGAAGATGAAAGCATTTAAATATTAAGCGGTTTGCATTAAGGAGAAGTGATTGCCGCGCTTTGTTAAACTCGGCCAAACAAAATAATGTGGGAACAATGACAAACAATGCGGAATGAGCCGGCAATATCATTGGTCCTTGCCATAATGATATTCTTTTTCCTACGAAGTAATACAAATCGCATATGAATAAAAAGCATATCTACTTTTACTGGTTTGTTTACAAAAGCGAGAGGTACTGCATTCGAAAGAGTTACTTGCACGCTAAACAGCTGGTGGTCACTAGCGTTTGGCGTATGCTTACTGCTCCTCTATCAAAAGCACTCTTGTTATTAACAGCAACAATTCGTAATCTCACAACCAAAAAATGTTGTATAAGGAAAAATAATTTAATAAAGTTCAACGTTCCTTGCTCATTCACGCATTGGGTGCAAAAGCGGCAACAAAAGCGAGCCCAGTGATTGTGTGTAGGTGAGCCAAATGACTTGGTTGCGTTGTAGTCTGTTCACCATCGGTCACCAATTTGTGCTTGCAGGTTCCTAGTTGATGATGGCTGGCTGTTGCAAGCCAACTTGCTTCAATTTCACGTGGTTGCAAACAATATGATGTAATTAGTTGCCGGTCAACCGCTGGAGTTGCAACAAAAGCTAACTAGCAGTCATCTGACTACTACAGACTGGAGAAAAATGAGTAAGAATGAGTGAGGAAAGCAAGTGCAGAAAAAAAGCCAAGCAAAAAATAAGAAAAAATGTGCAACTGTGTGTTAGATTCTCCAAAACTCAGCTGTGTACGTTAGAAAGTTGATGGTAAGCGTGTTAATGGCTTGTGCTGGCCACCATTTACATATTAACTTATTTGTACGTGATTATACACAAGTCAACATGTTGCTTTGTTATTGTTATCGCCAGAGCCTTGTGTTGACCATGACGATGATGGCTTGGTTGCTTGGCTTGGCGACGCCATGATTAATGATCAAATAAAATATTTGCTGAGTGACGTTAATGAGAACAGCGGGAATATGAGGAGAAAAAAAGATTAACAAGAAGAAGTACATAAAAACCCTTCAGCGAACGTGTGACATAGAAGGTGAGGCGCGGCGGACTTAATGACCAGGCAGTCAGATGGCAGAAGATGAAAGAAGAAAAAAAAAAAATAAAAAAAGATCAAAGCTTCAGTAAAGAAAAATGGCGTTGAATATTCGCAATGAGCTTAGAAAATAAAACAAAAAAATTGCTTATAGGAAAATACCAAAAATATACTAAAAAATAATAAAAATATGTTAAACACTTTTTCTTAAATAAAAAAAAAAATCTTGTAAACTTATAAGGATTACTATTTTTCGTGTGACTTTTATTGCTCAATTTGCATTCATCCGAAGAATTTGAGATTTTTAGAATGATACCTAAAATGAATTAGTTGATGGAATACGCAAGATTGGCAAGTAACGGATGTGTGTGTTAAGTCTGCTGAATGGTCCTCTTGTTGCCATACATCTGAAATTAATATAATTACCTACTGTAAGGGTGGATCAATGGTCTAAGTTAGGTTTGCTGGGGTGCTTTTTCAATAAGAGTTACAGAAAAGAATTTTCTCAGGCCTATTCCTATATATCCGCGGTCGGTGCAACTTTCGAAAGTGCACAGGCTCAAATTTCCGTGCATGAAACACCAAATGATAAAAAAGCTGTGTGTATTTGTGCCATGAAAAACTCCTTTGAAAAATAAAGCCATCTGCGTTTGTGAGCCGACTTAAAACTGTAGGCACCTCTCCTTGAGAAACAAGAAAGAAGAGCTCGTTCAAATACCAAGAACCGATTGTATATACGAGGGCGGTTCAATAAGTGCCCGTGTAAGAAATGAAACACAATTTTTTCAAAAATTTGTTTTATTTCTCATAATAGACCTCTTCTAGAAAAATACACTTGTCCCAACGCTCCGGCCATTTTTTAGCCCCTCTAAAAATATATTAGGATTTGTCGAACTCTCCCAAATACGCCCCTGTCTCGGCGACGATTTCCTCGCTTGAACTATTTTTTTTCCGCGAGTCTTTTCCTTATGCTAGGAAATAAAGAAAAAAAGCAGGTACCCAGATCATGTGAATACGGGGAGTGCAGCAGCAACTCATGCAGTTTGACAACTCCGTATGAATGTGCTGGTGTGTTATCGTGGGGAAACAAAACCTTCTTTTTTGCCAAATGCGGCCGTGTCTCCTTAAATTTTTTGCGAAGGCGGTACAATAACTCACTTTAGTTGTTGTTGTTGTAGCAGTATACTCGCCTTGTCAGTGTACTGTAATCACCGGTCGTCTTCGTCTAGCTCATCTAACGGTAGGCCCAGGAAACTAGCTGTTTCGAAGGGTTGGGTCCAGAGGGAGAGAGGTGTTAGATGAGTGGGTTTCATGGGGCATGTGAAAAGGTGGTTAGTGCCGTGCGGGGTGCCTTCACATGCCGGACATATGTTTAGTATGTCGGGGTCGATTCTGGATAAGTAGAAGTTTAACCTGCTACAGTATCCAGAACGTAATTGTGCCAAGGTTACGCGGGACTCTCGGAGAAGCTGGAGCTCTTCGTCTGTAATGGGTGGTGGTTGGACTCCGATAACGGCATTCGGGGGTCGGGAGCTTAAGAAGGTCTGTCTGTACACTGTCTGATCCTGGAGTGGAGTGTCTGTTTTGTCCTGGATGTCGTCCACGTAGTTGAGGAAGTGTCTCCTGATGTGCCTGGGAGGTGGCTCAGGCTCAAGCAGGTGTCTGCATGGGTGAGGCCTACGGTGACACCCTATCAGAAACTGCTTGCCGAGCATTTTGTTATGCTCCTTTACAGGAAGCATGTGAGCTTCGTCATGCAGGTGTTGAATTGGGGACATCAGGAGACATGCTGTCGCGGTCCTAATAGCAGTATTTTGGCAGGTTTGGAGCTTCGACCGCTGCGTATCACTGGTTCCGCGCGACCAGACAGGCGCAGCATAGTTAAGAACCGGTCGGCCTATTGCTTTGAAAGTCAACAATAACATTTCTTTGTCTTGGCCCCAGGTGCTGCCGGCGAGAGACTTGAGGACCTTGTTGCGATTCTGTACTCTCGTTGCAATAGCGGTTGTGGGCGCGGAGAAATAGAGCAAGCTGTCAAAGGTGACTCCCAATATTCTGGGGTTATTTACAGTCGGTATTGGGGTATCATCGACGTGGAACTTAAGTTGCAGCTTGACCTCCTTTGTCCAGGTGGTAAAAAGGGTCGCCGTGGATTTAGTGGGAGAAAGTTTTAGGTTTCTCGCAGTGAAGAAGCGAGAAAGGCGGGCGAGGCAGTCGTTTACTTTGGTGCATAGGCCATCAATGTCATTGTCCGACGCCATTATCGTGCAGTCGTCGGCGTATGAGACCAGTGAGACTCCCTGTGGTGGTTGGGGGAGTTTCGAAATTTAGAATTTAAAAAGCAAAGGTGAGAGGACACCACCCTGCGGTACTCCCTGCTTTATTTTTCTCCGTTTTGAAGTTTGGTCTCGAAATATCACCGACGAGTGACGACCACTCAGGTAGTTCGCGGTCCACCTCTTCAGCCCTGGCGGGAGTGTCGACTGTAAAATGTCATCTAGTAGCGTGGCGTGGCTGACTGTATCGAAAGCCTTTTGTAGATCCAACGCTACTAGGACAGTCCTCTCGCAGGGGCGGTTTTGGTTTAGTCCACGGTTTACCTGGGTGTTTATGACGGTGAGTGCGGTGGTGGTGCTGTTCACTCTTCGGAAACCATGCTGGTGTGAGGCTGAAATCAGGTGTTCTGTGAGGAGTGAGAGAAGAAGGGCTTCAAGCGTCTTCACTACTGGGGAAAGGAGAGTTATCGGACGATAAAACTCCCCTTGGTTGGCGGGTTTCCTAGCCTTCAGTAGTGGGACCACTTTCTCTAATTTCCACTTATCTGGAATGATGAGAGTGGCCATAGGCAGGTTGAAGACCTTGGTGAGGAATTCTACTCCCAATGGACCCAGCTTTTTCAACATCAGCAAGTTTAGTCCGTCAGGGCCAATGGCTTTAGATGGTTTCACATGTTTGATGGCCCCCTGAACCTCGCCTCACTTTAGTATTGTTCAGTGATTGTTCATTCCTTTTCTTAAAAATCCATGAGGATGACGCCGTTTGCATCCCAAAAACTCGTCGTCATGACCTCTCCGGCTGATGAGACTGTCTACGCTAATTGCCGAATTATTCAAACACACACCGAGACATAAAATTGTAAAGATACAAATTTTTTTAATTTTTCAATTTCAATTTTATTTTATTCTTATATTTTATAGGTTAGGTTAAAAGGTCGTCCGGTCGACCCACAAATGGCCTCTTTTACTTTGCGACTTTCGTTTGTCGATCAGCGGAAGTCATGTCGTGATCAAATTCGTTTAACCAATATGTAACTGTGACCATAGATGGCGCAGCGCTTTGCTTTTATCTCCTCGAATTTTTTCCCAAAACAGAAAGCGAATTACCGACCGATATTGCACTTTTTCCATCTTAGCGAATATCGCGAAACTCGTTTTATTCGAATAGCTGCCAAATCCAAACTAACCTATCAATCAGCTTGAAATTTCTTTTAGTGTCATTTGATAGATGACAGCACACGCTGCTAACACCAATTTCCCTCAGGAATGCCCTCAGTCATCAAACACGAGTACTTATTTAACCACCCTCGTACTCTTCGTTTTTTTAAGTATCCATCTATGGCTATGAAGTTCATAATTTCGCCAACAGGGGGAGCCAACTAAATGTGCGCAAAGTGATTGCGTCTGATAGGAAGACAATGACAATAAAAATAACGAATGCAGCAACAATGCCAATCAAAGATAATGCTATGAATTTCCCAAAACGAAACGATATAAATATGTATATGTACATATGTGAAGATTAGATTGCCCGAGCGGACGTTATCGATGCCAAAAACAAAAAGACAAAAAGCTCACCGGGCTCAATGCCATCGATGCCCATTTGCGATTGAGTTTCCTTGAATGAAGTGTGTAATGGCCATAAATGAAAAAACAAATAACAGTAATAATAAATAACACTCGACGGTCTCTGTTTGCTTATGTTTTTCGCTAGTAAATATGGCATTTATTTCTTAAATCTCTTCTCCGTTGTTTTCGTCTGCAGTTGAGTGTTTATTACTCTGTTAGGGATTACTGTGAAGGATTGGTGATTATTTGTCCATTTGTACTAATAAACGTACGCTAATTTTCTTGAATGGCTCACTGGTTGGAGTTGATGTGCCAGTGAAAAAAAAAAAACAAAAAGGGTGCGCATTTATTTCGATACAAACTCGTAATTAATGAGCCCGCGTGCTTGTGTGGCCCAGGGATGTGCATGTATTGGCCAAAGTACGGGAAAATGATTTTGTTGGCAGTGAAAAGATAAAACAAGGCAGCAGAGAGATAATTGAAGACAGTTGGGGATTAAACGGAAAGAGTGTAATTAATATGTGTGTTCAATTTACTGTGTTATACGAGAGAGAGATCTCGTCTGCTTAATGTACACGATTTTGATTTTAAGTGCATTCGATATCGAGCAGTGAGGCCGATGACCTCCTCAACTCATAATGATTTGGTAACTGGGCAAAAGATACTAGACAATTTTGCTAGTTTTTGGTGAATAATAAAATTGAAAATAGGAGTAGAGCTACAAATATCGGTTGCTTTATAAAAAAAGATAAATAAATAAAAAGGATTAATAAAACTAAAAAAAATTGAAAATAATCTTCAACATTTTCAAAGGTTTTCAAATAACAAAAATTCTGAGAGAATTATTCAAACACACACCGAGAGACCAAAAATTTAAAGATACACATTTTTTCATTTCTCAATTTCAATTTTATTTCATTATTATTTTTTATAGGTTATGTTAAAAGGCCACCTTTGCGTGTCGCCTACTTGGACAAAAAATTTAAATTTGTCTGCTGTGATACTATTCAGGGGAAGGGGAGGGGAACAGGATAAGGAGAAGGGACCAGACAGATGAAGAAAGGGAAGAGGAGGCTTGTACTAGAGGATGACGACCAACAGTGGCGATTTATCGCTTCAAGCTACTGATGATATTCACCAGGTGTGTGATATTTAAACGACTAATTTCTAACGCACAAACAACGAGCCTAAGGCCCTAATTGCCGCTTGGCTGTCGGAATAGATATTTACCTCTTTTACAGTAATCAACCAATTCACTGCTTCCTTAATTGGGGCTACTTCCGCTTGGAAAACACTACAGTGGTCCGGTAGCCTAAATTTGAGCTTGCTGGGGAGCTCCTCGCAGAATACTCCCCCATCAACTCTTCTGTCCAACTTCGCGCCATCCGTAAACATGTTTGCCATACCTCCCAATCTTACGCTCCGCCCACTCTTTCCTTAAAGGAATATGAATGGAAAAATTTCCGCTCGGACCTAGCGAGGGTTTACAATGATCCAGTATAATGGGGATGAACTCAAGGTTGTTAAGAATGCTAGAGTGTCCGCAGCTTAAGTTTAGCTTATGACCCGAACACCTCAATCTGCTTGAGGCGCATGCAGCAGCAGTTTTTCCTGCAATCTCCAAGGTTGCCTCATTCATCATAGCGTTGAGTGCTAGAGTAGAAGTGGTTCTAGCATTGGACCCTCTTCAGCTTCTTAGCAGGTGGCATCCTTTCCAGAGAGTTCCACCAGACAAGAACTCCGTACAGTAAAATTGGCTTTATAATTGTGTTATAAAGCTGAAAGGTAACTTTAGGTGAGAAGCCCCATCTTTTGCCGATAACGCCGCCACAACCATACAAGTTGACTGTTGTCTTCCTAATGCTCTCCTCACTGTTGGACTTTCACGTTAGCCTTCTTTCAAGGATAAGTCCCAAGTACCTAACCCTGTCAGAGAGCTCCCTGCTATTTAGAGAGAAACATTCTAGGTATTTTATATTGTCTAGTAAATAAGACGAGCCTTGTATTCAGAGAATTTATCGAGAGACCTCAATTATATTTTATAAGTATTATTTTATTTAATGAAGGAGCACTTTTCTTGGTAACTAAACCTTGACGACGGGTGCAAGGGCTTCCCTACATCTGTGAAGGGCTGAGCTGGATCATCGGTTTGCTTCGTCATAACTTCAGCGCCATCCATGTTGGAGAGGTCAGCCTGGAGAAGGCAGTCCAATATGAGTACATGACAGGGTGCGGGATGGTCACTAAACATTCCGCAATCCGTGATATCACATGTAGGCTTTTTTGTAGTCGGCTGTAACAGATCGTGTTTTAGCGTTGCACTTCACTGATATCCGTTCACCTCAGTGAGTAATTGTAGGCTTATTGTGCTATTGGCGGCTATGGCACAGCGGAGGATGAACCGCGCTGCACTGATACATAAGCGGGACAAGCGCCTGGGTAAACATATTTTACCAGAGAAGGTAATAAAATTCTACTAAAATTTATTGAGAAAATTGGGCTCAGAGAAATACTCTTAATCGATGAAGGTGGCACAATAAATATTACAGGTCGTTGTGCTATATCTCCTTGAGAATAATATTGGTTTTCCAGTTCATCTTCAACAGAAATAACTTGACTTACTTCAACGTTTCAAAGAAAACCTTTTGTATTATTTAAAAGATGGGATTTTTGTTGAAAAATAAAATATTTTTCTCCAAAAAGACAACAAAATTTTTGTTGAAAGTTTTTGGCTCAGACAATTCTTCCAGTTGGACACACCAAATGAAGTCAATTCCTTCTCCCAGGTGGAAAAGAATCTTTCTAACGTAGAGCAGGTCTTCATTTGCCTCTGCTACCAAATTCAGATATCACAGGATTTAAACAATTCCCTTTCATGCGGTTAAATGCAGCTTTAAAATCGAAATCAAAAATACGGTGTATGCCGTTTCTCCTTTCAAGGGTATTTTCCAAGATTTGGCGTATTGTGACTAATTTCTCGATGGTGGACTTTCCAGGTCTAAGTTCACACTGATGAGATCTAATATATTGGTTGATGTTGGGCTGAAGCCTTTCACGCAATACGCTGGCTAGGATCTTATACGCGACATTTAGAAGTCTGATTCCGCGATAATTGGCACAGATTGCAGGATCTCCCTTCTTATGGATTGGGCAGCGCAGCTCTGCTCAAAATAATATCCATATCTCTCCTCCTAATGACTTTTCAATTACTAGCTGAGTTGGATATCTTTAATACGTTTCCACTTTACAGTATTTTTTTAGCCAATTTTACGCTAAAGTTTTTGAAATAGGAAGGATTAAAGAACATACGAGTATGCACGTATTATTTTCCTTTAGACTAAGACACGTGCTTCACTTATGTATTTCCTTTATTTTTTTTTTTTTGTGCACTCTCTGTTCTGCTTTAATTTTTTTTGCTGAGAAGTGTCTTTGAACTCCCATGTGGAATTTTAGCTCAACGCGCTCACGCACGTAAGCCCTATTATTTGTCCCAATATCCCTAAATTCCTTATTGAAATTTATTGCGCAAAAACGCATATAAAGCAAGTGGATTGACAAGGAAAATTAAGGAGAAAAAAAGTAAAGAAAGTATAAAAAAATAAGCAAAAAGTAACAAAAAGTACAAAAAAAGTCAAAAAAGTGTAAAGAAAACTTTGTTGATAATAAAGCAAATCGTTTCCTGAATGCAGCTTAACATCTGGTACATAAGCAAAAAGTATTAAACTGCATATTTATGTACGAGTAAGTGGGCACAGTCGGAAGCACATCCATACAAATATATTTACTTCCATTTCTGCTTATTTATTAGGGGAAGGCAGAAGATACACTACAGAGGGCGCAACAGTTATAGGGATTAGAAAATTTGTATATTTGGAATTGAAGACGTCACAAGAAAGCAAATATTTGTGAAGTCCAGCTAGAAATTTGGAGAAATGTATGATGACGTAATACAAGATTGCCAATGCAGAGATAAGAGCGATAGTAATGAGCAAAAGAAGCAAGAGAAAGAAAATAATTGAAGAAAAAAATCAGGAAAACGAGGAGAAAAAATTAAATTGTTAGCAAAGCACCATCAAAGAGCTTTGCGTTTTTGTTGTCTTGGCACTTGTGACAATTTATGACGCTAATGGGCTTGTAAGCCCATGTGTACATAATTTTGAAAGTGATTATTATTCATTTGACATCACGTGACCTAAATCTATGTATGTTCATTAAAAATTGTATGTGATGAAGCACCGCGCACAGTGTTTGCTTTTTCAACAGTTCATGTTTTGTTACTTAAGAAAATGGCCCAGGTTAGGTTAGGTTTTTAGGCTTAGAGTGCCAAACTTACTTAGATAATGTAAAGGGTCCGGCACTCGAAGTGTAACCAATTAAAAAGGCCGTTCACTTAGTTTGGAAAATTACTTTTATTCAATTAAAAGTAAAAAATGTGTGAAAATGATACAACATTAAGAACCAATTTATTTGAGCTCGATATGACCACCTTTTCCTTGACTATGGCCTTGAGACGATCTAGCAACGAATGGCAAGCTGCCTGAATGCCACTTGCAGGTATTTTGGCCCACTCGCTGACAATGGCTTTTTTCAGCGCCTCGAGGCTGGTGAATCTTTTAGTTCCGACTTTGCTCTCCACGATGGCCTAAGAGACTATCGCATTCGCGTCTGGTGAATTTAAGAGCCATTGTGTGGACGTTATGAAGTTCGGAGCATTGTTTTTTAGCCATTCTTGGTTCACTCGAGCTTTGTGAGACAGTGCTGAGTCCTGTTGAAACGACCATGGCCTACCACCGAAATGTTTGCCTGCCCACGGCTTCATTTACATTGACGCCAGGCTCGATGAAAACGATTGGAGAGCGCCCATCTGCGATTACAGCGGCCCAACCCATTACTTGTGGCGGGTGCTACCTCCTGGTGGCCAATCGATGACTCAAATTCTCCTATAAACGGTCGGTCAAATAAACCCTATCGATTTAGGAATTTACGAATTGCTCTTGTCAGAAAATACAATGTTCGGAAATTGATCGCTTTCGGCTAAGCGAAGCTACTCCATCGTTTTCTCAAGTCTGACTTGTTGCTGCTTTGGTATGAGATCATGTACCTTTTGGGTCTTGTAAGGCTTGAAATTAAAATAATTTTTCAGTATGCCGCGAATGTTACGGTCAGACATTTTCAGTTCTTTCGGCATTTGATTGGCCCTTCGTCGCGGACTCCGCTCAAGAGGCTTCTTCAAGTCACTTCTTCTTTTTGATGGTTCACCTGACAGTCTTACAGTCTTTTGATGACCATCTCCATGACGTTTCGCGATGCTACCAGTATCATTGTAACGAGTAATGGTGCGATAAATAAAAACTTTGTTTACTTTAAGGTGCTCGAGCTCACGAACAATCGCTGGTTGCGATTTTCCAGCCATCTCCATTACTGATTTTCTTTTTTCGTGTTTACTCTCGACAAAATGCCTCTGCGTGCTTGTAAACAATACTCTGGACTATCATTTAGCCAACTAACAGACAGCTGATACCCGAGCACTAGCTGCGTGAGCGGTCTGAAGTTGGTTACACTTCAAGTGCCGGAGCCTATAGGTCACTTTTGGTAACACTATGCAACACGGGAACTTTACTGTTAGTTTCCATGGAACTAATTGGACTTTCTTATAAAGCGTAGGATAGGTTTTATTACGGATAGTTCCGTAAGAGAGTCAAATATCATCCATCACATCAACCTTGCTCTACTCCTAGATAAGGCTGAACAATTACAAAAGAAGTGTTCCACTGTTTCTTCCTCTTCCTCGTCTCTACAGAAATCATGTAAAAATATTCCTAGCCTAGAACAGTGTACCCGACAGCCAATGACCGGTGACACAAGCCACCACTTTGGAGATATTATATTTTGAGCGGTTAAGCAACTCTACTGGTCTTCTCTTATCGAATGGAGGTTATGACTCCTAAAATAGCAGATATAAACCGGATGGAAGCTTTTGAAATGTGAATATACAGACGTATGCTTAAAATTCCATGGATTGACCGCGTTTCCAACAGCGAAGTTCTTAGCTAAATGTACCGAAGTAGGCAGATTCTTATGACGGTAAAACGAAGGAAGGCGGCTTATCTAGGACATATTCTACGAAACGAAAAGAACAAATTGCTACAATTTATCCTGGAAGGGAATATCGAATCAAAACGTGGGATGAGGAGGAAACAGATTCATGGCTGTAAAATATTAGGCGTAGGACGGAAATCGGCAATATCAGAGAGCTATGAAATGTTGCAAGAAGCTATGAAATGTTTTTAAGGCCCTCGCCTCATTTGAAATGGTGTTTTATGGGTGTTTTTTAAAAGCATGTAAAACGGAAACGAAAAAAGATTTTTTATTTTTGTTTTCAGTATTTTATTACTTGACCAAAGATGAAAAACCGTTTTTTGGCTTTTAAAGGTCCGAAAAAAATACTAAAAAAATGTTTTCTAAATAATCATAGTTCAGACGACATACATTTTACGTCATATAAATTTTATTTCATCAAAATCGGTGAAGTAGCACCGGCTATATCGATGTCCATTGTTCATGTGATAAAGACTGAAGGTACCACCAAATCAACAGCTACATTTTGTACATTAGAAGGTAGAAAATAGGAAGAAAGGAAAAGGACGAACTATGTTGCACAGCCGACATGCAGTTGGTGCTTGAAGTGAACGACGATGGTGTGAATGGAACAACTTTTCCTCATTTCATTTTATGCTGACATCCGAATGTTCATGGCGAAAGCGAAGAAAAAGCAAATCAGCTGGTCTATTAGTACCACCTTTAATACTGATTTCTTCTGTCGCTTGAAACATACTCAATGTTTAAAATGTTGGTACAGAGTTTTTAGAGTGTAATATCTCCGGTCAAGGCAAATTGAGTAGTACAGGTGGCGTCATTAAGAAACAGTTACTTTACTCCTACGTCAGCTCCCTTCGCAATACAAAACAAACAAACAAAAGTTGGAGAAATTGTGAAAATTCAGTGAATGGTTTGGTCAAAATTGTGATTTGCGAGATTAAAAATAAACAAACTCATGAAAACGAAGTGTCGCGTATTAAATTGTTAAAGCCCAAATGAATATAAAGCCTTCAAATGCAGTTTTTTGTGATTTTATGCGGAAGACGCCGTGGCTAGAAAGTGTGTGTGTATGCGTATACTCTCTTGTGTTTGATTGTTTCCAATGCTTTCGCCTACTCTTCTTCTTCAAATACAAATAATTCCCCTTCCTTTTGTTTGTTTATTGATGGACTAAGGCCCCATACAGCAATATCGATCAAACTACCGCCGTGTAACACCAATGCATCAGAGAGGGTGATAGACCCCAAGTAACGCCCAGCATTATTTTACATGCGTACAACGCGTTACGGGCGTTTTTCACACTTTCCTCAACATTGTGCTTCCACAGCAATTTACTATCTAGTATTACTCCGAGGTACCTTGCATGATCTGTGAGAAGTAGTTCGTTGTTGCCTAGCTTCGGAAGGTTCCACGTCGGGACCTTGTACTTCCTGGTAAAAAGTACCATGTCCGTTTTTCCGGCGTTTAGATGCGCGAGATGTCCATTGGTGTACCGTTTAAAGTGTGTTATTCATCACATTACTGATGGTGTCCAGGTACTCTCCCGTAACTACTATAGCTATGTCATCGGCATATGCCACTTGTTTTGGGGCCCCTTCGTCAAGTTTCTTAAGTATTTCATTTGCTACAAGTAACCGTAATAGCGGCGATAGTACCCCACCTTGCGGAGTGCCTCTGCATGCATATTTCTTTCCATTCCGCTGTTATCTTACTGCTAGCTAATAGCTGCCTTATCCATAGATAAATCACGGGTTGCTCATTAAGTGACTCTATGCTATTTAAAATAGCATCTTTCGTCACGTTGTTAAATGCCCCAGGTATATCTAGAAATACTCCTGGAGCATACTACTCATATTTTAACGCCTTTTCTATGCTTAGTACAAGTGAGTGAAGTGCAGTTTCAGTAGATCTGCCTTTAGTGTAAGCGTGCTGCGCCTTGGATAATACGTCCGGCACAATTGTGTCTCTAATGTATGTGTCTAGAATCTTCCCTAACGTTTTCAGGAGAAATGAGGTCAGACTAATGGGCCTGTACTCCTTCGAGTAGAGTGGGTGGTTTTTTCCAGCTTTTGGAATAAACACATCTCTCGCTTCTCTCCACAATACAGGAACATAGCCGAACCTCAAGCATCCCCTGAATATCGTTTTTAACCATTGTACAACAAGATGGCTTACTTATGGAGCATGGCTGGGAAGATTCCATCCAGTCCTGGCGATTTATATTGGTCGAAACTTTGTATAGCCCATTCTATCTTATTGGTCGTAATTATGTTCGATGGGATGTCTTGGTTCGAGATCTGTAGTGTCCGCACACCCTGGAAAATGTGTGCTGACCAGGTCTTCTAGAGAGTCCTCACAGCTGTCAGCCCACTCCCCGTTAATTTTTCGTATTGTTCTTGGCATAAACGGATTATTGAATAACAGTTTCCTAAGTCTAGCCATTTCGTTAGTGTCTTCGATACTGCTACAGAAGTCTTTCCAAAATTCTCTCTTGGCTTTACGTATCTCTTTATTGTATACTTTTAGTAGATCCTTGTACTCCTTTCAACAGAACTCATTGTCAGCAACTTTGGCTAACCTATAGAATTCATGTACCCTACGCCTTTGTGCTCCTAATTCCTTGTTCCACCAAGGAGGATTCACCTTGCGTCTATTCCGTGTTGGGGGGCAGGATGGCTAGCTACTATTGGTTATGTTCTCAGGCACTCACTAATCGTAGTTAAAAGTTGCACTAACAAAATTGCCAGCATAGGTGGCATTCTGTCTCATAATCGACTGTCGTGTAAAAAAAAAAAGCACAAAATCCACTCACTACATAGTTGTAGCGTTATATGTGTGTATGTGTGCAACATTAATATGTACCTACATAAATAAGTGCAACAAAAAGTTGTTATCGTGCAAATGCGCTTTTCACACTACGATGGCATTTTGGCGTAAATCGGTATTTTGTTCATTTTCCCTTTCTCCAAACCACTCAAGTGCGATTTGATTTATTTTAACGCAAATGCGCAAATCAAGCGCAGAACGGTGCAATGTACATATACACCCAACAACAAAAAAAAGTTGCCACTAAATAATTTTAATAATCGCCGTGTTATTAGAGCTACAGTTGGGGTATATCGATGTTGACAGGCTCTACTCACAGAAATTGAGAAAATATGCATCTGTATAGAGGGCAATTGACAGTATCGTGGTTTCCTTCCTCATTTCGAGGAAAGTAAGATCTGATAATGCTGCCAAGCCATAAATAGCAACAAACAGCCAATCTTGGAGAAAAAAATGTTAAAAGGAGGCTTTGATATTTCACTCTACAAAAGTTTATACCGAAATTGCCACCAAGAGTAAGTTTCAAAAGTATTAAACTTTTACAAAATGTGTTAAGTTTACTGCTCATGATACTTAAGCCCACAAGTAAACCAGGTTTCAAAAGAATTGACGAAAATGTTCAAGATACTTAGATCAAATAACATGAAATCATTTAGAAGAACATTTTAACGATCTAACGAACTTTGATTCGACTTAACACAAAAAAACAAAAAAAAAAAAAATCGACCCTGCAGTGATTACTTAGTATAGTTTCAAATATTAATGAGAAAAATAACAAAAAAATCTGAAGGGGGCTTTTCAAAAAGAACGAAAATAAATTTTTTACACAAAAAAATTTAACACCAAAATTAAGTTTTTTCCCCTAAAGTAATATTTGTGAACTATTTGTTTTATTCTAAATTCAAATAAAAAAAAAAAAAACATTATTTATAAAAGGCCTCAAAGGAACCAATGAACAAAAAAATTTTAACACAAGAAAAAAGTTTTTTTCCCCAAAAACCAAAATTTTTCAAACATTTGTTTTATTATAAATTCAAATAAAAAAAAATATTTATAAAAATACTCAAAGCAACCAAAGATATTTCACATTAAAGAACGATATATCAAAATTTTAAACATTACATAAATTGCAAGGCGAATCTATTAAAGGTAGTATCGGTAGACCAGCTGTTTTATTATTTTCTTTCTTCCGCCGTGTACATTGAGATATCAGCATAAAATGAAATCACGAAAAGCCGTTCCATGGGCACCATCATCTTATGCTTCTAGCTACAACATGCAGTTGGGCTGGGTCCCATATTTCGTCCTTTTCTTTTTTACTTTCTGTTGTCGCGACATTTCTGCTGTGAAAGTGCATTATTGTTTTTGTTTTTCTATGGGTTGGCAGCTAAGTAATTCCGGATTTTTTTTTAGAAAATCAAAGACAAGTTTTTCGTGGAACTAAATAACTTTACTCTGTAATGTATTGCCCATTTTGATCAATGACCTTTTGCCATCTTTCAGGCAGCATCATAATTCCACTTCATAAAACTTCTAGTTTTTAATAGAAAAAAACTGAATCAGGTATGATTTGACATCATCATTATTATTGAAATTTTTACCATTCAAGGAGTTTTGTAAAGATCGAAACAAAAAGTAATCCGATGGTGCAAGGTCAGGATATGGTGGATGTGGCAAAACATCCCAACCAAGCTCCAATAATTTTTGCCGAATGACCAAAGATGTGTGTGGCCTTGCATTGTCCCGATGGAATACAATACTTTTTCGATTTGTCAATTCGGGCCGCTTTTCTTCAACGGCATTGTTTAATTTCGTTAGTTGCTCAATGTAGACATCAGAATTGATCGTTCTGTGGGGTGGTAAGAGTTCAAAGTAGAAAGTTCCTTTGTAGAAAGTTCCTCCAAACTGTCAACAAAACCTTATTTTGATGAATATCAGCTTTTTATATTGTTTGAGTTGGTTCAGCTGGCCTGCTCCACGATCTTTTCCGCTTGATATTGTTGTAAATAACCCATTTTTAATCGCCAGTTATCAGTCCTTTCATTACGTTTCTTTTGCAAGTCGCAGCTGTTAATGCGTTTATTTCAGTTCGTGAGGAACTCATGTATCGAGTTTTTGAACATAGTCAAGCTGTTTTCAGTGATTTTCAATGCATGTAGTGACACATGAAGCTTCTCTGCAATCTTACGTGTTGTACTGTGACGATCCGAATCGATTATTACTTTGATTAGGGCGACATAGTCTTCGAATGGACGACCTGAGGGTTTTTCATCTTTGAGTGAAAAATCACCAGAACGAAATTTGGCAAAAAAATGTTGACTTCGTCACCATAAACAGCACATAACTTTTTATGAGTTTGCGATGCGGTTTTCCCTTTGCAGAAATAAAAAAGCAAAATATGACGAAAGTGTTCCTTTTGATTTTCTATTTTTCAACGAACGCCAAACGAAAACTATGCAGCCGATCAAAAAACTTTTTTTACTGATTGACAGCTGAATTGCCAACTATCAAACAAAGTGTTTTACATTTGTACATTTGTACTACGTCTTCAAACCTAAATATTCAACTGAAGCCATCTATGAGTGAAATCCGCAATTACCTAGTTGCCAACCCCATTGATTTCAATAAGATGCTCGTTTTTACTAGATATTGCGAAAAATTGTATTTAAAAAGTATCCATGTAATGGTAAGAGTTCGAGACAGAACAAACAACTAAACCCCAACATAGTTATTAGTTTTCACCAGGTGACGAAACAAGTAGAGTAGCTACTAAAATCGTTTGTCTGAGACAGAGCAGGTAACTGAGTTGAAGCATAAAAGCCTATTTGTCTTATCACTTTACACAATTGAGAAAAAAAGTAGTATCACCAACTTTAATGAATACGCCTTGACAAATTTCAAAATTATTAAATCTTTTTCAAAATATTCTTCAGTTTACATCTTATTATACTCAGGCCTATGAATAAACCAGTTTTCAGCAGAATTAATGACAATGTCCTAGAGCATCGCTCTATTGGCTCGCTCTATTTCAACGAACTTTGATTAGACTTAAAAACAAAATATATCGGAAACACCCTGTAAAGCAGCACCTCTATCTCTATGTTAGCTTCACATTCTGTGGTGGACCATAGCTTCATCAACAATCCTCCTCCAATTCAGTCTCTCTCTTGCCTCATTTCTCCAATTACGAACGTTCTTCGCTTTTAAGTCTGCTTCTACGTCATCAAGCCATCTCTTTCTTGGTCGGTCTCCTTCCTCCAATTGGACGCAAAGTAAACACCCTTCTTTGGATTCTTTCGTTGGGCATTCTTATAATGTGACCAATGCATCGAATCCGCTGCGATTTAATAAAACGTATTACATTTTCACCAACAATTAGGTTTTAAATTTCGTTGATGTAGCGGATGCGATACGTGCCGTTTTCAAGCCGAATAGGACCTCAGGTTTTTCTCATTATGGTTCTTTCAAATTACAATAACTGGTTTATATAATTAACTTTCAGTGTCCAGATTTCAGCATCATAAGTAAGAACCGGACGTATCAAAGTTCTATACATCTTGAGTTTCTGCATTCATGATAAAACCTTTGATCTGAACAATTTTGTAGCGCATTTAACGCAAGTAGCACGTGGCCGATTAAAATATTCTAGAAAAAATTGCTCGCTAAATTGTACTCCAAGTCCCTGGAGACAGAAATTATATCTGAAATTTACTTATTTTTAACATCTCTGGTAGATTAAGTTAAGTTAGGTTAGCCAGGTTGCTTCTCTAAGAGGCTCTAAGACCCATTGTGGTACCTGCATTTGATTTCCATCCCCGAAATAAGTTGCGTAAACCACTTAGATCTTTTTAAGAAGTTGGGACTAGTTACCTTGGTGAGACATTTTGCAAATTCCCCAGGTCTTCAAAGAAATAATCGCCAAGATATTTGGCACGGCGTACTTGAAGTGCAGGACATTCACAAAGTAGTTGTTGTACCGACTAAATTTCTTCTTCAACTTCACAGCTCCAGCAGAAGTCTCTGTGACGTTCACCCATTCCACTGGTTAGGGAGCCAATAGTACAGTATGACCCGTTAAAACACCTGTGAGGACGCTTTTAGTTGATCTGTTGAATCTAAGCAAACATTTTGTCCTTTTAAGATTCAGTTTTGATCAGAGACTTTTCAGTCAGTAGTCAGTGTCCACCTTCTATTGGTATCCGCGATTACGCTCAGATCAATCGCAGAGTACAGTTCATTTAGAGGAACGCTTGCGGCCTCTACCACTCTCTTCAGGAGGTTAAACTCGAAAATGTCAGAAACATAATCAAAGGTGCCGTCACACTAGTGGCATGTGGGGTATGCTTCCACTATCCCTAATACATTCCACCCTTCTCGCCTGATTCCGCCCTAGGACTGCTGAAAGGATCTCATTAAATTGTTAAAGTTCCCCTCCTAATTGCGTATTGGGGTTATGCGCTATCGATAGCTTCCACTGCTTTGTGACTAATGGCTCATCAGAGAGTTGCAATATCGTTACTCGATATCGACTTGTCGTCTGTTTGGGTTCGTCTTGAGGCTTTACCTCACGCGTTCATGCAAAGTGCCAAGCCTTTCTTGGCACGCTCACGCGCACTCCACTGCAGAGTGGCTGGCGATCCGAAAAAGTGTGGTGTTGTGTTGTTGGATAACTGAGAGAGACTTCCTGCATTCTTTAACAAATATTGAATTGATGTGCGCCGAGGCCAGTGTCTAGATCACTGCTTGACTATGAGCAAAAATGGTAAGGTTTGACGGGGGTAAATTGATTAGTCTTATCGTTTTTGCTGCTTACTTTATAGCGTAGATTTCACCTTGGACGACGCTACACCGGCTGGGAAGTCTAAACGAGTAATTTAAGGTGATAAAGTCTTAAAAGAAAGACTGTGTCGATATTGGTTTATCAAATGCAGTTCTGGAGATTTTTCACTTAAAGATGAGCCACGTTCAGGACGGCCAAGTGATATCGATGAACACGTTATCAAGGCTTTAATCGAATTGGATCATCAAGTAACGTTGCGAGAGTTTGGAGAGAAGTTAAATATACCAAAATCAACCATTCGTTATCATATAAAGAGTCTTGGACTGGTAAAAAAGCTTGATATTTGGGTACCACGTGAACTCAAAGAAATTCATTGAACAAACCGAATCAATGCTTATGATATGCATCTTAAACGCAATGAAGTCGATCCGTTTTTGAAGTGTATTATCACTGGTGATGATAAATGGATTGTTTACAATAACGTCAATCGAGAACGATCATGGTCCAAGCATGATGAAGCGCCACAAACCACTTCACAGGCTGATATTCACCAAAAGAAGATTATGCTGTCAGTTTGGTGTGGGACTGGAAGGGTGTGGTATATTTTGAGCTGCTTCAGAGGAACTAAACGATTAATTCGGATGTCTACTGCCAACAATTGGACAAATTGAATACAGCCAGCCATCAACGCGAAGCGACCAGAATTGATCAATCGTAAGGGTGTCATATTTCATCAGGACAGCGCTAGACCGCATACATCTTTGGTCACTCGCCGAAAACTGAGAGAGCTTGGCTGGGAACTTTTGATGCATCCAGCATATAGCCCTGACCTTGCACCGTCAGACTACCATTTGTTTCGGTCTTTGCAGAACTCCTTAAATGGTAAAACTTTCGGCAATGACGAGGTTCAGTGTTTTGCAAATAAAGGCCAGAAGTTCTATGAGCGCGGAATAATAATGAATTTGTCGGAAAGATGGCAAAAGGTTATCGAACAAAATGGAAAATAAATTAAATTTCATTTTAAGTTTTAATAAAAATGAATTTACTTTCTTTTGAAAAATAGGCAATTTCTTTTCGGACAACACAATACATATTTTGGTCCAGAGAAACTTAGAACTGAGGGTTTAAACATAAATCTTAATATAATTTAAAATGCGGGTTTTCCTCCTTATTTCGGTATTCTAACAGAAAACTAATTTTTTATATGGTTTAAATTGCTTATAAGCCCTGATTATAGTATGCCGAAAAATTTCACTTATAATTTGCTCTTTCAATTGTAAACCTAAATTTCCCCCAAGTAGCCATGTGACAAATTCTTGTCGCTGGGTGTATGTGAATAAAAGTGCCGCTGTAACACTTTAGCACACTTCCTCTGTGCGCCATACTTGAATTGTGGAGTGCCATAAACTCGTATGTAGTCACATTTGGCAAATCCACTATATGGTTGAGCAAGGAAAATTTCATTTGCCAAGCAATTTTGTGCTCACTCACTTACTCACTCATTCATTCGCAAACTCTTTTGAGTGAATAAAAATGAAAAAAATGAGAAAATGAAATTCTATTACTTTATTTCAACTGCGACAATTTACTTTTACCACTGTTCCAATTGCTATGACACTGATGTTGTTGTTGCTGCTGCTGCTGGTGCATGCAACAAAGTGATTTTTCAAATGTTGATTGATGCACTGCGATCAGCAGCAAGCGACGATATCCAAAAGACTTTTCGTTTTGTGCAGCAATTCTTTGACAGTTTCAAAAGCATTTGAGAAGAACAAAAAAAAAAAAACAAACACGGAAAAAATAAAATTAAAAAAGAAATAAAAGAAAGAAAAAAAAAACGCTTGTCGAAAATGTCTTTTGACGTAATTCCAAGGAAAAAGAAATGTAGAAAAAGTCTCAATAATAATGCTGCAAAAATTTACAAGGAAGCTGCAGACGCATAGAGTTGAGGAGCTGAGAGAAAAATGCGTTAAGGACGTGTCAGCATCTCGAGCAGGCAGTTCATCAGCGCAGCCAGCAATCATTTGTGCTCGAATGAGCTGCACAAATGTTGAAGGGATTTGTGCATATATAAATATGCGTATGAATGTATGTGTGTGCAACCATTTTCTCGCCAGAAAATTGGCGGATTTCCTTACGTATGTAATAAATATATGCGTGCACGTACATATATCCGTGGCATAAAAACAAACAGACTACACAAAAGAATCTGAGTACACATTTCTCACATTTCACATCTACACAAATCATATTCTATAAACATATCCTGATTACACACACACACACACACTCACACTTAAACCAACTCTCATTCCATTTCTCAGCTCTGATGCAATCCTCACTGCTCAGTCATCATTGCACGTTACTACGTTTTCCTTTTCGTTCTGTTTATATTTTAATCAAAAACCACTTTGCGCTATTGTGGGAAATTTATGCGATTTTCTCTTGTGTGATTGAAATCGAATGAAAACAGCTCGCGTTGAAATGAGAATATTTTATTTCGATTAGGAAAAAGCGGAAAATTTCGCTGAAGCAAATTCTGAGAAAAGCATTTCAGTTGTGCTTTATTGGAGCGTAACTATACTCCGAGTTTGAAATAAGGACTCGAGAAGGCTTATGCTTTTGGTTGGCATCACTGTGGTTGCTCTTCAAAGCCATGCTTAAAAGCATATGGTACTCGAAGCAGCTAACTGCGAGAACAAAGCTGAGGATTTTCAACTCGAATGTGAAGTCTGTACTGCTGCGAAACGTGGTCCGTACCGGTTTCCCCTACAAAAAAAAAATGTCACTTTTATAAACCGCTGTTAAAGAGCTAACCTGCGCATATGGTGGCCAGATTAGTGGATCTCGAATGATGAGCTCCTTGCTCGAAGCCAGTGCGGTTGATATTGAAATACGCGAACGAAAGAGGTAATGGATTGGCCATACAATCCGTAAACCTGTGACTGACATCAGCAGAATGTCCCTAGACTGGAATACGCAAGGCTCTCGCCGAAGAGGACGGCCGAGAAGAACATGGAGATGAAACCTGAAAAATTGAATATGTAAAGTTCTGTGCTGAATTAATTTAGATTCTGACCAATTCCCAACTTGAGGCAGGAAATATCTATATTAAATAGAACCTGATGTAATGCATTTGAGTTAGTAGCATAGACTACAGCTCCATGCGTCTCAGTCCATAGACATATTACGGTAGTTGGTCGATTCTAAGCTTTTTAGGTCGTCCTCTACGTCATCTACCTTTGGGCAGCCTACAGATACCAAATTATTATTTATCCATTTAACCGTCCTGGCCTTAGCTCTTCACTCATAAGCTTCTCCTTGATGGTGTGTTGACCCATAGCAAGGAAGCGCTCGGGTCCTATTGGTAAAAGCCAATGCGTTCGTTGCTTTGCTACCGGTTATACGCATGTGTCCTGGGATCCATACGAGCCGGCTGGCCTTTTCGCGCTCCTAACAAATTCAGTCTCTCTATGCACTTTTAACCTTCACTTAATCTTACAGAATGACAATGCCTTGGGAGATGCCTGAATGCCGCTCAGAATGGAAATTCGTTCATTCCGGAGATTTCTGTCTAAGTTGATCTCTATACATAGAACACTGGACATACTACTTTTTTTGAATGAAAAATTTATTTTCGTTTCTGGGGTAATTGGAAAGTGAATTCCGAATGAGAGAGTGAACTACGAATAGGAGATCGAATTCCGTACTAACAACTACAACTAGCACTCAGACGACATGAACTCCATTGTACTGCACTCGGATTCCCTTTTTAATTTTCTTTAAATCTACTCGACCTCTGAAGAAATCTGAGGCATCAGTGCCAAAGACCTGAAGTCTGATGCGAGCAAAGGCCAGGAGACGTACAGAAAGTGGTTCGCCGTTTCGTGCTCCTCTCCACATACTAGGCAAAGACATTCTCAGAGATGACTAATACTACTAGATGTGCTTCGCCCATAGAAACTAGCCCGTCATCAGTCCAACCAGCTGTCTCTTCTGCTTAATGACAGGAGGCCTGACAAGCTCGCTTGTGGGTTGAAGTAACCCGTTTGCTAACCGTGACTTTGATGGTTGCAGAAGGTAGTGGCAGAACGGAAGTTGGCCTTAAAGCACATCTCGAGACCCATGTTAGCACCAGGATATTGTGTCTACCGACATAGTTCAGCCTGGATGTACATGACTTACAGAGCTGAAGTGGTTGGAAAGCTGTCTAGGGCCATGAGCGCAGCTTTGTTGTCGCTGCAGACACATACAAATCTGTTTCTCCCCCTGTTTTCTGCAACACAGTTCATTGCTTCCTGAACAACATACACCTCCGATTGAATCACAGTCATGGATTCTACGTAGACATCAGAGCCGGAACTGTGCTCGGTCGTGCAGCCAATCCGTAAAAATGCAAAACCTGTGTTTGTCGGGCTCATTTTCAGAGTTTGCCAACAACAGACTGTATCTCTTTCCAACTACGTCTCTTGATGGCATAGAGTCAAGGGGCATGGAGAGCATCGTTTTATCGAAGCCCGTGCCTTCTCTGTTGTCCAATGCTGGACAGGGGCAGTACCAGTCCCATTGTGTTTGAGCCCGCAGATGGCCTTCAAGGCCTCTACTTGGATGAAAGCATTAAGTGGTGGTAATCCAACCAGAGCCTGTAATGCCGGGCCTGAAGTAGTCGGAAAAGCTCCGTTGCAACAGATGGTCACAGTGCGTTGTAGTCTCGATAAGACCCGCCTAACTCCTACGAGAGAGAGTCTACTCATCCAGGTCACTGATGCATAGGTGATAATAGGTTTTATCATAGCCATGTAGATCCATAGGACCTTGCAAGAATATAGCATAAGTAATAATCTTGTACTGGAGTCGCAAACAAACACGGTTTGAATTATTAGATATTTTATCGTTGACACTAAGTAACCTTTTTATGCTCATAGAAGGTATACCTACATATATAAGCATCGGGTGTTTTTTTGAAGAGGTTGAGAACTTAACATTATAATAAGACACAGAAATATTGTTGGATTGCATTTTTTTCATTATAATCTGGTAGATAATTGCACTGAGTTTTCTTTTTGAATATGATATCCGGCATATGCTCGCCAGGGCTACGAGTTACATGGTCCATTCGATCAGTTTAATTTTTGCCTACTTTTTCCGAGAAATCTGTCCGTATGGCGTCAATGGTGACTTGAATATTACTATAAATCGATTATTAAGTGCGCTATATGGCAAGTTGCGCCTTCTTGTTGGAACGGAATATCGTCGATTAAGTTTTGAAAACAAAAATTTAGGCAGCATGGCTCGATAGCGTTCGCCATTCACCGCAACGGCAGATCCTTCACATTTCGAAGGTTGATTTTTTAAAGGCTGCCAACTTTTTGAACGAACCTTGTATGACAAAAAAAAATTTTTATTTCTTAACAATGAATTAAAAAATAAAATACTCAAAACAAAAGAAAAAAAGTTTTCTTCGCTTTCGTTTTACATGCTTTCAAAGAAACACCCAAAAAAACGCATTTCAAATGAAGCGAGGGCTTTGAACGATTCACGCTGACTAGCCAAGCCTTACTGAACAGAAATGGCAACACAATTTGCCTTTCGCAGCTACCAAACCATTATTATCGATATCGATAGTTCCCATGCAGCTAAAAAACACCCGATACATAATATTTGCTATAATATTTCTTGTAGTGAGGGAGGTGAAAATGTTTGCTTAATGGGAGTGGTGTTTGATAACTTTTATCTGGCATCGACTCAATACAGTTTATTTTCTTCTATAGTTTTCCCACCCGTGATCGCGTAGTGTTCTGGTTGACTTTTGTAATTGTTTACTATAAAAGTAAATAAATAAAGGCTTTGTGTAGGTCATTGTGAGTTTACACGTTTTTATAATATATTTTTCGCAAATAAGTTCACGATTTTATTGCATTCGATAACGGCATATTTATATTATATTTATCTTCATCATTAGATATTCTTTGTTATCTTATCAGAGAGCAAACATTGTGTCGCTGCTGAAATGATACGTTTCTACATCATTAATAATAGTTAAAAATGAAATAAGTATCTCCAGGAGTTCCAAATTAACATAAACTGTTTTTACATAGCATATTAAATATAAGCTGAAATTATGGAATGTTAAATATTTTCCAGTAATAAAAATAATATATTCAGGAATTGGCCCACTGAGAATAAGCCGGCTACAGAAACTGATTAACTTTTCGTGTATCTGAGGAAGTGAGAGTGACACGGAACAAATATTATAACTTCTGCAGTTTCCAGTATTTGAACTCCTGCAGGTTTTGGAGTTGAAGAATTATTGGGTTGTGGAATAATTGTGTTTAGGAATAGTCTTTATATATTTCTTTTTATTTTATAGCGATTTATTTGCTGTTTGGCGAAGGGTTAGTATTCATTCGATAGAACTCTTTCTGCTCCACAAAATTACGTTAATTATATTTTTGAGTTATTTAATTTTTTACTATTTTTGAGGCTTAGAAATGGAATACCCAGGAGGCAAAAGTCAACATTTTCGACACCTGCTCTTCTCTACTTTTCATCGAGGTCAAAAAGTTGCCGAAGCGGCCCGGGACATTTGCGATGTGTATTGAGAAGGTGTTATAGGCGAGTCTATAGCACGCAAATGGTTTGAAAAGTTCAAAAAAGGCGTCTTTGACATCGATGACACGTCCCGTAGCGGAAGGATTTCTGAATTCGATGAAGAACGTCTCAAAGGTTTGAAGGACGATGGTCGCCAAACCAGTCGTGAATTGGCGGGAAAAATGGAGTGCGATCAAAAAACTGTTCTCAGTCACCTTCAATCAATGGGATTTAGCGAAAAATTGGGAGGCTGCATGCCACACGAGTTCAAAAAACAAAAACAAAGAAAATCGCCTTAAAATTGCTTCTCAACATCTCGCTCGCCATCGGCAATATGCGGCCATAAACAGCACTTTTTCTTCCGAATCGTTCCGAGAGATGAGAAATGAAGCATAGAAATGAGTGGTGGACTCCAGGAGGTACGAGAAAGCCGAGAGTCAAGCCGGATCTTTATCCAAAGAAGTTCATGATATTTGTTTGGTGGGACTGGGAGAGTATGGGTGCATGGTGCACTGGGAAATGCTCGAAAAGAATGATACAGTCAACAAAGACCACTACATTGCCCAGCTATACCGCGTGAATGAGGCTATTCGACTGGGAATACCTGATCGACATGGTCAAACCATACTCCTTCACGATAACGTCAGGCTCCATGCTGCATAAGTCGTCAAAGCCGCACTCCAAGAGCTCGAATGGGAGGTCCTTCGCGGATGCTGCCGTAATCTCCGGAGCTTGCGCAGACCGATTACTATCTTTTCCCTTCCCTTTCAAACCATATGAGGGGCGTCACCTTCCATTTCTTAAAAACTGGCTCAGAACCAGTTTGGCTTGTGTCAAGACCAATAGATTTTTGCGGAACGGCATCAACAAATTAATCGAGAAATGTATTCCCCAGCCCAGTAAGATTTTATTGCTACTCCAAATAAAGGACGAGTACTTAAGCGTCCTGCGAGGAGACGGGCACCCAATACCCGATCCGCTCGATTTAATATCACAAGTCTTCGGAACGCAATAACTATTTTATATGAGCCTGATTTTCGTGGTAGTTTTGTGCATTGATGAAGAAACTGGGCTCTTAAATTGCACACTCAGAGAAAAGTGTGAAGCAAAAACTCATAAACATGGAGTTGAGGGTGTTTTTAACTCCACTTTTTAAAAACTTCATGTGCTCGAAAGATCAACCTGTACTCAAATGTACTCGCAGTCTTTGCCTACGATATATTCATAAAAAAATAAGTTTAAAAAAATCAGAGGATTCTCGGATCGTTTTCATTCGAAATCAATTACAAATAGACAAGCAACCACACAGACCTGTGATACGGTCAGGAACTGTCCCCTCAGCAGTATTTGACCAACATTTCAGGGCAAAATTTCGTTATGTTACAACAACAAAAACAACAGGCACAAAGCAAAAATGTTGTGCCTCAGCTTTTTCACTAAGCTTTTTTGTCAATTTGTGTTGCGCTTCGTTGCGCCACAAAGCGAAGGACCTACCGTCGTATGTCGCTGCTGAGCAACGGATGTGTTTTTAATAAAAGTTTTTTCATGGCAGGAGTTCACATAGAAGCCTGCTATTGCCTAATGAGACGCGATCACTTCTAGTAAAAGCTGGTTCTATTATTTGCCTACAGTGGGTTTCGAACCTGTGATAGTCCCGTACATACACACTGTTACGGCGGCTGCTAGCAAACATATTCCTGTAAAATTTTCTTTGAATTATAAATGTTAATAACTTTTCATTCTGAAAATATTTCGTATGAATTGTGGAAAAGGTCTGAAAATTTCAATGGAAAATCGGCGATTTGTATGTAAAAATATATATATTTGGATTTTCGGGATTCAAGAAATGTTGTAACTTGTTTCGTAATGGAAAGCTATGGTCAAAGTGAAAATATAAAATATATACAAAAATACTTAATGTTTTTATAGTATTTTACAAAAAAAATATTTGATTTCTTTTTAATATGTTAATCACTTTAATGCGGTTGTATTTGCAAGATTTCTTCTTCAAAATTAAGGTTTAATTCTCGGGCTAAAGAAATGAATAATTGGATATATTTTTTTTAGTATTTTTTTTATTTATTTATCTAAAGGGTTTTCCAATAACAGGTGCCCAAGGTGAATGGATTGCGCTATCGAGAGATGATTAAGATGGTATTGATCTAGACAGCGCTTATTTTCAACAAGACGGCGCTACGTGCCACACAAGCAACGAAATCATTGATCTTTTACGAGAAAACTTTCCGGACCGTGTTATCCCTCGAAGAGGTGATCACAATTGGCCACCGAGATCTTGTGATTTAACACCTTGCGACTTTTTTCTTTGGAGCCACGTGAAAGAGAAGGTCTACGCCAACAGCTCAGGGTCAATTCCAGACCTCAAACTTGTAATTCGTGAGACTATCTAGGACATAGGGCATACCACTTCGCAATTCGGTTATGGAAAATTTCATGAAAAGGATATTGTTCTGTAAGCGTGGTCGTGGTGCTCATTTGCCTGATGTTATTACCACTATTAACGGCATACCTTTCTCTTTATAATGAAATAAACATCCGATCATTTATATTAAAAAATAGCATTTTTCTTTGAATATCAAAATATCACCTCTTATTAAAAAACCCTATATTTAGTATTTTGGGTTATCAGAATCGAGTACCAGTTTTGCTTAAGCATTTTAAAAACTCTGTTGACGAAAGAATATTCGTTTTCGATAATTTTTTTACGTAAAAAAAAATTACTAGCGATTTTTTAGCTGAGAGAGTTAAATCATCATACAAAAAGTTAAATCATAAGCTTTAAATAAAAATTAAATATTTTAAAAATTACCTACCATGCGCAAGTACTTTATAGCTGTTTGAGAGAGATAGATGTTGCCTTTTTGCAGGCAACTGTGGAACTCTGTGGAGCCTTTCAATCTATGTTATATAATAATAAAATATTGTTGCTCAATGTCTCTATTTTTTATTTTTTTAACTTTTTTTATTTTTATTTTTATTTTTGTTTTTTTTTTTGTTTTATTATCTACTTTCGATCTTTTCGTTTTTAAGGAAGAATATCAACATTTTTTGCTTTTTCACTGGACATTCTTTCAAAAATCTAACAGTAATGCTGTTTCTTATTACCTAGAAAAACACTTACAATACACGCAAGTGAATACTGAGTAATAATTTACTTATCAGTTACAATTCCTCACAAACGCTTTGCAGGCCAGGCGTAAGTTCAACTTACAAACGCTTTTGACTTTAACGAGACGTTGCTCCTCTGAATTATGCTTCAAGGAAGAGTGAGAAATAATTTTTTTTCACTATTTTAAGCGCTTTCTTTTTCATTTCAACCAAATTTTTCATGTAATGCAAAACTTTATATATTTCTTATGAGTATTTTCACTTTCGCTTTTCCTCTTCACTTTAAAAACGGATAAACAAACAAACATCACTCACTTTTGCTTAAAAGCAACGCCCTATCACTGTTCGTGCAGTAACACCACTTGTTGTACACTGTCAGTCACGTTCGAGTTTGTTTTGTTTTTCACTTGAGTGTTTACAATTTTTCTGATACGAAAGTAATTTTGACACCTTCACACGCACCGACGTCCTTTAGCCGACTACACATCATGTTGCCGGCAAATTGACAAAATTGCTGTCACGCAATGTTCAACTGTCAACCGGCAGCGGGCAGACACTTAGCCGAGCCGAAGCAACAGCAGCATGTAACAGTATTTATGAACACAACAGTTGGCTGTAAATGGATGTACAGTAGGAGGTGGTGGCCAAGAGAATGGGTGGACTTTCCACGCTTCCAGTGTGATAACACTGCATTTGCTGCAGTGCTATTAACAGCTGTTGGTAGCATAGAAGCTAACAGCGAGTTCATTGCATTGGAATGTAGACGCTTGGTTTGAGAAGCTTTTGGTATTCAAAATGAATGTTGGAAAGTAAAAGGAGCTTTGTGTTGGACTTTTGGCTGCAAAAAGGAAACGGGAGGATATTAGTGATTAGTTGTGATGCCCTACAATGATAGGAGGAAATACCACTGAAAATTAGTAGGATATTTATTTGGGAAGATGAGTGAATATGAATTTGTAAATTAATGTGAATATGAGTATAAATATGAGTATGAATATGAATATGAATATGAATATGGAAATGAATGTGAGTATGAGAATTGAAGATGAATAGGAGTATGAGTATGAATATGAATATGAATACGAAAATGGATATGAAGCTTAATATGAGTATGAGTATGAATATGGGAATGAGTATGAATATGAGTATTAATATGAGCATGAATATGAGAATGGATATGATCATGAATATAAATATGAGTATGAGTGTTAATATAATTATGAATATAGGTATGAGTATGAATATGAATATTTAGAATATGAGTATGAGTATGAATATGAATATGAATATGAATATGAATATGAATATGAATATGAATGTGAATATGAATATGAATATGAATATGAATATGAATATGAATATGAATATGAATATCAATGTGAATATGAATATGAATATGAATATAAATATTAGTATGATTAGTATGAAATATAAATATTAGGAATAGGAATAGGAATAGGAATAGGAATATAAATAGGAATAGGAATAGGAAAAGGAATATGAATAGGAATAGGAATATGAATATGAATTTGAATATGAATTTGAATATGAATATGAATATAAATATGAATATGAATATGAATATGAATATGAATATGAATATGAATATGAATATGAATATGAATATGAATATGAATATGAATATGAATATGAATATGAATATGAATATGAATATGAAAATGAATATGAATATGAATATGAATATGAATATGAATATGAATATGAATATGAATATGAATATGAATATGAATATAAATATTAGTATGATTAGTATGAAATATAAATATTAGGAATAGGAATAGGAATAGGAATATAAATAGGAATAGGAATAGGACTAGGAATAGGTATACTCGCATGCGCACGAATGCATTTGCATATCAATTTAGGTTTCAATATGCGTATGCATATTTTATAAGCGAAATTAATTTTCTTCTTTGTTAAACAAACGCACAAATTCGCAAAATAGCCCTTGCAAATAATTAATTTTCAAATTACTACACTCAACCGTTTAGCGATAAGCTTTGCAAATATTTTCCGTCACAATTTAAATATAGATTGCTTACGCACACACACACACACATTTCTCTCATACAAATACAGATAATATGCACGTAAATGTATTTGATGAATGAAAAATCTGTTTGCGGGAATTATATGTTACTTAATGTCTTTTATTGATTGTGCCGGGTAGGATTTCGTAGTTTCGACGCTGGTGCTGCCATGAAGGTGAGCATGCATGTGCAGATGCTAGTCGTCATCATTGCTGAACTATTGTGTAGTATTTTATTTGTCTTGCGTGTAAATAAATTAATAAATTTTACCCAATTATAAACAAAATAAATTTTGCGATAACCAAAATAAACGGGCAAGTAATGAGAGTGGAAACTTCCATTAAAATAGGCAGTATCTGTGCCATAAAAGCAAAAATAAGAATGGGTGTACATAGTTTTATCCAGCAAGTAGCGTATTTAATGTAAAACTAATTAATGCGGCACACATTTCAGCTACGCCAGTGTTGACATTTTTTCGCATATTTCACTTGGCTTTAGCAAAGGCTTAGGTTCGAGGCAGTGAGATGAACGCGAAGAACATTGCGGCGATTACATCGGCTTTAGATAGTAGCTTAGTAATGACAAATTACACGGTGCTACGGCGACAATGAGCTTCATAACTGACCTGCATAGTAGTGACTGTAGATTTGAACGAGCAGTTCACAGAAATTTTCGAACTTTGTATAAAAGGTGGAAATATTCATTTAAATTTCAAACTTTTTTTTTAATTTTAATTTTTAGAAAATTTTTGGGTATATAATATAGTTTCGTAGATCATTGAATTTGGATAATGTGCCAGTCTCAAGTGGTTCAAAATTCGCGTTGTTTTTTGACAATTTTTTCTGCTGACAGTCTTGGGTATTTTCTCCCATATAAAATAATGTGGAATAGGCGTTAAGGGGAGAAACTGTACTAGAACGAGCCTGGAATGAATTCCTAAAAATCATTGGAATTTTTGGTCTACTTGCAATCTGCATTTTATTAAAAAATTCAATGATCTACGAAATTGGGAAATATAAAAAGATTTGGTTCTCAAAATTCGTACCAAAAAGTTTGAAATTTTGATGGAAATTTCACGCATTTTTACTAATTTTGTACAGAGTTCGAAACTTTGCTATGGATGGTTTTTTTTAGTACGAAGTATATTTTATAAAAAATAATTCAAATTACAAAATAAATAGTCAAACCGTATCAATACATACATATTTGGTGTATAGGTATATTTTATTTTGCTAATGCAAAAGTTTGATATACAAACAAATTATTTAGAAAATTCATGTTTCTTAGAATTTTTTATAGAAAATTCGGTGCAATATTTTTGAATGCTAGTCAAATATCACCCATAGTTGAAAAAGTGTCATAACTCAAAAAAACAAAAGTTTGAGAAAAACACTTTTCGGCTCGACTTATCACGCCTTTAGATTAAATTAGATTAGATTTGCGGGGCGTTGGGCAAGTCCAAGCACTCAGTCCAAAAAACTGATGCGTCTTAAGAGATTCGGAAGAAGAAGAGTGTGAACTTTATCCATGCTCAGAACAACAGTCTAAATATTATTCTAGAGAACGCCGGACAGCTACAGAGAGAATGCTCTGCAGTGTCCTCATTTTCACGACAGGACAGGCATACATATTCGGCCCGTCAATGGTTCCCATGGTAGCCATGAGCTGACCACAGGCATTTTGTGCTGTGATTACACCTACCACTACTTTCAGGTCTTTTCTGCTAAGTTTTAGGAGAAAGGTCGCTAATTTTCTGTTTGAGTAGACCTCATGAAGTCCTCAATTCATAGTTGAACCGATGCACAACTGGCCACTAGAAAAGGTTCAAGGCCCAGTGGAGCCTTCATTAGCCAGTTTATCAGCCAATTCGTTTCCTGTAATACCGCAGTGTCCAGGCACCCAAATAAGACAAACTTTGTTGTGTTTTGCAACGCTGTTCAGTTTTGTCTTACATTCACCGACTAATTTCGAAGAGCAGCGTGGGTTAACAAGAGCTCTCAGTGCAACATGACTGTCACTACAAATTCCAATACTACTACTCCGCCCCTTTTTCTCAACTAGCTAGTGTGCTACATTCTATGCCGTAAGAATAACGTAGCCATCTGTCCTGTAGCGTAGGAGTACTTAGTGTCTTAGTCTAACTACCATCGCTGGTTTTGGATCCGCCTGTGTGGAAAGTGTGCTGAATTCCCATTAATAGGTTCTCTGGACTTAACCATTGATTTCGATCTGGAATCAAAATCTCATACTTCCTAGCGAAGGTACCGAAAGACGCTCGATTGTCCACTGGTATCGAGAACAGTGTGTACCACTCCGACAACTGGTGGGAAATCTGACGATATCCTGTAGTTTCTTCATTTCCCCATACTTCGTTTGACTTGAGTCTGTAAGCCGCCTTCATTCCTTCTTTCCGGACTTGAAAATCTAGAGGTTGCAAGTTCAGGATGACATTGCGGGCATCGCCAGATGTCGAACTCATATAACCTGCGATACTCAAGCTCATACATCTCTGTAATTCGGTTAGAGGTTTTACTCTGGAGTTAACCATAGTAGCCTTCCACCACCTAATGGGTCTAAT
This sequence comes from Anastrepha ludens, assembly GCF_028408465.1. Classification (NCBI taxonomy): domain Eukaryota; kingdom Metazoa; phylum Arthropoda; class Insecta; order Diptera; family Tephritidae; genus Anastrepha; species Anastrepha ludens. The sequence goes on from NC_071500.1 coordinate 95,226,982, forward strand.
CAGGGTTATGTACAAGCAGTGTACTATCGCGGGTTTTAGACTCTATGTCTTGCCAAAAGTTCTCTTACATTGCCAGAAGACGTTTAGTGTTCGAGAGACCTTCTGCTCCACGCGCGTCTTTCAGGTCACCTTACAATCTAGGATTACCAATAAGTATTTGACCTCCGAAAACAGTAGCAATCTTACTCCTTTCAAGGTGGGTAACAAGAAGTCTTCCATATTGCCTTTCAAGTAGTTGCTTAACTGCAATATCTCAAGTCAACTAGTTCAATATTCACCTCAAAAAGTATCTCTCCAGCAATGGCTGAGGTGTGTAACTGCACATGTTTCGCCTACCTCGCTTGTGGTCTGAGTAGGTGTTTAAGTACAGGTATAATTAGCTAACACGTTTGCTTTTTATGAGCTAATTAACAAGTCATTCATCAAAGATTTTCATTTGATGCTCGTTATAATATTTGCCAAGTCGTTGTAGGGCAGCAGCATCCATAGGATGGTGCGCCAGTATTTTCTCCCTGTTGCAACATATGAAGTGTAGGTGATGAAAATATTGATTACCTGGAAAAACAGCAGTCATTAAATCTAAATTTGAAGGATTTTTACTGTGAAATGCCTCTTATAAAGCGAAGGCTATCATATATTAATAATTTTTAACTACATTTTTTTCTAAATTTAATAATTTTAATAATTTTTTTATAAAAAATATTTTACTCTATACCAAAACCCTATAAATTCAATCCAGTTATAAACTTTGTGCAAAATTTTTAAACACCCATCGAATTTGCATAAAAAATTTAATGCTTCATGAAAAATTTGCTACGTAGTTTCATAGCCGATTTATTATAGTATAGTGTAGTGTAAGCTTGAAGTGATTCAAAATTCACGTTGAGTTTGGTAATTATTTTTTGTTGGCGGTGTTGCGTTGGTATAATTCATATAATTAATGTACGATTTTTATTATTTTTTATTAAAATTTCGTGAGCTCTAAAACTGCATACGAAATTGTTTTTTTTTCAATTCCAGCTTAAGAGGTTTGAAATTTTGGTGACAATTTTGTCGAGATTTTATAAATTTTGTACAAAGTTTGAAACTTGGATCAATGTGGCCTTTGCAATATGATGAAGGCATTTTATCAGCAAGTGCTTACGGTAAATTCCCGGTATCTGGTAACAACTACCTATCTAGTCTTAGATAAAACTTAGAACGTCGAAATTTATCGGGTATACCTTAAGAAAGGACCCAACTGAAGTCAGACAGGCGCTAGAATAGAACCGGCAAGGTAGAAGGCAGCAAGTTCGGCCTTAATAGACGTGGAAGAGAAGGCATAAAAAGGAGATGAGTGCTACGGGAAAAATCTTTAGGGAAATTAAAGTCATTGCGAAGTACGGTGGAAATGTTTTATGGAGGCTCTATGTTCCATTTGGGATAATAGCTCCCAGATTGCTCCTCCAGGTCAGTGTTGGTTTGCCTCTACGTCGGCTGGCTTCCAGTAGATTACGCTGTGATGTCGGCTTGGTCGCTTCTTAACACGTGCCCGAGCCAGCCCCATTCCTTTTTAGTATTTCCAGGCGCATTGGTGTCTGGTTACAACGATTCCACAAGTCAGTATTTGTTTGGAACTCAGAGTTACAAGGTTTCGTAACCGTGCATAAGAGCGGACTTCACGTTGGAATTAAATATTTTCATATTTTTATTTTTGTGTGCCGTGTGATAATCGTGGAGTTCCACACAGGATTTTAGAGCGCGGAGAGCTTGAAATAGAAATTTGAATAGGACGAGCCAAGGAGCACCAAGATATTTGGTGGCTCCTAAAACACTCAGGCTAAAAAGCCCATTGTATTTAGAGCTTCGAAAAGAGGGTAGATAGTCAGGGTGGAATGGAGAAAAGTATCAGAGAAAGAGATAGGAAAGAATAGAGACAGAGGCAAAGGTAGTTAGTTCTGTGAGAACATTCCAGATTCTTTGATAAATCTGAAAATATTCTCTAGTTTGAGAAAACGAATTTTACTTGTGTTCATGCCATCAAAACCCAAAACTCGTAGCCTTGCTCTAGCAAAGGCAGGACACTCACAGAGAAAGTGCTTAGTGCTATTCGTGTCCTCCAAGCAATTCAGGCACATTGATTCCATTCCAATGGTGGTCATACTATATGCTGACCCCAAGGGTTGTGTCCTGCAATAATACCGACCATCAACCGAACGTCTTTCCTTCCAAATTTTAGTACAAAGTTTGACAGTGTTCTGTTCGGACTTGTCACAAAACACTTTGCAGTTCTGCAGTGTTCTAAACCGGACCATCGCTCTTTATTAATTGCATACATAATAAAGCTTGCTTCGCTTATACGCTTTTTATACTTTTTTTATACAGATATATACCCCACAAATAGCCCAGGCTTTGAGCTCAATATTAGTGATTTAGAATTTTTGCGTGTAGTTAGTGTTTACCCGTATCACCTTTGTTTTGGCAATGTTTATTTAAAGGCCTACTTCTGCGGCAGTTTGTGCCACCAGCGATAGTGTTTTTGCCATGTTTGCAAAAATGTGAGCCATAAGACAGATATCGTCAGCGTAATCAAGATCTTCGTGCCGTCCATTTAGTTCCCATGTCATTTCTTTAGTCTCGCGTGTTACTTTGCTCATCACGACGTCCAAAACAATGTGAAAGAGTAGAGGTGATAGGACGCAGCCTTGTCGGACTCCTTCAGTGACTGGTAGACGACTACTCAGTGCCTCTTTATGCCAGATACGATAGCTAGCGTTGGTGTATAATGCTAGGATTAGCTCGAGTAGGTGTTTTGGTACACCTTTACATGCCAGTCCATTCCAAATCGTGGTGGAGAGAATCGCATGCTGTTTAGAAATCGTTAAAGATAAAATAGAGAGGAGATCGTCATTCTACCCACTGCTCTACTATTACTCTGAGGCTGTTGGCGTGATCAACGCAGGAGCTTCCAGCTCGAAAGCCTGCTTTTCCGTTCATAGATTTGACTTCACAGTGCTCGATATGCGGATGCTAACCATTTGAGTAATTATTTTGTTCAACGTGCTCAGAAGCGTTCTTATATTCTGACAGTTCTTACATTCAGACAGATCACCTTTCTTAGGAAGATTGATTATTCCCTCAACTCTACAGGCAGCTCTCCTTTATTCCAGAAGTCCTCAATTACACTAGTTTACAAACTTTCAGTTTCAAAAATGGTCCTCGACCAAACAGCGCTTTTTAGACTAATTTGAGGTCGCTGAAACCAAAAATGACTTTTTGTTTTCAAAGAACGGTTTCCGAGATATTCCCAAAAAACCTGTTTTTTGTGCAATAGTGTAGTTATTACCTGCAATCTCGAAAACAATGCGCCATTTCTTTGAAGTGCATACATTTCGAAAGCCACACATATAACCTACATGGCAATATATAATATAATTCGTGTCTGTCCAAGGGTTAACGCATACGTTCACCTAAAGGTTGAAGGTGACCGCTATGTCTGCACATTGGAATTTGCCTTTGCATAACGTTCTTGCAAATTTACTCATTTCGCTCTATTTTTCCCATTACCTTTCTCGCTCACTCATGTATTGAAATTAGTTTTACCTACTTACTAAGCAAACCGATATGCGACAAATATGTAACAACAACTAACTAACATGTAAAGTTCTAAGAACTAAAGAGAGCTTATTGGAATTGTATGTACACATATTGTATAAATTCAGTTATGCTTGAATAAATACGGCACTTGAAATATTGGAGTAAAGGCGAGCAGTCGCGCCTTCGTTTTTATTATACATCGAGATTAACAGGTGGCAAAAAAGCTTGCCATCTTCAAACAGTGTCAATGGAAGTCGTAGTTTTCGCAAAACAGCTGTTGAAAGTAAAAAACAGGCATTTTTGACGTTTTTTACTAAATTATCAAAGTTTATTAACTTTTTTTTGGAACAAAAAATTTTTTTCCTGAAAGACAATTTTGTCACCCACATTTTAAGGCTAAGTTTGTCTGAATCGACTAAAATTTTAGAAGTTATGACCCATAAAGTCAACACGTGTGATTTTGCAGCTTTGACATGGCTATGTTTGAGGTCGAAAAACGCTTTTACTCTCAAACTTCTTTTTTTATGTTGCACGGAATCTTCACGAAGTTGCATCCAGCAGTAGTCGCTCATCATTCCTTGATCCCAAAAGCCCTCATAACGCTTGTTCCAGGTTTTTTGGGAATATCTCGGAAACCGTTCTTTGAAAAAAAAAAAATAGCAGCCTAACGGTTAGACGCGATAGAAGTGAAACCTTCCGTAAAACAACCTGAGAGAGAAACACTAGGTTGCGCATTTCGTAATGTTTTTCGGCGTGCACGAAATTCACGTACACGTTCTGCTGAAGTCTTTGCGGCTTTTTTAGTTTTAGTTTCTTTTTGTTTTTTTTTCTGTCGATATTCACGACACTTTTCTGCATTATTTTTCGGCATAATTGCGGTAAATATTTAAAAATGAAAATATTTACGAATATAAAAATACGGACGCAATACAGCACACGCGGTTGCTATTATGAGCGTCGTAATGCGTATATTTCACAGACGTACTAACATACACACAAACATTCGTAGGACGCTTCGTCTAAGCAAGTATTAGGTAGTGTAGTATAGGTATACATAATGCCTTCTCGCTCACCGTGGCTCCGTATTACGCAGGGGCGCACACATACGTACTAGCATATATACGTATGACACTTGAACTAAACACCAAAGCAAGTAATAGGCAGTGTAGTATACATACTACAATACTCACTATACTAGCGTGGCTCAGCAGTACGCAGCCACACACATATACGTATATCAACATATAACGCTTCGTAGTGTCGCTTTTTCGTTTCATCGAGTCTCAAATCACTTCCAACGATTCTAAAGAAGTTTTCACTTCAAAAAATAAAAGTCATTTTTGGTTCCAGCGACCTCAAATTAGTCTAAAAAACGCTTTTTGGTCGAGGACCATTTTTGGTGTAAACTAGTGTTATCGGTTTAATTAGGCGCGCACTGGTTTCATAGGAAGAAATTTAACGCAAATGTGCATATATTTGGAACTTTATGTATTTCGTAAGACATACACATACACATGCATCAACGCAAATGCGTGCACACACATACATACATACAAATTATCCAATTCAATGCTTCAATTAAAATTCCACATTTTCATTTCGAGTTTTGGGTAATTTTATTGTTCTTGTTCTTGTTTTACAACAACAACGTTACGCACGTAACAATTGGCAAAGGTGAATAATCGAATCGGATGGCAGCGCTGCTGTGTGTTGCATAAACTCCAGTGCATCTTAAATATTTTTTCCCACGAAAAATACCGATTCACTTCACTGTAAGTTTTGTAATTGCGGTAGTCGTAGCGTACAGTTCTTGCATGTAGAGTACAAATACAAATAAAAAGCAACAAAATTGAATTACGTGCATCGAAAGTAATCAAAAGCATATGGAATATTGAGAGACAGCAGAGGGGTGGAGACAAAGAGTTTACTGTAATTGTAATTGAAATCGAAAACTGCATTCGGGGCTGTACTGCAGTTGCTGCGTCAATCAGCTGTGGCTCTGGTGATTGGTTGATGCCACTAATAGCTTTCCAAAATTGTGAGCATGCTTTGGTATGGGTGTATAAAGGGTGATCAGATTGGCGGTACTTTTCCAATAGGGTGTTTTTTAACAGATCAAGCGCGATTACTCTTAAACTAAATACATATTTTTTCAGTACTCATTGACATATCATCATGGATAGACTTACGCCTCAACAGCGTTTACAAATCGTACAATTGTAATACGAAAATCGACGCTCTGTGAAAAGTGTTTATCGCGTGCCCAGGTCAACTTATGGTGTTCAGCGATCAGGGCCATTTTTGGCTTAATGACTAAGTCAATAAGCAAAATTTGCCGTATTTTGGGCTGAAGAGCAACCCGAAGCCGTTCAATAACATCCATTACATCCTTTGAAAGCAATCATTTGGTGTGGCGTATGGGCTGAAGGAATCATCGGACGATATTTCTTCAAAGACGAGGTTGGCGCCAATGTAACAGTGAATGGCGAACGCTAATGCGCCATGATAAACGACTTTTTTATGCCGGAAATTGAATCCCGTTCTAACAATACGGCGCTACTTGCCATACATCCCATATAGCCCGTGAAATAATGGACTTACTGCGTCGTCGTTTCGGTAAGCAGTTTATCTCTGGCCTCGCACCAGTGGATTGGCCACCGAGATCGTGTGATATCACACGTTTGGACTTTTATGTGTGGAGATGTGGGGTATGTGAAATCTAAATGCTTTGCGGAAAAACCAGCTTCGACTGAGGCGTTGGAAGCCAATATTACTAAAGTTATTCAAGAGATACCGACGGAAGTTCTCCAGCGAGCCATTCAAAATTGGTTTTTACCGATGGACGAATTACGGTGTAGTTGCGACCAACAGTTGAAAGATATATTATTATCTTCAAAAAATAAATGTCATGAATAGTTCTACATAAAAAATAATCAGGGGTATCCAATCAATTTGAATTTTCTTTCTTTTATATCAATTCAAAATTCGTTGCCTCTAAATTTTTCACCCGTTGCATATATTCATATGCAAATAAAGTGCCTGATTTTTTGTTTGATTTGCTTAAAAAATTTAATGCACAGCATCGCGAAATATCTGAGTCCTAACTAATTTATGTAAATTTGTTGGCGCCACCTAGCTTACTTTCATTGGCGTGGACTTCCACTTGACAAGAGTTTCAATCTACGTATTTTCATTTAAGCATAAAAATATATGCCACCAATACAAACACACATATCTTGTATTAAATCGCGTTCTTTCTATCTTTCCTATAGTCCGCCGCATTATTACAAGGTTTTAATTGCTCGTATGTACACATATATAATATATACATACATACGTGGGCGTAGGCGTAAGTGTGCTTCACTCTACGCCCGTGCTAATTAGGCATTTAAATGTGATTGATATATCCCACTGACGCATTCCGTTGCACGAAAAACATTTATTTGCTCATGAAATTATTAGCATTACTTTGTATTTACTTTGAGGCTTTTGGTGTTGTATTTGCATCTTAAATACGTAAGCACAAATTCGAATAGTTAGGGACTCACGCATTTTTTCCAAAGAAAAAGTTTGTCATAAAAAAAATTTTCTGTTTCTTAAATGCACATATGAAAGTAGGCGTAAGCATACTAGGGTGGTATATAAATAATTGAAGCACTGAATATACCAACTTTTTCTTCATTTTCGTGTTTTACGGAGATTCGAGCCTACGTTCTCCGAATTCCAAATGGTTGTCACGCACCAACCCATTCGGCTACGGCGGCTGCCCATTACTGCAGTCAAAATGTGACTTAGACTACCCAATGAGATGCTTAAGGCTTCTACTGAATCTCTTTCAGTCACTCGACGATTTTCCAACCTGTATAATTTTGAATTTTTTGCATATTTCAAGGAGAAAGATTTTTTTTTATTTCTTGTGGACTTAGATACATATTTTTTTAGAAATATTTTGTCTGAGAGAGCCCCTAGTAAAATTGTATGGCAAACAATTTTTTAGTACATTTTAACCCTCTAGCCATTTTATTCTGACTACCTGAAAAAAGGGGGTCAAAACGACTATTACAAAGGTCCCTCCATGGATTGAAATATTCTACATAATACATAAACGGACATGATTATTTTTACTAGGATGTATAAAGTACCGAGACCGGTTTTCAGGACGCCTGAAAGCTTTTGGCCTATCGGGAAACAATCAATCGAACAATCAATCACCCCACACACTGCCACAGTTGTAAACAATCAGAAAAAAGGAAACGATTTTCCTTTTTTTCTATAAATGCTCTGCTTTATGGAACGAGAGAATGTCAACTGTGGGCAAACCGCTGTTGGAGAGTCTGTCTGGATGTGGCACTTGAATCACCACTTTAACCAATCAACCAACCAAGGTGCCGGCGTGGAACCTCCCTAAGCGAGGCAACAACGAACTACATCTCAAAGATCATGCGAAGTACCTGGGCGTTACTTGGTTTCTATCGGTCTCACACATACATTGGGGCTTCACGGCAATAGTTATACAGATATTGCTGTATGGGGCCTTGGTATGGCGGGCTAAAACCAGAAAAATGGACATATTTAATGCCATAGGAAAGGATTCAGCAGCTCTGTGTATAACAGGAGCAATGAAAACCACTCCTACGGCGGTGGTAGAAAAAAAAAACTTAGCGCGCCACCTATTGACTTTAGGGCGAAAAATCTTACAGCAAAATGCGTAGGAAGATTAGCGACTACTGAAGTACTTACTTACAGAACCTTCGGACATAGCTGAATAGGAAAGAGAAGTACATATTGCATAGACCACATGACTCCGCGCTTTAATTGGGTTTTACCAAGGTTTCATACTAACTACAACGAAAGAGGAGGAATGACACAAAAACATGAGGCCTGGTCGTAAGATTTCTCATATTGGCACAGGCGGCTCTAAAACTTTGTAGTATTTACTACTCAAAACTATGAATTAGGCAGCCAATCAAGCTGCCGGACCAGAGTAGAACTTTCCAAGTGAAAGTTTCTGCTGTTGAGAATGCCCAGCGCGGCACAAGCATACACAAAACTGAAAATAACTCAATAATTAAAATTTACGTGGACAATCAAGCAGCAATAAAAGCAAAAACCGCATATGGCATTAAGCCCAAAAATGTGCAACGGAGCAGGGAAGCCATAGAAAGGCTAGTCGAAAACAGAGTACTGCATCACAAGGCGCTTTTTCAGAGCCTCGAACCGCTGGTTGGTACAGACATGAACGATGTTATAAGGTTTCTTAATCACAAAGACTGGATGTAGTCGTGAAGAAATAATGATATAACTGGTTGATGCGAGGGTGTGAGTTTCTCTCGTGAGTTTCCAGGCGTGGACGATGGTTTGAGTTTGACGATTGTTTGAGTTTATAGCTGGTTCATAACTTCCGCCTGGAAGACACTGCAGGTATTAGGAAGAAGTGTAGATTTTTGAATTCTAAGTATATGGGAGTATATACCTGCTCCAACGCTACAATCCATTTCGGAGCCATCTGTGTAGACTGTCGTGTCGAAGTTGTTTAGTGAGAATCCCTTACTCCATACCTCCTGAGATTGAATGAGATTGGCAAAATTTCTGTGGATGATATAGTCCGTTCACTCCGAGCTATACTGAGCTTGTCGCAATAATAGACTGGCACGACCGTACGTTTTTTCCTTCCAGCGGCCCGTTTCATTTAACCTAAATGTACTCAAGGTTGCCATCTTCTTGATATGTAGATCTGTTGGAGTAACGTGACGCGACTGCTGACTGATGTCGCGGATGTTTTGAAGAGTACCTACACGGCTTAAGTAAATTTGGAAAACGACCACTTTTGCCCGGTCTGCCCTGACGAACCAGAGAGTACAAGACATGTGCCATTCCGGTTTCCGTGTTTCGACATCGAATCTGCAGTTCCACATTGACCTTTGCGTGGTTTTTGCAAGCATTCCACAGAGGCAAACCTTACGATGCAAATGTACCATAAACCTAGAAAATGGCGAGCATTAAGTGGTGTAGCAGCGCGTATAATAAAAAGCGTGATGAAGAAAGGGTCCGAAAGGCAAACCTGCGCAACTACAGCTTGCTCACCAAGCTGATAGAAATGTTGCAGAGTCGTTGCAAGACGAACACCGAATTCCAGACACCAGATTCTCGTACTGACAAAGACTGACTGATTTGAGTTAACATACTCCATAATGGCCTCCCGACGTATTATTTAAAGACAAAGTTCCGGGAGGAGCAACCGTTCGGACAAGAGGGAGTTTTAGTTCGGGTTTAAGTCTCACACTGACGGCCACAATGGCCAGGGGCTTTCAATGCTTTCCTGCTGCACAAAAAAAAGAAGTGCATTAAGAGCCTCCCTAGGGATATGATCTGATTGCACAGGCTGATCTCTGTATTCTGCCAAGTAGTTTGGTATTGTAATCTCTCTCTAGAGCTTTCCCCCCGATTACGTATGATAGAATTGGTTGTATAACCGCTTTACACAACCAAAAAGTAAATTTCAGCTGAAGACCTCATCTTCTTCCTAGCATTCGTCTACAGGCATATAAAGTAATTTCTGCTTTCCTCGCCCGTTCTTCGAAGTTTAATTTCGAGCTAAGTTTGGAGTTCAGAATTACTACTAAATTCTTTGCACTGGGTGAAAGTGAGAGCGTTTGTTCATTAATGCTTGGTGGGGTAAAAATTGGTACCTTGTATCTGGTGGTAAAAAGTATAAGTTCTGTTTTATGCGGGCTTAAACTTAGGACACAAGTGTTAAGCTCGTGTAGTGCCCTTTGAATGATCCCGCTGATCGAATTCGTATACAGTTTTGAAGCTATTGGCACCACATCAGCAGCGCACGCCACCACTAAAATAAAACATTTAAGCAGGTTTTCTAAAAAAAAAATTGTTTAACGACTTAAAATGTATTTCTAATTTGTTTTGCGGTCCGTATATTATACGCACATAAAGATTTAAATAGTTCTAAAAATTCAAATATAATTCAAACTTGTCTCTAAACGCGCTCTCAGCGGCTTCAAGCGTAATTTTCAACCCAAACCGTCTCTCAAAAATTGAAACCAAACTGACAAAACGCAGAGCGGCATTGAGATTTGAATAATTGAATTGAGGATAATCATGTATTGGAGCCTCTGTCCAAATTTTCATCTTGCAAAGTGTAATTTATGAAGTTTATGATACATCTAATAAAGGAGTTTTTTCATGATTTCCTCTATTTTACGACCCCGCAGAATTTGTTTATTCCCTAAATTTGTTTACTTTTCCGCCACTATAGTAGCCTAATGCCTCAATTATTTTTTCGCAATCAATGAAACTGGACCTGCAGCATAAAAATAACTACCTAAAAAGAGTTGGTGACATAATTCAGCCAATTAAGCTATCAGCGATAAGTCAAATGCCAGCCAATGATAACACAATTAATGGATTGCTCAGCCATCAACTGCTGCATTTTGTGTGACTGTTAATTGCTCAATTAGGGTGAATCATGGGAGCCAATGTCATATTTGTAGTGTTTATATATATATGTTTACAAGGTGCCGCAAAATTAATCACTCAATTGTTAACTTTTTTATTCTGGTACCGCTAGGGACCAAAAGGTCTGTGCGTGGCTTACTGCCAACTAGTTTAACCTAACCTAAGCTAACTTTTTTATTAATTGAACAAAAAAACGATTTTGAGTGCTGGAAATATTTATTTTAAACTTTATGTGCCCTATAACTGGTATATTTGTATGAACGTGGTTTGAAAAGGCCATGCAAAAATGAACACTACTTAATTGTTTAGGGCAAACAATTTTTATTTTTCGACATAGTCTAGTTTGCTGTTCTAGTTTGCCGAATCCTTTCCGCATTATAGGATTTTTTCAAGTCTGAAAAATAGCCATTCGTTTCTCCAATCACCTCTTCGTATGGATAAAATCTTTCTTGCTCGCCAGTTATTTCTTCGAATTAGGGTACAAATAGTAGTCCGAGGGATCTAAGGAGCCAAGTCTGAATGAAAGGAGGCATGCGAAACGTGCTAGAAACCTACTTCCACTAATTTTGCGGCATCAACAGCTGAGGCATGAGCCGGTGTGTTGTGATGGAAAACTGAAATCACTCGGTTTCCTTGATTCAAACGATTGCCAAGCACTAAAATAAAGGCCGAACTGGCTGAAACTTGTTGGGTGTTCTACGAAGAAATGCTACTAACGAAACATAACCTCGATATGCGCCAATAGTACCCTCGATCAGACTTTGCACGCACTTTTCAAACGACCCTCGTATACTGCAGCTGTCTACCTCACAGGTCTCAAATATGATAGAAGTGCGACGACATTTGCAAAATTTATGTATCTTACGAAGGCGTGATTAATTTCGTGTCACCTTGTACATTTACCCGCATGCCTGAAAAATGAATGTAAATAAAAATATCTACCCCCAGGTGCATAGGAAATAATTAAATATATTTGTTAGTTGATAGCTTCATTTTTGGAATTAACTGCAAAAGTACGCAACCTTTTATTCCTATGCCATTCAACAATAAATGCCAATAAAAGTACGTACATACAAATTCACTACCAACCCATGCCCCAGGGTGAGCATTAAATATCTTTCTAACAACCAAAATTTCCTTAGCACACAAATTGAGTTATTTAACGGTACATTTTTTCAAATGGTTTTTACGCTGGTGGCAAATTGATTTATGGACCCAAAACTTTACACGCCAACCAAACAGACTATGCACAAACAACAATGATAATGCGTTGTATTGTATGAATATTTGTATGTGTGTGTCTAGTATGCAGGTATGAGTGTATGTAGAATAATATGTTTTTTTGTGTGTGTATGCACGTATGTATATCAGTAAGCGAATGGCGAAGGTAGACCGCAATCAAATAATTTCGTTTAGCGTTGAACAACTTTATTTGCCAACTGGATGGGTTTGTGGATCGCTTCACGGTGAGGATTTTTTTTACTTTGTTTTTTGCTGTTAGTGCTTCAGCATTTTTGTTTTTTCACCTCACTTTGCTGTATGCTATTGGCACCAACCACACTCCCAATTAATTTGCTCAGCAAAGTACTCGGAATAGGCGTTTGTGTTAGTCAGAAATGTTGACTTGGTAAACCTGAAAGTGAAATGCAATAAAATTTATTGCTTTACTGGGTGAGTATTTTAAGCGAGAACTATGCACTGACATGTAGAGGTGCCGCTGTCAGTGTAATCTCGTCTATTTTATATCCGTGCATGTTAGTGCAGGAGGGAATCGAAATATATACATATATGGATATGTGTGTACATATTCTGTGCAAAACTAGTTCTTTTGCAGCTGGGATGCAGCCGATTTAGCCAAGTATGTCTCTACGCTTTATAGTCCGCAAAAGCAATAACTCAGACAAAAATTATCATATCACAAGAATCGTGAAAGGGAAGGCTAAGTAACAGGTGATTTTTTAGCTATTATCTTTTCAAACAGTTGGTTTAAACAGCTGACGCACGTTTCGTGTTTTGTTTCACTGTCAAACGTCTTCAGTTTGGTCTATAATTTAACCATGAATCGTCTTACAAACGAACAACGCTTGCAAATCATTGAATTTTATTATAAAATCGCGTGTTCTGTTAAGAAAGTTTATAGCGCGCTTCTTTCATTTTATGGTCAGTTTAATCGACCCACTGAAGTGGCTATTCGAGCTATTGTGACTAAATTTAGAACCAAATTTACATTATTGGACATCAAACCACCAACACGCTTACGTACCTGTAGAGTGCGAACTGAAGAAAATATCGCAGCTGTGTCGGCCAGTGTTAATGATGACCATCAATTATCGATTCGTCGCCGTTCGCAGCAATTGGGCCTCTGTTACTCAACAACGTGGAAAATTTTGTGAAAGGATTTAGGTGTGAAGCCTTTCAAAATACAGCTGGTGCAAGAATTGAAGCCGAACGGCCTACCGCAACACGGAATTTTTGGTGAATGGGCTCTTGAAAAGTTGGCCGAAGATCCACTTTTTTATCGAAAAATTGTGTACAGCGACGAAGCTCATTTTTGGATCAATGGGTACGTAAATGAGCAGAATTGTCGATTTTGGAGTGAAGATCAGCCAGAAGAATTGCAAGAGCTACCAATGTATCCAGAAAAGGTCACAGTTTGGTGCGGTTTATGGGCTGGAGGTATCATTGGACCGTACTTCTTCAAAGATGTTGCGAATCGTAACGTAACTGTGAATGGTGAGCACTACCATGAAATGATACCCAACTTTTTTTTGCCCAAAATGCAAGAGCTCGACTTGCACTACATGTGGTTTCAGCGAGACGATGACACATGCCACACAGCACGCGTAACAGTGAACTTGTTGAGAGGCGAGTTCGGTGAACATTTTATTTCACGTTCGGGACCTGTCAATTGGCCACCCAGATCGTGCGATATAATGCCTTTAGATTATCTTTTGTGGTGTTATGTTAAAGCTCATGTCTATTCAGACAAGCCTGCTTCAATTAACGCATTGGAAGACAACATTAAAGCAAACAAAATTTATATGTGAGATACCGGCCGAAACATTGGAAAGAGTATGGACTAAGCGGATGGACCATTTGAAGCGCAGTCGCGGCCAACATTTGCATGAAATAATCTTCCCTTCCTCTAGCTGCAATTGGCCACGATCCCTCAACCATCTCCGCACTATAGCACTGTATTCTAGGAGAAGGTGCATTGCCGTCTCCTGAGATTGGTCGCAGAAACGACAGAGTCCGTAGACCAAATATCAATCATGTGCAGATGACTTCGCAGTCTACAGTGGCCTGTAAGAAAGCCCATGAGTATTCTCAGTTTATCCTTGGGGAGGATTATGAGTTTTTAAACCTCTTTGGTTTTACCTTCCCAGTAAGGATTTTGCCTGGCGTAGCTCCATAATTTGGTGCCAGCAAATCTCTCTTAGCCCCAGGTCTTCACTCTGAGTTTCTCCATGATGTATGTTGTAGGTGAGGCCGCAGCCTCTCTCACAAATGCGACCGCTATTTCGTTCCCAGTTATACCCCTGTACCCTGGGACCCAAATTAGCTGGATGCGATTGTGCGTTCCTGGTAGATTAAGTTTCTCGATATAGTCAGGATCCAGTGAGGATTTGATCTCACAGGACGATATGGCCATGAGTGCTGTCTAACTGTTACTCAGAATGGCAATACAGTGGTTCGTAGCAGCACCAGAATCGTTCTAATGGGAGCACATAGGAAACGTATGGGGTTTCGCTCAAATGACTTCTGTCGCAGTTACATGAACGAGGAGGAGGTGGAGAGTGTTGAATACTTCCGCCGCTACTGCCCTGCTCTTACCAGAACGCGACGGAACTATATAAATGGATACTTCTTGGGATGTTTAGCAGACTTGGAATCGGAAGTTATCTACATTAGTTTATCGTTCATCCGAGAGACGAAGTGACTTCACTATATTGGGCATTAGAGAAGGAAGCTTTAGTCCAAAGAAGTGGTATCCCAATGGGCCTCTAGGCGGAAGGGGGCCTACTCTACGTTTTTATGGAGAGTGACAACCAGTCCATTCTTGAAATGCTCTATACTTAGGCTAGGTAGAAGGTAGAAGTGGTAGTCGGTGTAAAAAAAGTCTCATCAGGCTGATATATTTTTAGGCTAAGTTACATAGTAATTTGTAATTTAGTCTTTAAGATTTGTGTATCGTAGACTGAAATAAATTGGAATGTAACGAAACGGTGCCACGCTCCAACAACTCAACTTCAGATCGCAGAGAGATGGTATGCCAAGTTCTATCGCCTCTTACATATAAGGTTGTCAAAAGAGTCTTGCGGTATTTCCGCAAGCTTGTCTTTGCAAGCGCGTAGTTCTAGTTGTATTCGTCGCATCGGTTCACGCTAGAGCTTTTTGGAAAGCTCTTTTCACGTGCTAACACGTGTTTGATTAATTGTTGTTTGCTTTTAGTCGTTCGTGAGTTATAGCGTCGACTAACATGGACACGGTCCGGAAGGCCTGTCGTCAAAAATTGCGATAAAATCGCTGAATTGATCGAAAGAGACCGGCATAGTAGCAGCCATAGCATTGGCCAAGAGCTGGGCATGAGTCATCAAACCGTTATAAACCATTTGAAGAAGCTTGGATTCAAAAAGAAGCTCGATGTATGGGTGCCACACGACTTGACGCAAAACAACATTTTTGCCCGTATGGATGCATGCGAATCGCTTCTGAATCGCAACAGCAACAAAATCGACCCGTTTTTGAAGCGGATGATGACTGGCGATGAAAAGTGGGTCACTTACGACAACGTGAAGCGCAAACGGTCGTGGTCGAAAAGCGGTGAAGCTGCCCAGACGGTGGCCAAGCCTGGATTGACGGCCAGGAAGGTTCTTCTGTGTGTGTTTGGTGGGATTGGCAGGGAATTATCCACTATGAGCTGCTCCCCTATGGCCAAACGCTCAATTCGGACCTGTACTGCCAACAACTGGACCGCTTGAATGCAGCACTCATGCAGAAGAGGCCATCTTTGATCAACAGAGGCCGAATTGTCTTCCATCGGGACAACGCCAGGCCACACACATCTTTGGTGACGCGCCAGAAGCTCCGGGAGCTCGGATGGGAGGTTCTTTTGCATCCACCGTATAGTCCGGATCTCGTACCAAGTGATTACCACCTATTTCTGTCCATGGCGAACGAGCTTGGTAGTCGGAAGTTGTCCACAAAAGAGTCCTGTGAAAATTGGATCTCCGAGTTTTTTGACAATAGGGAAGCGAGCTTCTATAAGAGGAGCATTATGAAGTTGGCATCTCGTTGGGAACTCGTCATCGAACAAAACGGCGCATATTTGACTTAAATCGCATTATTATAACCAATTTTATGAACAATTGAAAATTCAATAAAAATACCGCAAGACTTTTTTGACAACCTTATATAATCAAAGAATCTTTTTGACCATTTGCAAAAACTGGCCTCAAGAGAGGCTAGTAGAAATTAGTAACTATCCATTCTAGATATTAAGTCGATATTTCTTCTTCTTCTTAATTGGCGCGATAACCGCTTACGCGATTTTGGCCGAGCTTAACAAAGCGCGCCAGTTGTTTCTTTCTCGTGCTAACCGGCGCCAGTTGGACACACCAAGTGAAGTCAAGTCGTCCTGATCCTCTGCTACCACCAGCTGGTACCGCATCGAATACTATCGGAGCCGGAGCGTTTGTATCCAATCGGAGTTGCATATTTAAATCTATTAATTTTGGAATTTTCAATTTTTCATTACAGAAAGTTCAGTAGTTGCATACGCAAAACTCTAAAGAATAGCCTTCATATGGCAATATGACACAATTGGTGGGTGCCATTGCGATATTGTGCTTTAGTTGGTTTAAGTGCAGGAGTTAATTTTCCCGCGAGTGTCTATGCAAAAGCGAGTTCAACTGGCAGACACAATCAGTAATCGTTTGCGGTTTCATCTTATGGTGCATGAAGGCATGCGAGTTCACTGCAAACCTTTCGTATGGCATTCACACCAAGAGTAAAAAACAAGATTATTCCGCCAGAAATTTTCGCAGAAAAGCACTTCGATACTTCACAAAGACCATTTCTAAAATGAACTCAATTATCGCTCTTTACCATAAACGTCCAACATACCTGCATATACGTATAACCGCGGAATCACTTTTTAATATTCACATATTCATAAGCACCTCACTCTGACATAATTTTTTCCAGATGACTTTAATCAATACCGACCACAAGCACCGAGCTTCAAAGAAAATGTCCATCAGTGTCAAAAGCTCATTCATGTCGTTGTGCTGTACATATTTGCGAGAATCATTTCAATATGACGTGCAATGTGTAAAATGTGGGAATTATATTAAAGCTGGAAAAATAATATTAAAAACCCGTGGACAGAAAAATATATAAAAAACCAAAATTGTTAAAATGCATGTCGAAATTAATAAGTAAAAAGTGAATGTAGTCAGCAGTGTTTTAAAGCAACGTCGACGAAATAATTAAAGTATTAAAGCGTACTGCTTCTGATTCTA
Organism: Anastrepha ludens; assembly: GCF_028408465.1. Taxonomy (NCBI): domain Eukaryota; kingdom Metazoa; phylum Arthropoda; class Insecta; order Diptera; family Tephritidae; genus Anastrepha; species Anastrepha ludens. The sequence continues at coordinate 95,244,555 of NC_071500.1, forward strand.
AGAAGATGAGATAAATTCAGTGCAGTGCTTTGTAGGAAACGGGTCATTTTAAATTATATTCTTATACATACATACGTACCTGCATATGTACATATATTCGTTCTTACAGGCATGTATGCACACATACCATACAATAGATGCACTGTAGGGACAGACTAAACTACTTGGCAAACAGTCTGGCTCATGAAATAATACCTATTAGATGGAGGAAGTTATACTAGTTCGAGAGTGACCAGAAATGTACCAGTTGCAAAATGACCAATTGAAAGTGTATGAAGAAATTGTACCTTTATAATTTTTGTTATTTTTACTCTTAATTTGTTTTTAAATAGGAATTCTAATAATATTATAAATGGTAACAGTTTGTGTGTGTTTGTTGGTTCGGACGTTTGTGGCTCAGTCACTAGAAAATGACTGAACAGATTTGCATGAAATATTTCACACAAATAGCTGAAATGTACTGAAAATCAAGCTAACTTTTTGAGAGAGTTGCCAGCGGCTAAAAAGGGTAAATTAAATTATTAAGTGGCAATAGAAAAAGGTATAAAAGAATTTATTTTCGAAAATAAGCTGTTTGAAAAATTAAGTTCAAGTAAAAAAAAAATTTTTATTGGGTGAGGGTTCATAATGCCCTGGCACTCACAACGACCGTAATTCTCTTTCAAGGAAACATAGACTGCCCGCAGACTATCCGCTAATTTTCAAGGGTGTGGAGGCTCCTTTGAAAGAGAATGTTAAGTTCCGAGGACACATATTAGACAGGAAACTTCCGTGGAAATCCAATATTGAGAATAGGCTTCAAAAGACCAACATTGCATTGCACACCAGCCAAGAAAGCGGTCGGAATCAAATGGGGATTAACACCTCGTATCACACACTGAGTTTACACTTCAGTAGTTCGGCCCATTAAATACCTATGTAGTGGCCATTAACTCAAAAGACAAGTTATGTGAAGCTGCTGAGCAAGGTTCAAAGAACTGCATTTTTATGCATCACCGGCGCTTTTAGGACCACCCCTAATAAAACGCTGCTAGTCAACTTACCTGCTCTAAATCTGGTAGGAAAGCATGTGCCCGTCGCTTCAGCGCTTTGACTTAACAGTATGCCCCTATGGAAGACCAGGCGGCTCCGCCACGCTTCAACAACTATGAGTAGTTACAACCAATAAATGGACTACTCTTTTCCGAAAACCACCTTTAACAGGCTCTTCAAGACTGACATCCCGTCAAGAAGAGAGTGGCAAACTCAAAGTCCACGGAGAAGGAAAATAAATTTTTACACGGATGGATCCAAGCTGGAAAATAAAGTAGGCTATGAAGTTTTTTCAAAAGAATTAGGATTAACATTATCGCTTCGACTTCCGGACTACTGTAGCGTATAACAGGCAGACGTCTTAGTCATAAAGGCGGTAACTGTGTACCTTAATACAGACGCCGTAACAAGAACTATGATAAATATATTCTCAAAAATTCAGGCGGCGATCAAATCAATGAAGGCATTTATACTAAAATCAAAGGTTGCTCAGGAACGCCTGACAACTCTAAAAGATTTTAGCACCGTCTTCAAGGTCAGCCTTACATGTGTTCCAGTACAGAGAGGTATTGCAGGAAATTGCAGGGTCGATGAGTTAGCCAGAAAAAGTGCTCATCTTCCACTTCTTGAAAACAGAGGCAGCATTGAAATCCCTTTGGCAACTTGCAACTTAAGGATAAAAAATAATATTATCCACGAGGTCAATTCGTCATGGAGAGAAAAAAATAGAAAATAGTCCACTTTTCCGAAGTTCCGTTGAACCTATTTGGCTATTGTAGGAATAAGCTTCGCCGTCCATCTGCCACTAGATTCAGTGTCCCATCGGCTTCGCCACCTTTGCATGGCTTGGCATCTTCGCTCTCCGCCATTAGTGGTGGGGTGCTTTTTCCTGTAATCCTACGCGTCCACTAGTCCCCGGACTATGAGGTCGATAGGTATCTCACCGCTGATCACAAAAATGGCTGCGCCTTAGACAGTACCGTAGGCTGAAGCAGCGCCGAAAGAAAAGAAGTTTGTCTTAATTTTTAATTTATTTTTGAATAGGATTGCCATTTAATTAATTAAACCATTTCGGTAGTTACTTCCAAAATTTTAAGAAGCTTATTTAAAAAAATATTTTTGCAAAGGGTTGCAATGTTTTGAATCCGTTTAGTAAAACGGATATATTCTTAATTTAGTGCCACGCGACAGTACAACTAATAAGCAGTTGTTCGAATGATTGTTCCGACGTATTTATTATGTTTTCGATGTCTTCAGCCAAGCCACCAGAGATCGAAGTAATGCATTCTAGATAGGTTTCTACTATACTTCCTCTACAGGTGTTGAATTCAGTAGGAATGGAATAGAGGTATTGATGTTGAGTTCCACTTTGGATTTGGCGAGTGTCGAGTTTTCGTGCCATGTCGTCGTAGTTGTGCGCGGGGATGCAAATATCGTCGGCGTAGTCGAGTCGTTTAAGGATCCACGGATACCGCATGTGATGCCTCTCTGATCAAATAGAGCCTGACCTTAGATGACGTCTAGGACAACGTCAAAGAGTGTTGGAGAGAGCGGCACCCTTTTTAACTTCAGATTTTACGTTTATTATATAAATATAATTGGTTCGGTGTTTCTATTAGGTGCTTGGCCAAGCTCCTGTTCCTATTTGTGGCGCGCGTCGTGATGTTGTTCCACAAATGGGGGGACGGACCTACAGTTTCGAGCCGACACTGAACGGCAGATATTTTTATGAAAAGCTTTTCCATGGCAGAAATACACTCGGTACTTTTGCTATTGCCTGCCCAGGGGCGACCGCTATTAGAAAACAACTTTTTCTTCATTTTGGTGTTTCACCGCGATACGAACCTACATACTCTGAATTCCGAATAGTAGTCACGCGTCAACCCTTTCGGCTACGGCAGCGCTTATTAGATCCGTTTAAAAACATAATAAAGTAAATAAAAAATTAATGCTTTGACAAATTTTGTTTTTGCAAGGTGGCGCTAAATGAACCATCCACTTTTTTACCGAATAAAAAGAGAAAAAAATTTTTCGTGATGGAAATCTTTATTTTGACTTTTATGCACTCCATTGCTTGTTCGTTCATATACGAGGTGTGTTCAAAAAGTATCGCGAGTTTTGCGTGTTTTCAAAATTTATTTATTTATTCAATAATATCTATTTTGTCCCCTTCAAAGTAATCCCCACGAGATATTATGCACTTCTGCCAACGTTTTTCCCAAACTTTTTTATCTTGTTCAGGTCCTCCTTCGATGCCATCTTTATCTCGTCAATCGTAGCGTAGCGTCGTCCTTTCATGGGCCTCTTCAGTTTCGGGAACAAGAAAAAGTCACAGGGGGTCAGATCTGGGGAATACGGTGGCTGCAGCACTATTAGTGTGTTGTTTTTGACCACAAAGTGGCGCACAAGCAACGATGTGTGAGCAGGGGCGTTATCGTGAGCCAAGAGTCAATTTTTGTTCTTCCACAAATCCGGGCGTTTCTGGCAGATTGCCTTTAGCAAATTGCGCATAACTTGCAGGTAATATTCCTTATTGACGCACAACGCCCCTGCAATCGAAGAAAACGGTAAGCAAAACTTTTACATTCTACAGAATTTGGCGCGCTTTTCTCGGTCTTGATTCGTGCGGCAGCTTCCATTGAGATGATTGAGCTTTGGTTTCCACGGCATAACCATAAACCCACGATTCGTCATCAGTTATGACCTTCTGGAGCAAATTTGGGTCGTCGCGGACACAGTCCAACAACTCATTAGCAATGTTCATGTGATGCTAATTACTTTCGGTCGAAATTGAGCAGTTTTGGTACAAATTTTGCGGCCACCCGTCTCATGCCCAAATCATTGAAAAAATCGAATGGCACGGCCCAATCGATATATCTAGGTCCTCAGCAGCTTCTCTAACGGGGATTCGACGATTGGCCAATACCATTTTCTTCAATTCATCAACTTTTTCATCTGTTGTTGAAGTGCTCGAGCGTCCGGCACGTTTTTCGTCGTTCACATCTTCTTGGCCTTTTGAGAAAATTTTTTACCACCGATAAACGTTGGTTTGGTCCAAAGTAGATTCTCCGTATGACGCAGTCAACATTCGGAATGCATACGCGCACTTAATTTCGTTTTTCACACAAAATTTGATACAGGTTCGTTGATCCATCTTTTTGAATAGGTGAAAATCGAACACGAGCTGATAATGGCGGAACTCGTAGGCCTGAGTGAGAGGCATGAGTACCAACTCATCGAAATCGAAATTCGAATAAACGTAACCTGTGAAAATTCAAACTTCGCGATACTTTTTGAACACACCTCGTATTGCAGTGGTCTAGTTCACAAGTGTCAAATATATTGACGTACGACGCCATTTACCTAAATTGTAAATCTTCCGATAGGGTGATTAATTTTGCGCCACCCGATACCATAAAACAATTAAATCACTCTGTATATGTATCTAGTAAATTAATTTGGTAATATATCGTACAAGAAATAGACGAAAAATCAAATGGTCACATTTCTCTAGTTACTGAGTCAACTGAATCCCTAACTTTAGGATGTAATAAATAAGTAACCTTTGTGTAGAGATTTCCTTCTTAATAAATTTTGACGCGCATTAAAGCTTCCTTAAATACGAAATTTCAATTTAGTACAAAATTAATAAAAAAAATAAAAAATTATGTGATGATAAAATTGACCCACTGTGCCGTACTAGTGTCCGCCATAGCTGCCAAATGTGTCGAAAAATTTTGATGTATCGTCATAAAATTTATTCGTTTGCAGACACAAGTGGGCAACAACACTAAATGACGGCAACAAAAATCAAAAAAACCACAAACATGAAATGAAAACAAAAACAATGGAACACGCGATAGGCAGCCGGCCAACAGACAATGGCGAATGCACATTTCCACTACTTTTATTTCATTTGTTGTTGCTGTTGTTGGTGTTCTTTTCATTTGACTGTTTGCAGGAGTGATATAAAAATTTATGCATTGGGATGTGAAAATTTATTGCCATATTTTTGTTTTTCAACATTTTTAGTCAATAATAAGTGCAATGACTCTTGTTGATGGCGTATAAATAAACAAAAAAAAAGACAAAAAACGCGAGGCAGGCAAAGTTGAATGAAATTATTTTTAAGCCATAACCCTTTCTTTTTTACTTATTTGCTAGTAAAAGCAACAACAAAGGCAACAAGCACTAGCAAACGTAAAAAAAAAAAAAACAATGCATATTGGTCACATCTGCATTCACTTGCCAGTGTCAATCTGAAATTTGTCAACACTAGTCGAGTGTCAGCCTTTAGTCAAGTGCCAATTTTCTGCTATGTACTTGCCACTACCATCCATTTCCCCTACAGCCTCTACAATTTCACTCTTTAGTATTCATAGCGATCGCATTGCATTTGATTGACAGTTGCGTTAGCGTTGAGGAATTTTCAAAAATTATGTCTATGAGTAAATTGGTTGCTGTTGTTGGGAGTGACTTGCCACCGGCTTCGCTGGTACGCTGGTTCGCTGCTGCATACAACACACACATTTTTATTTTTTTGTTTTTGCCTGTTCCGCCTTTTCGAGTTATTTATAGTTGTTTTTGCTGCAAAGAAGATTTAAATGAAATATGCAGTGTGGCTAACGAGCGCTTTCTTCTCGCCAATGGATTATTTGTCTGACACTTGTGATGGATTTTTGCTGAATATTTCTTGCGGAATTAGCGTTACGTTTTCGCACTTTTATTTATTATTTGCATACTTTGAGAAAGTGAGTGTGTGCTTATATGCGTATATTTCAGCGTACTTATAAGTATGTGTGTGTATGTAGATATATATTCTTGTTAATTTTGTTTTTGCCCGGCATTATTTTTAATTGCCTTCAAGTAATAAGTGGCGTCGTGAAAAGGCAAATAGGTGCAACTTGACGGCTGTGTTGCTCCTAATTTTTTAGTGCAATGTATTATTGGATTCCTTGAATTGTCGTGAGAGGTGTTAAGGCCGTGTCCAGGCTAGTGCTGGGGTGGGCTCTTTCGCCACTACATTTTTAGTCGAAAATGTCACTGTAACTGGGTAGTCGTATAACAGAGCATCATTTAGTGAACATCAAAAGCAATCAAGCAATGTTGAAAATTGCTTGATTATTTAACTCACAAATTCAGAACTTATTTAGCGATCAGAGGTCGTGGTCGGCCAGAGAATACTTGGAGAAAGGACAACGCAAAAGCAACAGCACAACCGCATACAATAAAAAACAATTCGCGAGACCCTATGCTCCCGAGCGGAATGTAAAATGGAGAAAAATTAGCTGTAGATTTTTTTTTTGTACACTCCTCTCGGGAGCATAGTTGGTCGACAAGACTCTTCCATCGTGCACGGTTCTGTGTTGTTGTTTTTGCAACGTCCCATGTGATGTCGGCATCTGCTAGTTCGCGCAACATCGACCGTCTGCAAGTGTTTTTTTGTTCGACCGCGACCTCTGATCCCTTGCGGTTCCAGTCCAGTGCCATTCTCGTGATGCTGTCTAGTGGTATTCTCAGTGTCTGACTTATCCGTCGCTACTTTCTGCATTTGATTTGCCTAAAGATTGGTTCCTCATTCGTTAATCTCCACAGTGCGTCGTTAGTGATGGTATTTGGTCACAATATTCTGCAGATGATGCGGAGGCATTTGAAGCCTCTGTATGATGGTGTTAGAGACCAGCGATGTTTCGCTTCCGTACAACAATACGGACTTGACTCATGAGCCGAATATTCGCAGTTTAGTGCGCCTGGAGATTTTTTAGATCAGATATAGTAGGCAAAAATTTAAAAGTTTTTTTTTCAATAGATCTCCTTTATCCGCAATATATATTCATCTGGTGGATTTCTGATGCCGATATTCGGTTAATTTCGTTACAAAGAAACCCACTGGCAGTCCCATTTCAAATGGCTTGTAAATAAAAATTTAATTGGCTTATAGAAATAACATCTTTTCTTAGTTAGAGAAGAAATAGTAAAATGGCGTATATGGTTTAATTCCTCTACTGGTTAATGGGTATATCCCATCTATATTATAAAGGGTGGACTTATTATTTCAAAATGTCAGTAGTGAACAGTTCCTAAACGGTACTTTTTTTAATGCCATCTTTGACAGATGTACACTTTGAAAATGGTCGCTCTTTAAGAACAACATATCGAAAAATTTATGATTTTTTTTGTGGAAATAATCATCCAAATGAGCCAACAATCAAAGATTGAAGACAAATTTCTTGAAACTGGTTCTGTCGAGTTAGAAAAAGGGCTGGCAGAGCAAAAACTGGACGCTGTGTCGAGAATATTGCTGTTGTAACGCCTGTAGCTCAAAGCCTTGGTAAACAATTTGCAACCTTTGATATCTCGATGTTCTCAACAATTAAGGATTTATGAATCGATTGTTGAACGTGAATCGACCTGTAGATGAGCTCGTGGTGAACATTTGAAGATGCAATTTTTCACATTAAGAATCTTATTTTTGATAAAAAATAGCGAAACTTGAAAGAATTTAAATTTGAAAATATTTTTATTTTAAAGCAACATCCAAGCGCGTCTTTAGAAATACCATTAATGCTAGGTTGCTCAAAAATTACACCGTGCAGCAAAAATACATTTCTCTGTTTTCTTTTGAAGTGAAACTTCTTATGCGTCGATGGACGAGTGAGAATGGAGAGTAAAATTTCAAGGCCACGCAACGTTTTGGGCGTTTTCGTTCCGCGAGAGAGAAAAAAGATATAACGTAGAGGAAAAGGAGGGAGAAGGCTGTACCTTATATATAATATATCTAAGATTCACTTTAGGCTATTTTTCCTGAGTTTTTCCTTGTGGTTGCTAATTTCTAGTGAGAAATAACACTGCCTACTTTTTGGCGCTTGTTTGTTGGTGCAAACTTGTAGGAAATATATTTTTGGTGCCTACTTTTTGGCGTTGTATTTCTTTGGTGCCTACTGTTTGGGGTGTTTTTTGGTCACAATTTCTTTGGTGCCTACTTTTTGGCGCCTATTTCCGTTTCCTGGCTAGTGCCTGTGCGTACTAGAAAGTGCTATCCATTTCGGCGTCGGATTTATTGGTATTGCCTTGCGGCAATTTGCGCCGTTGCTGCGGTTCAGGAATAGCTGCGTTTGTGCGGTGTTAAACGCTCGGAGTAGTGCGCGTTGTTGGCACTGTTTGGGTCTGGCGTTTACCTACACCGGTCGACCCGTTTTTTGTAAATTTTGTCTATTTGTATTCTCTGCAAATGTTGTGAATTTATTTAGATAATAGGACTATGAATAAGTTCGTTTCGGTTTTACAACAGATGGCGTAACTTGATTATTATTCCATCGATCCACATTTCCAAACATTCATTGGAGAGCTACTGTCGTAAGGCACAAACGTCAGTATAAGTTTTTTATTTGAAGCGTAAACAACAATATTTTTACCACACTTGAAAATGTCGAATTTCGTGCCAAATAATGTGTTTTTGCGGGGAATTCTTCTTCATTATTTTAATATGAAGAAAAAAGCAGCCGAAAGTCATCGTATCTTGGTGGAAGTTTATGGTGAGCATGCTCTATCTGAGCGACGTGCCAGAAGTGGTTTGCACGCTTTAAAAGTGGTGATTTTGGCTTGGAAGACGAAGAACGCGAGGGTGCGCCGCCAAAGTTCATGGATACCGAATTGGAGGAATTGCTCGATCAAGATCCGGCTCAAACGCAAGAAGAGGTTGCAAAAACTTTGGGAGTTGATCAATCAACCATTTCCAAACGTTTAAAAGCCATGGGAATGATCCGAAAGGTAGGCCATTGGGTGCCGTATGAATTGAAGCCAAGAGACGTTGAACGCCGTTTTATGGCATGCGAACAACTGCTTCAACGGCACAAAAGAAAGGGTTTTTTGCATCGAATTGTGACTGGCGATGAAAAGTGGGTCCATTACGACAATCCAAAACGTCGGGCAACGTATGGATACCCTGGCCATGCTTCAACATCGACGTCGGCGCAGAATATTCATGGCCTGAAGGTTATGCTGTGTATCTGGTGGGACCAGCTGGGTGTTGTGTATTATGAGCTACTGAAACCGAATGAAACGATTACGGGGGATGTCTACCGACGACAATTGATGCGTTTGAGCCGAGCACTGCGAGAAAAACGGCCGCAATACGCCGATAGACACGACAAAGTTATTTTGCAACATGACAATGCTCGGCCACATGTTGCACAAGTGGTCAAAACATACTTAGAAACGCTCAAATGGGATGTCCTACCCCACCCGCCGTATAGTCCAGACCTTGCGCCATCCGATTACTATCTCTTCCGATCGATGCAACATGGCCTGGCTGACCAGCACTTCCGTAATTACGATGAAGTCAAAAAATGGATCGATTCGTGGATTGCGGCAAAACCGACCGAATTTTTCACAAAGGGAATCCGTGAATTGCCAGAAAGATGGGAAAAAGTAGTAGTAAGCGATGGACAATATTTTGAATATTAAATTTGTAACCATTTTACGTCAATAAAGTTTCAAATTTCGAAAAAAAACCGCACGAACTTATTCATAGTCCTATTATATATTCTTACTCTCCCTCTCTCTCTCTCATTCTCTCTCGGGTCTCTCACACTTTCTTTGTCTGCCTTGAAAGTTTCACTTCTGTTATGTGTACTACGCTATAGGCACTTGTTAACAGTGGTGTCCGCTGCATATACCCCTTATCTTACGAATTACATTTCTCAAAATAGTTCATTAAAACATTTCAAGAATATTTAAGTACAAATTTTTCAAAGGATGGTAAAAAGTAGACAACATGTTTTCGATAGCTGAATATATTCACTTTCATTTGGTATCATTATTAATATCATAGTGAGATTGAAAATTGAGCTGAAGACGAAATGAAAAACTGTTTTAGATGCTTATAAAATGTTTCCTAGATAGCTTTTACTGCCCCATGGTGTTATAGATTACAAGGTGCGCTTTACGTAAAGCGTTTTCAATTTTCTTTGAAATGCCAATTCTTTTATTCCAGTTAAACTATGACTTAGGAACACTTTTATTGCTTTTCCACCTGGTACACTGTACAATTAAAAATATTGGTTTATGTTTATTCATTCTAATTTAAGGAGTAAGTGAGTGGGGCGGCGGAAAAACTAATCATCTTTTGTGAATTGTTTTCCAGTGGGAAAATAAAGCAAGTCAAAGTACTGAAAAAGGTTATTTATTTAAATGTGAAAAACTGAATAAGTTTTTATATGGTATTTCAAAGATTGACGGGTGCGGCGCATTTCTTTGATGAAGCCGTGACGCGTGGCTAATGGCACTTGGAATTGAAATTTTTAATTTACGGTGAATAAAATTGTGCACATTATGCAAAGAAGTCTGCATTATTAAAAAACTATTTTTATTAAAGTACTTATATATTCTTGTAATATTTCCTTGATTTATGTTACTTTAACCTTTATTTTAATTAATAAAAATCAAGAAAATAATGTATTTGTAAAATCTTTCATTTGCTGGTTGTGACCACTAAATATTGCTTTGAACGTGCGAAAAAAATGCCTAGCGGGGTTTTATGCCTTAGAGTAAAATAAGAGTATGGCACGTGGCAATAAATAAAATAAATAACAACCTTAGCGTCTAACCGCCTACGTTGGAGAACCTCTTTACAGGTCTTATGCTCCTCAAAGGTGTAATCAGTAAACAAAAATAATAATAATAAAAACCCTAAATAATATTTTATTTATTTTTAATATTAGAAAACACCTAGTCAATACTACACAAGTCACTTTGTCAATATTCCACCACTAAACTAAAACTTGGACATTCAATTCGCAAAATGGAAAAGAAATGGTGGCAAAAGAGTTTGGGATAATTCACTAATGATTCGCTGATGATTGATTAGCTCTCTTTTAGGTTATTTTTTATATTTTAAGTAGTCCAACTAAACTATAGAATGAAGGCAAATAAATAGTTTGCAGTATTCAGGTGCTTTGCTAAAAATTTGCAGTTAGCTTATACCGCTAAAAATAAAATCTATAAGTAAAAAAGGCAAATATGTATTCCGATTATTTATGAAATTGATTTTTATTCACGAATGCTTCGGCTGGCTTCATTGTATCGTATTTTGCCAACCTAATTATCAAACAACCTATTGACAGTCTCAGGCTCTATTTACTGGCTCGGAAAATATTCATCTTAGAGGCTTTAACATCGACTTTACTGCTCAAAGCTCACATAGAAAAAGAACATCACTTGACTTTACTTTGGCAACTTTGTTCCACCAAATTAATATTTTTCTTTCTTGTAATTTTTTGGTATACTTCGTCCCTGCTTTTGCAAGTTTGGCTATTGAATCAGTAAAAATAGAATTAAACTACGTGTAAACTTTGACTTGTACTTTTTACTGGTTTTAATTTATAGTTTTAAAAGCAAATATTCGTATAATATATATAAAATAAAACTAAAAGAAGTGAAATAAAAGAAAAAAATTTTTTTCACTTCATTCTGCTTCGAAATGCATAATGCCATAGGTAGCGCAGAAAGGTAGGATTCGTCGTTTGTTTTGAAGGTAAGTACAGGGTTGCCCATATTCGACGGACCTATCTGGCAACCCTGTATCTTTCGACAGAGGCGTCATATCACTTAATGACATACCGCATTGGAAGCGTCAGTCCAAGCAGATTTTTACCATGGAACAGTACACGCCACGCGAGCGCTCCCAAATTGTTGAATCTTACATTCAACAAAAGAAGTCAAAAGAAGAAGAACAAAATCATCGTGTCCGATGAGGCTCATTTCTTATTGAATGGGACGGTAAACAAGCGAAATTGCCGTATTTACGCCACTGAAAATCCTCACGAAATTCAAGAGGTACCTCTTTACGACGAAAAAGTCACTGTTAGGTGCGGCGTTAGTGCGAAATCGATTATTGGGCCGTTTTTCTTCGAAAATGAAGATGGTCAAGCTGTTACCGTCAATCAGGAGCGTTATAGCGATATGATAACCACTTTTGTGAAGCCAATTATTCGTCGAAAGCGGCAGTTTCTGAGGCAGTTCTGGTTTCAACAAGACGGCGCTCCACCCCACACAGCTCGCACCACAATCGATTTTTTGAAGAAATTGTTTCCTCGTCGTTTGATGTCGAAAAATGGTGATTTTGACTGGCCACCGCGTTTGCCCGATTTAACGCCACCTGACTTTTTCTTGTGGGGATATTTAAAACCAAAGGTTGATATGAATAAGCCAAAGACCATAGAAGAGCTCAAGAGCAACACCCGTGAGGAAATAGCCGCTATTCCAGTCGAAATGTTAGCTAAAACTATGGAAAATGCTGTAAAACGGGCACAATACGCCGTACAGGCTCAAGGCGGCCATTTGAGAGATATCATATTCAAAAAGTGATGTCAAAAAATCTACTTGAACCAAATAAAATGATTATTATCATCAACATCAAAAAAATTGTGTTTTTCTTTGATTTGAAAAAAAAAACACATGGGTTCGTCGACTATGGGCAATCCAGTAGTATGTTTAAGTTGCAACAATTCTCCAAGTTTTCACTCTATTCCCTTGGGAATGCGTATAAAAAGTCAGCAGGTAGCTAATATGGAACTATGTACTATATCTTTCCCAGTAAAAAGTAGGCAGTTTAAAGATGAACTACATCAGTGGACTTTGGCTCATCTCTAAGTAAAAACTTGATTGTGCCCTTGGTTGTGCTTCAACCACATTTGTTTTATGGCAAGTATTATCTGTTCTTGAGGATCACTCCAGTCAGTAGTCGCTCTACTCGTTTGTCTGTTTGCTGCAACGAAGTTACTCTTAATTCTCAATGTTGTCAGTGTCGCGCCTGGGTTCTCGTCGGTTCTTCACCGACAGGGTTCTTCAGTATTATCCCCGCTATGGCATGTGAATTATGTGTGCTCCACGGGAAGCTGAAGGCCATACTTTACTTGAAATGTTACTGGGACACTTAACCCACAAAACACAAAAAATTTGAATATCAAAATAATCTGTAGTAAAATTATAGCAGCTCTTAAATGCCAAACAAATTATTTTAAAAAATATGACAACTTTGTATGTAGTTGCACGAAAGCACACACACATTCAAACCTACACTCAGGCATGAGTTTACTATCAAGTTATCCTTTATCTATTTTTTATTACGTCATACTCGTAAAAGGATATTATGACCTAATAATACTAAAAACAAAATCAAGTATACAAACAAGCAACAAAATTCTGCCATACCCAAGTACCACTAGACCGCTGAAAATGACAGAAAACAAATATTTTCAACAGCTAAAGCGTCAAAAGTGATAAATGCAACATCAAATTGGCAAAGGGGTGGCAAGGAATGTCAATGGCGATGGCTGGCGAGAGGTGTATGGACATGGCAACATAGTCGTAGATGCCCATGAAGATTGAAGTGCTGTTGTTGGTTATGATGGCAACGATAATGGAGAAATTGTGCATTCGTCTGGAAAAATTGTAGTGCAAATGGTATTAAATTGTCAGTGAAGAGAGACAAAGGAGAAAAATATTATTGGCGTTAAAATAGTGTAAAACTTTTGAACTTTTGACATCAACTCGAAAATGTCAGAAAGTTTGCCGGCGACAACAACTTATTGCATGTGACAAAATAAAAGTTAGGCTAAGTTTAGAAAATAAATTAAAATGAGAAATTAAATATTAAGAAAGTTAAATTTCTGAATTGAGTTAAAATTAAATCAAGCCGGTGTATATTAAATAGTTACATGGTTTGGCATAGTTAGATGGGAAAGAGGGGAAAGTGTATGAGTTAGCTTTACTTCGAAGTTTGGAGGCAAACTTGTGTCTAATTCTTTCACCAAGGTCAATGCAACAATGTTCACTACGAGGAATGGAATGCACTTCAATACCAAACAAAAATTTTTCAGCAAATGAAGTAGTCCAAAAAAAAAAAGCACACAGCTAAGGAAAGCTAAATTTAGGTAAAAAGTTATCCTAATTTTTTCACTATATTTTTACAACATAATTTGCATAGTTAGGATTATCCAATTCATATAAAATATGCGTCCTTTGTTGTAAAAAAGTTCATGCTGCAAGTCGTAGAACTATGAAAACTACGACTAAAAAAGTACTCGTTCCTAATCGTAAAAAATCTTTACCAGCTCATTTTCATAAGCCCCCTTTTAGGCCAATATTGTACCCTTAAAAAAATTTTTCAGCGGCCTATTGCCTCTACCTGAAAATGTGCGCTGCTGTTCGGCGTGATGCAGTTTGGTGATTCCTAATACCGTTAAGTATTCAAGGTACTACTTCCCGGGAGGGGGTGTGGCCTATTGCCTCTATGTAAAAATCTGCGCTGTTGTTCAGTGCGACGCAGCTTGGTAATTACTATTCTTGCCATGTTACTGACAGCGGACCAATGTTCTTCTGAGTCAAGCATGATATCTACTAGGTTGCTAACCATTATTGGCTTCCCCACCCTATCACTCACTTCTACTCTTTCCAGCTCAAAACGAGGGCAGACAAAGAAAACATGTTCTGCATCTTCAACTAGACTGTCGTAAAAGGTGCAGTACGGGTCATCTTCGTGCTTAAATCTATGCAGATAAGCCTTAAAGCATCCATGCCCACTAAGTACTTGGGTCAGGTAGAAATCTATCTGACCATGCTTTCGATTTATCCATCTTGTGATATTCGGGATCAATCGATATGTCCATCGTCCGATCATGGAGTTCCTCCATTCCTCCTGCCAAGTACGGATGCTTCGCTTCCGTTCAGTCCATCGGTTAGTCAGCTGTGCTGGATTCGCTCGATGTTTTTTTATTTCGGCGAATTCGAGTGCAGTCAGCTTAACTGGTAGCATACCCGCAAGGACTAATACAGCATCCTCCGTTACTGTACGGAATGCACAGCACACCCTGAGGGCGCATAACCCGAATACCGATTTAATGCCTTTTATGTATGTGCTGCAGCTTGTTCCTTCGACCCAGGCTGGTACCGCATATAGCAAGATAGACGATACCACACTGCTAAGCAACTTCCTAGAAGCCGGCTTAGGTCCTCTCGTATTCATCATAATACGTGCCAATTCAGTTACAGCCTTCGCTGCTTTATCGCTGGCTGTTTAAAGCGCAACCTGTGGTCAATCATTACCCCAAGATATTTGATGTACAGCTAGGACTCCAGTGCGTGGTCACCTACTCTGAGGTTTGCTGTTTCAACTATTTTCCTGCTACTGATGAGAACTGCCTCTGTTTTATGGTTTGCAAGGCTTAAACCACTATTGCGCAGCCAATCTTTTGTGATTTCGACCGTTTAGTTGCAAATCGCCTCAGCCTGGCTAAGGAATTTAGCAACGACTACGATTGCAATGTCATCAACAAACCCTATGATTTGGGATCCTGGAGGTAGTTGGAGACGCAAGACTCCATTAAGCATTACAATATATTCCAGAGGAGTGGGCCCAACACTGACCCCTGTGAGGCCTGATGTGTGTGAAATACGACACTATTTTTAAATTTTGGTCGCTTTAATCTTTACACTTCTTATCGGTGGAGATCACTCGTTGAATATTTAGCTCGATGGAAGCAGCTCAGAGCAGGCGGTTACCTTCTATCCCTATAAACACACAGCAAAACCTTCTCGGCTGTTAATAGCAGATTTGCGATTTGTTGAGGTGTCTTATCTCACTGTAATCAAAATCCTTTGCAGTTTCTTGATCTCTTATGTGAACCCTTTTTCAACGCCAGTTAGTGTTTGCTTAAAAAACTGATCCACTTTACTGAGATTCAGCAAATAATCAGGCATCGATTTGATCCAAAATGTTGCTTTGCGTGTTGCACCCTTCTCCAACTTGCAATCTTCAGTTACTAGGAAATAAACTACGAGTAAGTGTTCACATATCGGTGCTATTCGACGATTTCCATGTTTTCATTGACATTTCCCACGACTGGCCTTTCAGAGCATGGCTCATCTCTGAAGTACATATTATGAGAGAAGACATGTTGAAGTCCCGCTTTATTTTCACGTTCGAGTTTATGTTGATAAATGATACACATTTTTCGAGCAGTCAGGGTTTCGACTTTTCGCCTTGGTCGTTAGGTTAGATCAGGTTAAATGGTTGCCCAGAGAAAGGACACGCTTGGATGAAGAAATCAAATTTCTTCTTTGTGATAACAATTTGAAGGAAAAAAGGAGAAGGGAATGAATAGGACAGAAGGAAATCAGGGGACCGCACGATCTTGAGTTACGGTTGTATTAACCGCTTCAAGCTGCTGATGAAGTTCATCGGGTGGCTAATATCAAGGCATGCATGCATTAGCAGACGTAGCAAAGAAATGGAAGTCAAACCTACGAGTCAACTCTGACAGAACGGAGCTGGTTCTGGACTGTAGACTTCCCAAATTAAATAACTACGTTCTCCCGCTTTCATCGAAAGTTAGGTATCTTCGAGTGATACCTGACTCCAAACGCCATTGAAAGCTACACATTGAAAATCGGGTAAAGAAGGCCAGTATAGTCTTCTATTCCGGCATATTCAGCAAAAAATGGGGACTCAAGCGACAGGTCGTGCTGTGGATGTACAATGTAGTGGTTTTGCCAATTTTATTGTATGGATGCCTGGTTTGGTGGGAAGCTCTTCGGAAGGGCTATAATATCACTAAACTGGGGAGCGTGCACAGGAATGCATGTATTGGCATCACCGGAGCATATAAAACTTGCCCCAAGTGCTGCCTTGAATGTCGTTTTACACTTAATTTTCATCGACTTTTACCGTCTTTCCATCGCAGCTTAAAGTGCAATCAGGTTAAATGAGGTTGGCCTTTGGAGGAAATCTCTCAAGGCAGAACACCGGGCGGTGAACACCGTATTTCTCCGAGCTTCGGATAGATCTCCCCATCCGCAAACTGGAGTTTGAGGGTCGTGCTAGGGCAATCTTTCCAAATAGGCAATATTGGGTAGAGGAGAAAACCTGCGCCGACGCTTGCACTCTGTCTTCACGAATGGCTCCAAGATGGAATCGGGAGTCGGAGCGGGGGTTTTCTCTAAATCAGCCAATTAATCTATCTCCTTTAAACTGCCGAATACTGCTAGTGTTTTTCAGGCAGAAGTCTTTGCGATCCTGCAGGCATGCAAAATGCTTTGGGAACGCGGGAGCGAGGGAGATACTAACATTTTCTCCGATAGTCAAGCCGCGATTGAGGCTTTGACGACACCATGGTGCAGAACGAAATTAGTAAACTCATGTAAAGAAGAGATCAAATCTCTTGGATGTGCAGATAACATTTCTCTGATCTGGGTTCCAGGACATAGGAACATAGAGGGAAATAAAATAGCTGATGAGCTTGCCAGGAAAGGGATTGAGTTGGCCTCAAAGACCTCCCACCCGGTCATAGGCATCCCCCGGACAGTTGTTAAAGTTAAACTGCACAAATTAATTCTCAGGAAAGCGCAGAAAAGATGGAGCTCCATTTCTTCAAGTGCTATTTCGAAACCCTTCGGCCCCAGTACAATATACGGAAGACTCAGAAAGATATGTGGATTGCACACCATTGAATTTCTAAACTTGTAGGTGTATTTACTGGTCATTGGACGTTCGGCACTCAGTAGATTTACCATTTAACCCTTATTGCAGAAGCTGTGGGGACCTTTCAGAGAAGAGGACTGTTGAGCACTTTCCCTGTAAATGCCCGGGTTTGGCAGCTAGACGATTAAGGTTACTGGGTGCTCCTTTTTTTGACAGCCTGAGGCAGTGCGCCAACCTAAATCCCATCAATCTTCACCATTACATCAACAGCTCTGGTCGGCTGTAGATACTTGCTTGGTATCAAAACGAGGAGTGCCAGTGTGGTAATTCAGCCATTTCACCTACCTACCTACCTATCGGCCCTATGAACCCCATTTACAATTTCAGTGGCCTGGCTGGCATTTTCGCCTTCATCAAAGGAAAACTGTTAAATGTACCGAATTTTCTCTTTTCTGGCTGTTGTTGTTAACAGCCTGTAACTCACAACTGAATGGAAGAAACAAAAAAAAAACAATTCGCTTAAGGGTGTATTGAATTTGAGATGGTTTTGTGGGTGCTATAAATAAAAACCGAAAACTATAATATTTTTACTATACATTTTTTCACCAGACATTTATGAATCTTTTAAGAATACATTAAAAAAGTAATAAAATTAATAACTGAACCTTTTAGAAGCTGTTGTGGTGGGGGTCCAAAAAAAAAAAGGCGCGCTAAACTTGTCATGATTGCAAGATTTCTAATGATCTGAAATAAAAAAATGAAAGATATTATTATTGTAATTTAGATGAACTAACTAAGAAAAAGCTAAAAACACTAAGAAAAAGCGGAAACGTATTTTTTGGAGCTAAATTTCAGCTGTCCGAAAAAATAGTACATTTTTTTCTTATTTTTTTGGATATTTTTGAATTTTTTAAGTAGTAATAGTAAAAAATTTTATTTTATTAACTGCAGGTTTCTACGATAGAAATATGTATTGAGAAGACCCGCACCAAATTTCAAGTGAATTGGTTCAGTAGAACTTGAGATATCATGTCGAACGGTTTGAAAAATGTAGTTTTGAGAAAAAACGCGTTCAAAGTTTTCAGACAAGATAGAACGAAAACGATGACATGTCGCCAAAAAGGCTATAACTCATGAAATAATAGGAATTCAAAAAAATCCTCTTAATAGCATTTGCTTAAATGTGTAAACTTTAAAAATATGCAAAAAAAAAAATTTTCGATATTTTTAAAATTCAACACTAGAATACCCCCTTAATGTGAAATATCACCTTGACAACGAGCACAAACTTTTAATTGTTTGATCGATACTTTACGAGATATCAATCACTACAGCCATCTACCGAGAAAATTATGCTAAAATGCTTTTATATTTTATTAAAAAAAAATCAATGAATTTACGATTTTTTTTGCAGATTTAAGCAAGTGATATTTCGGGTTGTACCCCGATATCTCGGGATTACTTAAAATTATCAGTAATTTTCACATACTAGTTGCTGCTCCACCGATTTGTGTTTTGCGCCTTGGTGCTGCTCTATAAAATGGAAGGATGTCTCTAGTTTTGTGCCGCCTCTCAACGGCAGAGAATTTGTATGAGAAGTTTTTGTTATAACATAAATGCATTCGGAAGTTTGCTATTGCCTCTCGGCCGCTATTAGAGAACAAATTGTATGCTTTTTGCTGCTTCATGCGGACAACAAGCCCAGGATCAACTGAATAGTAATGACTTGGAAACGCACTTGGCTACAACTGTAGGCGGAACATGCAAACTTATGCAAAATGTGATACAATTCAAGCAAATAAAATCGGTTGCACTGAATGAGAAAGCAATTTAATAATTTGTTTTTTATAGCGTCAAGCATTGCATACATTTTTATGGCTCTTGAAGCGTTTTTTTTAAATCGTGTTTGATTTCTTGCACTGCACTTTTTCTACTACTTTTACCTACATTTTACTACTTTTATGCTACGAGTATTATTATCACAATTTAGCTATTCATATTCTTACCCAACAATTTTCTTTCATAGAATGAGAATGAATAAATGAAAGTTGCAAAGTAGAAAATTATTGAAATGAAAGTTAGAAAAAGCACAAACACGTTATGACTACTTTTGTGGAGAGCTTTACCTCAGGTAAAGGAAGCCAGCAGGTCGTTCGCAAGTGTAGTAAAAAAGGAGGCAAGATAACGAAAATATAATTAACAAATAGAAACTAGTTAAAGTTGCAAATAGAAACTAGTTAAAGTTAATAAATATAGAAACTACGGAACCTATTTTTGAGTATTATTTTGAAAGGAAAATGGTTTCACTACTTTTTTATTAACATTGCAAGTGGAATATCTTTTCACTTCTACATCTTTGAAAATTTCTTAAGAATTTTCTAAATGTACCTGTTGTACGATGATAGGCGGAATGATGGGAGGGAATAGAAGTCCTTTAGATATATATAATACATATGTATATAATTGCCGCGTACACACTATTTGTGTGTTTGGCCGAGCTCCTCCTTCTATTTGTGGTGTGCGTCTTGATGTTGTTCCACAAATGGAGAGACCTACAGTTTTTTAAGCTGACTCCGAATTGCAGAAATACACTCGGAGGTTTGCCATTGTTTGCCGAGGGGCGACCGCTAGGTAGGTAGGTAGGTAGGCAGCACTTACGTGCCGTTTTGATACCATAATGTGGACCACTACCTGCGAAAAAGGGAAGAGAAAATCATCCACAGCTACCCAGTGCTGTTGATGTAGTGGAGGAGAGAAAAGGGATCTAGGCTGGAGAGTTTCTTTAAGCCATTCCTAAAGGGCACTTTAAGGAATCTCAAGCGCCTACCCGCCAGAGCCGGACATTTGCAGATAAAGTGCTCAAAAGTCTCTTTATATGCAAGATCCCCGCAGCTTCTGCAATAGGGATTGTACGAAATTCCAAGCTTCTTCGCATGAGTGCCGATCACCCAGTTACCAGTGAACACCGCAATGAGTTTGGAAATTGAATGGCATGGGGTTTCCATTACCTTAAGCGTTCTGTTTATATCTTAATAACGCCATAGTGTTTACGAAATAGCACACGATGAGAAAGACAGGCGCTTTTTTAGAAATAAATTGTGTAGTTTCCTTTAACAACGGTCAAGGAGACACCGATGTCTGAGAAGGCGACAGCTGAAACCGGTTCTGGCGATCCCTTCCTGGCGAGCTCATCGGCAACTTCATTTCCCTCTACATTCCTGTGTCCAGGAACCCAGGTAAGGGATATGTTTCCTGCACGTTCGAGCCATTTGAGTTCCTCATTACAGGAGTTCACCAAAAGAGAGCTGCAATGTGGCGACGACAGTGCCTTGATCGCAGCTTGACTATTGGAAAAAATATTAATGTCTCCCTCCCAACAGCGATCCCTAAGCATTTTGCATGCTTGCAGGATCGCGAAGACCTCTGCTTTAAAAACGCTGCTCGCTTCCGGCATTTTAAATGAGACCGTAATATTGGCTGATTAAGAGAAAACCCCCGCTCCAACTCCAGATTACATCTTGGATCCGTCAGTGTAAACAGAAGTACCTATATCCGTGCCGACTCTCCCCACTTTTCAATCTTGCTTGCTCGGAAATATAGCCTTAGCACAATTCTCAAAACCCAGTGTGCGGATGGAGAGATCAGTGCGAAGTAGAGAGAAGGAAGGGGAGATCTGCTTCAATATGCTATTTTGTCCTACAGGAAGTTGTATCCAGAGGTCAATCGGCTTCAACCTAACAGCACTTTGAGCAGCAATGGATTTAACTTGCAGATTCACGGGAAGTAAGTGCAGTGTGACGTTTAGGGTTGCGGTGGGACATGTTTACATGCCTCAGAGATGCCCACATATGCAGTTCTCTACTCTTTTTCTAATTTAGTGGTATTGTAGCTATTCTGAAGAGCTACCCACCAAACTAGGCAACTATAAGTCAAAATTGGCAGAACCACTAAGTTTTACATCCAAAGTACGATACGTGGCTTGAGACCCCATTTTTTGTTGACCATTCTAGCGTTCTTAATTTTCTATGTGCGGCATTCCAGTGGAGCTTGGGGTCAAATATTACACCAAGATACGTGACTTCCGATGAGAGTGTAACTGGTGGTTTAGTCTTGGAAGCTTAAAAGGTGGAAGCTTGTATTTCCTGGTGAATAGCATCAACTCCGTTTTGACAGAGTTCACTCTGAGACCGCAACTGGCAGTCAAACTACTCACCGCTATTATATTAATATAGAAAAAAACTGTTTCTTCATTTTGGTGTTTCACGAGATTTGATCCAACGTTCTCTCTGAATTCGAAATGGTAGTCACGCCCCAACCCATTCGGCTACAGCGGCCCCCTATATTATCATATAAGCCCATTAAAAAGAAAAAAATCTATGTTGCATTCATTACCTCATTTCTTTTAATTTTTTTTTATTTCCAAATATTTAATTTTTTACTGGCTATTCTCTGCTAGAAAACATTTTCAAATAAACAAATTAAACTTTTTTGCACTGGCACTATACGAGTACTTTTGATTTCAAAGGAAACTTGATGCAAATTTACAGCTTCTCACATAATTACTTTTGCTTTTTGCCGCAGCTTTTGTGTGTATGTATGTATTTTATTTCTTCTGGGCGCTTTCAGAAAACAAGTGGCAAAGCAAGAAAACAGATGCACCCGCGACCACATTTAAGTAAACATTTCTCGCTTCTAAATCTATGAATGTACGTGTATTAGTGCTTATGAACACGCATTTGCTCGCTAGAAGTACGCTAAATAATTATATGTATAGTAAGTGGAGGTGTTCATAAGCGGCTCTCTGTTTACCATTTGCCCTTTATAGCCAATAAAGTGCAGTGAACGTAAAATTTAGCAGTGATTATAACCGTACATATAAGCAAACAATTTGAGAAAGTAATTTCGGTTTTTATTTGATATCTGCACGCAGTGGAGAATCTGCTTATAAATTAATGAAATAACAGCAAAATGCGTAGGAGACAGCTTTTTATGCTTTATATAAAATCTACATACATATAATTGTTTTTTGTATCTATTTATATATAACCATCAAATAGGAATTTTGGAATTTTTAGCAAAAATGGACTTTTATTAAACGTTAATTACAGAAAATATTTTACACAAAACTATGCATGTTTCTACGTAAAAAAGCCGAGAAAAATGAGAACTTTTGCTCGTCTACGATATTTTTTTTTATTACTTTTCGGTCGGTTGCTTAAGTGTTGGGGAATATGTTCGTAGCGTTTTTAAAACTTTTATTTAATCGAAAAGCAATAATTATATCAATAAGTGAATCAATTATAAAGGGCTTTCTAATAACAGGTGTTATTTTGAATAGCCCGATAATTCGGTAGATGTCACTTTTGAAGCTGTAATTTTTTTATATTTGACAAGTAGAAACTACGCCATTAATAAAAATGGAACGACGCACGCTTGAATAACGCATTGAAATTATTACAATTCACTATAAAAATGGTGAAAATTTGGCAGAGACGGTTCGTAAAACTCGAACATTTTTGGGTGGTCGTTAAGCACCTTCTCGGACCGCAATACAGAAATTGGAGAAAAAAATCCAACTGTCGGGACAATTTAGTAATGTGAGAAATAAAACCCCTGCACGTCGCTCAAGTATAGCCGAAAATATTGCTGTTGCAGCCGAAAGTGTTGAAGAAAACCCAGGTTTGGCCATTCCTAGTCGTTCTTTGGAATTAGGCATTCCACAAACGTCATTACACCGTATGTTGCATAAAGATCAGTTAACACAAGGACTTAGGCCGGCCGATCCTCAACAATGACGTGTCTTTGCTGATTGAGTCGTTGAAATGCATGAAAATGAACCGGAATTCCATCGAAAAATCATCTTGAGTGATAAAACCCATTTCCCAGTTCCACCTCGGTGGCTTCGTCAACAAGCAAAATTGTCGGATCTGGGGCTCAGAAAATCCAAGAGCAATTGTTGAAAAGCCTCTCTATCCTCAACGTGTGACTGTTTGGTGGTGCGGTTTATGGTCCGGCTGAGTCATTGGACCTTAACTTTTCGAAAATTAAGCTGGAGGAACAGTTACGGTGAATGGATTGCACTATCGAGAGATGATTAACGATTTTTTATGACTGGAATTGGATGGTATTGATCTGGACAACGTTTATTTTCAACAAGACGGCGCTACGTGCCACACAATCAACGAAACCATTGATATTTTATTAAAATATTAGCTCTTATTGGAAAATCTTTTATACTCGCTGTTGCTGTTTACAACCTCTCGATAATTTGTTGATGCCGTTTCGCCAAAAATCCCAAAAATCCCATCTGGTGTCAAAGAACTTATTGAGCCAGTTTTTAAGGAAGGTAACGCCTTTTATACGGGTTTTACAGGGAGAGGAAAAGATGGTGATTGGTCGGTGTAAGGTCCGGAGAATACGGCGGATACTGAAGGACATCCCATTCGAGCTTTGGATTGCGACTTTGATGATTTGGGACACATGGGGTCTAGCGTTGTCGTGAAGGAATATGATTTGCCCATGTCGTTTCTGTCGAATAGCCTCATTTGCGCGGAGTAGCTGGGTAATGTAGAGCTCCTTGTTAGGAGTGGCATTCTTTTCGAGCATTTCCCCGTACACAATACACCCTTCCAGGTCCACCAAACACACATCATGATCTTCTTTGGATGAAGGCCACCCACTCCTTTCTTTTCTTCATATTGATCTGCTGATGTGTAGGCACCATTTCTCAGCTCCCTTAACGATTCGGTAGAAAAAGCGCTGTTGTTCGATGGCGGGCGAGATGCTGAGAAGCAGATTGAAGGCGACTTTCTTTGTTTTTTTCGTTGAGCTCGTGAGGCACCCCGGCTCTCAATTTTTCAATAGTAATTCGGCCGCCGTAGCCGAATAGGTTGGTGCGTGATTACCATTCAGAATTCACAGAGAGGTCGTTGGTTCGAGTCTCGGTGAAAGCAAAATTAATAAAAACATTTTTTTAATAGCGGTCGCCCCTCGGCAGGCAATGGCAAACCTCCGAGTGTATTTCTGCCATGAAAAAGCTCCTCATAAAAATATCTGTCGTTCGGAGTCGGCTTGAAACTGTAGGTCCCTCCATTTTTGGAACAACATCAAGACGCACACCATAAATAGGAGGAGGAGCTCGGCCAAACACCTAACAGAAGTGTACGCGCCAATTATTTATTTATTTATTTATTTTTTTTTTTTTAATTGAGAATTGTTTTATGATCGCAGCTAATTTTTTCCGACAATTAACGACTGGTTTTGGTGACCGTTCTCCATCAAAGCGTTCTTCATCGAATTCAGAAGGCCATCCGCTGCTGACGTGTCAGCGAATTCAAAGTTCTCCATCCACGTCGAAGATGTCTCTGGCCGCTTCGGCAGCTTTTTGACCTCGATGAGAAGCAAGGACGAGCAGATGCCGAAATTGTTGATTTTTGCCTACTGGATATTCCATTTCTAGGGCTCAAAACTAATAAAAAATTAATTAACTCAAAAATACAATTAACAAACAAATTTGTTCCCTGAAGCAACATTTATATAAAAATCGAAATTTAAAAATACGTCGCTCGCGAAAGTTGATAATTAACCTTTCTTTAATGCAAAGCTCGTATACATTTTGAGTTAGATTTAACTTGAAAAATTTCGCAGCTTACCTACTCAGTGAGAAGTAATAAATTATAAAATTTTCAGGCAATATTTAAATTTCTAGTTGTCCATACCTAAAACCTTTAAATTAATTTCAGCAAAAGTGAACTTAATAAATTAGACATTTATCTCTGTGAAAACCCACAATTTATTGCCATGTATGAAACTACCAAAAACAAATGTGTGGCTGATTTTCTTGGCAGTACATAAAAAAGCAGGCTTTTGCTTGTTAAAATAATAAATAAATAAATTTTATGACGCCAGCAGCCAACCACTAAATTATTTGCAGTATAAAGAAAGCAGCAACGGCTTTATTAAGTGACAGGCATAACCAGAAGAGAACCACACAAATTGAGAATTTGTCTAACTGAGATAATAAAATATAACACATATACGTAGTTGTTTATATGTATATATAATATATCAAATGTGTGCATGTGTGCGTTTTAAAACTGTTAACCACAGTGGATTTTCTCTTTTATCTATCGAAGGTTATTTTAGTTTTGCATATTTTTTTACAACCCATTTTCACGGCATTGGTTTTGTAAATATGTATGTATATCACAACAAATATATGTAAATATGCATGTGGAGTTTCCTGGGTTTTTGGCTTTTTCATTTGACTTCCTTGTTTGCTTTCCATGGCAGCGAAATGACTTTCAACAGCAAACCTTGAAAAAGGAAGCAGACAATTACAAGCACAACTGCTAATAAAAACTGGCAGTTTAAAGCCTTAGTCAGATTCAGTGACGACGTATGGAGACTAATATGTATGCATATACATATATGTGTATGTATGTATGTATATATGTATGTAGGTATGGATATGTGTGAAAATGTATTCCTCAACATAAAAAATGGATACAGCGAAAGTGGCATCGATAAGATCAAAGCAGCAGTCAGAAGTGCCAAAGTTTAAAGAAAAAGTAGTCCCTTTGTAAGACTTTTTACTTCTACATACCTATATCTACTAAATAAATATGTATATATATATATAATATATGTACATATATATGCAAGACATATCAATAAGCACAAAAAATATTAAAGCAATACGCGCACTGAAGTTTAGTTTCCTTTAAAGCGTTAGAAGTAATCAGCGATATGAACAAATGAGTCGTTTGATGTCTGACAGACTTAGAATTTGCAGCCTTGTAAAAAATGTCATGTTTCATTAGGGCAAAGGTGTGGCTTCACCACATTGAGAATTAAAGAGGAAAGTAATTTAACCTAACCTAAGCCTGACTGCGTAAAAAATTAATACAGAAAAAAATGAAAATAACCTTTATTGGTGAAAAACATTTTTAAACAATTTGGCACAAGATCTCTCAAGTAAAAACTCATCACCAAACTAAAAAAAAAATTATAATAATAATGAAATAAATAAACAAAAACGAAAAAACGAGACAAAAAAATCAACAATTTTTCCGAAAATAGTTTAATTTCTATGAACGAGGACAAATCGAAGTATCTTCTGTCATCAAACAAATTGTCGGCGCACTCGCGTATCGGCACCCAAGCCGTTGTTGACAGTTATGATTTCGAGGTTGTAAAGGACTTCGTATACTTAGGAACGAGCATTGACACCGATAACAATGTCAGCCTTGAAACCCAACGTAGAAGCTCCCTTCCCAACAAGTGCTACTTTGGACTAAGTAGGCAATTTAGTAGTAAAGTCCTCTCTCGACGAACAAAACTAACACTCTTCAAGACTCTCATCATGCCCGTCCTAACGTATGGCGTCCACACTTCTGGACGATGACAACATCCGATGAAGCGACGTTTGGAGTGTTTGAGAGAAATATCCTGCGTAAGATTTTTGGACCTTTGCACATTGGCAACGGCGAATATCGCAGGCAATGGAACAATGAGCTGTATGAGCTTTATGACGATATAGACATAGCACAGCGAATAAAGATCCAGTGGCTACGTTGGCTGGGTCATGTCGTCCGAATGGATACAAACGCTCCGGCTTTGAAAGTATTCGATGCGGTACCAACTGGTGGTAGTAGAGGAAGAGAAAGGCCTCCTTTGCGTTGGAAAGATCAGGTGGAGAAAGACTTGGTTTCGCTTGGTGTGTCCAATTGGCGCCGGTTAGCACGAGAAAGAAACGACTGGCGCGCTTCGTTGAACTCGGCCAAAATCGCGTAAGCGGTTATCGCGCCAATTAAGAAGAAGTTTAATTTCTGTTACAAAACTAATAATACAGAGCGATTACCTAATGCTATACGCAAATTCGCCAAGTTTGCAAAAACTAAAATAATAAAAATAATTTTAAATAAATATGAGCTTGTTCTACCCCCTCAAACATAGTTTATTATTAATTCACATTAAAATCAAAATTTTCGAAAACAAAAATCCTTCTCAAGTACTGGTTTGCTGATATCGCAGGCACATGCCGCACTCAGACCGAGAAGCTTCGGCTACAGACTTGACATCACTTGCGCACCTTTAAGTCATCTCAGCAAGTCATCCTAGCTATAAGTCAATGTCTAAATCTTCTCGGATAGCCAGACGGCCATGAAGTCAATGGATGCAGTTATACTAAGCTAAAAGTTTGCTCAGGAATGCCAGGCAGTTCTAAACGATATTAGTACATAGAGATATTACAGGAAATTGCAACGCCGATGAGATAAGCAGAAAGGGTACCAATCTTCCCTTTTCTTGAAAACAGAGGCAACATTGGCATCCCTATGGCAACTTGTAATTAAGGATACAAAATAATATTCTCCAGGAGGACAATAGGTCATGAAGAGAAGAAAATACGCGTGTTACAACCAGGCTAATTTGGTCGCAAATAGACAAAAGAAGATAAGAGTTAAGAGAAAGTTGCTTAACCTCTCATGAGAGACGTGTCGAACGCGGTGGCTTGTGTCACCGGTCATTGGCTGTTGGGTAGGCACTCTTCTAGGTTAGTAATATTTTCGCATGAGTACTACAGAAGTTGTGTAGACGAGGAAGAGGAAGAAACAGTGGAACACTTCCTTTGTCATTGTCCAGCCTTAGTTAGGAGTAGAGCAAGGTTGTTGGGACCTACCCTAACTTATCAATGTATACCACCGCTCCGTCCGAGCGGGATATGCCCCATTCGCATTCCAAAGACTGTGTAGGGTGCAAAATTTGGCACCAGCACCAGATGAAACTATTCACGGATGTCTGGAATTTAAATGGAAGGGTTGGTGGAGGAATTTTCAGCGAGGTGCTCCCCATCACACTCAAGATCAGGCTATCGAACAATTGCAGTTTGTTCTAAGCGGAGGTAGCCGCAACCAAAACCTTTAGGTGGTTTGCCTCCACGATGAGAAGATTAACAATGATTTCAAAATTTGTGTCCTGCTCCTCGAAAGTTGGGTTTCGCTTTAACTGAGCTTCTTTGAAATCTACACGTTGAAACAAAGACATTCAAAGCATTGACAGCTTTCTGAAAGTGCAAAATTGTCTTTGGGAAAACGTTGGGTATTTCTCCCAGCAAGGTCCTATGGATATATATGGCTAAGATAACACCTATTATCACCTATGCATCAGTGATCTGGATGAGTAGACTCTCTTTCGAGGGAGTCAGGAGGACCTTATCGAGGCTACAACGCACTGTGGCCATCTGTTACACCGGAGCTTTTCCGACTACTTCAGGCCCGGCATTAGATGCTCTGATTGGTTTACCACCACTTGATGCTTTCATCCAAGGAGAGGCCTTCAAGGCCATCTGCAGGCTGAAACTCAATGGGAACTGGTACTGCCCCTGTCTGGCATTAGACAACAGAGTAGGCATGGACTTCGACCCAACGATCTTCGCCATGCCCTTTGACTCTATGCTATCCAGAGTCGTGTTTCTATATCTCTTAGTGTGGTGCTGTCAGAGACTCAGTTGTGGTCAAACTCTGAAAATGAGCCCGACAAACACTGTTTTCGCATTTTCACGGATGACACCAGCACCGAGCATGGCTTAGGCTTTGGGGTCTACGTGGAATCCAGGAGGACAAAACTGAACTTTGCACTTGGAAAGCATGCATCTGTGTTTCAGATGGAGGTGTTGAAGAAGCGATGACCGTTGTTGTGTAAAACATATGGAGAGGCATAATCTACATGTGTCTGCACCGACAGCCAAGCTGCGCTCATGGCCTTAGACAGCCCTTCAACCACATCACGGGTTGTCGAGTTCTGCAAATCCAGGCTGAACTATTTCGGTAGATATATATAATATATAACAGCCTGATGCTAACATGGGTCCTCGGACACGTGGGTATCGTGGGTAACGAGACCTCTGACTCCTTAGCTAGGATGGGCTCTGAGGTCAACTTCTTTGAACCGGAACCCGTTTTGCCCCTCTCTTCTGTAGCCACGGTTAGCAAATGTGTTACAACAAGCCACAAGCGAGCTTGGCAGGCTGAGCGAAGCTGCAGATGGACTAAATTGATGCTACCTGCCATGCCCGATCGACTGTCGCAAAATCTCCTGTCACTAAGCAATGTCACTACAGACAGCTGGTTGGGCTGATGATGGGCCACTTTCAGTGGGCGAAGCACATGGAAAAGGTAGGCATCTCAGACAGTGTACTCTGCCCAGCTTGTGAGACGGCGAGCCACTTTCTATGCGTCAGCCCGCCTTTGCTCGAATCAGGTTTGAGGTCTTTGGCACTGATGTATGAAGAAGCGATCACCTTGGCTCCTTGGCACCACAAGGTCTACTCATATTTCTTTGGAGATCGGGCAGATTTAAGGAAAAATAAAAGGGAATCCGAGTGTAGTACTATGGACTTAATTGTGTCTGAGCGCTGCACTTAGTAATTGTCCCGACAAAAAGAAAAAAAACAACAGCTGAGCTTGTGTCGATTGCTTGAGGAAACTTTTCATTCAAGTTCTGCATGAATGACTAGATATAGATCCAATTTTTTCCAAAGTAACTCAGCTTCATTGGGCCGTAAAATAATAACTCCCTTCTACCCAAGTGCCTATGTAAATCCGTAGTGATGCAAGTTTAGAAGCTGACCGACTTCGCTTCCAAAATAGCGTTTCTCCTTATTTCTTTATTAGCCTGCCGACTTCATTCAAGATTTGCCATTGCAAAATGCATATGCGCATATTCAAAGCATGAGTTCCAATTGCTAGTAGTATGAAGAAATTTTGCTTTTCAAATCAGACATGAAATGTGACTGAGATATGAGGCTTAGTAAAGTACATTCCACAACATGGCCTATTGCTTTTGAATCAAAAATTCGTTGGCAGCAATTGCTGTCTCCTTTGCAAAGTTTCAATGCAAGTTTGAAGTGCACTTTTAGGCGCACAATGTTGTCTCTGAAGGAAAATAGACATTGCTGACGCTATAGCAGCAGTAGTTGTACTGGCACAAAAGCATAGACCTGAGTATTTACACATTTACACATATGAGCTGCTGTGGCACTTCAGCGCAGCAAAGATGAAAGAAGCGGTTCACTTTTACAAAAATATTTTTTCGCGACGAGACCTTGGGTACAATCAAAAGCCACATTGTGGTGTATTTTATGTTCACATATGTGTATGTATATACATCCGTAAGAACGATTGGTACAGCATTGGTACGCACACAGACTTATTTCTGATAGAATTAGCGTCATGTGCTTTTATAAAATTTTCGCTTGAGCACCATTAACCCAACTTGGAGAGATTAGTATGTGCGAGTAAATGAATATGGAGAAAATGCAAAGTGTTTATGCCAAAGTTTTGCGCTAAGTGACTTTCGTCAGTGCTTTCGTCTAAGTGTAAATGAATTAAAAAAAAAAAAAATTATAAAAGTTGCAACAAAATAATGCTTCATAAGGGAAATCTGCATACGTACTTATATCAGATTAGCATATTGAGTGTGAGGAAGCCGAAACTCAGGGAACAGGCAGGGAGTGGTGTGGTTATTACCCTCAAATTGCGTGCTTTATGTAACGACCTCAGAGGAACGCTTGTATAGCTTGTAGACACTCATCAAGTCAGCTATGCGTTTCTTAAGTCTGATATGAAATTGGAAAGTATAAGGGCAGCAGTGTTGCACGTGCGTGAGTATTGTCGCATTTTAGTATTTATCGAGAGCCAATCTTTCAGGCCCCATTTTATTACGAACGCCAGTTTTCCATCTTCCGATACACTAATTTTGAATATAAAGGGTGTTCCATAAGTTCGGGTTTTGCAGTGGTAATGTTAACTCTTTCGAATGAGCTTAATGAATGAAAATATCGGAAGAAAATACTTTTTGTTAAGGCCCTATTCTAGTGTATAGGCATGAATTTCGCTCGGTTTTTGAAGCGCTGGACAAAGGAAACAAAAAACAATTATTAGTATCCATTTTTTTATCATTTGTTTATTGATTATTAATTATTACATTAAAAACTTACCCAAGAAAAAAAAATTAAATTGACAAAATTATGCGCCGTCAAAGTAAGGGGTCCAAAAAAAAAAGGATGTCCTGGCGTGCATGATTACAACCGTCCTGGTATTCAGAAGTCTCCTCTCAAGATGTCTACCTAGAAGAGCAGGAGGGATCGTTTTTGTGGCCACATCACACGACGCAGTAAACGACAGTCGCTGTAAGTGCGAAGGCATTTTGAGCTCTACCTCACACACCACAAAAAAAAAGAACAAAAATCAAAACCAAACGGATTCTTAGTTATTATACAGGCTACCTATTCAAAACACCTTTTTGTGTGAAATTAGTTTTTATTGATTTCAAAGACAAAATTGTTCAAAAATGATTACAATTTTAACATATCGCACCCTAAATACAAAAGGGTCACAACTCAAAATTTTCCACACTCGAGCTTGACTTGTTTACCGTAGCACAGAAAACAAACTATGTGACATATCACGCTGAAATTTGCCATGTAACCTTATAACAGTCCTACCAAAAAACAAACAATTTATTTTTGCCATATGTCATCCGCGGACCGTTTTTTGATAACGTCTCGTTCATATCTGAGCAGAAGTACATTTTGAGTTGTGACCCTTTTGTATTTAGGGTGCGATATATTCACTTTAATTCGATATGACCACCTTTTGCCTTGACTATAGCCTTCAAGTGGTCAAAACATGAGTTGCATGCTGCACGAATGTGATCTTGAGGTATTTTGCCCCATACTCGTATAATCGCTTTTTTCAGCGCATCCCTACTGTCATATTTTTTAGTTCTCACCTTGCTCTCCAAAATGGGCCAGATGGAATAGTCCATCGGCTTTGCGTCTGGCGAATTCGAAAGCCATTGTGTGGACGAAATGAAGTGTGGAACATGATTTTTTAATCATTCTTGGTTCATACGGGCTTTATGAGAAGGTGCCGAGTCCTGTTGGAACGTCCAGGGTCTACGACCGAAATGTTTGCGTGTCCACGGCTCTAAAGCAGCTTCTAAAACATTTTCCCGATAATAAGTCGCATTCACTTTGACACCAGGCTCGATAAAAACGATTGGAGAGTGTCCATCAGCGGTCACTGCAGCCCAAACCATTACTTGCGATGGGGAATTGCCTCGAGTGGCCATACGTAGGCTCAAATTCGCGTAGGAGCTTCGGTCAAGTAAGCACGATCGTTTTGAGTGTTTATGAACTGCTCAATTGGGAAATTTTTTTCATTAGAAAACACAATGTTAGGAAATTCGCCACGTTCTTGCAAGCGCAACAACTCATTTGCTCTTTCGCACCGAACTTTGTTTTGCTGGGGGGAAAGATCGTGTGCTTTTTGGAACTTTAAAGCCTTGACCTCGAGCTCATTTTTGAATATGCGTCGAATGCTGTCTTGCAATATTTTCAGTTCTTTGGCCATTTTTCTTTCAATTCGAGCCTTCACTTTCCGAACCATTTCTGGCGTTGTTACGGTTTTTTTCGGTCCACCTCCATAGCGTTTTGCAATGCTACCAGTATCATTGTAACGTTTTATAGTGCGATACACAAACATTTTATTCACTTTGAGGTGACTGAGCTCACGATCAATGGCTGGTTGTGATTTTCCAGTCAAATATAACGCAATCACACTACTACGTTTGAATTCCATCACAGAAAAAAAATCAACAAAACTGAGACGCAAATGCTTTTGATGGCCTATAAACAATATACTGAACTGTCATTAAAACAATTTTGACGTTGATGTCATGAGCTGTTTTACAGATACAAGCAGTGTGAAGTTGGTAACACTTCATATTGTCCACCCTGTAGATGCCAACAAATTTTTGTTTACATATTTTCTCAACAATTTCGATTTTTTAAATACTAAATGAATAGTTGTAGTTTCGAGCTAAAGTTATCCAGTGAAGGAATGTATGGAGAACATCCGCTCCAAATTTGAAGTAAATTGGTCCTTTAAAACTCGAGATATCCTTATCGCCAGCTTAAAAAAAGCAGTTCAAAATTTTCAGAAGCGGTCGTATTGGAACCGATGCCATGTCACCAAAAAGGTTATAAGTCATGAAATAATAGGAATTTAAAAAAAATCTGTTAATGACATTTTCTTAAATGTGTACACTTTGAAAACATGCAAGCAAAATTCGATTTTTTCAAAATTCTACATTAGAATACCCCTTAATATAATTGTAATTTCTAAAAAGAAACCACTAAATGGACCACCCTGTAAATACTATTTTTTCTTGATTTTTTCCCCATCGGTTGCCTGGAATGCTCCATCAAATCTCTATTAAAGTGAAAAAATACTTTTTCATTTCAACAGCATTTGAATATAGAACTAGCCTGGAAGAGCTCGCAAAGCGGTGCATCACGAAAAATATCTGGGTCCCTGGACATAGGAACATATCTGTAAATTTCATTACAGATACGGTGGCGAGGAGGAGAACTTATCTTAAATCAGCCAATTTTGCGTAGTATAGCTTTACCCTCAAACCAGCGCTAGATTAGGTCGGTATTTACCGTAGAGGCCAACACGTGATGGACCACGGAGCTTATTTGTGAGGTAACCAGTTCAAACTAGTCTGATTTAGAAAACATGAAAACGGAGCTAGGTCGCCCATCAATCTCCACCGCCATCCATTCGTAAAGTAGTTGGTAACACTTTCTAATGGGGGCACTTGAGCACAGTATTTTTTTTTCGCAGAGGAGGTTAAAATCGAAAATGTCAGAAACTTCATCAAAGGTGTCGTCATGTAGGGCATGCTCCCACTTACCCTATAACATTCCTATCTTCTCGGCTGATTCCGCTCTGGGACTGTTAAAAGCATTTTATAAAAATGGAGCCGCGTTTGTGCCTTTTAGACGTACCAGATACCTGTGCTCAGGTTCTTCTCCTAATTGCTTACGGAGGTTATAAGCTATCAATAGCCTCCACTAGTACTTTGTGACCAATGGGACATTGGATAGTTGCAATATCCTAGCTCGATATCGACTTGCCGTCTATTTGGACTTGTCTTGAGACTTACCTCAGGCGTTTATGCTTGTCGTTTGTTCGTGAATACAGGCATCCCCACAGCTTCTTTGGATGACACGTCTGTTGGATGTTCTAGCTCGGTCGCATACGTCTTGCTTTCGCTTTGCGCTCCCATTCTATGTTACGGAGTTTTATTTCAAATCTTCTTGCAAACTTTTTTATTGCTTTCCATCTCTCTTTGAAGTGTAGCATTTGCGTTACTAGGTTTTCTGGTGTGGGCAGAGTATGGAGTTTCCTTCGAATGGCTTCTGTCACATCGGCAGATTGCAGGCGTGAGAAAGAAGTGGAGAGTGTAGAACATTTTCTTTGCCACTGTACAGCTGTTGCCATAACACAAGAAGTCTTACTTCGTTTGCTATCTGGCAGACTAAGAATCCGTACCTATGAGAAAATTTTCATATTTTATTAAAGAGAAGAAGTAGTTTCGCCAAATAGGGAATTAGAGGAGGGAGGTAGTGTCCAAATAAAGGGTGTTCAGGTCGAAGTGTGTTCCTATCCACCCTCATGTAGGGTACTCACCGAAACCCAGTCGTATATAACCTTGACTGCTTGAAAAATTAGTACGTAATAAAATATTAAGACAGAGCAAAGAATATATTTCCACTACACGTAACAGCGGTATACTCGAACAATTGATAGGTCCAGAGAGTTGGCACACGTGGACGAAGAAATCAAATTCATTCTTTGTGATAATATTGCTACATAGTAGGGAAGTAAGGTGACAGAGACCGATAGGATGAAAGGGCAGAGACTGCTAGGATAGATAAGATTAGATTAGATTAGTTTAGATTTGTGGGGAGTTGGACAAGTCCAAGCACTCAGTCAGAAGACCATTGTACTACACCCGGATAGATTTCAGTATAAAGAATAGAGAGACGGAAAGATAAAAAGTGGGTGGTAAGACGGATAAATTAGTTTGAGGCCACTCTTATACAAATCTCTTTGATTCATTGATGAATCTTAAGAGATCCAGAAGAGGAAGAGTATGAACTTTGTCCATACTCAGTATATCGCAACCCAATATCCTAACTTTGATTCTGGAAAACGCCGGACAGCTACAGAGAAAATGCTCTGCACGATAGTCATATCGGACTGTCGACGACCCCTATGGCAGTCATGTGCTGACCACAGACGTTGTGTCTTTTAATAACACCCACCAGTACTCCCAGCACCTTTCTGCTGAGTTTAAGGAGAAAGGTCGCTATTTTTCTGTTTGGTTCTACCGCAAAACACTTGGCTACTCTGCACGAGTTCAACCCAGACCAACGTCCTCTATGGGTAAAACTCATGAAGTCGTCAATCCATAGTTGAATCGATGCAGAATTGACACGTAGAAAGAGTTCAGGGCCTAGTGACATACTTACAGAGTCTTCATTAACCAGTTTATGGGCTAGCTCGTGCCCTGTAACACCACAATGTCCAGGCACTTAAATAAGACTAACTTTGTTGTGTTTTGCAACACTGCGTTAGCAAGGGCTAGGATAAGGCAGCTGATTGTTTCTTCACTCTTTCATTGTTTAAAATCTTCATTAAAGTACAGTACATAAATCCATTTTGCACTTTCTGATTGCTTCAGGTTTAGTTTTGGGAAAATACGTTTGGGAAAAATGTGGGTTTACCTATTGAAAAATAAGGCTTTTCTACTCATAGTTTTATTAAGAATGTAGTCCATCCCTAATATTTGTGTCTCAATAACTACAATGAAATTTCTCTCTCGGAATGAGTGAGCGACACCAACTACATAGTTTTGATAACATCCCACCACCCAAAATATTTGACTTTAACTTTAACAAGAAAGTCGGAGAGTGGAACTAAATACACCCGCATACGTGCTTATGTACATTTACATTAGAACTTAGCAGTAAAAGATAGGGTGAGCTTCCTAAAGAGATTCCTCTGCACTAAACTCTTCATGACTATATCCGAACTAATATAGCTCAAAATAGATTCAAAGTGGCAGAGTTTGTGGTGGGCTTTACTCAAGCGGAGTTGCTCAATTTGTTATTGTGAAAGCTGAAAAGTAATGGAAAGAAACTACCCTGATAGCTGTAGTGTAGGCAGTTGAGTACTAACTTGAGTTACTTGATTAATTCTTTAGCTCGAACTGCGGTGATGGAGGAATATTTGGCTTTTCGAATTAAAGAAATACCTGTATAAGTTTTTGTGAGGTTTTTGAATTACATTGGTTTTTTTATTACACTATAAATTAACAGTTTTATACTCTGTAAAGTTAAAGATTGTAATACAAGATTGGACCAAGATCTAGAACACATTTTTCTGAATATTTTTGACCTATTAAATCCGAATTCGAGAATATCTCAGAGACAAGCAAATCTTTGCTGACATATGGAAACTGGTTTAAAAGGGAAAGTGTTGTACTTTGAGGTACCTCCTAAAAAATATATCCTCTGCTGCTACAAAACGTTAAGTATAACCAAAAAAGTGTTTTTTTTTTGTACTTCCAACTCAGAATTTCTCGTAAAATGTAGAGTGCTGGGGCAATTACAAGGTCAGATTCGATTTGGAGAATACGAAGAACCCGGGAAATCGTAATTTAGTTCTAGGTTTTAGAGGTCAATAAAATATTTTCCACATATGCAAAGATCATAAATAAATATGATAATAAATTTAAGTGCACTTGCTAAACCAAGTCATCATTGACCTGAAAAAGGTGCATATAAGCCACTGGAGAGAAGCAGCCAAAAAGTGTGATGCCTGGAAGAAAATTGGGAATGAAGCTAAAGCACATCCTGAGCTGTAACGCTGCTTGATGTTGATGAAGGGCTGAAATAGAAGATGCTGAATGTCACACCTTTGGAGAAAGAGGCAAAGCGAATGGGTCTGGTGGTGAACGAGGACAAAACGAAGTACCTCCTGTCATCAAACAAACTGTCGGCGCACTCGCGTATCGGCACCCAAGTCACTGTTGACAGTTGTAATTTCAAGGTTGTAAAAGACTTCGTATACTTAGGAACCAGCATTAACACCGATAACAATGTCAGCCTTGAAACCCAACGTACAATCTCCCTTGCCAACAAGTGCTACTTTGGACTAAGTAGGCAATTGAGTAGTAAAGTCCTCCCTTGACGAACAAAACTTACACTTTATAAGACTCTCATCGTTCCCGTCCTATTGTATGGCGCAAAAGCGTGGACGCTGACAACATCCGATGAGGCGTCGCTTGGAGTGTTTGAGAG
The DNA here is from genome assembly GCF_028408465.1 of Anastrepha ludens. Classification (NCBI taxonomy): domain Eukaryota; kingdom Metazoa; phylum Arthropoda; class Insecta; order Diptera; family Tephritidae; genus Anastrepha; species Anastrepha ludens. Next base: position 95,282,288 of record NC_071500.1, read on the forward strand.
AAAGATTCTGCGTAAGATTTTTGGACCTTTGCAAGCTTGCAACGGCGAATATCGCAGGCGATGGAACGATGAGCTGTATGAGCTTTACGACGACATAGACATAGCGCAGCGAATAAAGATCCAGTGGCTACGTTGGCTGGGTCATGTCGTCTGAACGGATACAAACGTTCCGGCGCTGAAAATATTCGATGCGGTACCAGCTGGTGGTAGCAGAGGAAGAGGAAGGCCTCCTCTGCGTTGGAAAGATCAGGTGGAAAAGGACTTGACTTCACTTGGTGTGTCCAACTGGCGCCGGTTAGCACGAGAAAGAAACAACTGGCGCGCTTTGTTAAACTCGGCCAAAATCGCGTAAGCGGTTATCGCGCCAATTAAGAAGAAGAAGAAGAAGAGAATGTCACACCTTTTTTCTATTCTAATGGCTATTGCGACCGGAGCACTGGGTTGTTTTAGGGGTAGGCATTTTTTCTTATAGGGCTTAATGTAACAAAGTATCCGAAATAGAACCAGTGCAGAATGCATTCCGAAGTTTGGCCCTTCATGGAACATCACCATGTAAAAGTAAGCAATCATAGCATGGCGTATGGATATAACCAATTCACGTACAGACCATTTTATAGGTAGTTCTGCGCTGATTCTAAACCAGCTAAATTTACTGCACGGTATCCACGAAATGGGTTCATGTGGAGTAACGCAATAAATAAAAAAGCAAAAACGTTATCCCTTTGTATTACCAACAGTAGACTTTACCGACTCTAAAGGCTGTTTCGCCTTACCACGCCTTCATGCCACAGGCATGCATGCAAATTTCACGTGTCACATAAATTTCTGCCTAGGATGAGAAGGAAGATAACGTGAAAGCGTTGTAGAGAAGTGAAAGTGTGGACAATCGATTTGCGCGTGCTAAAGCACTGACGGACGTTGACACGTGGTTTTATTGTATGTCATGCAGCTGTGTAACTTTGTAGGTGACTGGTATCTATGTTCGGTGAGCATTCATATGTGCGTGTGGCATCCACAATTGCAAACTAAGGTAATTGCGCAATGGCTTATATGTACAAGTATATACATATGCACGCTTACAATGGCATGGACTCATATATGCCGAGCGGCCGTGGGGCCATAAACTTGTAATTAAATTGCGAATTTATTAAATTTATTTTTTTCCCTCAGTTCTGCTATGAATTCGGTAGGAATTTCAAGTTTTCAATCAAATAAATCGTATGGGTGCCTGATTTGTGGCTTGTTGAGTGAGTGAGCCACCTGATGGCAATCAAACGTTTTTTCAATACAATGTCGAATATATGTAGGTAGGGTATTTTTCTTTTGAAATAGTTTGAAGAATTTTTTTGGCTAGAGCAAAGCCAATTTGAAATGAATTTTTATTATGTTTTTTCCTGTATATGGTTTTTGTGGGTGTATGTTGAAATATTTGGAATTCTTGGTTTTGTGCGAAAATTATTTTCTTGAACTCGTTTTTGCTCCTGGGTATGGTCGAATTTATTTTAAATAAATATTAAAATCAACTTTACTTTAAGGTCACTGAAAGTTATTTAATTAAGTTTGAGATGAGATTTTGGTTTGCGTTGGTATTCTTAGGATGAATTTAGTTCAGAGGTGGCAGTAAAAGGAAATTATAGTAAAGGCTGCAAATTCCCACTCCAAATTTTGGTGAATGAGACGGTTTGCAAATGCAATTTGTATATGCATACGTATGCACGTATGTACATATCATAAATTTTGTATTTGGTTTTTCGAGGAATCAGGTACCATAAGCTGCTTTTGGTATTAAATAACACTGCGTTACAAAAACGAACTTTTTTTCTGTCCTATGAACCAAATATACTTTTTCGGAAAGGGGAGAAAAAATAAAAATAACGTGTATCGGCGATTTTCATGTACACGTCAGAATTTTTTTGTATGTATAAAATATAGAGCTCGTAGTCCGCCTGTGTGAAAAACTTTGGATCAAGTTTTAACCCTTTTTCCGCGATCCAATCGCGCTGAATTTCTGCAGGCAGACTCGTGGAAATGTTTTTATTATGTAAAATTAAAAAAAAAAAATTTTATCAATTCTCAGATTTTCTTGAATTTTTTTTTCTAAAAAAAATTATTTTTCTAAATTTTCGGCATAACTTGAAGGGACTGAAGGGAAATTTTTAAACAACTTATTAACCTTTAATTTATTGTTTCATACAATACACTCTGTTCCGTTTGTGTGTTTGTTACAGTTCCGGAAGTTCCGATCATCTGACAGTTGCGCTACTAGGAGACGTATACTTTGACAATTGTTTTAAGTTCTGTTGCGCGAAAACGTCTTTCTGTATATTTCATCTTACGAAAAATGCGGTGCCTGACTCGAAATAACTTTTGTTACGTTTGTGGCTTATTCGCACCAAGTAAAAATTTTAAAAATATTACGAAAACAGTGGTTAATTCGTTTCAGAAAATATTCAAGACTGCTTATGTTCCTTACTTGTGGTATACTCCGGAAGTCGTGTGCGACTATTGCTATAGAAATTTATGCAAGTTTATTGATGAAAGGTCAACAATAAAGTACTCTGTACCAACAATTGGCTACCACGTACGGGGCACTGCAGTGAACTGTTCTACTTTTGCGTAACTTTTACTCAAACTAAAGGATACCAATACTTTCGCCGCAACAAAATTCGCTACGCTAATGTAGAATCGGTTATTCCAGCGGTTCTGTACTCACCAGAAGATAGATATAGCGGCTTCAATGGAGATTTTTGATGATGTTCCCGAATTAAGGGATGGAGAACCAACAGTAGCACCAACAATGCTATCAACATTTCTTGCATCGAATGCGAGATGCGGGGAACCTGGAGTATCGGAATTTGTACCAACACCCAGTGAACTTGGGACTGCAGTGCCGCATTTAGTAACGCAAGCCGACTTCAATGACCTTGTACGAGAAGGAAATTTGCCAAAGAGAACAGCCGAACTCTTTGCATCACGCTTTAAGCAGTGGAATATAGTGGCGGCTGATTTTAAAATAGCAGCCGCTCGTGATCGACGTAGCAATATTCCATGTGAAGAATTTTTTGAATTGCACGAAGATCGGGGAAAAAACCTGGCTTATTGTTGTGATATTGATTCGATGTTTCAAAAAATTGGTTACCCTCATATTTCAGAGGAGTGGCGACTTTTCATCGATGCATCGGTCAACAGCCTTAAAGTAGTGCTGCTTCATATCGGTAACAAACATCTAGCTATGCCGATTGCATATGCCACCAACCTCAAAGAAACATACGAAGGCATGGAATTAATATTACAGCTGATAAACTACCAAGAGCATAATTGGAAAATATGCTGCGATCTAAAAGTGGTCGGATTACTCATGGGTTTTAAGTGTGGATTTCCAACCCACCAGTGCTTTTTGTGTACATGGGAAGGTCACAAAAGAGATCAGCATTACACTGAATTTAAGTGGAAGCCGCGAACATACTACAAAGTAGGCGTAGAAAGTATAGAAAATCTACCATTAGTGCAGCCATCTCAAATCATTTTGCCATCACTACACATTAAGCTCGGTGTCGTATCAAATTTTGTTAAAAAACTGGATCGTGAGGGCGAGGCGATTGCAAGTTTGCGCAATATTTTTCCGAAACTGAGCGGCGCAAAGATTCATGCAGGTATTTAGGCTTTTAGTAACTTTATTTTTTTAATGATGTGTATAATTTAAGGTGTTTTCAGTCCGTAGATAAAAAAAATAGTTGCAAGTTATAAATTTTCATGAAAATTGAATCCTATCGAACAACGTGCATGGAAAGGCACAGTTGCCGTTATTGAGCAGTTTCTTGGCAACAAACGAGCTGACAATTATAAAAATATTGTTGCAGAAATGATTTCGGCATATGGCGAAATGGGCATATTAATGTCGCTAAGGATCCATTTCCTTCACAATCATTTAGATTGTTTCCCTGGTGATTTAGGAGCTTGTAGCGATGAACATGGCGAAAGGTTCCATGGAAGCACTCCTTAATCTCCCACCACTTCATATAGCAATCCAAGAGGAAGCAGCTACGCAAGCACTCATGTTACACATGAAAGAAAATTTCAAATTAGGCAACCTCACCGGTCACCTAAGTATCCTAAATAAAATCAAAAACACCATAAGCATGGCTCAAGTCTCAGACCACATTGCCCCAACCCTCTGTTTCACGAAAGGATACACAGTTACCTTTCCTGAGAGGATCGAGTGGAAAACAAACCCAAAATGGATGAATGATGATTCACAAAAATGGTACATTGATGGATCAAAAAAACCTTATGGTGCAGGAGCAGGAGTAGTGGGGCCCAGAATCCACAAATCATTCACTCTCACCAGGGACACCACCATCTTCCAAGCGGAACTATTCGCAATAATGGAAGCAACAAACATCATGCAACGTAGAAACCACAAGAGAGTAAAGATCAAAATACTCTCGGACAGCCAATCAGTTCTAAAAGCTTTAGATAGCTATACCTACAACTCAAAAACCCTCTTAGAATGCCACAAGGCACTCAACACCTGGCATCCAAAAACAATGTCTCATTAATTTGGGTACCGGGACATGAGGGATATGACGGAAACGAAAAGGCAGACTTTCAAGCCAAAAAAGGGGCAGATGTAAACTTCACCGGACCTAGTCCCATGTTCGGATCCCACAAAAACAGCCTAAAACAAAAAGTAAAATACTGGGCCAAAACTTTTTAAATCAGCATTGGAACAACGTAGACGGTTTTAGACACTCCAAAAAGTTCCTAAGTTTCAACGCTAAAAGAGCTAACATGGCCCTCACGTTAAACAAAAAGAGCATCCGCACTCTCACAGGCGCCCTCACGGGTCACTTCACCTGGAACAAACACAAACATACATACATATATACAAACATATGTGAATATAATAAAAGAGTTTCGAAGATTCCTTCGAAAAAGTCCTGCTGAAAACCTATATTAATATGCCGGTTTGAATATTTTTTTATTTATTTAGAACCCATGAAAGTTGTCGACAGTTTTTGTAATTCAAAAGAATTATTTTTAATAGAGTGTTGCCACCTATTTGGAATTCTAAAATAGTAATTTTTTAGAAAGCAAAAGCAAATATTAGATGCCGAAACTCTGCAGTATTACTTTAGAAAATTTGAATTCAAAACCAATTTCTTTGATAGGGTTGCCACCTAGTTTTTATTGCTAAATTGAACGAATCGAATTGAATGAATCGAACTAATTTAATGAAATGCTGATACATAGGTATAACATGAAATATTTGTAAGAGATATAAACAATTTTTTTGAGTAGCGTTGCCACCTAATTTTTAGGAGAAAAATTTAAATTCATTTATTAACGGAATGGAATATAAGGATACGAGTATTAAATGAAAGGCAAAACTTTAGAATATTTGAATCCCAAAAATAGCGTTGATAGCGTTGCCCCATAATTTTTATTGTTAAAATAAAATTAGATGAATGAAATACTAGTACATATAAAGGTATAACATGAAATATTTTTAAGAAATATAAAAAATTAAATTTAAAAATATTTGTGATTAGCGTTGCCACCTAATTTTTAAGAGAAAACGAAATGGAATATAAGAATATGAGTATTAAATAACGGGATTTAAAATAAACTTTATTTTTATAACTAATTGTGTAGCGCTGCCACCTAATTTTTAAGAGAAAAATTTAAATTCATTTCTAAACTGAATAGAATATGGGGATATGAGTATCAAATGAAAGAAAATACTTAAGAAAATTGGAATTAAAAAAAAGTTCTTTGATTGCGTTGCCACTTAATTTTTATTGTTCAAACGAAATTAACTGAATGAAATACTAATAGATAGGTATAACTTGAAACATTTTTAAGAAATATAAAAATATTTTTAGTAGCGTTGCCACCTAATTTTTAAGACAAAAATAAAAATAAATTTCTAAACTAAATGGAATATGAGGATATGAGTATTAACTGAAAGGAAATATTTTAGAGAATTTGAAACAAAAACGAATTTCTTTGATAGCGTTGCCACCTAGTTTTTAATTTAAAATTTAAAATTTGGTGAATGAAATACTAAAATATTTTTATGAAATAGAAAAATATAAAAAATATTTTTGACTAGCGTTGCCATCTAATTTTTAAGAGAAACATTTAAATTTATTTCTAAATGGACTGGAATAGGCGAATATGAGTATTAGATATAATACATTTAAGTGAACTTTCTTTTAAAAATAGAACCTAATTGTGTAGCGTTTCCACCTAAGTTTTAATATAAAATAAGAAATTATATTAATATATATAATTAGAAAATAAGAATATGAATATAATTTCTAGTTTCTATTAGAATAAAATATTAGGGTATCAAATAAAATAAGTTTAAGAAAGCTGCGAGATATTTTAACGCTTCGGGTTTTTGAATTTAAAAAAGTGGTAAGATTGCTAAATTTTCAATATGTTCGGCCTTAGTGGCATATACAGTAAAAATGGAATATTATTATCATTATTTTGATTATTATTAGTTGCGCTCGAGCCGTATTTGGCTGCATCGTGCCGAAAGTGAAAAATTAAAGCTGAATGCCTGAAAATAGTAAATATTAGCGCAAAAATTTAATTTTGATCCACCATAACTCGGCAATCTAGGGACTTGCCTGTTGTTTAAGCTCAATAAGTAAATTCTTAAGTGTCTCAAAAGCCATTCTACTTTTATAATATGCGACTATCTATTAGGATTTATACGAGTTGGCTGACATAAGTTTGATGCATTAAATGCCATGGTTATTTGTTTTGGTCAGGCAGTGTAACTTGCTCTGAGAAATTTGTACTAGATTTGTATTTATTTCATGCTAGACAAATCCAATCCATTGAAAACAGATATTGGCACAATTCACAAGTGAGCTCACAAATAAGGTGGAATCAAAGCTTTTGAAATTATTATGGCAAACACATACATTTAGTTGTTGTTGTGTTGCAATAGTAATTTACAAATGATGTTCGAATTATTTGCACTGAAATTTGAATAACACTATTGTGGGTTGCGAGCTGTGCATGTACTTAGAAGGAGATTTGATTTTAGTCTTACCGAACTCCTGTTTTTCCCTTGAACTCAGAGCTTGCGAGGAATACAACTTTTTCTGACTATTTGCGTTCATGAGAAGCCAATCAATTGCTAACAAAATAATTTGCCATAATTACAATACAACTCACCACATTCCCCTGTTCATCTACCGAGTACTCACTTGTAACATACACAACCTTAATTTCCAAAAATTCTTGTAAATGCTTGCTTAAATGGAAATATTGAGGATTTATGAGTGTATTGCAAATTTGTAAACGAACGCAAATGAGTGCAATATTTTCCGAATGCTGGGAAGTAAATATAATGCGTTAACTAAGAAATACCTCAAAGCATATACATTTGCGTGCGCATATGAGTGCACATACGGATATATCGACGTAGAATGAGTTTAAAATTACAGCTTTCAAATCTCTCAGTGTTAACTTGCGCAATGCTTGGAGCAGAAGCCTGACGCGAGTGATGATTGGTTTTGTTATTTATTATTTATGTTGAGACAAAGAATATTAACTGCCAGTGGTAACGACACTTATTTACCATAGATAAACTATCGATAGTGGGGACTAATGAGAAAAGAAAGGAAAAGGGAACTGAGACTATGCTTTATAATCCTCGAAAGTTTAATATTGGGATAGCCACAATTTTTCGAGTTATATTCAAATACGTGCAACGAACCAGGGTAAGAGACCGCCTTTTTGCTCAAGAAAACAATCTGAAGGGCGGGTGGGGTTATTGTTTTTCAGAAACACCAAAAAAATATTTATTCCAGACAAATTTTTCCAAAACAAAAGAAATATTTTTCCAATGAAATAAAATTAGTTTTCCAAAAAACGGAAAATCATGGTTTTGAAAAAACATAAGTCTCAAAAAAAAAACACTTATCTAAAACAGACAAAAAAATAGTTTTTCCAAAACAAAGAAAATATTTTCTACAGAAAAGCCAAAAAATATTTGTCCAAACAAAACCACACATTTTCCACAAAAAAAACACACACAATATTTTTCCAAAAAAAAAAACAAATATACATACATATCTCAAAACAAAAAAAAAACGTATCTAAAAAAAAACTAAAATTGGTTACAGAAACAACAAAAATATTTTTCCATAAAAAAAAACAATATTTTCCCCAAAAAAAAAAAATTTGCAAAAAATATATATTTTGAAATAAAATTATTTTCAATGAAATAAAATTAGTTTTCCGAAAAACTGAAAAAACATGGTTTTGAAAAAAAACATAAATCTCAAAAACAAAGAAAATCTTATTTAAAACAGACAAAAGAAATAGTTTTTCCAAAACAAAGAAAATATTTTTTACAGAAAAGCAAATAAATATTTGTTCAAACAAAACCACACAATTTCCACAAAAAAAAACACACAATATTTTTCCAAACAAAAAAAAAAAAACAAATATACATACATATCTCAAAACAAAAAAAAACGTATCTAAAACAAAAATAAAATTAGCTACAGAAACAAAAAAAATATTTTTCCACAAAAAAAAAAACAATATTTTCCCCAAAAAAAAATTTCTAAAACAAAAATATATTTTTCAAAACAAAAGAATAGTTTTTCCAGAAAAAAAAAGTTTTTTTTTAAAAACAAACATATTTTTAAAAGATTTATTTTTCAAAAACAAAAAAAAAAAAATTTTTTTTCCAAAATAAAAAAAAAACAACTAAAAGAGTTTTTCCAAAAACCAAAAAAAGTAATTATTTTTCCAGAAAAAAATATTCTGAATTTCGAAACAAAACTGAAGCAGTATTTCCGCGCAGAGAAAGAAAAACTCGTGCCGATGTAATTCACGTTTTTATTCTAACTGCCGTTTTTACATTTTTTGTCATAGCCTACTATCTAACGTATAATTGTACAAGTTCAAAGTTCCATGTAAGTGAACTATAAGAGAGTAGGATTGGTTTGCAGAGTTGTATTTAGAATTCAACAAACGCCCCTTCAAACCAAGCCTGTACATTTAAAAATTCAAGTTTACATTTCAATATTCATTAAGTTACAATTCTCAATATGCTTCTGCTTCCCCAACGCTTTGGTAAGTATGTCGGCTGCATTCTCATTTGTCGGAACATACTCGACCTCAATTTGTCCGCATTCGTGTTTCTCTCGTATATAATGGTATCGAATGTCGATGTGTTTGCTTCGTTTCTGCACCATGGGATTTTTCACCATAAATTGCGCACTCTGGTTGTCACACAAAATCAAAGTAGGGCCTCTTGTATATTCCAGGTAACCCAACCCATTCAACAGACCACGAAGAAAAACTATTTCTTTAGTACCTTGGCATAATGCTATGTACTCATCTTCCATCGAACTTAACGCAACCACAGACTGCTTTCGCGACTCCCAAGCTATTGCTCCACCAGCCATTGTAACAAAATAACCTGTATAGGACTTCCTGTCCAAGCTGTCGCTACCCCAGTCAGCGTCTGTGAAACACACAAAATTCTCAAAATTAGCAGAAAAAGTTAATTTACCATAAGGTGTTTTCTTCAAATATCGAAGAACGTATTTTGCCGCCTGCATGTGCTCTGTATGCGGATGTGAGTTATATTGAGATAACTTTGACACCACATGCGCGATATCCGGACGAGATATGACAGCCAGATACATAAGCCCGCCAATAAGACTTTGGTAGACCTTCGCCTTCAAGTCACTGCACTGCTTGTCACATTTATGAAGCACCGTGCCTGGAGCCCATGGAGTTGCCGCTGGTTTACAATCTTCCATACCCCATTGTTGAAGAAGTTTCTCGACATATCGCTTCTGATGTATAGTGATGTCACCTCGATCACCATCCCGTTCAACTTCCATCCCCAAATAAAATGATATCTGCCCGCGATCGATCGCTTCAATGTATTGATTCAACGCCGCTATTATACTCCGCATCTCATGCTTGTTTGAGCATGCCAAGATCATATCGTCTACGTAGAGAGCAATAATGCTAACATTCGCATTACCACGACGAATATAAACCGATGGGTCCGACTTGCACCTTACGAATCCCATCTTCAGCAATATTTGCGTAACTTTCCGGTTCCATTCTCGACCGGCTTGCTTCAGGCCATATAAAGCCTTTTTAAGTCTGCATACCTTATTAACATTTTTCGAATCTCCAAACATGGGTGGCTGACACATATAAACCGTCTCCTCCAAATCGCCGTTCAAGTATGCAGCAACAATGTCTATGTGGTTAACCAGCAACTTGTGTTTCGCGGCCAATGCCAAAATTAGACGAATTGTTGAATGACGTACCACCGGAGCAAATGTTTCGCAGTAATCCACGTTGTATTTTTGTGCACAACCCATCGCAACTAGCCTCGCCTTAAACTTCTCAATTGAGCCATCCGGATTACGTTTTATTGCGAAAACCCATTTACAGCCGATAACATTTTTATGAGCTGGTCGATCCACCAAGTCCCATGTTGCGTTCCGCACCAACGATTCATACTCTACTCTCATTGCCTCCTTCCACCTGTCAGCATCTTTAGAGTTTAGCGCCTCACTGACCGTGTTCGGATTTTCAATAACAGAGTTCAGCATCTCCGGACCAGCCTCTGTACAATAGACTTTTCTCGGCCTTCCTACACCTCCTGTACGCACCATTTTTGGCCTTCCTCGCTTCCTCTTGTTATTGTTTACAGCAACAGCCTCCTCGTAATCAGACTCAGTCTCAGCTCTTTCATGTTCTTCATGCTCGCTGCCTTCGTCTTCACGCTCGTCACGTCTGTCTTCGCTTACTAACGATTCTTCAGCGTTACTCGGTTTTGCTTGAAGTTCAATAAAAAATGTCTCTTCGTTGACATCACTGTCCCTTAAATTTAATTCAAATGAATTTTCGAAGAATATGACATCACGTGCAATTGTGATTTGATTCGTTTGTAAGTTAATTAATCGATAACCTTTCGTAGTAGGGTGATAGCCAACAAACTTTAGCTTAACCCCTTTCGGCAAAAACTTACTACCGCGTGGTCTTGGCCCCTTTTGCAGAACCACTGCATCACAACCAAACGTACGGAAATGTGCAACCGATGGTTTCCGCACATGCCATTTCTCGTAAGGTGTAACTGCACCTAAAACTTTCGTAGGACACCTGTTTCTAATATATACCGCCGTGCTTACCGCTTCAGCCCACAATGATTGTGGCATTTTAGAAGAGCTTAATAAGCATCGCGCCATTTCTACCAAAGTTCTGTTGGCTCTTTCAGCCACACCGTTTTGCTGAGGGCTGTACGGCACAGTGGTTTGATGCCGAATGCCTTTTTCTCGTAACCAATTTTTAAACTGAGAGTTGACGAATTCTCTCCCATTGTCACTACGAATTGTTTTTATTTTGCGGCCAGTCTGCTTCTCCGCGGTCGCAGCAAAAAGTTTAAACATATCAAAAGCTTCGGATTTTCTTTTTAAAAAATACACTGCATTATATCGCGAGTAATCATCTATAAATGATATAAAATACGATGCACCGCCAACCGAATTCACACCCATAGGCCCGCACAAGTCCGTATGTACAAGTTCTAATACACTTTTTGTATAAATGCCGCTATATTTCACATAAGGCTTACCATGGATTTTGCATACCGCGCACGTAAAGCATTCAATATTTTTTGAAATTTTAAAGTTCAAACCATTTACCATATTCATTCTTGAAAGTTTATTTAAATCATTTGTATTTATGTGGCCAAACCGCCTATGCCAATCACTCGCGTCATCACTAACCCCATTTACACAGTCCGCACTTTTGTTCACTGAAACGTTAGCAACATATATGCCATTTTCCAATGCACCAGTAAGAATTGTTTTTTTGTTTTTGTTTTGCATTATGGCACTATTTTCTGTAAATGTGATGACATTTCCACTCTCTGCAGCTTTAGCGATGGAAAAAAAATTGGAATGTAGATCAGGTACATACCAAACGTCTCTCAAATTAACAGTTGTGTACTTTGTTTTCAGATTAACCGTGCCCTTTCCGCGTGCATAAACGCAAGCACCTGAAGCTAAAACTATTCTATGTTTCACACAAACAAGAGAACTAAACAAGTTAGCATCTTTGCACATGTGAGACGTTGCGCCACTGTCGATTATCCAAGTCTCGCTCAAATTCTCCTCTTTCTCTACTAACGACCAAGCTTTATCATCTACGAGTGAACTATTTGATTGAAAACTGCACTGAGAACGTATATGACCTCTCCGTCCACACTTAAAGCACTTTATATTGTTGTTGCACCTTATGCTGGAAGTTGTGCTTTCGTTCGCTGTTCCATTTTCCTTTTGTCTTGTTCTGCTGCTGTTACCGCTGCCAGCGCCTCTGCCGCTACCTACACCAACCTCACTCCTTACGCCTCTGCCGCCGCTGCTTTTATTTCGAAAAAATCCAACGCGTCTTTTCGATTCGTTTGCCGAAAAAGCCGTTTCTGCGCTACTGCATTTGTCGCCGTGCCTTTGCTCCTCTTCCAGAATCTTCGCGACGAGATTATCCAATTTGGGCAATGCGTCCCTGCTCTCGATTGCCACCACAAAATTTTCCATTTCGTCTGGTAATGAACAAAGCAACAAAATTGATAAAAAATCGTCCTCCATGGATATGCCAACTTCTTTTAAGTCATCTATAATACAGCAGAACTCCTTCAATTGAGCTGAAAACTTCTCGCTGCTTCTGAATTGAAATCGGATCAGTTTTTTAAATAGGTTCACTTTCCTACACGCTGTATCTGCCTTGTAGAGCGCGTTCAACGTGTCCCATGCACTTTTTGCTGTGGTACAGTTTTTAATATGTATCAGTTCACTTGGCTTGACGCTCAACGTTATAGTAGCGAGAGCCTTCCTGTCGCATACTATCCAGATGGTCTTTCCAGGCTCCTCCTCCGGACACTTATCAACGACTGCACTCCACAAATCTAGAGTAATCAGTAAACTCTTTAACTGAATACACCAAGTGGTATAATTTTCCCCACTTAATTTTTCGATGTTGGCTAAAGCGTTAGCCATTTTACCGCGACTATTGCTTTTAACACCGGATAAGCAAATCAACCGAATTATTACAACTTCTATTTATGTAATATATGTTGACCGTGAACTTAGAAACCCAAGTCGATACCTGGGCCCATAACCATTTGAAGCAGTATTTCCGCGCAGAGAAAGAAAAACTCGTGCCGATGTAATTCACGTTTTTATTCTAACTGCCGTTTTTACATTTTTTGTCATAGCCTACTATCTAACGTATAATTGTACAAGTTCAAAGTTCCATGTAAGTGAACTATAAGAGAGTAGGACTGGTTTGCAGAGTTGTATTTAGAATTCAACAAAAACAATATTTTTCCCAACAAAGAACATGTTAAAAAAAAAAAACAATATTAAAAAAAAAATTAATTTTTGCGAAAACAAATATTTTTTCCAGAAAAAGATTATTAGGTGCGCAACTAAATTCTCGCTGCTTTTTTGAAGAAAATACAATTTTATTCTGAAAAATTGGTTACAAGTGAATCATTGAAAGTATTGCCCATCGCAGACTACTACTTTTTCCCATCTTTCTGGGAGATCTCGTATACCGTCGCGGTAAAACTGTTCATCTTTTGATGCTGTCCACGGATCAAGTAATTTTTTGTCGTCTTTATATGAGTGGAACTGCTGGTCAGCTAGAGCAGCGCAATAAATGGAGAATATGGCGGGTGGGGTAGGATTTCCCATTTCAGTGCTTCCAGGTTGGTTTTAACGGGTTTGGTAGTGTGAGGCCGAGCGTTGTCATGCTGTAGAATCACTTTTTCATACCTCTCCGCGTATTGCGACCGCTTCTCGCGCAGTGCTCGGCTCGATCGCACCAATTGAAGTCGATACCGATCCCCAGTGCTGGTTTCGCTTGGTTTTAACAGTTCATAACAAATAACACCAACTTGGTCCCACCAAATACATAGCATAACCTTTGCAGCATGAATATTCGGCCGAGGCGATGACGTAGAAGCATGACCGGGCAGTCCTAATGCCATGCTTTCTTTGGATTGCTGTAATGAATCCATTTTTCATCACCCGTCACGATGCGATGAAGAAAACTCTTCCTTTTTTGCCGCTGGGGCAGTTGTTATGCAGGCGAAAAAGCGACGTTCAACTCTTCTTGGTTTGAACTGAGAAGGACACCAAGTCCCCTGTTTCTGAATCATTCCCAAACCATGCAATTGCTTGAAAATGGATTGGCGGGTAACTCCTAATACTGAAGCAAGCTCTTCTTGCGTTTGATATGGATTCTCATTGAGCAATGCCTAAAATTCAGCATCTTCGAAGGTTTTTGGCCTTCCTTGACGCGGACGGTCGTCACCATGAAAATGACCGTCTATGAAGCGACGGAACGAATCTCGGCACGTTGTTTCACTTAAAGCAGCATCTCCATAAACTTTTTGTAGCTCTCGATGCGCTTCAGCCACCGTTTTTTTCGAATCAAAGAGGAAAATCAACACTTCCCGCAAATGACGATTATTCGGCACAAAATCAGGCATTTCACAAAACCAAAAGTATATGATACCAAAACAAAATCTCTAATGTGTCGAAGTAGTTTGTTTACCATATGTCTAGGCTTGGTTTATGACGTTTAGGTTATGTTAGAATCGATTAGCACTCACTGCTGGCGGCATGTATTGACAAACAGCGGGAACTTAGTTGCGCACCTAATATTTTTCAAAAAAAAAAAAAATAATAATTGAAAACAATACATCATTTATTTTTCCAAACAAATTTTTTCGTATATTGTTATACGGAAGAATTAACGGAAAACTTACATAACTATTCAAAATTACTGGAAAGGTATTATTAAAACATCTTTTACCCAAATTTTTAATATTGAATAAATTTCATAATTACCCAAGCCTACACGTAAACAATTAAAAGAAAATATACGTCATTGCCCAAAATACTTTGATTACTTGATATGAAAGTGCTCGATAGTCATGTAGTCACGAGCACAGCTTTTCTCCAAACAAATATTCATTTTTATATAAAATTTATTTAAATTATTGTCATGCTTATTACCAGCGTCAAAAGAAAGTGTTCGCCACATACATATAAGTGTTATTTGTAATTTTCAATTAGTTTTTATAAAAATATACTTCATATTGCGAAGTTTGACTCTTTATTTATTTATTACTAGCAACCCGCCCAGCTTCGCACGGGTATAAAATATATACCCTATGCCACTCACTGAAAAAATGATTAAAATCGATCCAGTAGTTTTGGCTTATTCATTATTGCCCGTGGCCCGCACGCGTTAAATTTGGAGTAAAACAATTCCCCTTTCTTTATAGCAAGATTTCCTGCTATCTTTGGGATATCTAAATTCATACCCTACATTTTTGCATATTAACTTTTTGCATTTTTACATATGTATTTATTTTATTTTTACAACAATTACTATATTACAGAATGTCTTTATATACAACTTTCATAGCCTTCTTGTCATTAGACAATACAAACATGTTTTCTCTAGAGGTTACTCTTGAAAGAGCGACATACAGTTGGCCATGTGAAAAACAGTCAACACTGAAATCTAAGCCTGCAACGTTGAAGGTTTGACCCTAAGATTTATTAATGGCCATTGCAAAAGATGTCTTTACCGGAAATTGTAAGCGTTTAAATTGGAATGGTAGATCCGATGGTATCAGAGGGATTCGGGGAATCAATACATCTTCTCCGGTACCACATCCTGTGAGTATTGTGCACTCTATTATGAAAGTTTTCAGTGATTTTACCAGCAAACGCGTGAAATTGCAAAGTTTAGGTGGACTTAGGTTTCTTAATAAAATAACAGGACAACCTATTTTCAGCTCCATTTTGTGAGGAGGGAGTGCAGACGGTTTCAAAGAATTTAGAAATTCTGTAGGAAATTGAACAGCTTCTTCCAAATCGAGAACAGTATCGACCGAGTAGTATATTTTCGTCGGCGCATCAATCTTTGAAATAATCAAGTTATTTACTTTACCTACTTGTTCGTTAGTTGGTGACAGAATAGCTCTTTCTTTAAACCAAGATATTGTCTTATAACTTATGTTATCAATGTCTGGATAGACATTGTTGACTAACTCTTGGATGTTGTCTATCAAAACACAAAGGTTTTCTAGGTTAATCCTTCCCTCACTTTGTGTTAATTCTCCATTGCCAACTTTTAGCAGCATCTCTGGAAATAGCCTGTTCTCACGTGAAGATGACGAAATCCTCATATTAGTTTTAAGCTCTAATTTATTGACATACGACTAAAGGTGGGATCTTTTTAGCGAAGCATTTATTTCGTCAGCACGTGTTCCTCGAGTCACAACTGGAAGGATTTGACGGAAATCTCCTGAGAACAGAATTGTACATCCACCCATAGGTGCATTTTTGTTGCGCAAATCGCGCATTGTCCTATCCAGTGCTTCCACAGACGTCTTGTTTGACATGGTAGCTTCGTCCCAGACTATTAATGAGCAGTCACGCATCAATTTTCCTGTATTGCTCTATCTAGAAACACTACAGACTCTGTTATCATCATCGGTGGCGATTTTCAGCGGGTGCTTGATTGTAGAGTGTGTGGTTCGGCCTCTTTCCAAAAGACTCTTTCCAAAAGAGTAGCGGCAATGCCAGATGACGCAACAGCTAACGCAATTTTTCCGGTTGATCTCAATTACTAATTACTGTTGTAATATCTTGAAAAATATTGTTTTTAATTATATGCTGTAAAGAGCCATATACATAGATCTATATGAAAACAACAATGTATTTAAGGTATTTAATTGGATAAGGATTAATGTTGTACCCATTTGTTGAAATCGCTTCGAAAATAAGCTATTAGTTGTCGTAAAGAGTAAATGATAAAAAATGTTATTGTATGGAATTGATAGCAAACTAAACGCGCTCCGAATTAATAAAAACTATTCAAAAACTGTATTTTAATTATGTGCGATTTACTAATATAGAACCTGAAAATAGCGTTTTATTTCGCTGTAAAATTGTATGTACATATAATTACATGGAATTCAGTACATACATAGATACATATGTACATATGTCCGAAATGAAATAATGCGAGCGATTCGTAAATACATACATACATACGTCACCATACGATGTAATTCAACATTAATGAGGTGTGGTGAGATTATCGCTTAATGCCTGTTGCTTCATTCGGTTGACAGCGAACACACACACAAACAGCTTTTTTTGGAAAAAGAGCTGCTTTTGTTTAAACAATTTTGGTTAAATAACAAATAAATCAATTATTTTTTTTGATGCAGAACGAAAGTAAATATTTCAAAGTTAAACTTCAAGAAAGTTTCATTTTAATTGGTTGATTCGTTTATGATTTATGGCCATGAAAACAAAAAAATTATGTTTTTTTGCCACATTTTGACCGATTGCCACGCCCCCTTTATATATTTCTTCACATTATATAGATATAAACCTTCCTCTTCAATCAATCTATCTTTAAAAAAAAACCGCATCAAAATCCGTTGCGTAGTTTTAAAGATTTAAGCGTATAAGGGGACATAGGGACAGAAAAAGCGACTTTGTTTTATAATATGTAGTGATACTGCAACTAAAACTAATATAACTTAGGAATTCAACATTTTACAAAAAAATCGTTAAATTTGTATCAAAATTTCGAACTTTTAAACAGAATCTGTTTCGAAAAAAAATTAGATAAGAATTGTCATAGCCCATTGTATTTTGGTGTGACTCAAAAATCGTGTGAATTTTTGAATATTTTGTGTGAGCACCAGACCGTCAGGTAAATTCTTTCCATATAAAAAATTTTGGACATTCGTTATATTATGAAAATGGGCAGCATTTTCAAGGAATAGTCATAAAGTCATCAGAAATCAGCAAGAATTTTTAGCTGCTTTAAACTTGGCCAATATTGAGGGCTTCATACCCGTCATTTCTTTAAAGTTTCCGATTAAAAATTTGAAGATTTGATGTAAGTTTCTTCAGTTGTTTTTTAATTTGTACAAAGTTGGAAACTTTGAGTTATACGAGTATGGTTTCTGTTGAAGTCGGAGCTAAATTTTATAAAAAAAAAAGTTTAGCAAACTGAATAAAACATAAATTTGTATTATTATTATTGGCATGCCTTAATATTATAATCCACATCGTAATTAAGAACTTAGTCTGTCTACAAAATGTTTCTACGAATCATGATTTCTCGCTACATATTTTAGCTCGCTGAATGATTTGCTGGTCTTCTCGCTGCCGGTACACGTCCTCCAAGACAATTTAGCGCCTTGTGGATTGCACAGCAAAGCTGAATGAGCTTTTCCGTCCAGGTTTTTTCGAAGCGTGTCTCCGATCCATTTGTATTATACTTTTTGCACGTAATTTCCTCTTTAATCGGGTTTTGATAGGACGTTGGCTATAAATGGTTTGTGGCTACCAATTGCCGATAGTCGACACAAACATCTACCTATTTACAAATCACTGCAGTTTTCTCACCGATTCTTGCCTTTTCTCTTAAGTGCCACGATTCACTTCCAAAGAGTAGAATTGATTCTACAAAAGCATCAAAAATCCTTATTTTTGTTACTCTTTTGATCACTGTCAGATGCTGTATCACCGTCCGCTGTCGAGGTGCTGCAGAAATACTCAAATTCGCTTACATCCTCTACTATTTTTCCAACTATTTCGAACTGTGTGTTGTTACTCACATTTATTCGCATAGATTTGGCCCTTTTTGTGTTGACTTTTTAGCCAAGCTTTAAGACAAGCTCATTTGACATTTCAATGCAGGTATTGCCAGCAAAAATAACGTCGTCAGCCTATGATATGTCACCTTGTTTTTGGGTCCTCTTCCAGTTAATGCCACAACTGCTGTTAAGCTTCCAAAACTATGTCCCAAGCTGCTATCAAAAGGAAGGGGGAGAGCGCGCAACCCTGATTAACATTAGATACTGTCAAGAAGGACTCGCTTAACTGTCCTTAGTATCCAACTCGGCTGCACGATCCATTGTACATGCTTTTGATAATGATAATTGTTTTGTTTGAAATACCTCTAGCAGACAGAGCAGACCGGCATCAAGGCAATGCTTTAGCGAAGTCGATGAACGCCGGATAAAGGGGGGCATTGTATTAAGCGGGCTGCTCTATTAAAATTCTAAAATTGCGTTTTTCGAATTTCATACATTTTTCCTAAACATACATTTTTCCATCAGCTGACTTCATTTGGCGTAAAAAAGATATTGTCTAGCACAATTTTTTTTTTTCAATGAAAACTTGACTTTTAGTGGATTCTGCAGCACAATTTAACTCATAAATCGCTCTTTGAACAGAAAATTCTTGGTGGAAATGTGCAACATATTATGTTTCGCTTGGAAAAACATCACCTTAATGTACTCACACATGTTTACCTAAAGAAACACATTTTCTTGACAATGATGTATTATGTGTTGTAACATTGTAAATAGCTAAGACGAAACAACAAAGAAAGCCAGCGTCATATATTGCAGCTCCATTTTAAATTTGCTGCTATTGTAAAAAGCCACTGGCTGCTCATACGCAGGTAAACAGTTGCATCCTAGATATGCTACGTGTATATATATAAACAGTTTGTATGCTCAATGCCACATAAGGATATCCACATACATTTGTTCCTTCATCGCGGTCAACTCTAGTCTCAATAACTGCCAGCGCTGAGGTCAATAAAGGCTGCGAAATTAAGTGTAAACATAAATGAGGAAATGCTACAGAAAAGGAAGGAAGAAAAATAGCTTTGAAGGCCACTTGTGATAATGCCGTCAATAAGCGATGAAGTGAAGGTGAACGGGGATTTAGAATGGGAATATGGACTAATTGATTCATAAGCGAAATGGAGGACGCTTTAGAAAAATTTAGATTCGTTTTTACGGTCAGACTGAGGAGTCGATTTTTAGGTGATGATTCGATGCGAAATTTTTAAAGAGTTAAGCTAAATATGGTGAGTACTCGAGAAAAATGTTTTGTTGTTGAAATACAATACTTGGAAATATTAAATGCTGGAAATGGAAATAAAATATGGATATGGAAATAAAATGCAAATTTCCGTTTTTCGATTTTCTAGTTTTTTCTGTAGATGCTTCAAATTTCCTGTATCACAGTACTGAGACAAATCTTCTTCTTAATTGGCGCGATAACCGCTTACGCGATTTTAGCCGAGTTTAACAAAGCGCGCCAGTCGTTTCTTTCTCGTGCTAACCGGCGTCAGTAGGAAACACCAAAGCCTTTTTCCATCTGATATTTCCAACGTAGAGCAGGTCTCCCTCTTTTTCTGCTACCACCAGCTGATACCGCATCGAATACTTTCAGAGCCGGAGCGTTTTTATCCATTCGGACGACATGACCCAGCCAACGTAGCTGCTGGATCTTTATTCGCTGCGCTATGTCTATGTCGTCGTAAAGCTCATACAGCTCATCCTTACATCGTCTGCGATACTCGCAGTCGCCAACGTGCAAAATCTTACGCAGAGTCTTTCTCTCAAACTCCAAGGGACGCATCATCTGATCTTTTCGTCGCCCAAGCTTCTGCACCATACAATAGGGCGGAAAAGATGAGAGTCTTATAAAGTGGTAGTTTTGTTTGTCGAGTGAGGACTTTACTACTCAATTGCCTACTTAGTCCAAAGTAACACTTGTTGGCAAGAGAGATTCTACGTTGGATTTCAAGGCTAACATTGTTATTGGTGTTGTTTCTGGTAGTTACATAAACGAAGTTTTTTACAACCTCGAAAATATAACTGCCAAACAGTGACGTGGATGCCGATACGCGAGTGCGCCAACTGTTTGTTGGAAGACAGGAGGTACTCTCCGTTTTGTCCTCGGTCACCACCAGACCCATTCGCTTTGCCTCTTTATCCAGTTTGGAGAAGGGAGAATTAACAGCGCGGTTGTTAAGGCCGATAATGTCAAAATCATTGGCATACGCCAACAATTGTACGCTCTTATAAAAAAATTGTGCCTGAGCGATAAAGCTCTGCGGCTCGTACGATCCTCTCCAACATCAAGTTAAAGAAGTCACACGACAGCGAGTCACACTCTCTGAAACCTCGTTTGGTATCAAACTGCACAAAGAGGTCCTTCTAAATTCTAACGGCGCTGCTGGTGTTGAACAACGTCATCTTGCATAGCCTTAATAGTTTTGCGGGGATACCAAATTCAGACATCGCGGCACTTAGTAGCTCCTTTTCGTACTGTCGAATGCAGGTTTGAAGTCGACGAAAAGATGGTACGTGTCGATTCTGCTTTGATGGGCGTTTTCCAGATCTTGGCGTATTGTGAATATCTGGTTGATGGTTGACTTTCCAGGTCTAAAGCCACACTGATAAGTTCCAATCAGTTGGTTGAAGGTGGGCTTCAGTCTTTCACATTATACGCTCGCTAGAACCTTATAGGCGATATTTAGAAGACTAGACCCGCGATAATTTGCACATATTGCAGGATCAGTCTTCTTATGGATTGGCCAGAGCACACATAAATTCCAATCGGCAGGCATGCTTCCATCCAACCATATTTTGTAAGGGAGCTGATGTATGCATTTTACCAGCTCCTTGCCGCTTAGTTTGAATAGCTCAGCCCGCAGTCCGTCGGCTCTCATGGCTTTGTAGTTTTTTAGCCGCGTTATCGCTTATTGATGGCGAAAAGTTCTTATACATATTTGACATTCGCATATACATTTTCTTTACTTTTAAATTTTCCAAAAATACAATAAAAATTCAGTCACTGCATTATACTTAATTTTTTGCAGTGTAGAAAATACTGTGACTCGTCTACAAATCTATGAATCTACAGATTGAAAGTAATCTTCACATACCTCCATATGAAAAGTATACCAACATAACAAAAAACAAAAAAAAAAAAAAACAGAAATTAGGCTAGTAGCAACGCTCACTGTTATTGAACTACAAAACTAATTGACCAACCTAGTGTACATGTACACCAGGGAACTACAACAAATACTTACTAACATATCTCTGGTGGTGACACTGTCTAATAAGCTTAAATCTGTAGGATTTCCATGCCATTCTATAGAATATAAAGGATATCTAAGGATTTGCTATACAATCAGCTAAAGTAAAACACAATATTGTACATTCTACATATGTGTATGTGTTTGCCAAATATTCTGTATGTATGCACATATGTATGTGTCTCATTTAAGATAAAGATTTATATATATATACTAGTATATTAATAACTCACTTTCTCCCGCCTGTAATTAGAGTGAAACCAAATTGCTGCTTGCTCAAAGCATAAAGCATAAAGAGTAATGAAGATTGCCAATAATTCCGTGTTGGCAGCTGTCAGCACTAGGTCGATGAAATTGTCAAATGTGTGCCATGTCAAAAGATTGTGATTATAGTTTTAGCAAAAGACTTGTGTAAGAGACAGGTATGGGGGAAGAGAAATTAAGATATATTATTCAGGGGAGCATATGTTGGTGAAGTAGAGGAGATGTGCATTGTGTGAATAGGAACAATTTTGAATGATTTTTCGAATTGTTTTGCCCATACTGCAGACTGTTAATAGTTAAAAAAAACGTTCCTTATTTTGGGTTTTAATTTAAAGAAAAGACGTAAAGAATGGCATAAACATGTTAACAGAATGAGAATTGACCAAGAGCTGGCAAGAGTTGCAATGGATGGAAGGTTGTAAGCAAATAGACCGCCTGGACGTCCACCTAAGCGATGGTGTGAATGTTGGACATCGGAATCGCAGAATCACTGAAGTAAATAAAGGGTTATTTATAATATTTAATAATATTGAAAGAAAAATACTATTTTTCAATATGAATGATCGGATGTTTATTTCATTATAAGGAGGAAATATGCCGTTAATAGTGGAAAATAACATCAGGCAAATGACCACCACGACCACGCTTACAGGACAATATTCTTTTCATGATATTTTCCATAACCGAATTGCAAAGTGGTATGCCCTCGATAGCCACACGAATTCCATCTTTGAGGTCTTGAATCGACCCTGGGCTGTTGGCGTAGGCCTTCTCTTTCACGTGGCCCCAAAAAACAAGTCACAAGGTGTTACATCACAAGATCTCGGTGGCCAATTGTGATCACCTCTTCGAGAGATAACACGGTCCGGAAACTTTTCCCGTTAAAGGCCAATGGTTTCGTTGCTTGTGTGGCACGTAGCGCCATCTTGTTGAAAATAAACGTTGTCCAGATCAATACCTTCCAATTCCGGCCATAAAAAATTGTTAATCATCTCTCGATAGTGTAATTCAGTTCACCAATAACACCTGTTATTGGAAAACCCTTTATTTAGTATTTATAGTTAACTTTTAATAAGAATAATTTTAATCATTGTAAAATAACCAGATCCTCATCATCATCATAGCATCACATTTCGGCGTGAACCATTGCTTCCTTTACAATTCGCCTCCAAGTCACTCGGTCATCAGCTTTCCGCTTGATATCAGCTATTCCCATAGCTCCAAAGTCGCCTTCAATGTCATCTATTCATCGGTTTCTCGGCCGACCTTTTCTTCTGTCGCCTTGTGGATTTGTTTCGAAGATCTTTTTTAGAGTTCCATTGAATCCTTTGCGCTTTGATGTATGTGGCTTACATTTGCACCTCTGATAATAAAAATGTGTCTAACTCGTCGTTGTACCGAATGCGGTAGGTACCTTCTTCAAGTCGTACAGATTCATCTGTTTTTCTTAGAATTTTCCTTTGAAAACAGTTTAACTTATCAGTTTCACTGGATTTCAGAACTCAGACTTGGCACCCGTGTGGGTGCAGGTCTTATGACAGTTTTGTAAATTCGTAGTCTCTGGTTCTTCGAAAGTAATTTCGACTTCATAAACTTTGTATGCGCGAAGTAAGACTTATTTGCAGCTTGTATGGCAATAGATGAACCCTTCTGTGCACTCAGCATAACTCCAAGATACTTAAATTCATTGACCATTTCAAAGCTATAGCTGCCGATTTGTAAGTTATGTGCTACGATGCCTGCTGTATCTTCCTTATATTTAGTTTCTTCTTCGTCGATGATAAGTCCTATCATCCTAGCTGAAAAAAGCAAACAATAAGATGTAATCTTAAATAAGAGGAATCAAAATTTAAGCTAAATTAAATTTAAAGAATATTAGCAGAACTATGTCAAGATTTTTTCAAAGTCAGATGTCAATATGCTAGTTGGCATATATATATATTTGGCGCGTACACCCTCTTGGCTGTTCGGCCGAGCTCCTCCTCCTATTTGTGGTGAGCGTCTTGATGTTGTTCCACAAATGGAGGAACCTACAATTTCTAGCCGACTCCGAACGGCAGATATTTTTATGAGGAGCTTTTTCATGCAGAAATACACTCGGAGGTTTGCCATTGCCTGCCGAGGGGCGACCGCTATTAGAAAAATGTTTTTCTTAATTTTGGAATTTCACCGAGATTCGAACCTACGTTCTCTCTGTGAATTCCGAATGGTAGTCACGCACCAACCCATCCGGCCATGGCGGCCACTTTAGATGGTAAACCAAAATATATTATGTCCGAATGGGATCTCCGCAAGACATATATATCCTATCATGTGAGTTAATCTTTTAAGATTAAAGTGAGCCTACCAGTCTACCTTGTCCGCATTATCAGCAGTTATCTGAGAGACCGCATTCTGCGATATTAAATTGAAAATGGCCAAAACAACGTACAAGGTCTCCGGTGGTGTACTACAAGGATCATTGCTGGGACCAACTTTGTGGAACATCATGTACGATGCAGTTCTGAAGGTGAAGCTTCCACCAAACTCCGAAATTGGGAGATACGTCGATGATATTACCTTGGTGGTAGTTGACAGGCAACTTGACCACTTAAAGGAAAGGTGCAACAATGGCTTAACGAAGCTTAGTTAGATTTAGCCGGTCACAAAACCGAGGCAATTCTAATAAGTGCTCGAGGGGGAAAGTTCTTTGAGCTGAACATATGTAGGTACTCACCGTATAATTTCAAGAAAGGCGATAAATTATCTTGGGGTCTGGACCGACACAAGACTTTGTTTCAGGCAGCATTTAATAAATGTAAGTTCCAAGGCGACTTCAGTCAATGGTGCTCTGACGCGACTTTTCCCTAACAAAGGGGGGCCCCATGGAAATCACAGGCAACTAACTACTGTCATTGCTTAATCCATAATTCACTTATCTGCGCGGGGGCCAAAAAGTCCAATCTAAGGCAAGTCATGCAAGGCGTGATGCAATCTGTGTAATGGCTTGAAAGATAGATACCTCTGAATCTCTTGGCAGATGAAATGTATCGGCTCTATAACGGCAAGGAGCACTGCCCACATCAGTACAAAAAGCAGCAGAATGACTGCTGACAATAGGCCACTGGAAGCAGCGGTGGGATGAGTCACAAAGCGGACGTTGGACCTACAAACTCATACTATGTGTTGATGAGTGGTTAATGAGAAAACATGGAGACACCGCCTATCAGCTTTCGCAGTTGCTCAGCGGACTTGGTTGTTTTCAGGAATACCTGCACCGTTTTAAGATGGTAGACAGCCCGTTCTGTCCAAACTGCGCGAATACTGGCGCAAACGCAGAGCAACGTCATGTTTTATTGCGACCGCTTCAGAGAGAAACGAGCTATCCTGGAGCAAGCGCTGGGTCATCAACCATCCCCTAGTACCCTCATACGAGATATGGGCGCAACCAGCGGTAAGTAGGAGGCAGCGCAAATGTTCGCAGGTAAGATCATGACGC
The DNA here is from genome assembly GCF_028408465.1 of Anastrepha ludens. Lineage (NCBI taxonomy): Eukaryota > Metazoa > Arthropoda > Insecta > Diptera > Tephritidae > Anastrepha > Anastrepha ludens. The sequence continues at coordinate 95,308,053 of NC_071500.1, forward strand.
TATTCGCCACATTGATTGGGAGCGAGCGCAAAGCGTTTCAGCAACAGAGAAGGCGGACAGTTTCTGACGAACCCACAACAAGCACAGACGTTTGAGTGAAACACTCAATACAGTGTCGTACAGAAGACAAGACGGTAGTGAGTGAAGATAACATTACTGGAAGTCTTCCGATGTCTCCTTTACTTTGGAACCACCTACAAACACAGGGGAATAATTGGAACTATCGACGGTGTAAAGCCTTTATATGTCGGGAGGAGAGGAACCTGGATGCAGGTACCTGTTGTGTCTTCGGACATAAATGCGGCTCTACCCAGAAGTTATACTTTTGTGGTCCCAGGGTAGGGAGCGTGCCCCACATACCATTGATGTGACGGCACCTCTGATATATTTCTGAAAAAAAACAAATAAAATTGAGTAATAAAAATTAATATCTATTGCTGCGTTTTTGTGGTGAAAAGTTTCCGCAATAAATTCAGAAAATTCAAAATATAAGTGCATTCCTTAGAAGTGGGGGGTTAAGTGTGTTTTGGTTCTATTATAGAGGTAGGGCACACAGAGGCGACTGGCAGGAACTGCCTAAAGCCTAAAGACCGACCATTGTGGTAATATTCCACTCCTGCACGAGGTGCCCCTGCTTTCGACCGAAAATGGCGGATCTAGAGAGGCAAACTCGAAAAAACCCGTAATCACAGGTGTTATTCGTACCGTGCCTAAGTGATGAATGGCACTACGTCAGTGTGTCTTTTAACGGTGACCTCCAGATACCGGGCGCCCTCTGGTTGTAATTAGCCTTACCGCAACACCGGGGCACTGTTGCGGCTCGACCTCCATTCCCCTTTACTCGTGGGATTCACTTATGTCTGAAACTAACGATAAAAACGAAAACAAAGAAAAGGCAACAATGCCTTCTACAAACCAGGTCAGCAGTGACCTTTCGGCAGCTACTGTCGAACAACAACAACTGCCGCAGGCAACAAAAGGCAGCGAATGCCCGACCTCTGCCATAGCGCAATTAGAGATGGAAGTCGACGAAATGGACCTAGGGCCCATCGGGAAAACTTCCGCTTTATCACCAGAGGAAGAGGAGAAACTCTTAACTTCTCCCTCAAAAAACACAAGTTCGGCTAAGAATGGAGCGGAAATGGAAGTGAAGCTGCGGCTCAGCGGTGCCGCCAGAAAGCGACTCAGGTACCACCTGGGTAAAGGTCACTCCATTGAAGAAGCGCGACAACTAGCACAGCAGCCAATGAACTTAAAGCGTCAGCGCTCCAGCAGCACCACCCCTAAGCAAAGATCTCCCAAAAGAGCTAACTTAGTGGAAAGGACAACTGACCCATCAGAAGCCGAAAGGGCAAAGGCAGCAGTGCCTAACCTGGAGGTGAAAGAAGGGACGGCTAAAATGTCCTACAAAGATGCTGCATGTAGCACCAAGCTGGGTATCATACCACCTGATTATCCGGCAACGATATGGCCTACGGATAAACTAAAGGCCATTCAACACGCTATCCTGGACAGCATAAGGAAAAAGCAGACTGGTGGTGCCAAGCCAATCTTTAACAGCTGCACCTTCCGCGCAGGATACATAGTTGTCTCATGTGGCAACGATGAAACAACCGACTGGTTAAAGGCAGCAATGCCTAAACTTGAACCATGGAAAGATGCGCAAATTAAGATCGTTTTAGAAGAGGACATACCAAGGCCTTTGATCTTCACATGCCACTTTCCAGAACTGGACAGCACATCCACAGAGGACATCCTCAACCTCCTGGATGGGCAAAACTCTGGCCTGAACGTTCAGGAATGGCGGGTACTACGTAGAGTACAAAAGGGTAAGGTGACGGAGCTAACCATCGCAATCGACCCCATCTCCGCCATTGTGATCAAAAAACATCACTACTGGTTGAACTATGGGTTTAGCACAGTTCAACTTAGAACTAAGGCCAAAACCACGGAGAAGGATGCTGAACCAGAAGCGCCCAAGCCTCCCGCATTGCAGCGGACCGAGGAACAACCCTGCACTTCGGCATCGGCGATCGCAGCAACCGCAGTGAGCGTAACGCAAACTGATGAGCAGCCATGTTGCTCTAAAGATGCGCCACACGCCACCAAGCCTGCACCAATGTCAAGTGCTCAAAGGGTAGAGGAAGGCATAAGAATGCGACCCCCGCTTCGTGCCGACAAGAAAAATAATGGTCCAAAGAGGACCAAAAAAGGCGAGCGTCACTCTGCTGAGGAAGCGGCCTTGCTGGGTAGCAACAGAGGCAAGAGAAAGGCAGCCAGTGCCAATAAACAGAGGCGATAATGCCACACGCTATCCTAAGCAACAATAGAAGGCAACTCGGATGCCTTCAATTAAACCTCCACCATGCAAAGGCTGCCTCGGCTGAACTAGCAAGGAGGTTTAACAAACAAAACTTGGATATAGCTCTAATCCAAGAACCGTGGGTACGTGACAGAGTCATTGAGGGACTCCAAGATGTTAATGGTAAGTTAATCTATGCCAACAATGATCGCCCTAGAGCGGCAATCTTAATTAGCAATAATTTAACTTTCATTCCCATTTCGCAGTTCACTACCACCGATCTCGTTGCGATCTGGACCAAGGTGCCAACAGACAAAGGCGAGCACGAGGTAATCATTGCCTCTGCCTACCTTCCAGGAGATGAGGAAACTGCTCCAACAAGGGAACTTGTAGCCCTAGTCAACTACTGCAAGGAGAACCACCTACGCTGGATAATAGGATGCGATGCGAATGCCCATCATACGATATGGGGCAGCACAAACATCAATGCGAGAGGTGAGTGCCTTCTTGAATTCTTACTTAGATATAATGTATCAATAGTAAACCGAGGCAATGAACCAACATTTAGGAATGCAATAAGGGAGGAAGTACTTGATCTTACCCTATGCAGTCCAAATGTACTATCAGAAGTCTCAAATTGGCATGTGTCCGGGGAAGCATCAATGTCGGACCACAGTCTTATCAGGTTTGACTTAGGTGCTACCTTACCGCACATAACAATTTACAGAAATCCAAGGAATATAAATTGGAATGTCTTTCACTTTAACTTGGAACAAAGTGCTAACTACTCTAAGCATCACCTGGTGCTTAAATCTGAGCTTGAGATGGAGGCAAATGAACTCCACTCAAACATTACGTCTGCATTTCATGAGAGCTGTCAGGAAAAAGTGAAAAAACCACGAAGGGATGTCCCCTGGTGGAATAGTACGCTTTCAAGACTACGCCATGAAACCAGAGTATTATGGAATAGAGCTAAACAAACAGGGGACTGGGTCTCCTACTCAAGAGCTCTAACCAACTTCAACAAAGAATTGAGGAAATCTAAGAGAGCTTCCTGGAGGGATCACTGTGATAAGATTTCAAATCTTCCTAATGCTATCCGCCTCCAGAAAGCCTTATCAAAGGATCACTCAAACGGCATATGTACCCTGAAAAAGCCAGATGGTAGCTACACTAAAAACCCAGAAGAAACTAGCCAACTTCTACTGGACACCCATTTCCCGGGATGCCATGCTTTACATGAGTCCACAATGTTGGTAGAACCTACCACTTATGCTGGCAGGGAGGACCTAAAGCTGGCAAATAAGCTATTCCATGAAAATCGGGTACAATGGGCTATATCTACATTTAGCCCATACAAATCTCCTGGACCTGATGGGATATTCCCTTGCCTTCTGCAAAAGGGAAGCCAATACATTGTCCCTACTTTGTCCAGACTATATAAAGCAAGCCTATTGCTAGGTTATATTCCTACGAAATGGGCTGAGGTAAAGGTCGTATTCATTCCAAAGGTAGGGAAAAAACCCGAACAATTGCCTAAGTCATACAGACCGATTAGCCTTAGCTCATTTTTCCTAAAAACAATGGAAAAAATATTGGATCAGCACATACGGGAGAATAACTTGGTTAATTTCCCACTGCACCAACTTCAATTTGCCTACCAACAAGGTAAATCTACTGAGACTGCAATACACAGTCTGGTAACCATTATTGAAAAAGCTATTGAGTCAAAACAAATCGCACTTTGCGCTTTTATTGACATAACAGGAGCTTTCGATAATACGTCCTATGAGGCAATCAACAATGCCCTATCTCAAAAGGACGTACCTAAACCCATCAGACGATGGACTATATCGATGCTGAAATCCAGAACGATCAGTACAGAATTAGGAGGAAGAATAAAGTCTATCAAGGCCACAAGAGGTTGCCCGCAAGGGGGAGTACTCTCTCCTCTTCTGTGGACACTAGTAATAGATGAACTTCTCCACAAACTGAACAACCTAGGATTCCACACCCAGGGCTATGCTGATGACCTGGTAGTATATATAATGGGCTGGCATGAAGAGACCATCTCTAACCGCATGCAACAAGCCCTTAACATAATAAACAAATGGTGCACTGACAAAGGGCTCTCTATCAACCCATCTAAAACTGCGCTAGTGCCGTTCACCAGGAAAAGGAATATCAACATCAAATGTCCTGTCCTGAATGGATCGACTCTACAACTCTCCACAGAGGCGAACTACCTTGGTATCAACCTTGACAAAGCGCTTACCTGGAACTCGCATCTTGAGAAAGTTACTGTAAAAGCCACAAGGGCATTCTATGCCTGCACAAGGCTTTTTGGTAAAACATGGGGGCTCAGCCCCAGAATGACCTACTGGACATTCACTACTGTTGTTAAGCCTATAGTCACTTATGCTTCCATAGCATGGTGGCCCAAAGTTAAGCAACGAAAGGCGGCAAGCGATCTTAACAAATTGTACCGCCTCATCTGCATCGGTATAACAGGAGCAATGAAAACATGCCCAACTGAAGCTTTGGGCGTGCTCCTAGGTATACCACCGCTTCCCATCTTAATTGAAAAAGAAGCAAGATTGAGTGCCTTAAGACTAAAAGGCAACGCCGATCTTAAAAGTGGAGATATGAGAGGACATCTAAAGATCTTAGAAGACTTTCTACACACTCCTATACTACACAGGGTGGATACAATATCTCCCAAACCCATTCTCTACAGAAACTTCCGAATTATTATTAATGAACGAACAACTTGGAGAACTAATTCTATCAATTTCAAGCCTGGATCTCAATTATGGTTCACTGATGGGTCCAAGCTGGAAGATGGTAGAACAGGGGCAGGAATCAATGGGCCTAAATTTTAAAAAATCGATTCCGATGGGACTCTACCCAACAATTTTCCAGGCAGAAATACATGCCATTGAAATATGTGTGAGAGAATGCCTTCGCAGGAAAATGAGAGGTACTCACATCTACATACTCTCAGATAGTCAAGCGGCTCTAAAAGCCCTTCTATCAACAACTATCACCTCTAAATTGGTAAATGATTGCCTAAACCTTCTCAACATGTTAGGAAACCTCAACACAGTAAATGTAGTCTGGATTCCGGGACATGAAGGGCATGAGGGGAATGAAATGGCTGACGACCTCGCAAAACAAGGAGCAAATATGCAACTTACTGGTCCTGAGCCTTTCTGTGGACTCACGAAAAGCCACATTAATGAATTCCTCAGGAAATGGGAAGAAAGGAAATTTGCTGCACACTGGCTAAATTGTGCCGGTCAGCGTCAAGCCAAACAATTTCTTAGTCCCAACAAAGGAATATCAGACAAGCTACTCTCACTAAACAGAGTAGATCTGCGTCTTTTAACAGGATACCTCACAGGTCACTGCAGCCTGAGGTATCATTTAAATAACATTGGTCTATCAGAGACCAATGTCTGCCGCTTTTGCGAAATGGATATAGAAAGCTCAGAACATGTGCTTTGTGAATGTCCTGCGCTGGGCAGACAAAGACTTCACCACCTTGGTGGTATCGTAGTATCTCCATGTAATCTTTGGAACAACAAACCCACAATAGTGCTAAAATTTATAAAAAGCCTTAAACTCTAGGGTTACAAAAATAGGTCTTGCACAATAGATCAACTCTGGTCGCAGTGCGCAATGGCCTTCTAATAATAATAATAGAAGTGATATTATTTCCCATCATCCGCAACACACTTATGCCAGCGTTTGATTCAGTTCTCGAAACATTTCTGGAACTCTATTTACGGTATATCTATCAGAGCCGTCTTCGATTTTTCCATTAATTCTTTTAGGTTGTTAAAAAGAGTTTCATTTAGTGGTTTTTGACTCCATAAAATAAAAAACACCTACGGCCAAAAAATTGTGGTTTACTATATCGTTGTATTCCATAAAAACTGATAGCATCACTCTATTTTTTCTTACTGAAAAAGACATGGTTTGTTTGGTCTTGGGTCATTCGGAGCTCTTCACTCACTCGCCACGTCTCGTCTCCAGTAATGTTGCGCTTGATAAATGTTGAGTCGAATTCGGCCTTGGAAATCATGTTTTTGGCGATATGAGCATGATCCTTTTTTGCATAAAATTCAGGTAATTTGGGACCAACTTTGCGGCAACACGGCACAAACCCAAATCATTAACTTCAATGTTCTGAACGGATCCATTAGTAATGCTCATGTCCTCTGGCAGCTCGCTCTTTCACTTTATTCATGTTTAAAACAAAAGACAAATTATTATTCACTTAAAGAGTTAGACTGTAGACAATTAAAAATATCGATTTTGAAGTGACAACTTCTTAAGAATCGTTGGGAGTGATTTGAGACTCGATGAAACGAGAAAGCGACACTACGAAGCGTTATATGTTGATATGCGTATATGTGTATAGTGAGTATTGTAGTATGTATACTACACTGCCTATTACTTGCTTTGGTGTTTAGTTCAAGCGTCATACGTATGTATATTTGTATGTATGCTAGTACGTATGTGTGCGCGCCTGCATATTACGTAGCCACGGTGAGCAAGAAGGCATTATGTATACCTATACTACACTACCTAATACTTGCTTAGACCAAGCATTCTACGAATGTTTGTGTGTATGTTAGTACGTCTGTGAAATATACGCGTTACGACGCTCATAGTAGCAACCGCGTGTGCTGTATTGCGTCCGTATTTTTATATTCGTAAATATTTTCATTTTTAAATATTTACCGCAATTGCAGGCGGTGTTGCAATATACCACAATCAAAATGACGGTGCTCGTATTGTAACTCCACAGATAGATCTGAATGCACAGCAACTAGAATCACTGTCTGTTCAGCTCTCTAAAGTGGGAGAAATATGTGCATGCGAAACCAGAATGAACAATGGAAAAACAGTTTTAATTGTGGCAATTTATATTTCACCGAATCAATCAATAAATAGCATCACGGAATTCATTCACGAAAATTTGATAAAGTATACACCAGAAGTATTGCGGATACTTAGAAAAGATTACGATAAAGTTCCAATGATTTTAAGTGGCGATTTTAACGTAAATTTTGCATTGGACACAGCGGCTCCTTTAATTGACTTTCTCAATACAACATTCAATTTAAAAATGTGTAACAATCGCACTGAATCGACAACACGATCAAAAACAACAATTGACGCGGTATTTCAAAGATATGTTGACAACATCGAAACCAAAGCATTTTTATCATATTCTAGCTACCATAAGCCACTCGTATCATTTGTTGAAATTGAAAAGATTAAGGATGAATAATAATAAAATGAAGAAAATAAAATATGAACTTTATAGCAATATTTTAATGAACCTATAATTATCCCCCTCCTAATGCTGCTTTCGTCTCATTCTCTCTCAGTTTGTTTTACGGAAGGTTTCACTTCTATCGCGTCTAACCGTTAGGCTGGTATTTTTTTTTATTATTCGCTTATAATGGGCTTTGATATTTTAAAAATTATATACGCAAAGTATTAAAGTGGATGAAAAGTTTCAAAATATTTCTATTTTTACTTTTGGCGCAGTCTCACTCACTTCCTTACATGCCGTATTAATTAATAGGACTATGAATAAGTTCGTGCGGTTTTACAACAGATGGCGTAACTTGATTATTATTCCATCGATCCACATTTCCAAACATTCATTGGAGAGCTACTGTCGTAAGGCACAAACGTCAGTATAAGTTTTTTATTTGAAGCGTAAACAACAATATTTTTACCACACTTGAAAATGTCGAATTTCGTGCCAAATAATGTGTTTTTGCGGGGAATTCTTCTTCATTATTTTAATATGAAGAAAAAAGCAGCCGAAAGTCATCGTATCTTGGTGGAAGTTTATGGTGAGCATGCTCTATCTGAGCGAACGTGCCAGAAGTGGTTTGCACGCTTTAAAAGTGGTGATTTTGGCTTGGAAGACGAAGAACGCGAGGGTGCGCCGCCAAAGTTCATGGATACCGAATTGGAGGAATTGCTCGATCAAGATCCGGCTCAAACGCAAGAAGAGGTTGCAAAAACTTTGGGAGTTGATCAATCAACCATTTCCAAACGTTTAAAAGCCATGGGAATGATCCGAAAGGTAGGCCATTGGGTGCCGTATGAATTGAAGCCAAGAGATGTTGAACGCCGTTTTATGGCATGCGAACAACTGCTTCAACGGCACAAAAGAAAGGGTTTTTTGCATCGAATTGTGACTGGCGATGAAAAGTGGGTCCATTACGACAATCCAAAACGTCGGGCAACGTATGGATACCCTGGCCATGCTTCAACATCGACGTCGGCGCAGAATATTCATGGCCTGAAGGTTATGCTGTGTATCTGGTGGGACCAGCTGGGTGTTGTGTATTATGAGCTACTGAAACCGAATGAAACGATTACGGGGGATGTCTACCGACGACAATTGATGCGTTTGAGCCGAGCACTGCGAGAAAAACGGCCGCAATACGCCGATAGACACGACAAAGTTATTTTGCAACATGACAATGCTCGGCCACATGTTGCACAAGTGGTCAAAACATACTTAGAAACGCTCAAATGGGATGTCCTACCCCACCCGCCGTATAGTCCAGACCTTGCGCCATCCGATTACTATCTCTTCCGATCGATGCAACATGGCCTGGCTGACCAGCACTTCCGTAATTACGATGAAGTCAAAAAATGGATCGATTCGTGGATTGCGGCAAAACCGACCGAATTTTTCACAAAGGGAATCCGTGAATTGCCAGAAAGATGGGAAAAAGTAGTAGTAAGCGATGGACAATATTTTGAATATTAAATTTGTAACCATTTTACGTCAATAAAGTTTCAAATTTCGAAAAAACCGCACGAACTTATTCATAGTCCTATTAACTAAGTCAAGAGCTTTACGTAAAATTTTCACGTAGTCGAAGGTCAAAGGCCAACAAGTTGAGAACGTCGAGTAATCGACATTTCGGCGACTTCATCAACATTTCGCTCTGTGAACTACGCGAACAGATTTATTTTTTTTTCAAAGTAAATTTCCACAAGTTGGAAGCACGAAACGTGAGTTTCCAAACCTTACTGAACAGAAATGTCAACACAGTTTGGCATTCTCAGCTGTCAAACCATAGTTATCGATTTCATTCGAAAAAACGGCGGCTGAAGCGCATCGAGAGCTACAAAAAGTTTATGGAGATACTGCTTTAAGTGTGTGAAACAACGTGCCGAGATTGGTTTCGTTGCTTCAAAGACGGTGATTTTAATGTTGACGATCGTCCACGTGGAGTAAGGCCAAAAACCTTCGCAGACGCATTGCTCAATGGGGATCCGTGTCAAACGCAAGAAGAGCTTGTTTCAGTACTAGGAGTTATCCGCCAATCTATTTCCAAGCGACTGCATGCTTTGGGAATGATTCAGAAACAGGGGATTTGGGTTCCTTATGAGTTAAAACCAAGGGATGTTGAACGTCGTTTTTTCGCCTGTGAACAACTGTTCCAGCGGCAAAAAGGAAGGGTTTCCATCATCCCATCGTGACGGGTGATGAAAAATGGATTCATTACAGCAATCCAAAGAAAAAATGGCATGAGGACTGCCCGGTCATGCTTCTACGTCGTCGCCTTAGCCGAATACTCACGCTGCGAAGGTTATGCTATGTATTTGGTGGGACCAAGTTGGTATTATTTATTATGAACTGTTAAAACCAAGCGAAACCATCACTGGGGATCGGTATCGACTTCAATTGATGCGATTGAGTGGAGCACTGCGCGAGAAGCGGCCGCAATTCGCGGACAGGCATGAAAAATTGATTCCAGAGCATGACAACGCTCGGCCTCACTTTACCAAACCCGTTAAAACCTACCTGGAAACACTGAAATCCACTGGAAAATCCTACCCCACCATATTCTCCATTTATTGCGCTGGTCTAGCTGACCAGCAGTTCCATTCATATGAAGACATCAAAAAGTGGTGGAAAATTCGTGGATAGCCTCAAAACGGTATACGAGACCTACCAGAAAGATGGACAAATGTAGTGGCCATTTTTTCAGAATAAAGTTGTATTTGCATCAAAAAAATAAAACAGCGATAGCTTAGTTGCGCACCTAATACGAGGCGTGCCTTTTATATGTCGGGATTTGGCAACCCTGGAGTTGCAATCTGGCAACTGACAGCTGTATCGAAAAGTTTGACATTTTTTGGCTTTTACGTACTCAGAACGTTTTGAAATACCATATATTGGTATTTGTGTTGTTTACAGTAACTTAAAAGATTCATCTCGGCCCAAAAATGGAATTAAATCGTGAACATTTTCGTGCGATTATTTTTACAACTTCCGACATGGATTAACTCAGCAACATTGCATGGATGAACTTAATTCATTTTTTGGCGATGCAGCTCCATCAAGGACCAGTGTTTATTGATGGTATGGTGAATTCAATCGTGGTCGTAGTTCACTCCAAGACGAATTTCGTGAAGGTCGCCCAAAATCAGTTGTTGTTCCGAAAACCATTGTTGCTGTGCGCGAATTGATATTGCAAGATCGTCATGTGACCTATCGTGAGATTGAGACAATCTTAGGCATTAGTGGGAGCAGCATACATTCAATATTGCATAAATATTTGACTGTCAAAAAAATTTCTTCGCGTTGGATCCCACACAATTTGTCAATCGCTCAAAAAAAGGCTCCTGTCGATTGGTCGAAGGAAATACTAAAAAAATACGATCGCGGGACTTCGAAACAAGTCTATGACATCGTGACAGGTGATGAATCATGGATTTACGCGTATGAGCCCGAAAGTAAACAGCAGTCGACTGTATGGGTGTTTCAAGATGAGCCAAATCCAACAAAAGTTGTTCGCGCACGAAGCACTTCCAAGCAAATGGTCGCCTGTTTTTTCGGAATAACTGGACATGTCGCAACCGTACCACTACAACAACGTAGAACAGTAAATTCTGAGTGGTACACAACCATTTGTTTGCCAGTTGTCTTCCAAGAAATTAGGAAAACAAATCGCCAAAGACGGATCACTCTTCACCAGGACAATGCGAGCTCTCACAAATCGGCTCAAACAACTGCATTTTTGAGCACCCAAAACATCGAATTAACGGGTCATCCGCCGTATAGTCCTGACTTGGCACCGAATGACTTCTTTTTATTCCCGTACGTAAAAAACAAACTGAGAGGTCAACGTTTTTCGACACCTGAAGAAGCGGTTACGGCACTCAGAATGCATGTTTTGGAGGTACCTCATTCAGAGTGGCAAAAGTGCTTCGACAATTGGTTCAAACGCATGCAAAAGTGTATAGATCTTCATGGAGAATATTTTGAAAAACAATAAAGTGATTTTCGATGATTAAAATTTGTTTTTGTTCTCTAATCCCGACATACATATAAAAGGCACCCCTCGTATATGTACGAGATGTGTAAAAAAATTTGCTTGGAAATGCTGACTTTTTAAAATATCTCAGCACTTTCATCAGGGTATACTTTCCCAGTGTCACTTAGTAGCCAATTAATGCATGGAGCGGAAAGAAAATTTCACTTTCACTATTCGATATTTTTGCTTATTCTGAATACTTCATTTCTACTTTAAATACTAACATTTTTTTCGACTGCGCCAACCAAACATTTTGACAGTTTTTATGCAATTGCTTACATATGCACGAATGTGAGCTCTGACTAGCTCCTTTGAACGCATTTTTCGTTTGCCATCTTTCTCGTTTTATGATACCTTAGCGCAATGCTCACCAAAAAGGTATTACAGCGCTGATAAAATGCAATGTCCTTCTTCAATCCACCTTGGAAACCACTCAAACATTTTTACCTCAATCCATCTACGTGCGGTTTCTAGAGGCTGTGGTTGTTGAGATCGTATGCCCACTTATATTTCCATGCCATTGCATGTCATCAGCGCTGGACCAGAATTTAAATGTGGTTTTCATTCTGAAACGCAGCCAAATTCAATCAAATTGGATCTCATGAAAAGCCACTATTAACATAAATACACAAGAAAAAATGAAGAGAAGGAAAATGGAATTAAATGTGGCCAAGAATGATTGGACAGCTGAAATGTTGGAGAAATGTGACATACTACACATATATATATATATATAAGTGCGTATATGTAAGAAATCATGCCACACTTGCACGTTTGAATTGGTCGGTGAATTTTATCATATAAAATGTGATTATGAACTCAGAATGGGGCTTATTAAGTGATAGATCCAATTGGTAGGCAATAAAGAAGGAATAAAATAATTGAAGAATAAAATATGTCAAAGTGATGAGGACACAATGAATAAAAGGGACGATGACAGTGGCGGTAAATAGTCCAACAAAAATACATTCGGTCGAGTCGAAAGAATTAATATTTATTCTAAATTGCTCACGCTTTCACTTGTGAAAGGTATTTAGGCTTATTTCTTCGGTTTATTGAAGGCACTGAATGCGAAGAAGGAGCTGAAGGCAATCTCTTCGTCGGCCTGCCAGGAGTGCATGGAGGGCTGGGTTAAACGTTGGCACATGCGTGTTGCCTCAGACGGGTCATATTTTGAAGGAGATAAAAGGAATTTGTCTGAAATTTAACTCAGTTTTGTTTTATCTAACATATAAAGTACATTAATACATTATAAAGTACATTACCGAACAGGGAATGAAAATTATTGTACTTTAACAATGAAGCTAAACTTCTAAAAAACGCCTCACATAGAAGCAAATGCATTCCCTGTTATACTTAGTTCTAAGAATTGAAAGCTGCTTGCCACAATGATTGAAGATAAAGGAATATATGGAAAGGCGGCGTATTTTTACTTATATTTTTTTTTATTTGTGCCTATTTCAGGTCTGTTCTGTAAATTGTACGATTTGAAGTCGGTATGATTTACAAACTACGAGTATTTTCGAACAATTGTATTGAAAGTGATAAATTTTTTTAATGAGAACTGATCGAGACACATAATTTACGTCATATCCAACGATTTAGTGTAAAATTAATCTTTATGTTAAGGAATCTCCAAAATATGTAGGTTTTGGAAATTGCACTGATTTGAAATCGCATGACCTGCAGAATAGGCTGATCCCCTAACAATCACTGAGGGGAAAACCTACTTCAGATAGTTTTCGAAGACGGCATATGGCCACCATTACTCGCTACAATGATATTGGTAGAATCGCGAAACTTCATGGAGGTGGTCATCAAAAGACTGCAACGTCACGTGAAATGGTTCAAAATGTGAAAAAGCAACTTGAGCGAAATCCTGGACGAAGTGCGAATCAAATGGCGAAATAACTCAAAATATCTGACCTTGGTATCCACCGCATACCGAAAAATCAAATCAAATTTCAAAGTCAAGCCTTACAAGACCAAAAGGCGTATCATCTCACACCAAAGCAGCAACAAATCAGACTTGAGAGAGCGAAGGAGTTGCTTCGCTTGGTCGAAAGCGGTCAATTTCCGAACATTTTGTTTTCTGACGGGAAAATTTTTCTAATTGAGCAATTCGTAAGCTCCCAAAACGAGAGGGTTTATTTGACCGATCGTTCATACGAGAATTTGAGTCATCGATTGGCCACCAGGAGGCAGCAGCCGCCAAAGGTAATAGTTTGGGCCGCTGTATGTATTATTTCCACACATTTTGTACTTTGAATTGAATAAAAGAAAAGACGTGCATGAGTTGACACCCAGGAAATCCATTAGAAATTTATTCCTTGCATTAGCCTAATTATGCATTAATTTATGCAATTCAAGTGCATGCGAGGGAAAAACGATAAGTTTGTGTTTATCTTTACGAAACATTCGCATGCATTAGAAACTTATGAGAATATCAGAGTCACAAACTTTCAGGGAAAATATGTAAATTTGTCTATACTCGTACTTGTACATTTACATATTAAAACATGCTTGCGCTTATGCTATGCACCTACGTCGTCTACGTAGGCATATGCGTATGCGTGCAACATAAACAAAGTTATAAGCGTAGACAAATATTTGCACATCCCACATAAGTATGCCTCAATGTGGCAAATTTGACGGAAAAACACATATTTGCTTTGTACAGTCTCTCGGGCATAACTTTTCTCCTAATAACTATTTGTTCTTATTGTTATATTAAATAGCGATTTTCTGTATGCAGGCAGTGCAACTGTGGAAACGTGTTGACATCGTTAGCATTAAACTTTGCGCCAAAATGCATGTGGCAGGCTTTTGCTGTTGGTACGTTCGCGATTGCATAATAAACTTTGCTTCGCAGAAAATCTAAAATGTTTTGGCGCAGAAATGCGCGGGAATGAAAGTCAATGAGTTTGCAAATTATGCCACAAAGTATGGAGGTAACTCGGTTAGTAAGAGTGCTCGGCATATGTAGGTAATAAAGCAAATAATCCCAAGGGCGCTAAGTAGCTAGAAAAGACGCTAAAGTTCTACGTATTCACTCAGGCGGTGAACAAATTTCTACGTACATATATGTTTAAGAATTTTGTTTGGTGTTATAGTACAGTCATTTAGTTCCATCAACTTCCTCATAATAATTTAGCAATATTTTGTTAAATTTTCATTGCAAAATATTCTGAATTGAGTGAGTGAAAGTGAATTTGTCGAAGCGTCTTGAAAAAAATTATTTTGCGGTTCAACGGTTTGCGTGCACAACTTCCAACAGAATGAAAAATAAGTAAAATGCATTTGTTACAGGAGAGGTTTCTCGAGGTATCCTTATACTTATACTTATACTTATACTTATACTTATACTTATACTTATACTTATACTTATATATTACTTATACTTATACTTATACTTATACTTATACTTATACTTATACTTATACTTATACTTATACTTATACTTATACTTATACTTATACTTATACTTATACTTATACTTATACTTATACTTATACTTATACTTATACTTATACTTATACTTATACTTATACTTATACTTATATTACTTATACTTATACTTATACTTATACTTATACTTATACTTATACTTATACTTATACTTATACTTATACTTATACTTATACTTATACTTATACTTATACTTATACTTATACTTATACTTATACTTATACTTATACTTATACTTATACTTATACTTATACTTATACTTATACTTATACTTATACTTATACTTATACTTATACTTATACTTATACTTATACTTATACTTATACTTATACTTATACTTATATTTATACTTATACTTATGTTGTCAAAGAGGTTGTTCAGCCAATTTTAAGGACCTCTTTGTTATCGAAGGTAACGCTTTTCATATGGTTTGACAGGGAACGGAAAATATGATAATCGGTCGGTACAAGGTCCGGGGAATATGGTGGATGCTGAAAGATCTATCACTCGTAATCTTGTAATGCGGCTCTGACGACTTGCACAACATGGGGCCTCGATGAGTATGGTTTGACCATGTCGATCAGGTATTTTCAGTCGAATAACCTCATTCACGCGTAATGTACAGCTTCTTGTTGATCGTGGCATTTTCTTCGAGTATTTCCCAGTGTCCGCAAGGACCAGTCCCACCAAGCACATGTCTTGATCTTCTTGGCCGGCTTGACTCCCGGCTTTGGCGTGTCTCCTGGAGCCGGCCACTTCTTTCTTTACTTGGTTAGATTTTTTTACTCAATTATTCAGGAATATTCATGTCTCTTGTGGCCTTCAATTAATGTGGCAGCAGTCTCTGCTACTTCTTATAACTTCACTTTTCGATTTTGTAAAATGTATTTTATGACATTTTTGATATTTTCCGGAGTGATGGTTTCGGCTCAAGGTCTTCCCATACTAGTGCCGCCATGTTTGAATTTCACAATACAGTGTTTGAAGCACTGGAGGCGAAAGCGGAGATAGGGTATAATTTTTATCCAAGAAAGTTTTATTCTGGGCGGTATTTTTCCCTGATCATAACAGTTTAATCGAAAAGGGAAACTTGTTTTTCCATATTTAGCAAACTTCTTAAACCTCACACCAAAGTCGGTTGTATTTCAAAAGCTATTAAATGAAATTCCTTCAACTTGGAAGAAGGGCTTTGAAAGAATACTTTTCAACAAAGCATGGAAAATTTAATTTTTATTGGTGGCCTTTCATTCCATGAGCCACTAGGATAATCAAGCCAGGAATTTGTGAAATACCAGCTACAATTGAATGAATAAACGAATACACAAAAATGCAGGATTCACTAGCCGAGATGATATGCACCTTATTTACGCCTACATGCCACCGTCGAAAGGGATTACGTACTCTGGCGAAGCAATGGAATTTTTGCAATCTTGCGCACTCACAACAACTCAACTTGTTTTTAAAACGGCATAAAGAATGCGATGGGAAAATCAAAAGAATGCAATGAAAAATGCAACTGAGAATATGGAGATTGGGGATAAGTGACAGGTAGATGGATGACTGCTCGCGGGGGGTCTTATGCCATCATTGGTTGCGCCAATGCAGAACATCTGTATTATATCGTATCCAACGCTCTTCGCTAGTATGCGATGCAACAATTTCCTAGTCATGTGGACTCCATATGCGAATCTCGTGAAATGGTGCAAATGCACAGTGAGATAGGAGATATCAAAAAGTGAACAAAATTTAAGACAAAATTTGATAAATTGATAGGTTATCACTGAATTAAGAAGCAATTTTAGTATAAATATTTAAAAGATTAGTTGAAATTAGCCATTTCTCTTTATTTATATTTTATTTTAATTTATTTATGAAACAAGCTTTTAAACTTTTTAATAGCCTCCAATTCAAATATTTTTTAAGGTAATTTTTGCCGAAGATCGTGACTTGTTTGGCCGGTCAGTGGCCATTTGGCAGGCATTCCTCGAGATTAGGAATTTTCTCCCATGAATATTGCAGAAGTTGTAGAGATAAAGAAGAGGAAGAAACAGTTAAGCACTTCCTTTGCAATTGTCCAGCTCTAGCTAAAATCAGAGCAGGTTGTCTAGGTAAATACTTTTTCAATTCTCTTACAGAGCTGTCTGGCGTAGGGTTGTAATCAATTCTGCGTTTCCTAAGACCCACAAAATGGTACCATACCAAATGGGTTTCCATTCACATTCCGTTGAAATTCAGTTATACTCGACTGTCACAGATATATCTGAATTTCAGTATTCGCTACCGTTCCGCATGGCTCGGGGGCTATATTCAAGAATATATTGTAAACAACTCTTTATGTGCCTTTATATTAGGGTTTATTTATCAACAGCATTTAAAAAATTTCGCAACAACTACAATATGATACATTCTTTTAACAAATTATTTAAAGAAATCTTCGCCCAAAGTGGACTTGCATGAAGCCGAAGTCAAAGTAGAAGTTCAGTCGTTCTCTAATCAAGGGTATTCAGGAAATAGCTGGGCATGCAGGAAAAAAGAGCTGATTGGCTTGAGCTGATTGAAATTTGAAAAGGTCGAGCCAAAGAGCACCAGGAAATTTAGTGGCTCTTAAAACACTCAGGCTAAAAAGCACATTGTATTTAAAGCTCTGGAAAGGGGGTAGATAGCCAAGGAGGGAAGGAGAAAAGTATCAGAGAAAGATATAGGAAAGAATAGAGACAGAGATAGAGATAGTTAGTCCTGTGATTGTTTTCGAGATTCTTTAGCAAATCTGTAAATATCCTCCAGTTTTAGGGAACGAGTATCACTCATTCTCAAGACATCGGAACCCAAAACTCGTAGCTGCGCTCTAGCAAAGACAGGACACTCACAGAGAAAATACTCAGTGCTATCCGCCTTCTCCAAGCATGACAGGTACACTGGGTCCTCAATGATTTATTCCAATGGTGGTCATATGATTACCCCATGGGTTTCCTTCCAAGTTTTAGTAGAAAGTTTGACAGTTATCTGTTCGGATTTGTTACAAAACACTTTGCAGTTCTACAGCGTTCTAGACCGGACCATCGCTCTTTATGTAGATTGCCTACATAATCGCTGATCCAATTCATGATTCCTGCGGAACTGATTCCGATTATTGACTCTGGCTCTTGCTTCCTGTTGTATCTTAAGATCCAGAGCGAGCAAATCAAGCATAGCATTTAGGGCATCACCAGAGGTTGTGCTCATGGCACCCGTGATGCATAAACATACACTTCCTTGTATCCTGTATAGTTCCCGGGTTGTGGACGTGTGTCTCCCAAGTCAGCTTCTTATCCAAAATTACTCCTAGATATTTAACTTCATCGGAAATACCAAGTGTCACACCTTTCAGTGTTGGAATACTGAGTCCATCCAATTTCAGTTTTCTCGTAAGTCATCGATTTTATCCAGAATCCTCTGCACTTTCGTGCAAAGCCTCCTTAAGGATTTATCTGATGTTAGCGCACAGACGTCGTCCGCATATGCTTGGACGTGAAAACCGAGTTCCTGCATCTCCACTAATAGAGAGTCAACGACGAAGCACCACAGCAGCGGAGAAAGAACACCCTCTTGGGGACATCCTTGCTTGGCCCTGACTGTGATTTGCTCGTCGCCGCTCTCATATCGAGCCGAAACTGGCATTATCAAAAGGCCCCTCAATGTCCACGAACACGCCCATTGTGTATTCGTCAGCTTCCAGCCCAGCTTCAATCTTGCTAACAAGATCGTGTAAGGCTGATTCACATGATTTTCCACTCTGGTCAGCGTGGTGATTTCTATTAAGTGAACTTCTCGGCAATACCTCCACACGAATATGTTTCTCCACCACTCGTTCTAGACTTTGCTAGGGAATAGCCATCCTTTTCTGGTTTCGGAATAAATACTACTGTGAAGATCCCTTCAATCAGCCTGTTTCCTCCTTTTTTAGGCATTGCTGGATATATTCCGTCAGGTCCAGGGGACTTAAAGTTTTCAAAGAAAGATACAGAAAAGCTTATCGATTCCTTTGCCACTATCCGACTAGCAATATACCAGCTGTTCCTAGAGGTTCCACTGTTGCTACAGTTATTGAGAGAGTTCTACTACCCGGAAAATGGGTTTAGAGTAGAGCATGAGACGTTTCCGCTTTGGAAATGGTGTATGAACCGTCAGGTTTTCGAATGGAATCCAGCCTTACTGAGCGGTCTAGATGAAGGACCTTACAAAGTCTCGCTGTGCCCCTCATTTCTTCGACGTTACTGCAGAAATTTCTATAGGATTCAAGTTTGGCTGTCCATACTTTTTTCTTATATTCTCTCTGTGTAAGTCGATGATTAGCCCAGTCCTCTTCTGTTTTGGTCTTTAAGGCCTTATTAAGAAGTTTTCTGGACCGTAAACGAAGCTTCGACAGTTCAGGGTTCCACCAAGGAAACGCTTTCCCCTGTCTACTTTGCCTGAGTGGGCACAGTTCCTCAAAGTAATTGATTAAAGTACCTTCTAATTTCTTAGTAGCAGCTTCAATCATTTCTACTGATTGGAGTTTTTTCAGGTTTAGTAATCGCTCTGTTACAAGCTCACCGTACCTGTCCCAGTCCACATTTCGTGAATTCCTACGGGAAGGTATTGATATTGTATCAATTGGTATTGATATTGTTGATTGGCTTAAAGCAGCAAAAAAATACAATTGAAGTAAAATTTTCACTTTTGGGCTCTTCTGCACTCTATAATGAATAATTCACCATAATGGACTCAAAATTATCAATTTAGGAAATCTGACTTCAGATTCGTCAGTAGCGAAGTTGCAAAACGCCAAGTAAAACGCGAATTTTTTGAAAATCAAATAATTTTTTTTTAAATAGTTTGCCTTACTAAATTCGTAAATTTGCATAAATAAAATCCGATTTCTGGTCCGTTATTAATGAAGAAAAAAATTGATTTCAAACGAACTCATTCAATTTAAAAATTTCAAAATTTGGTTTTATGCAAAACAAGGCGCATTCATTAAAGTGATGTCACTAGACCAACAACAATGTTCTTTACGTTTGATTGTCAAAGCAAAGTAGAAAACAAATAATGAATTCGCATTGTTTCATTCTGAGCTGACAGCCAAAAGGACACGGCGAAAGAAAAAAAAAAACAAATCAGCTGATTTACCAACACCACCTTTAGTAGATTTGCCTTGATGCAAACTCAATCAATTTAAAAAAAACTTCAATTTAAAAACCAACTTCCGATTCGTAATTACTGAAGAAAAATACTTATAGACGACAAGTTTCAAGGGAATTCAATAAACTTAAAAATTTTGAATTTTTAAACTCCAACATAGAAAATTTACGTAAATTCTAAAAAAATGTGTCATACATTTTAATCCGAAATGAGCCTTCCTGATTCACTGTGGAATACGTACGATTGCATTCTCACTGATTCTCAATAAATTTCATTTCATTTAAAAGCCAATTCTTTTGCGTTTTCGCACTTCTGAGAATTTTTGAGGATTTTCACGCTTTTTCTCACAGCAGTTGACATTTCAGTACAATCGAATACATGCGTGCGCATATATGTACATATAGACATAACTTATGTACATATGTAGATTTGTATGCGTGTACAAATTCTTATCAGCCTTCATCATCATGAAGGATTCAGCTGCAATTATATGCCCTTATGCAATTTGGTAGGCCAAATAATAATCTTCGGTAATCTTCCAGTTTGTTTGCTTTGTGAAAATATCACGTCTTCCGTGTATTATAATTGTAAGCGGGGTTAAGTATAAATTCTCTTACACATACCTTCGAGAAATTCCGATATATTACGACCTGTGAAGAAGTAAGTTGACAATCGAAAAAGTGGCAGCGAAGTGACAGACCGGAAATTAAAGCGAGCCAACAGCTTGGCAAACAGAGGCACCCAAAGAAAGCATAGAGTGACATACACATATGTATGTATGTAAAAGAGAGTGCTGTCTTCTGATAGACACTCGAGTGCCATAGTAGATGCTAGTGCTGCGATATGTCGAGAAAGTGCCTGAAAAAGCACTAAAGAGATTATACAGCTGCAAAAGGAAGCATCAGTTTACTACATAGCTAAAGAGAATACCTGCCTCAAAAGGACTCATTACTTGCTCGAAAGGTATAGAACACTTTGGCTTGGCTTCACAGCAATCTTCTCTACTACTGGAGTGCAGATTTGGGGCCACCTTCAAGCCGCAAGGATGTACTCGTTTTGACTATTGCGAGCGAAGCAGGGGTTAACTCAATGCCAGAGGTAACTCTGAGGAACAAAATCATGGAAGTTTGAGCTTTAATAGACAAAGCGAGTTTATTCGCGCAAGCAAAGGGTGATCAATTTAGAGGCATCGGTATTGAAATAAAACAATGAAAAATCAAGTTTATTATTCAATTTTTATTATTTTTGTATAGAACCATTCATGGCATTTATTTTTTAAAGGTAATCCATTTCAAATGTTTGTCGCAACTACACCATCATTCGTTCATCCGTAAATACCAATTTTGAGTGACTCGCTGGAGGACTTCGGTCGGTCGGTATCTCGTGAATGACTTTAGTAATGTTGGCCTCCAATACCTGAATCGGAGTTGGTTTATCCACAAAGCATTTAGATTTCACATACCCCACATCTCCACAAATAAAAGTCCAAACGTGTGATATCGCACGATCTTGGTGGTCAATCCACTGGTCCAAAACGAGAGATTGCTCACTGAAACGACGACGCAGTAAAGCCATTGTTCCATGAGCTGTACGGCAAGTAGCGCCGTCTTGTTGGAACGAAATGTTGTGGAGATAATAGGCTTTAATTTTTTAAACAAAAAGTCGTTTATCATGGGGCTATGGCATTCGCCATTCACTGCTACATTGGCGCCAACCTCGTTTTTAAAGAAAGCCGGAAATATGGGCCGATGATTCCTCCAGCCTATAGGCTGCACTAAACGCTTGTTTGCAATAGATGAATAGTTTTTTTTTAATGGCTTCGAGCTACTTTTTAGCCCAATCGCGGCAATTTTGATTATTGACGTAGCCATTAAGCCAACAAAGGGCCTTATCGCTGAACATCATAAGTTAGTCTGAGCGCGCGTTAAACACTTTTCACAGAGCGTCGATTTTCTTATTACAATTGTACGATTTGTAAACGTTGTTGAGTCATAAGCCTTTCTATGATGAAATGGAAACGCATACAGTAAAAGTATTGTTTAGTTTGGCATTAGCCACGCGTCACCAGTCAAGAAAAGCCTTTTGGAAAAAGTACCTCCATCTGATCATATAAGCGACAACTCCTGGCTGGCAGCTGACGAAGATTACATTGAGTAACTTTCGAAGATGGAGGGCGTACATCTATCTTGACGCGTGTATTCCTGATTCAAGGGAAATATTTGCGTAGAATTCTATTGTCTTTCAGAACTCAGTACAAATAGAAAAATAAGAGAATTAGTTCCAGCTACTCGTTTGGTAAGCTTAGAGGGCTCATAGAAAGTAGTAGGAAGAAGTAGTCTAAAATCGATATTTCGTCTACTTTAGCCATTATTTGGATATTCTATTTTTCAGACCTAACTCATGCGAACTTCAATTCAGCTATATCAAGGTCATGAAGTCTTCAGTCAGCCGTTTTATCCTTATTTCTGTGTAATTTGGGCACTACGGTAATACAAGTCGGATGATTAGAGGCGTTAGGCTCGATACAATTTTAACTTATTCCTTAACTTATTCAAACTTTAAATGGGTAAGAACCTCAACTTTCTTGATATGAAGGTTGAGATTATGATATAATGTGCCCAGTGAACCACTTCTGGTAAGCAGAACTGGCGCTGTGGGATGAATCAAACTTAATGTTACAGTGCGTAATTATTTTTCTCTTTTAGATGCTTGCAGATAGCCCGACCTGTTAATCAGCTACATAATTTTTTTAATAATACTTACTGTCATAGGATTATGGGATAGACTACCTTTGTGTAAAATGTAAAATATACAGGCTTAGCGGAAACGCGTCATAGATACTTAAATAAATTATTATTTAGGCTATTTCTAATTAGTTTGGTTATGTGAAGCGATATCCAAAATTTAAACGTTTCCGAGTATTTGATTTTAAATACAAAGGAATTTAAAAATTTGTTTTTGTTTGTAGCCCTAATTTTTTCTGGTTTCAGTTAAGGCCCTTGCCTCATGTGAAATGGTCTTGTTTTGGGTGTTTGTTTTAAAGCGTGTAAAATGGAAACGAAATGTTTTTTTTATTGTTTTAGTAGTCTATGTAGTTTCTGATCTATTTTTAAAAATAAAATTTTTTGTTTTGACCATACAAGGTTCGTTCAAGAAGTTGTCAGCATTCAAAAAATGGTCTCCCCGTGCACAATGGACACAGTTGTAGCCGGTTCTAGTGAACCGATTTTGATCAAATGTAATTTAGGGGACGTAGAATTGATGTCGTTATTGTATGAGCTACGATCATTCAGAAAAAAGTTTGTTTTTGACCTTTAAAAGGTTTTTTATCCTTAAAAGTCTGCCATTTTGTCAAATTTGATAAATTTTTTTTTTAAACATTCACACTGAACAAAACCTTAACTAAACCTGGCGGTTAAAAATGGCTGCTTTATAAACTTTTTAGCACTAAGTGCTTTCTACTTCACATTTCAAAACGAAAAAACCAAAATAGGGTTTTAAAGGGTGGTTAAGTTTTAAGGCCCGTTGTTGATTTTGAATCAAATACAATTGTTTTAGAAAATTATTGTCATTTCTCTTTATTATGATAATATTGGTATAGCTCAATTACGCATGGTCAAAATATTGCCCGCGGCCTCAGCGGCGCTACTCCATCGGATGGTCCAAATTTTCGATGACGCTGAGGCATAATTGAGGTTCTATGCCGTTAATGTGCCGAATTATCTCATCCTTTAGCTCTTCAATTGTTGCTGGCTTATCGACGTACATCTTTTTTTTTCAAATAAAGAGCCGTTGTTGTGTGACAAGTGGCACCGTCCTGTTGAAACCACATAGCGTCCACATCCATATTCTTCTAATTCGGGCCATAAAACGTTCGTTATCATCTTACGATAGCGAACGCTATTCACATTAACTGCCCGGCCGACCTCATTTTGGAAAAATACGGCCCAATAATGCCACCGGCCCATAAACCGCACCAAACAGTAACTCTTTGTGGGTGCATTGGTTTTTCAGCAATCACTCTTGAATTACACTAGTCTACAAGGAAAAGTATCCGAAATAATTTAAACTAATATCTGCTTCTCTGTCCATGCAAAATTCGGATTGATAACTAAAATTGCTCTATTAGTTTGAGTTTTCGAGATATCCTAACCTAAAAGTGCAAAAAACCCCATTTTTGCCCATATTTGAGGTTATGTAGCCTTGCAGATGTTTTCTTTCACCAAAATTAAAGGATGGCATCTTTAAATACAATCCTTCTTTTTTCAAATGGCGTTTTGTTTGCTCAAATATCATTTTTTTCGCAGAGATATCGCATTTTGAAATTTTCATGTTTCGAAATTTTCCTACACCTGAAAATCGATTAAGATAACATAGACATGATATATTCGATTACTAATTTTCTTGAATTGAGTCTTATTTTTCTTAAAATTTTGTCTCACGCCATAAGTGTGCTGACTCACCACATCCCTACACTATCTAACCTTTGGGTACCGAGTCACACACAGCCCTAACCCCTAGAAACCACCCCTATCATACCGCGAGCTGGCTAACCCACATAAGCGCAAGCAGGCTTTCCCACAAACTCCAAATTTACATACTATTAATCCATATATTTCAGGCCCTCAAACCCAAGAAAATTAGTAAGCGACTATATCATGTCTATGTTATCTTAATCGATTTTCGGTGTAGGAAAATTTCGAAACATGAAAATTTCAAAATGCGATATCTCTGCGAAAAAAAATGATATTTGAGAAAACAAAACGCCATTTGAAAAAAGAAGGATTGTACTTAAAGATGCCATCCTTTAATTTTGGTGAAAGAAAACATCTGCAAGGCTACATAACCTCAAATATGGGCAAAAATGGGGTTTTTTGCACTTTTAGGTTAGGATATCTCGAAAACTCAAACTAATAGAGCAATTCTGAGGCCAGATTTGGATTCAGCGCATCATAAACCTTCGGAAATATATAGTCTGGTTTCTGGGTCTGAATGTTGGTTAAATTTTGTCGGCCTGTGTTATCATTCGCCCAAATGCGGCAATTCTGCTTATTGACGAATCGACTGAGGTGAAAATGTGCCTCATCACTGAAGATGATTTTCTTTGAAAATTAGTCATTCACTGCTGCGCGTTGTCATAATAAGACTGAATACCTTCAACGCGTTGCTCGATTATGTATCTTTCCCTGGTTCAAATTGAATTAGTCTCGAATTGAAAAATGTGGAATGAAATGCAGAATGAAACTTGACGTTTAGGTGTGGTTTACATTCAACATCGGCCCTTGAACATTAACCACCCGTTATAGATATTTATATAAAACAAAAAAAAAAAATTTTTATGTAAATATTTTTATATAAAACAAAAAAAAATATTTTTATTAAAAAATACTATAAAAAAATATTTTTTTTTATTCTATATAAAAATAGTTACATAATAAATATTTTTTTTATTTTATATTAAAATAGTTATATACATTTTTTTTTTTTATTTTAAATAAAAATATTTATATAATTTTTTTATATAAAACAAAAAAATATTTTGGTACATAATTATGATATTTTACATTTTTTTATGCAAACTGTTATGCAAATTATTTTAATAACAATTACGTATTCTTAGCTATGCCTGAAGGTAAAATAATTCATAGTAATTTTTAAGATATTTTTTTATTTTCGATGCCTTTCAACACTCCAGTGGTAATAAACTTGAAATCCTCCTTCGTAGGTAGCTGAAATTGTTCTCTGTTTATTTGATGAAATGTAGTATAGTTGAAAGAATTAACTTTAAAAAGGAATGGCCCGAAGTGTCGTTGTGCATTAGAGAATTTAATTTAATACAATTTCCAGGTTCTAAGGGAAATTCAGCAAATTGCATCAAATATAAAACTGTATATAAATGCAAAGTGGAGTAGAATACTCACCTACTGCCGGCCGAAAAATAATAATTGCGCACTTGAGTTCGATTAATCGCGCTGGAAACGGTTATAACGGAGTACTGTTCCATGTATTGGTTTGTGTGATGTAATACAAATATATTATGATAGACAACAAGTCGTCCTACCAGCGCTTAAATCGTACGCAAAATGAAAAACAATATCCTGCATTATTATTGTTATGCCAACTAATATGCTCGCACACTTAACATTCTATGCAATCAAGCAGCTATGAGTGGGTACTACTTGACGTATGATGAACATTTATGCTGCGAATACGGAGTGAAAATTCGCAGCTGATTTATTTGAGTTTATTTGATGGATAAGAATTACAGTTTAATAACTATTTGATTATTTATTGAATAACAATTTAAGGTAAATATAAATATGAAAATGGAAATTGCGAATTTTTATTAAGATTTCTTGCATCTCTATTACAATTTTTTTACTTGATTTAACACTAGAAAGAGGACAATTTCGCATCTAATCAACCTGCCGGACAATAATTCTTCTATTATTAATATTTTGAAATTGATGCTCCATGAGTTTTACTACAAATGCTTCAAATTTAATTCAAAAGAATTCTTGCTGTCTTGAAATATTCCAAATTGCAATAAATGGCAAAGTAGACGCTTAATTTAATGATGGCAAAAAAGTAGATGTGGATGAACTAAGCAGTATCGTAAAAATTTCCTAAGTGGACCACTAATCGGTCGACGGTCTAGTTTTCAATTAATTTGCATACTTTTCTAAACTTTGTTATATGAATTTCACTTAAAATTAATATATTTGCAAAATGGTGATTTTTTCAAAAGTTATTAAAATTCAATATTTTTGATGATAATCTTTTTTAACTCGAATGTTCGTAAACGGTAGAGCAAAGCTTATCAGTGAAGAATATTTGACCCCATTGAGAAATTTGGACCTGTTATAGAGTTACACATAGAGAAGACGACATTGCCCGACAGTGGACTAGGTACATTTATACGCAGTCTAAAATAAATCTTGGCAGTTTTTATGTACCAAGAAAATATTAAATAAAAAATTTCTTGTGCTAATATATTTGGAAAATATACATTGTTTTACTAGAATAATTAAAAAGTAAATGGGTAAAGAGCCCATAAGACGCGATTTTGCAGTCTTTCTGGTGCTGAATGGATGCTTATATGTATCTGCTGGCAGCTATTAGAAAATTTGAAATTTCGATGAAAAGTTGTCGAATTTTTATAAACCTTGCCGAAGTTGGAAATTTTGATTTAAAATTTCGTGAACATTTTTTGAATTTTTATAAACCGTGCCAAAGTTGGAAACTTTGATTTATATGATATTTGTTGTAGAATGAACTTCGAATTATTTATAAACAATTTAATGAAAAATAATCAATTAAATTTAAAAAATAAAAACAACAAAAGAAAAGAAGTCGATGCTGGTCAAAATATAGTGTTTATAAGTAGTTGTCGATTGACGTAAATTACAATAGTTAAAAAAAATAAATATGAAAAATGTAAAGAACAAAAAAAAAAAATAACATTTAACAAAATAGCAAAACAAATAAATTAAAATTAAATAACAAATTAAAATTTTATTTTTGCGGTTAAGCATATAATCTATATGTACATATACAAAAAACGAAAATTTAGCATTTTTCGCTTTCTTAGATTTTTACGTTTTTTATATGACAAAAAAATGTGTTTTTTAGGAAAAAATTAAAAAAAAAAAACTCGCCAAAATCCTGTATATTGCACTCAGTCTATTCGTTTTCAAACAATTGTTTAAGCCATGAATTCAATTCAATTATTATTCCTGCAGATCAATATGTTAAGCTGCAACAAAAGCCTCGAAAAACAAAATTAAAAAAAAAATTATTATCAATAAAAAGTTTTCTTAAGCTGCGGCTAAGAACTTAACGAAATTGAAAAATACTTAGAGCAAAATGCTGCCTTTACCTCCTCTTAAGCTGCTATTTACAAAAGCGAAAAATTAAAAAAACAAAACCCTAAAAACCGATTTCCTTTAAAAACTATACCTTAAAATGCTTCGAAAAAATCAAAAAAAAAAAAAACTTAAAAAACTTCTTTATAAACCAATTACCGTTGAAATTCTTTAATGTTACTAATAATTGAAAAAAAAAAATATTAACAAAAGCATTGAGAAATAGTGTACCATAAATTCTTAGTTAAATTGCGCCTTAGAAAAGGAAACAAACTAAAAAAAAAATCTTTGTTACTATTAAAATTTTTATGCTACTCTTAAAAATTACAAAAAAAAAAATGATAAAATCTAAAAAATAAGTTAGCAGTAAAATTAATTTTAAATTAATTTAAAAAAACTACACAAAAATTAAAATTTTTTGAAGACGCTCTCGAAAAAAATGCTAAAATCTAGAAAAAAAACAAAAAGTTCCTGCACAAAATTTATTTTAAACTGTTCCCAGAAACTTTCGAAACATTCAACATCGAGATGTGAAATATATCACCATAAATATTTTTTTAAGTGTTTTAAAAAAATGGAAATGTAGTGCAAAATATTTCCATTAAAAAATGTATCTTACGCTGCTCATTGAAAAATCGAAAGGAAATAAAATCGAGGAAAAGTTCTGTCACCTGTTATGTTATCTTAAAAATTTTAAAGTATAATTATTATTTTAAATTTATTTTTAAATTTTATTTTAAATTTTATTATAAATTTTAAATAAAAAAAGTATTAAAATTAAAAACGTCTTCGGTAAAAATATTTCCAACCAAAAATTTGTTTTTCGCGGCTGCTCAAGAAATCGAAAAGAATTAAAACAAAACCAAAGAAAAACCATCTGGAGAAAAATATTCCATTGATATGGAGTTCATACCACTTAAAACTTTTGATTGAACTGCTCCAAAAACAAATTTAAAAACAGTTCTGAAAAAATATGCGGTCTTAAAAATTATTGAAGATGCTTCTACAAAATTTCATACAATTTAGAAATATCTAAGCTGCTCCTAAAAAATTTAAAACAAATAAGAAAGTCCTCTATAAAATTATTTCCTTCACAAAATTTATTTTACGGAGCACCTTAAGAAGTCGAAAATAATTAAAAAAAAAATAAAAAAAAGGAGAAAAATATTTCATTGATATGGAAATGGATCAAAAACCATAAATCCAAAAAATTTGAAATAAATACCCTCGACAAAAATTTAAAAAAAGTGCTGAAAAAATATGTTATCTTAATTAAAAATTAAAAACAAATCGAAAAAATTATGTTACCATTGAAATTTATCTAAGCAGTTCATAAAAAACCTAACAGAACAGAAAGATCTAAAACAGTTAAAAAAGTTGTCTGCAACTTATTTTATCAAATAAATTGTTTTTGTTTTTTACCAAATTTTGATCTGGAAAAAAAGATTTCCATACAAATTTATTTTAAGCTGTTTCGAAAAAGTTAAAAAATTATTTTTGAAAATCTACTGAAATATATTAGTTCTCAAATATTTTCAAAGTGTTCTTTAGAATTTATCTAGAGAAGAATATTACCATCAAAAAATTTATTTAAGCGCCAGCGTAACAGAAATCGAAAAGAACTAAAAAACTAACAAAAAATATTCCACTTATATAAAAATGGATCAAAAATCTTGCCATTAAAAGTTTTTATTAAACTGCTCCAAAAAAAAACAAAATTAAAAAAAGTTCTGAAAAAATATTTTACGTTAAAAATTTTTTAAGCTGCTGCGAAAAAATGAGAAAAATCCAAAGAAAAATGCTATTATTGAAATTTATCTAAGTTGTTCGTAAAAGATCTAAAAAAATTAAAAAGTTCTCTGCAGCTTATTCCACCACATACATTTTTTATTAAATACATTTTGATCTTGGGAAAAATGTTACCATACGAATGTATTTTAAGCTGTTTTGCAAAATCTAGTGAAATAAATTGCCATTCAAATTTTTTCAAAGTGCTTTTAAAAAAGAGTAAAAACAGAATAAACAAATTTTTTTAAGAGGAGAATATTTCAATCAAAAAATGTATTTTACGCTGGCGCTTAAGAAAAAAAAAATTGGAAAAAAGAGGTTGTCTGTAAAGTCGATTTACTGACGATAGTTTAACGTGACAACGTCATAAGAAAATACTGATGGAATGGTTGCAATTTTCAAAATAAAATTTTAATTTTATTTGTTTGATAGATATTTTGTATGGATATAGAGAAGGAGGTAAATGGAATCGCAATGGAATAGGTCAAGTTACATTTACACAAACGAGAAAAATGACGAAACATTTATCAAATTCATGAAAGGTATATTCGATTTCGATTGTGCATCAGATGTTAATAAGTCAACAACACTAAGAGGCAACATCATCGATTTGCCTTTTTCAAGACACATTACACTCGAAACACCCCCTTTCATTTCCTACTTTTCCTATCATCTCCTATTCTCAACAGGGAAATGGTTCATTACCATGCACACAGGAAGAAGGCATATGCAAATACAAGTATGTGAATTTATATACAAATGCGCATATACATACATATACATACATATATATGCTCACTCAAGTAGGACAGAGCCAGATGTCGAACGTTGCCGAACGCGAGGGCCGATTGTGCTCTTTGTCGTTCGTTCCGCGCTCTCGCTTGCTGTTCAAGCACATTAGCTTACATTTGCTTGCGTACGGAATAGATTCGTATATTTGATATGTCCATATGACTTGGATGGTTCCATGTGTAGAAGTCCACGCAAGTGGGGAAAGTTACTGATTGCCATTCACTTGGGAATGGCCAGGACCATTCTTCTGCATATGGTTCAAGCAGCTCACAACGGCCGGGATTAGCCCACGTATCCTCTGGGTAGCTTCCGAACATCCGTTCGGGAGTGAGCTAACGTGAGAAGGCGAAACATTCCAGGATAGCAGGTTGGGCGTTGGGTTTGGGAACCACCACTTAAAAATCGCCCCCAATGAAAAGTGTAAAAAAGCCTCGGATGAGACCTCCCTATACTGATGACGACCCCTGCAAACGAACTAAGGATTATGATTTGAGGGCCTGCACCTGGAATGTCCGGTCCCTTAATGAGGAAGGTGCCTCTGCCCGGCTGGTTGATGTCCTCGTGAGAGTAAAGGCTGACATCACTGCCATCCAAGAGATGCGATGGACGGGGCAAGGAAAGAAAACCATAGGACCTTGCGACGTCTACTACAGCTGCCATGTAAAGGAGCGCAAATTCGGTGTCGGATTTGTTGTGGGAGAGAGACTTCGTCGCCAAGTACTGTCGTTCACTCCGGTGGACGAGCGCCTCGCAACAATCCGCATCAAAGCCCGTTTTTTTAACATATCGCTAATTTGCGCCCACGCCCCGACGGAAGAGAAGGACGATGCGACCAAAGATTCTTTCTATGAGCGCCTGGAATGCTGCTATAAGCGCTGCCCCCGCCACGACATAAAAATCGTGCTTGGCGACTTCAACGCCAGGGTGGGCAAGGAGGGAATTTTTGGTCCCACAGTCGGAAAATTCAGCCTGCACAACGAAACATTCGGTAACGGACAGAGGCTGATCGACTTCGCCGGGGCCCGAAACATGGTAGTCTGCAGCACCAGATTCCAGCATAAGAAGATTCACCAAGCCACCTGGCTGTCTCCTGATCGAAAAACACGAAACCAGATCGATCATGTTGTGATAGATTGAAAGCACGCTTCTAGTGTATTAGATGTACGTACGATCCGAGGACCCAACATCGACTCGGATCACTACCTTGTTGCAGCCAAACTGCGCACACGCCTCTGTGCAGCAAAAAACGTGCATCTACCTACGCAAAGAATGTTCGACATCGAAAAGCTGCAATCACAACAGACAGCCAGAAGATTCGCCACTCGACTCTCGCTCCTGCTCTCAGAGAGTACTGCCCAACAAACCGGCATCCACGAACAATGGAGCAACATTTCTTGTTCTCTACGTACCGCCGCCGAAGAAGAAATCGGATTCCGGCGAGCCCGAAAAAACAATTGGTACGACGAGGAATGTCATGCTGCCGCAGAAAGAAAGGATGCCGCCTATAGAGCCATGCTGCGATCGGGCGCAACGCGAGCCATGTGGGATCGCTACAGAGAGCTGAAAAAGGAAGAGAGACATATTATCCGACTGAAGAAACGAGAGGCCGAAATACGTGAGTGCGAAGAGCTTGAGATGTTGGCCAACAGGAACAACGCCCGAAAATTCTACCAGAAAGTTCGGCGGCTTACAGAAGGTTTTAAGACCGGGGCGTTTTCCTGTAAGAACAAAGACGGCGAACTGGGGACTGACGTACAGAGCAATCTTAAATTATGGAGGGAACACTTCTCGAACCTATTAAACAGTGACAGCTGCGCATGTCACCGAGAAAGTGAAGATCCCGATACCCCAATCGTTGACGACGGAATTATCGTTCCGTTACCCGACCATGACGAGGTGAGAATAGCGATAACGCGGCTAAAGAACAACAAAGCCGCGGGCGCCGACGGACTGCCGGCTGAGCTATTCAAACATGGCGGCGAGGAGCTGGTAAGGTGCATGCATCAGCTCCTATGCAAAATATGGTCGGATGAAAGCATGCCTGCCGATTGGAATTTAAGTGTGCTCTGCCCAATCCATAAGAAGGGCGATCCTGCAATTTGTGCCAATTACCGCGGGATTAGTCTTCTAAATATCGCCTATAAGGTTCTAGCGAGCGTATTATGTGAAAGGCTGAAGCCCACCGTCAACCAACTGATTGAACCTTATCAGTGTGGCTTCAGACCTGGAAAGTCTACCATCGACCAAATATTCTCAATACGCCAAATCTTGGAAAAGACCCACGAAAAGAGAATCGACACACACCATCTTTTCGTCGATTTCAAAGCTGTATTCGACAGTACGAAAAGGAGTTACTAAGTGCCGCGATGTCTGAATTTGGTATCCCCGCAAAACTAATACGGCTATGTAAGATGACGATGCTCAACACCGGCAGCGCCGTCAGAACTGGGAAGGACCTCTCCGAGCCGTTTGATACCAAACGAGGCTTCAGACAGGGTGACTCGCTGTCGTGTGACTTCTTTAACCTGATGTTGGAGAGCATCGCACGAGCCGCAGAACTTAATCGCTCAGGCACAATTTTTTATAAGTGCGTACACTTGTTGGCGTATGCTGATGATATTGACATCATCAGCCTTAACAACCGCGCTGTGAGTTCTGCCTTCTCCAAACTGGACAAAGAGGCAAAGCGAATGGGTCTGGTGGTGAACGAGGACAAAACGAAGTACCTGCTGTCTTCAAACAAACAGTCGGCGCACTCGCGTATCGGCACCCACGTCACTGTAGACAGTTATAATTTCGAGGTTGTAAAAGACTTCGTCTATCTAGGAACCAGCATTAACACCGATAGCAATGTCAGCCTTGAAATCCAACGTAGAATCTCTCTTGCCAACAAGTGCCTCCTCTGCGTTGGAAAGATCAGGTGGAGAGGGACTTGGCTTCACTTGGTGTGTCCAATTGGCGCCGGTTAGCACGAGAAAGAAACGACTGGCGCGCTTTGCTAAACTCGGCCAAAATCGCGTAAGCGGTTATAGCGCCAATTAAGAAGAAGATATGACTTGTATGCATCTTTACATATAGATTTGTTCTTTTTGAAAATTGCGCGAAATTGTATATGTATATGCATGTTTATATACATATATTAGTATACCACATATCCAAAATTAATAATAATAACATTAAGACAACAGGTGTTATTAACAAACTTGGTTTTATTTTAAATTCTTCAAGTAAATCAAATTAATAATAATCAATAAGAAGGCATATGCAAATACAAAAACGTGAATTTATATATGTACATATGCGCATATACATACATATATACGCTCACTTAAGTAGGAGAGAGCAAGATGTCGAACGTTGCCGTTCGTTTGCTTTGTTTGCTTTGTCGTTCGTTCCGCGCTTTCGCTTGCAGTTCATTCAAGGTAACGACAATGAGCCAGGTAACGACAATGAGCCAAGTAACGACACATATTTTCGTGCGTGCAGCCGGCTAAATCGAATTATAAGTCGTTATCACGTCAAAAAAACATTTTTCTATTAAAATATTTGTATTGAACAAAATATTATAATAAATATTTTTTATTGATTTTCGTGTTTAAAAGCACGAACTAAATAAAAGAAAGTAGTGACAGATCGGGATGGAAATTTATGACAATTTAGGTAGCGAAAAATTTTACTCATACATACTAAAACAGAAATATTTTATTGCCAACGAATTCATTCAATTGAATTTCTGAATTGCCCACCTACTTTTATTCTACGCTGCTGATCTATAGACCTAAGCGACAATAACTTTTTTTATAAATAATTTTAATTTATTTTCGTATTTTTCTTGGTTCAATTCAAGCTTCACTTGACTCTGCTGCGATTATTTATTACACGCAAATAATTGCCGTTCTGTAGACATTTTTTACGTTGCCGACCTTTTGGGCACAACAAATTCATTCAAATGAGTGCTCTTATCTAGGCACATTACTCATTTATTTGTTGTTGTTATGCGTCTCGTAGGTGAAATTTGTTTATTACAACATTTTATTGCGTGATTCCTTGTACTCCATGAGCGTTAAAGTCTGTGTTAAAATAATTTTTTGGTTCGATATTTCACAGTAAGTTTTGTAAAGCAGTAACACACACATACAAATGCACATCGAATAACCTGATGGCATATTAGTCTTTCATCCACTCCCTTGACTATAATTTAATGTATTTTCATATGCATAAATAAAGATAATTTCGCATTTGCCTAAGTAAACGTTAAGCTCAGTATTACATTGCATGCTCACTTTGAAGCGCACACACACGCGTACATATGTATGCAGGTATGTAAATATTTTCGTTGGAAAAATTATGCTTCTATTTGTT
This sequence comes from Anastrepha ludens, assembly GCF_028408465.1. NCBI lineage: Eukaryota > Metazoa > Arthropoda > Insecta > Diptera > Tephritidae > Anastrepha > Anastrepha ludens. The sequence continues at coordinate 95,343,161 of NC_071500.1, forward strand.
ACTCAGATGATTTGTTGGCCATAAACTCACCATAAATTTGCGAATAATTATACAAATAAAAATATTTTGTAAACATTGGCCGCTTTGATCAACGCAGACTGTTTGTTTAAGGTAACTCACTTTATGATTTGAAATTAATTCAAGAATAATGGGCTATTCTACATGCATGTGAGCAGTGTATTTTTGCAACAAAAACAAAAAAAAAATATTATTTAAGTTTAATTGCTTTTGCAGAGTGTTTTAAAAGTACTTCTGGTTCGGTAAAAGCAATTTATGGCCTTGAAAGTTATATAAATTTAAGAAATGAAATTTTTGAGTATTTAGTGTGGGTTTCCAATGTTTACATATAATATTTTAGCTTAAAATTGTATACAGCCAAAGATGTGAAAAAGAAAAATATATAAAAGATTTCTTTAAAAATCTGAATAGCACTTCAGAGGGCTGCTACTTATGTTTTGTGGAAGATGGTAATGGTAATGGCGGTACGGGTTAGGCCAAGGCCTTTAGGCACTGCGACCAGATTGATCTATTGTGCGCCCCTAATTACTGAATTATAATTATTTAGTATTCCGAGGAATCGCCAGCTCCTTAGGATGGAGCAATTGTAGGTCTTTCTCCTCTAATGTCTCTGTGTTGGTGATTAAGTGTTCCATAAACTCCTCTTCATCACAGCAGAAACTGCATAATTTTGTACTAGATAATCCTATTGTGTTAAAGTGTTGATCACAGACAAAGTTACCAGCTCCACGTATTCCAAGTGCTTCACAGAGTAATCTTAGGTTCTTACGAGGTGTGCCTTTATATTTCGGGATTTGGCAATCCTGGTGTTGCAATCTGGCAACTGACAGCTGTATCGAAAAGTTTGACATTTTTGAGCTTTTACGTATTCAGAACGTTTTGAAATACCAGCGCTATTTGTGTTGTTTACAGTAACTTAAAAGATTCATCTCGGTCTAAAAATGGAATTAAATCGTGAACATTTTTGTGCGATTATTTTTTACAACTTTCGACGTGGATTAACTCAGCAACATTACATGGATGAACTTAATTCATTTTTTGGCGATGAAGGTCCATCAAGGTCCAGTGTTTATCGAAGATATGGGGAATTCAATCGTGGTCGTAGTTCACTCCAAGACGAATTTCGTGAAGGTCGTCCAAAATCAGTTGTTGTTCCGAATACCATTGATGCTGTGCGCGAACTGATATTGCAAGATCGTCATGTGACCTATCGTGAGATTGAGACAATCTTAGGCATTAGTGGGACCAGCATACATTCAATATTGCATAAACATTTGACTGTCAAAAAAATTTGTTCGCGGTGGATCCCACACAATTTGTCAATCGCTCAAAAACAGGCTCGTGTCGATTGGTCGAAGGAAATGCTAAAAAAATACGATCGCGGGGCTTCGAAACACGTCTATGACATCGAGACAGGTGATGAATCATGGATTTACGCGTATGAGCCCGAAAGTAAACAGCAGTCAACTATATGGGTGTTTCAAGATGAGCCAAATCCAACAAAAGTTGTTCGCGCACGAAGCACTTCCAAGCAAATGGTCGCCTGTTTTTTCGGAAAAACTGGACATGTCGCAACCGTACCACTAGAACAACGCAGAACAGTAAATTCTGAGTGGTACACAACCATTTGTTTGTCAGTTGTCTTCCAAGAAATTAGGAAAACCAATCGCCAAAGACGGATCACTCTTCAACAGGACAATGCGAGCTCTCACACATCGGCTCAAGCAACTGCATTTTTGAGCACCCAAAACAACGAATTAATGGGTCATCTGCCGTATAGTCCTGACTTGGCACCGAATGACTTCTTTTTATTCCCGTACGTAAAAAACAAACTGAGAGGTCAACGTTTTTCGACACCTGAAGAAGTGGTTGCGGCATTCAGAATGCATGTTTTGGAGGTACCTCATTCAGAGTGGCAAAAGTGCTTCGACAATTGGTTCAAACGCATACAAAAGTGTATGGATCTTCATGGAGAATATTTTGAAAAACAATAAAGTGATTTTCGATGATTAAAATTTGTTTTTGTTCTCTAATCCCGAAATATAAAAGGCACCCCTCGTATTATCCGTTTTTATCAGTTGGCATTGAAGTTCAAAAACTTTTTGGAGTGATTAAGGCCGCTTGTGCCGTTCCAGTGTTCCCTGATTTCAGTTTGGATCCATTTTTTTGATTTCCTGTTTTTTATTATTTTTGTTAAATCCGAAAAATGGGATTGGCAATATACCATAAATAGCCCCTCTACCCCATTTTTGGCATACAAGTCTGCGAAGAGCTCCGCATGGAAAATCGTGGTATCTGTACTTAGTGTTAGGGATTTGTGTGCTCTAGGCCCCCTATTCCTGTTCCTAGTGCTTGGCGCGTTTTGGAATCATCTGTGTACGGTTTTGGTGAGTCATCATTTACCCATGTTGGGTTAGTGATATTCATACTTGGTAAGCGCTTGCTTTAAAATGCTGTCTATTAAGAACAATGCAATTTTCTTTTCCATGCTACAATTTTCAATAGAGTTGAAAACAAAAATGGGTCAAATTAGCCTGAAGCCTGCCTACCACCTAAGGGCTCTGGCTAAATCCGCTCAGTCAAATTTGATTTTTGCCTCCTGGGTAGTCCATTTCTAGGCAGCAAAACTAAAAAAAAAATACAAATAACTCAAAACTTCAATTAACATAGTTTTTTTAGAGCAGAAAGAGTTCTATCGAACGAACATTTATCCTTTGTCAAAAAGCAAACAAATCGTTGTAAAATAAAAAAAATATAAAGATGCTATAAACGTATTCCCCAACCCTATATATCGCCTAGGCACTACTTATTATGTATATATGTATTAAGTAGGATTATTCCTCGCCAGTTGCCACAGCCACGCAGGTCGCTTTTCTTGGGCAGCTTCACAATGATGCCTTTTGTCCCGGACGGCTTTTCATTGTTCCAGGCGGCGGTGATGTGGGGCTGTACGTCCGCAGCTTTGTTGAGCTTCAGCTTCTTAATTGCATCCTTAATCTCCGCTAGGCTGGGGCAGGATGTTGTTATATTATTGCTGGTTTTTGTGCTGCCCACTTCAAAGCTAGGTGTAGTGCTAAGAGCAGTGTTGCTAGTTGCTTTAAAGTGATCTTTCCATCTGCGGATCTGGTCATCATTGGAAGTCAACAATGCACCATTCAGAACTCTGATCGTGTGGTTGCTGTTACTCCGATGGTTGCTTAGGCGGCCAACTATGCGGTACAGTTGAAAATATGTAAATACCGCTTTAAAAGTGGGGCTTAGTTTAAAAAATAAAAAATAGCTGTTGACCTGCTATATTAACTTGTACACTATTGAATACACAAGTAAGTACAAGCAAGTTCTAAGAGCGTTAAAAGCAAGCTCTAATATTTGAAGTGTGCCATTTTTAGTTTAAAAACTGTGGGAGACCATAAATACTGTACTCAAGATAAATTAACTCCTAAGCAGAAATTGCTTCAGCTTAAGTTTAAAAAATAGTAGTGAAGGCTTTGACCTACTTTAAGATTTCTTGCACACGTGAATGTCATGATATCGCAATGGATAGATAAAAATCGTGTGGTCGGAATCGAAGCATATTTCAAGGCCATTGAATCGGGTGCAACTGCTCGTCGTAGATTTGATGTGCGTTACAATATTCCATGTCTGCGTGATGTCCCAAGTGGAAATTTGATTCGTTCGTGGGTGAAAAGGTTCCGGGAAACAGGTGCGGTGCCAAATAAATTACGGCCGCGCCGTAATGACTGAAATGGTATATGACTGCCCGAACCTTTTAAACATATTAGTTAACTTCAACACAATATAATTAGGTTGGCTTCGTGGGCATGAAGGATATTAGGGAAGTGAAATGGTTAAAACTTAATAATTAGAAATGGGACTAACATGCCTCTAATTGGTCCTGAGCTTTTTTATGGACTTACAAAAGGCAACATTAATTAATTCCTCAGAAAGTGGGAGGAGAAGAAATTCATTGAGCACTGGCGAAATTCTATCGGTCAGCGACATGCGAAACAATTCCTAACGCCGTACAGAGGAGTTTCCGATAAGCTACTTTCACTCAGCAGTGCAGACTTAAGGCTTTTAACTGGTTACTTTAAAGGCTACTGTAGCCTGAGATGCTACTTAAACAAAATTAGTTTCCCTGAAACCTTCATCTGCCTATTCCATGAAATGAGCACTGAAAATTCAGAACAATTTCTTTGTAAATGTCCCGAACTAGGCAGAAAAAAAGCCTTTGTTATATTGACGTGCAATCATTAAATTATGGAACAAGAAACCCCAGAATATGCTAAAATTTTTAAAACCCTTAAAATATAGGGCACCTCAACGCGTGCAATTGCACAATATATCTCTTTGGACGCAGTGCGCAGTAGCCTAGTCACAATAATAATTAAACAATAATAATTGTGCATGAAATATTGTGGCAGGATCTTAAACTTCACACCTTCAGAATTAAAATAGCGCTAGCGCTTAAGTCTAACGGTTACAATTTGGGCAAGAATTTCCGCCAGGCAATGCTGAAGCGCAGCACTATTTTTTGGAGCGATAAGGCCAATTTGCAATTAAATGGAAGTGTTAATAAGCAAACTTGCCGTTTTGACCACCCAAACCACAGAATCCACTTTTAAAACATCAACAGTCACTTCACTCTGCCCAAGAGACGGCTTGGTGTGCATTGTCGAGTAAAAGTGCAGTGTAGTACAGGGTCCGGCACTCGAAGTGTAAGCCACTTCAGAACGCTCACGCAGCTTGGGTGAATGACAGCCCAGAGTATTGTTTACTTGCCGAGAGTAAACGCGAAACAAACAAATCAGGAATGGATTTCAAACGATTGTTCATAAGCTCGAGCACCTTAAAGTAAATACAATTTTTTTTTATTGCTCGTTACAATGATACTGGTAGCATCGCGAAATGTCATGGAGGTGGTCATCAAAAGACTAAAACGTGGGCGCTCTCCAACCGTTTTCTTCGAGCCTCGAGTCAAGGTAATGCGAAATATTATCGGAAAAGTATTCTGGAAGTTGCTTTGAAGTTGTTGGTAGACAAAGATTTCGGTAGCAGACCATGGACGTTTGAAGAGGACTCGGCACCGTCTCACAAAGCTCGAGTGAACCAAGAATGGCTAAAAAACAACGTTCGAAACTTCATAATGTCCACACAATGGCTCTCAAATTCACCAGACGCGAATCCGATAGATTATTCTTTTTGGGCCATTTTGCAAAGCAAGGTCCGAACTAAAAGAATCACCAGTCTCGAGGCGCTGAAAACAGCCATAGTCCGCAAGTGTGCCAAAATACCTGCAAGTCACATTCGGTCAGCGTGCGATTCGTTTCTAGACCATCTCAAGGCCATAGTCGAGGCAAGAGGTGGTCATATCGAGCAAAAGTAAATTGATGCTTAATTTTGTATTATTTTTACACATTGTTTACTTTGAATAAAAGTAATTTTCCTAACTAAATTTGTGGCCTTTTTAATTGGTTGCACTTCGAGTGCCGGCCCCTGTAAACACATCACTTCTCCAGCGGGTGGCACGGAGTACTGAGGCCCGGTTTCAGGAGGAAATAATTAAAAACACAAAAAAAAAAAAACAATCCCCACTAGGCTTCCTTGTTACAGTTATCGCAGAAAAGTTTTATCATAAGTGGTTCTTTTTTAATTTCGTTTTTAATTTCGCTTTTTATTCCTAGTTGTGCCATCGAGATTAAGAATAAAAGCCACACAAATTCAGGGAAGGCGGTAAGGCTCAGCTTGTGTTCCAATTTTCAGCGCGTTTCTTGATGTTTGTTTACCTACATTTTTATGATTCCTCTGCGATTGGTGGTTGATTTTTAGGAGAAGCTTTTGAGGAACAGCAAGGGCTGTTAGAAAACTAAAACGTACGTGTCTCTGTTTCACGCCTGTAGTGGGTATCAAACCTAAGTCTACCTATCAAACCTACTGCCCATATGCCTTACAGAATTACCCTCCGCTTTCTTACACATACAGCCATACACACACGCATACTCGCGTCGTACTTAAAACAAGCGAAAAACAAATTGCGAACAACAAATGAAAAAAGTTTTCTATCGTAAACTTACATCGAACTGACTGGTGTAAAAAATTCAAAAGGCAAAAAATGAATAGAAAAAGTAGAAAAACAAACACAATTGAAACAAGAGAACTTAACCAAAGTACATTTCCGCATTTAAAAGGCAGAAGGAAATAAACGCACGTCGCTGAGCGGCAGCTTAGCTGCGGTGGTGGAGAGGTGGTGATACACCTGTTTTTTTTTTTTTTGTTGAACTCTTGAAATTTGCGTTAGTAAAGCTCTGTATGCATGGAAAAAACAAAATCTCCATGTAAACACGTGCGCTTGGCGTGTAAATAAATGCGTTTCCATACACACAACTACATATGTACTTACATGGCTGTGTGTGAAAGCAACAAACAAACTAATGGCGAGAAGCAAGCAAGCCAACCAAATAAATTCCAAATTATCTGCTAAAGTTTTTGTTGCTGTCACATCTGCTTTAAATGGTCGAGTGCACAGTGCAAAGGAAAATAGGCGTATGTGGAAGGGGAACAATCATACAGAAGAAGAAGAAGAAGAAGAAGAAGAAGAAGAAGTAATACAAAGTTCTGTGGCATACTCATTCACGGAAGTGTTGAACGTGGCAAAAACAGGCAAGTAACCTTTTAGGCGCGTAAGTGTGTTTCTGATTGCTTGTGCTTGTGGCGGTCTGTGGGTGTGCTTTGATGATGAGTGGGGTTATCATTTGAGGAGAAGGCTAGTTGACACTTGGTATGCACAATAAATATCTAACGGTACTTGAAATATAAAAATAGTTTTGGTTTTGCGTATTTTTTGCCTAAAATAATTATTGTATGTTTAGTTTTTCAACTGCATTCATGTCAATATTTTGGCCAGTGCTCACAATTTTTAATATTTTTTTCAATGTTCATTATTTCTGCTTGTAAAAGTATAGCTCATTGCCTAACAAAAAACATATCATCATCATTATTAAATAGCATTACTGTTTTCTGCAGACCATGGCTTCCACAACTAAGGTTGCCCACTCCGATAGATCTTCTACTACGCCTTTCTAGCTTGTAATTACCATTTTCCGCAGGTCACCTCTTACTTCAGCGTTTATTTGCTTTGCGTCGACTTCTCCGTTCAATTGGTTGTCTATGAAACGCGCTATTGGCAGCTCTACATTTGATCATTCTGTACATGCGCCCCAGCCATCTGATTCGTTGACTTTTGTAAAGCGTTTTACGTTTCCATTATCTATCAATGCGTTGAGCTCTTGATTGTATCTTATCCGATAGTTCCACCATCTCGGCGGAAGAGAGCATTTGGTCGATGCCTGTTTTAAGTACCCATACAAGCGCTTGAAAAATCGATGAACAGACAATACGGGTTGAGTTCGAATTCTTTGTGTTACTGTAGAATTTGCATTAGTGTGAAACATTTTTCTGTTATGGAGCTGTCCTGGCGAAAACCGCACTGGTAATCATCCAAAATTTCCTGCTTCTTTTAAGCATGTTTGTAAAGACTTTATAACCAGTGTTGAAGCGAGATGTACCTCGGTAATTATTGCAGTTTGTTTTATCGCCCTTTTTATGGAATGGTACTATAAGGATTTTGCTCCATTCTTTTGGTAGATGCTCAGTTTCTTAAATTTTTCTCATGAATTCTGTTATCATATTATTGACCGTATTTTAATAATACTGCATTTATTTGATCATTTCAGCGGGTTTTAGTATTTTTTTAATTTTTCATACTTTCTGCCCCTTCATCACGACCCGTTGCTTCTATGAAGTTTTTCTTTGTTGCTTCCATGAAGTTTTTCTCTGTTTTTTTTTCTCGTAGTCTGTTGCTTTTTCTATATTCAGGAGATCACTAAACTATTTTTGCCATCTATTCAATATTTCTGCTTTTTCTGTTGCTTTTTCGCTTCCTTGTTTTTGCTTGTTCGTGGCTGATATGTCTGCACAATAACCATATAAATTCAAAAATTCGGCAACCCCGTCAAATAAAAGAATTCTAAAACACAATGGAATTTTTCAGCCACTTTAAACTTGACACCTTTAACTTTTGCAATTAAGTAAAAAAATTTTTAATGAGTTATAAAATTACATACCAAAAGTTGTTCCAGAAATTCTCATTAAAATCGCAATATTCGGATGAAAGTGTAATTGTAGAATTTATATAATTTTTGTATAATATTTAAAAATTGGGCCCAAATGGTTTTTGTTGAACATTTTTGTTGAAAATTTACATGAAAAAATTTGTTCTAAATACACTGGAGTCACATTTGCTGTCTTCCGTCCCAAAGATCAACATTCGAAATACCTCATTAAAGGAGCGAGAAATGAAGAACTTCCTTTACAACATTGTAACTGGTGATGAAACGTGACGTTTCCAACATGAACCTGTAACTAAGCTTTAAGGTGCCGAATGGAAGGCGCAGACGAGCCACCACCCAAAAAATTGCGTTTGGAGAAGTCAAAAATTAAGTCGATGCACATTTGTTTTTACGATTCCAATTGAATTGTCCACAAGGAGTTCGTGCCAATGGACCATACCGTCAATGCAATTTTCGATCTTGGCATTTTGAAGCGTTTGTTGCATCCCGTTCTTCGAATTCACCCTGATTATCGCGAAGGAGGCAGCTGGCGCTTATTGCATGATAATGCACCATCTCATCGATCCATTCTTGTGACTGATTTTTTTATTATAAATTCGCATCACATCGCATCGCATCACTCACCGTATTCGCCTGATCTGATTCCTTGTGACTTCTACCTATTCGGGAAATTGCATTTGACTCTGAAAGGAAAATATTTTGCGTCCGTAGAGGCCATCCAAAAGGCTTGTACCGACATCCTGAAGGACATTCGGGTCAACAAGCTGAAACACTCTTTCGAAAAGCTTTCAGATAGTGCAAAACAGTGTATCGAGGCCAGCAGGAACTATTTTGAATAAATAAACTCGATGTTACCAGAACAAAGCTCCTGTCGTTTCTATTTGAGCTCCATCTGGTCTATTTTGGACTTCACCTTGTACGAACATCAAAATGCAAGTAATCAATAAGAAAGCAAGGGAAGAAAAATAAGAACTTGCCATACCTCCAAAACCGTTAGTTTGCGGACCTCTGTCAATTAAGACTTGTTTAGATTTATTTTGTCTACACTATTATCTCCTAAATATCTTAGATTACTTTTTTGTTATTCTATATTTGAATCTTGTATACTCCATCAAACCTCGAGGAACCTCAAGTCCCAGCTTCGCGTACTTAGAATCTACGAATAGCTAAAAAGAGGTTATTTTGGGACTTTAAAATAATATTACAGCTTTTTCGTTTTCCCAGAAAATTATTTTCTTTATACCATTTGCTGTTTTTAGTAGATACTCTTTTTCTTTCCACTTATTTCTATATATTTTCCCGTGCTCTCATAGAGTCTCTGGGCGACTTGCTCGCACTAAAATCCAACTTATTTACTTAGTTGTTGGTATGATTTATCATTAACAAAAGTCGTTACTAATTGATGAGATGCATCATTTCTCAAAGTCAATCTCCAGCTTTTGTGGCTTTGCACCAATTTTTTCATATCATCATTTTGGTTTTTGCCATATTAACTTCCACATTCCAGAGTGATTTTAATTCAGTTTCCCATTAGTTTGATAACAGAAGCCCAAATGAGAATATAATCCACACACATCAGCAAAAATACGTTTTATCCCCAAGTTTCAATGCTAATCGTTTACAGGAATATATTTTTGACAGCTTTTATAGCTTATCTTAAGGCGCGTATCCATATTTACCACGAACCCGTATGAAAGTGCTTACTAAGTGGTGATTCGGTGTAGCAGCGAAACAAATTTAACTGTCAATCACACAGCATTTTGTTTATTGGTGTTCATACATTTACAACCATTTACTCGTATACACACAAACAGAGCTTAACTTTGCTTGTTAAATTTTGTTACACATTTCTTAACAATTCTATGTATAGGCCATTCTGCTTGATAGGTCTAATTACTTTTCGACTCTAAAGTAAGTAGGTTCATTACCTTGGGTATTGTTTTGCTTGATAATTTTGTTTAGCTTTTTCTAAGGGTTCTTGCTATATTTCTTAAATCAAATTTTTATTGACTAAACTATGTTGGTGCCCATCTGATCTCAGATGGCAGCACAACAAAGAAAAGGTAGCACATGAAGCCATCTAACTACCAAAGTAGCATACCTCTTAGTTCTACGTTTGGGAGAGAAATTAACTACTCAACTATCAGTAAAATGCAGGGAAAAGTTGATCTCGATTGGCCGCTATTTTTACAGAACAATTGACCTTTTTTGCCCTCTTAGACAGCCTTGGGCAGAAGCACAACAGTTCTAGCTGTAACTACAACACTCAGGGAGCGACTAATGAAAGCATCCAAATGATTTTCAAAGTAATTTTCTGGTATCGTTTTCAATTATCGCCGTGGTTCTGTTACATGTTTTTTCGGCGATGCCGTGCCAAGTCATCTTAGTATTTTATACATTGTTGCCAATGTTTTTGGAAATTGGTTTATCTAGAAGCGTGAGTATAATAAGGAGTAAACAGAAAAACAAAAAACTTGAAAACAAAATTTATAATTTTCAGATCTATTGAACGTTGAAAATTTTGGTACAGAGTACAGATAATAAAAAAATATTTGAAAAAAAAAAAAACTAAATGATAAAAAGAGTTTTGCTACAATTATTAAAATTTAATTTTTATATAAAAAATTTTGCAATTAAAAACTGTATATCTTAAAATTATCTTTTTTGTTAAATTATATTAAAATTAAAATTTTTTGTAATATAACTTTTTTTCAAATATTTTCTTTATAATTTAATTTTTTTCCTCAAAAAAAAAAAATTTATTTAATTTTTTTCATAATTTTACTTTTTGGAAAAAATGAAATTGGGAAACAGTTTGGAAAAAAAATTAAATAAAAAATTGGTTTAAAAAAAAAAAAACAAATTGATTGTGTTTTTGGAAAAGAATGAAATTAGGAAACATTTTGGTTTTAGAAAAAAAATTATATTAATATATATTATAAAAAAATGTTTTGAAAAAGAAAACTAAATGATAAAAAGAATTTTCCTACAATTATTAAAATATAATTTTTATAAAAACTACAATATTTTAAAATTATCTTTTGTTAATTTAATATATTTATAAAATAATTTTTTTTTTCAAATATTTTCTTTATAATTTAATTTATTTAATTTTTTTGTCATAATTTTATTTTTTTTTTTGAAAGAATGAAATTAGGAAACATTTTTGAAAAAATTAAATAAAAAAATGTTTTTTTTCTTGAAAAAAAAAAATTAAATTGAATGTTTTATTGGAAAAAAGTTTTTTTTTTTTTTGTTTTTTTTTGTTTTTTTTTTATTATTATTTACATTGTAACTAGTTAATAAATTATAAACTAACGAACAATTTGGATTTAATTTTGTACAATACAACTAAATTTAAAAATACTCTGCATCAGGCTTGCAGGGAAATGGGCTACTGCGTGAGTTGGTGCGGTTTTTTTCGTTTCAGCCTTTCTTTCCATTTAACGGGGTCAATTAGGGCTGAGGCTTCGCTATTTACATGGTGGCGTAGTCTTTCCATATGAGACTTAGCGTTGATGTTGATCGAAGTGGCAACTGATTCGATGCCAAGGTCGCGTTCGATATCGGTGTTACGGACGTACCAAGGTGCATTAACAGCGCATCGTAGTACCTTATTTTGGAATCTTTGTGTGGATTTTATGTTGGTTGAGCTTGAGCAGCCCCATAGCTGGATCCCATATGTCCAAATTGGTTTAAGCACCTGCTTATATAAAAGAATTTTATTGTATAGGGATAAGGATGATTGGTTGCCCATAAGCCAGTACATATTTCTAAATCTGATATCTAACTCTTCTCTTTTCTTTTTAACGTGAGCATTCCATCTAAGCTTGGTATCTAGTGTCATACCTAAGTATTTGGCGGTGTTGTGATGCGGGATTTGTACGCCGTTTATATGTAGTGGCAGATATTTGATTTTCTTCTGTGTGAAGTCTAAATGAATCGATTTTGTTTCGTTTAGTTTTATGCGCCATTTAATGGTCCACTCGGAGATTTTATTTAAATAAATTTGAAGGTTTTTGATTGAGTCAATCTGAGTTTCTCCTACCGATAAGATGGCTGTGTCGTCAACAAAAGTTGCTGTGGAGCAATTTATGTCATTAGGTAGATCACACGTAAAAAGAATATAAAGAATGGGCCCCAGCACGCTGCCCTGTGGGACGCCAGCTTTAATTTCCTTAAGTTCGGAATATGTGTCTTCGTATTTTATTCGGAAAAACGATCGGATAAGTACGATTTTAGAACATTAAAATATTGTATTGGTAGAAGCGCATTTATTTTGTTGAGGAGCCCAATGTGGCAAACTTTGTCAAAGGCTTTAGACACGTCGAGAAAGACAGCAGAGCACACCTTTTTTTCCTTAAAGGCGTTTTCAATGATGCGAGTAATTCTGTGCACTTGATCGATGGTAGAATGTTTTGTGCGAAAACCAAATTGATGCACTGGTATTATATTTCTTTGCTTAATAATTATGTTGAGACGTTTGGCTAAAAGCTTTTCCATCAGTTTTGATATAATTGGTAGGAGCGAGATAGGCCGATAAGATGTGACATCATGCGCTGGCTTCCCTGGTTTATTAAACATAATTATTTCAGCAGTTTTCCAATATATTGAGATATGGTGCAATTTGAATGTGGCGTTCATTATTTCAGTAAACCTGGAAAAAAGTGAAAAAAATAATATTATAAAAAGATTTTTAGAAAAGAAAAATTAAATGATAAAAAGAATTTTGTTACAATTATTAAAATATACTTTTTATAAAAAAAACTTTCATTACCAGTTTTTAAAAATTTTAATAAAAGAAAAATTTAAATAAAAGAAATGTTTTTTCTTGAAAAAAAAAATTAAATTGAATGTTTCTTTTTTGAAAAGGATGAAATTAGGAAACATTTTGGTTTTAGAAAAAAAATTATGGGATAAAAAAATATTTTTAAAAAGAAAATTAAATAATAAAAAGAATTTTGTTACAATTATTTACATTTAATTTTTGCAAAAAAACATTTTATTATAAGTTTTTAAAAATTTTATATATTAAAAGTAACTTTTTTTTTGATTAAAATTGAAATTTTTTGTAATATAACTTCGTTCAAATATTTTAAAATATTTATTATATAATTAATTTATAGTTAAATTTTTTCCTAAAAAAAACAATTTATTTAATTATTTTTTATAATTTTATTTGTTTTTTGAAAGAAAGAAATTAGGAAACATTTTGGAAACAAAATTAAATAAGAAAACGTTTTTTTCTTGAAATTGAAGCAAATTAAATTGAATGTTTTTTTTTTTAAAGAATGAAATTAGGAAACATTTTGCTTTTAGAAAAAAAATATGGTATACAAATTATTTTTTAAAAAGAAAGTTAAATGATAAAAAGAATTTTTCTACAATAATTAAAAATTAATTTTTATATTTTCTTTATAATTTTATTTTTTTCCTCAAAAAAAAAAAACGAAAAAATATGAAATTTTTTTATAGCAATTTTTTTAATAATCTCATTTTCTTCGTGAAAGTTTATTCATAATTTCAATTAAAATTATAATTATTAAAATTAACTCTTCATAGAAATTTGAAATTATAAAGTTTTAAAAATTTATATATTAAAATATAATTGTTATTTTAATTTTAAAGTTAAAATTTTGTTTATACATAGTTTTTTTTTTCAAAAATTTTTTTTATATATTAACGTAATTTTTATTATAACAATGGTTTTCCATAATATCGTTTTTTTTCCAAAAAATTTTTTTGATAATTAAATTTTTTCCAATTTTTTTCACTTTTTTGTATAATTTATTTTCCCAAATGTTTAACAAAAAAATTATTTAAAATTTTTTAAATACATCAGATACTGAAAACCCAAAAGTCTTTTTGTTAAATGTTTAAAATAACCGAAGATATTTGACATTAAAAGCACTACACTAAAATTGTCAATTTTATAAAATTTGTTTTTTAAATTTTGAGTAAGCCCCACCCATATCAAGTTCATAAGATGGTTCCACGGCATTTGATAAGTTCTTGTCTAGATATTCCTTCAAATTGTTAGCTTAAAATGATAGTGCGAATGTGAGTTTGGATGGGTCAAAATTCTTTAGTTATCCTGACCTTTTGCGCGGTAATTCAGCTTTCAAACGCCGCGTGATGCGCAGATATTAACTTCATTTACCATGGTTTCTTTTAGTTTCGGCAATGGCGATTTTAAACTGATCACCTCAAATATTTTTTTCACGGATTATAGTATCTATATATATTCCGTAGGTACGTATTTGCTCTAAGGTATGCAGTGCGATGTATATTTTAAAATATTTTGAAATAAGTCTATTCTTATGAAAATGAAATAGCTTTTGCATTGTTGAAAATCAACATTAGATGAACGTGCAATACTTCCTTTAGATATCTTAATTTTCACCCCGGTTTTTGTGACTACAGAGGGACATACATGGACACAAAAGAAGTTCTGTGTGTGGGATATTAACGAATTTCCTTTTTAGTTTCTTTGAAAGGCTTATATCCCATTATGTTTGAAAAATGACTTCATTCTACTTATAATATCTAGCGCTATATTCCCATAGCTGCTCAGACTCGGTAGGTCCAGATAGATGAGAACCATAGCTTGGACTACATATATTGGCTTGGAGTGAAATGATCGATTGTGGCTTGCGAGTTATTGGTAAAGCCTTGCGAGCTCAGAAAACCACACACAAGAAAGGTTTATCGGAATTAAATCGCACATTTTAGGGCCAATTTACATCATATTCGCGTGGGCCAACCATACCCTTTAAACGATGCTAAAAAAGCTTCTTCATTTGCATTATAACCACCATTGCCTGTAAACATCGATTCAACAATTGCAACTTTTTGCTACAAAAGATAAAAAATTGGCTTAAAATTAATAGCGAAAGCATAATTGACATTGTTTTTGTATATAAAATAAATTAGTGAAACATTTCCGTGTATTTTCGTTTTTTCCAAAAGTGTTATAGCGGTAGAGGGTAATTGCTTGTATTTTTTATATGCAAAAACTCCATATGCAAATTTCTGTTTACACATTTTGTGGTTAAAAGTGATTAAAACTTTGCGTTGTGAATCAAAAAGTTTTTTTAGTTGAGAACTGAATAAATTGAATTTCCATACCAATAAGGCAAGCGTTTTTCATTGGATTTTATGTATTTGAATATATTGCATAGGGCCACCTGAAATGCAATAGTCCACGAGTAAAAAATTCACGTTTTTATGAAATATGGTGCATTTGATTGAATTGCAGTATTCGAAAAAATTTAGAATTTTTTTAAGCGGTAAATTACCA
This sequence comes from Anastrepha ludens, assembly GCF_028408465.1. Lineage (NCBI taxonomy): Eukaryota > Metazoa > Arthropoda > Insecta > Diptera > Tephritidae > Anastrepha > Anastrepha ludens. The sequence continues at coordinate 95,358,608 of NC_071500.1, forward strand.
GCCATGGATTTCGTTACCAAAAGTTGCTTCTATTTATTAAAAGCTTGTTTTATTGGTTGCAGATAGATTTTTTTCCGATATAAGCGATTTTTTTTTTGTTTTTTTTTTCTCAAAATAAAACGAGAAAATTGCCTACATCTACTTTATTGTAGCGTGGTTTTTATTTCATTATAAAGTTTCCGGCGATAAAAATTTTTTTATTTTTTTTTTTCACTATTTTACAGACTTTTTAATGTGAATAAATTGTACTCTTTCAAATAAATTTAATTTTGCTATTGCCTTCGCCTTTTCTTAAGGGGGTAGTATGGTTAATTCGGTGTAAAACAAGCATATTTTTCGAAATTTTTTTTGTCGACACAGTTGATTTATTCAAAATTTTAAAATTACTTCATTATAAAGTCATATTTAAAGAATATTGTGTGAAATTTTCATTGATTTTTATGGAGAAATGAGCATTGCGGTGTCCCTCAGAACTCATTACTGGATCAACTAAAATCAAAAAACCAAATTGATTTCATCAGCTAATAAAGTTTCGCAGGTAACAACGTCGAATTTTTTTTTTTTTTTTTTTTTAATTTTTAAAGCGCTTTCAAGTCAAAACCCCGATTTTTCATAAAAAAAACTTGACAACTTTGTTGTTTTAAAATATGACAAAATTTAAAAAAAAAAAAACTCGACGTCATTACCTCGTGAATAAAGTAAAGAAACAAAAAAACCAAATTTGAAAAGAATCGGTGCAGTAGATATGAATCTACAGTGGACACCGACCGTAAAAAAGGCAAGTGTGAGAAAAACGCGTTTAAAGATTTTCGGCAGCGTGAAATCCGGTTGGAGAGGTAGATACTTAATCCTGTGTGTCTTTGTCAATTTTACTCTAATGCACTTCAAACTTTCACACAATAATCTTAAGATGTTATAGAATAATTTAAAAAAAAAAAAAAAAAAAAAATGAATAAAAAAAAACCATACTACCCCCTTAATAAAGATTTTTCTTTATGTGTATACCTTCTGCTCAAATATGAGCGAGACGTTATCAATAAAACGGTCCGCGGATGATATATAGCAAAAATAATTTTTTTGTTTTTTGGTAGGACTGTTATAAGCTTACATGGCAAATTTCAGCGTGATATGTCACATAGTTTGTTTTCTGTGCTACTGTAAACAAGTCAAGCTCGAGTGTGTTCTTCGAATTCTCTTTTATGACTTCAATTGTCTCAAAATGTTTTCCACGGAGCGGCAACTTGAGCTTGGGAAACAGGAAAAAGTCACATGGAGCCATATCAGGCGAATACGGTGCTTGCGGAACGATATTAACATTATTTTTGTTCAAATAATCGCGAACAAGACGTGATGTGTGACCTGGTGCATTATCGTGATGCAAGAACCATGACTTGTTGTCCCACAATTCCTTCCTTTTAAGACGAATGTTCTCGCGCAAACGCTTTAAAACGTCTAAATAATATTCAGCGTTAACCGATTTTGCAATTTGTGCGATTTTCAAGTACAATTTCCTTTACTTTTCCGATGTTTTCGTCGTTTCCTGATGTTGCTGGACGACGTTGATGAGGCAAGTTTTCAACCGATGTACGGCCCTCTTTGAACGATTTGTACCACTGGAAAACACGAGCCCCCATAGGTTGTCTGCAACATTTTCAAGGCGTCTGAAGCCGACATTTTGTTGGAATAACAAAATTTCATACAAATTCTTTGTTCAACTTGAACTTCCATCGTTAAATTCGAAGAACACACTCGAGCTTGACTTGTTTACAATAGCACAGAAAACAAACTATGTGACATATCACGCTGAAATTTAAAATGTAAGCTTATAACAGTCCTACCAAAAAATAAAAAATTTATTTTTGCCATAAGTCATCCGCGGACCATTTTATTGATAGCAGAAGGTATAATATATTTTTTCTTCTCTGCCCTCAAAACATGAAGAACCCTCGTAAACTAATATAACAATAACCAAAAAATTTAGTAGACATCCTTAAATTGCTATTTTATTTCTATTTCCCCTATAAATTCATTTTTTAATATAAACATTTCTTTTTGGCCCTTATATTCATAAGAATTTAAACAGCGTCCGACGTAAATTAAACAATTACAAAGTTATCTATATTCTACCTTTTTCTCTATGCACTTCGGTATATATATTTCACTTTGACCTTTATTCTTAAAATATAAGTAGCACCGCTAGCAATTTATGCAAAATTCTGTGGGCTTACTTTATTTGTTGTATATTTCTTCTCATTTTCCTATAATAATTATTTTGTGTTTTACAATATGAAATTATAAATAACACCCCTCGTAAATTAAAAGCAAAAAATAAACGCTGCAATTTCCTAGTCCCTACATTATACTGATTTTCCTTTAAAGTTCGTTTCCGTTTTCTATTCTATGTTAAAGCACGCCAAAAAATCAAGTAAATTTGATATGTGACAATGAATATTAGTTAAACCACACATTTTTGTTATTACAGTTAAAATGACAAATTACGTTCCAACAAAACAGCATTTGCGGGGAGGTTTGCTTTCGTTCTTCAATTTAAGAAAAGTGCAACAGAAGCACATCGTTTACTCTTAGAAGCTTATCCTGAAAATGCTCCAGAGGTTAGACTATGTCAGCAGTGGTTTGCACGATTTAAAAGTGGTGATTTTGACACAGAAGACAAAGAGCGATCAGGTTCATCAAAAACGTTTGAAGACGAAGAATTGGAGGCATTACTCGATCAAGATCCATGTCAAACTCAAGAAGAACTTGAAAAAACATTGGAAGTCACTCAACAAGCTATTTTTAAACGTTTAAAAGCAGCCGGATACATTCACAAACAAGGAAATTGGATGCCACACGAATTGAAGCCGAGAGACGTTGAGAGACGATTTTGCATGTCTGAAATGCTGCTTAATTGCCACAAAAAGAAATCGTTTTTGCATCGTATTGTCACTGGCAATGAAAAGTGGATTCATTACGACAACCCAAAGTGTAAAAGATCATATGTGAAGCCAGGCCAACCAGCCAAATCGACACCACGCCGAATATTCATGGTTTGAAGGTAATGCTCTTGGTGGGATCAGAAGGGTGTGCTGTACTATGAGCTGTTAAAATCGGGCCAGACGATCACGGGAGAGCTATACAGGCAACAATTGATATGTTTGAAGCAAGCACTAGTCGAAAGACGGCCAGAATGGGCGACCAGACACGAGAAATTGATTTTCCATCATGACAATGCTCGGCCACATGTTGCAGTACCGGTCAAAAATTACACTAGTCTACAAGGAAAAGTATCCGAAATAATTTAAACTAATATCTGCTTCTCTGTCCATGCAAAATTCGGATTGATAACTAAAATTAATTTATTAGTTTGAGTTTTCGAGATATCCTAACCTAAAAGTGCAAAAAAACCCATTTTTGCCCATATTTGAGGTTATGTAGCCTTGCAGATGTTTTCTTTCACCAAAATTAAAGGATGGCATCTTTAAATACAATCCTTCTTTTTTTAAATGGCGTTTTGTTTGCTCAAATATCATTTTTTTTCGCAGAGATATCGCATTTTGAAATTTTCATGTTTCGAAATTTTCCTACACCTGAAAATCGATTAAGATAACATAGACATGATATAGTCGATTACTAATTTTCTTGGGTTTGAGGGCCTGAAATATATGGATTAATAGTATGTAAATTTGGAGTTTGTGGGTAAGCCTGCTTGCGGCATGATAGGGGTGGTTACTAGGGGTTAGGGCTGTCTGTGACTCGGTACCCAAAGGTTAGATAGTGTAGGGGTGTGGTGAGTCAGCACACTTATGGTGTGAGACAAAATTTTAAGAAAAATAAGACTCAATTCAATTCAGCTTAATACTTGACTTGCTATTATCTTCTCGTTTTCCTATACAGCGCTTTTCCGTTTAAATATACATTTCTGTTTATCAATTTTTTTTTGTCCGCGCTCAAAATATGAATAACATCCCTCGTAAGTTCAAGAAACCTTACACCTGATTTGCTATTGTCTTCTCATCTCCCTATAAAGTTTATTGTGTATGTACATTCTTTTTTCCCAGCTCTCAAATCTTGAATAACAGCCCTCGTAAGTTTAAGAAACCTTACACCTGATTTGCTATTGTCTTCTCATTCCCCTATATAATTTTTTGTTTTTCGTTTATATATGTGCACTTTTTTCCTCAAAATATGAATAACAGCCCTCGTAAGTTTAAGAAACTTTACAGCTGATTTGCTGCAGTTTTCTCATTTTCCTATACAGTTTTCTTTCGTTTATGTATAGGTACATTTCTGTTTATTAATATAATATTTTTTTTCTTTGCGCTCAAAATATGAATAACAGCTCTAGCAAGTTCATGAAATAGTGTACCTAATTTGTTATAGTCTTCTAATCCCCCTATAATTGTTTTTTGTTTTTTTGTTTATATATATGCACATCTTTTCTCCGGTCTCAAAATTTAAATAACAGCCCTCGTAAGTTCAATAAATTGTATACCTAATTTGATTTAGTCTTCTCATCTCCCTACAATTTTATTTGTTTAATTATATGTACACATTTTGTTCTCAGCTCCTAAAATATGAAAACAGCCCTCGTAAGTTCAAGAAACTTTACACATGATTTGCTACTGTCTTCTCATCCCCCTATATAGTTTTTTGTTTTGCGTTTATGCATATGTACATATTTTTTTCAGCTCTCAAAATGTTAATTACAGCCCTCGTAAGTTTAAGAAACCTTGCAGCTGATTTGCTATAGTCTTCTCATTCTCCTATGCCGTTTTTGTTCTGTTTATTTATTCATTTATGTGAATTATTTTTTTTCTGCGCCCTCAAAATATGAATAACAGCCCTCGTAAGTTCAAGAAATTGTGCACCTGATTTGTTATTGTTTTCTTATCCCCCTATAAAGTTTGTGTTTTTAGTTTATATATATGTATGTATCTACATTTTTTTCTCAGGTCCTAAAATATGAGCCCTCGTAAGTTCAAGAAATAGTGCAACTAATTTGTTATAGTCTTCTTATCTCCCTACAAAGTTTTTTGTTTTTCGTTTATATATATGTATCTACTCTGTTTTTTCTTCAGCTCTCAAAATATGATTAGCACCCTCGCAAATTTAAGAAACATTTATACACATTCATAATATGATATATTCTTATTATTTCCTGTTATATTTTTTTCGATAAAAAATATTTATTCTTGCTCTTTATTTTCAAATTGGAAATAGCATCCCGCGTAAATTGGAAGAAAAATAATTTGTTTATGCTTTCCTAATTTACAAAATTACCCCCTTTTTCTTTTTAGGTTCTTTTCCGCTAATAAATATGTTTCGTCTTTTAATCGAAAACTATCAATAGCCCCCTCGTAACTTCAGACATTAAATATGTAGCCATCCGTAATTGGTTATAATCTTCTCATTATCCTATACTTTTTTTTGGTGATAGATATTTATTGTTGCCCTTTATTCCAAAAATATGAACAACATACTTAGCAGCTTAAGATATGCTTCACCGACATTATTAAATTGCCCTACTCGTTTCATTTCTCTACCCGAAAAAAATTCGGTTGAGTTGAAAATTGAAATTGCCTTTTCTGATCTACGAGTCTAGTTTTCATGCTGGTTGCCGAGTAAAGTTTTCAAAAACTTAATTGCCATAGAAAACTTTGTTTGCCAATAAAAAACGCTTCAGTGAATTTTCGAAATATGTGCCAAATAGCTTACCCGCATGCCTAGAAACATACATTTCTATGGGTTAGTAAAAGTAATTTCATATACCTACAAACATACATGTCAGACACACATATGATGCCATTTATGACAGCCTCTCAAGCATAAATGACAATATAAATACTTAGGTTTTTGGCTGCCGAGACATGAAATGACAGGCGATGGGGCAACATGAAGGCGATGCCAATAAACCTAAACAAATATGTAAGTATGTAGATATAAGCGATGATTTGGTCAGATGCGTAAATGGAGGGGGATTACCGTAAAGATTCGTGCATACAACGGTGAAATTTTTAGTCATAGTTTCTCTTAATGTCGTTGTGCGACTTCAGCTTTAAATGAAGAGCTTTGACGTTTTATGCCTACACCGGAAATTACGTGGATTTTATGAGTAACTTTATTCTTGACTGCGCGGAATAAGCTGATACTGGAAACAAGATTTTCTCGTTTTATTAGCATTTTCGTAGATCCATTATATTGCGATTTTATTAATATAGTTCACTTTTGCGGTGCTTTACTGTAGTAAAAATATCTTCTATGACACTGCGTTTGCATGAATGATTTTCGTTTTAATTTAGCCAATCTTATGACTGTTTTCGAATAAAATAAAATGCTAATGCAAACAGAATAAAAAAGTGATAAAATCGAGACATAGAAAATCATTCCATTGTAAATATTGATGAGGGTAGGCTGTGTAATATTTTACAATAGTTATATTAAAAAAATGTAAATAAGACCGGAAAATATAAATTAAAGACACGTGTAAGCATTCTAGCAACTTAAAATCCTATTTCAAGCACATGCAACTTTCTCTCCGTTCTGTCAATTTATAATATTTTAAAATATGTCTTGTTCGAGGAGATCTATGAATCGATCTAATTTTATATTTATTTGCTGAAGTGCTGTCTATTATGAATCGAATTAATTGGAATAGAAAGGATAAGTTCTGCGGATTAATCTGCCGCCGCTTACAAAGGTGACGCGTATGCAATTTGATTGGAGCTTCCACACTGGCCGGGTGATTCGAGCTGATCGGCTGTTGATTTGCAGCCGGGTTCTATTTGCCGCTTCCCAAGTGCCGTGACGTCAGTACCGAAAATAAACAAACAAAAAGAAGAGCGAGTATGTATAAGCAAAAGTGAATGGTAAACCAGGAATGTAAAATAAATCGTGCACAAATCTGCACGTGCAAGCATTTACACACAAATTGTCAAAGTCGCCAAAAATGAAGTAGATAGATGTTTTCGGAAGGCGTCATCTTCTGTATTCTTTACATCGTTGGTGCCAGCTACTCGCAAACTGATTTGCATTAGTCAAACGACTGAAGGCGCAAATGAGCCTGCAAAATTCCCCAGGTCCAGGTTATTTTGAAATAATTATGAACTGCCCTTTTGTTCGAAATAAAAGCTACATCCGCCACTTTAACTTGATTTTTCGTTAAAATAATTAACTCCATGCAATGGTCTAAGCTGGAGAGAGATGGCTTGGTTGGTTCGATACCCATTCCCCGTGATAACTTAATGCCCTTGTCCGAAATAAGGTGATTCATTGCATTGACCCATATTGAGGTTCAATGTGAATGCATAAATTGGAAGCAAATTGTGCCCTATTAATAGTCTGTACCAAATATAAAAGAATTAAAATTAAAAAATAATAAATAAATGAATAATGAAAATAATATGAAACAGTAAAAAAAATATAATAAAATATCAAATAAATAAAAAAATAATACAATAAAATATAAAAAACTAAATAAAAAAGGATAAAAAAATAGTTAAGGAATATGAAATAAAAAAATAAGGAATGACATAAAAAACCACAAAAGAATTAAAAAAAGTAACGCAGAATAAAGTATTATATTAAAAAAATATTAAATGAAATAATGTACTACAAAATAAATGCAAATTAAGTAAAAAAAAAATAAAACAATAAATCAAAATTAAAAGTAAAATAAGAAAATAAAACAAAATGAAAGAGTATAAAAAGAAATAAAACAAACAAAAAAAAAACCCAAAAAACAAGATAGATATGAATAAGTAATACAGGGTTGTTAATATTCGACGGACCCATCTGGCAACCTTGTATCTTTTGACAGAGACGTCAGATCGCTTAATGACATACCGCGTTGGAAGCGTCAGTCCAAGCAAATTTTTACCATGGAAGAGTACGCGCCACGCAAGCGCTCCCAAATTGTTGAAATTTACATTCAACAAAAGTCGTAAATTGTGAAAACTCAACGTGCATATAAAAAATTAAATAATGTGAAAAGTGCGCCTTCTAAGAACACCATTAAACGTTTGTACGCAAGGTTTTCGACTGGTGATGCGACCAAGGCGATCGGATGAGAATATTGCTCTTGTACGGGCCAGTGTTGAGACGTCGCCAAGGACATCGCCGGAAATCGCCGTTCTCAGCAGTTGGGCATTGCTCGGACCACTTTACAACGAATTAACCGCATTGATTTGCATTTATTCCCGTATAAGAGTCAATTGGAATGGGCTCAAAAAACACATGGGTCCGTCGAATATGGACAACCCTGCATAAAAAAAAACTAAAAAGAACTAAAACCAAAATAACTAAATTAATGAAAACATAAAATTAAAAAAAAAATTTAAATATAATAAACAATAGACATCAACTTATTGAATAACACAAAAAAATAAATAAAAAATTATATTAAATAAAATTGAAAATAAACAAATATTAAAAAATGAAAGACTAATATAAAAAAAATCAAAAAATATGAAATAATAAAAAAAATTAATGAGGTAATACAAAATAGAGAAAATAAACAAATATTTATAATAATGCAAGAGAAACGTCAAAAAATAAAAAAATGTATAACATAAAAAGAAAATAAAATACAACTAAAAAAATTAAGTATTACAAAAATGAAATATATTATATAAAATAAAATTTAAAAAACTTTAAATATAATACAAAATATATATGAAATATATATTAAATAACACAAAAAAATATAAAAAAATGATTAAAAATAAATAAATATTAAAAAATGAAAAACTGATATAACAAAAATTTAGTAAAGTAATACAAAATAAAAGAAAATATAAAAATATACAATATACAATAAAATAATACAAGAGAATCGATAGGAATAAAAAAAATGTAAAACATCAAATAAAATAAAATAAGCCTATAAAATTAAATATTAAAAAAATAAATAAATAAAATAATAAACTGTAATATAAGATTAGACAAATTGTAAATATAATAAAAAAATATTTTTGAATGTTAAATAATACAAAAAGAAAATATTAATAAGATTAGAAATAAATTAATATGAAAAAATGTAAAACTAACATAAAAAGAACTCGGAAACTCTTTAACCAACCTAAAATAACAGACGAATGGGAAGAATATCGACAATGTCTCAAAGACTTTAAGAAAGTTGTCAGAAGTGCAAAACGCACATCCTGGCGATCATACATTCAAGAATTAGAGAACACTTCAGAAGTAAGCAGACTACGCAAGATTCTTGCATCAAACCCAGTCTCTCCCAGTTTTATCATGACTCAAGATGGAACTTGGACTACTTCAACTGACCACACTCTGAGAATCCTTCTAGAATCTCACTTTCCAGGCTGTGTTGCCAACTTACCTGCACTTCCCAACACTCTTCAGAGTAATTATGGGAATAGATCAGATCTAATCAGCCCTAACAGCATCTCTACAGCAATACTAAGTTTTAAAAAATTTAAATCACCAGGTCCTGACAACATAATTCCAGCAGAATTTCAAGAAGGACTGGAAATTCTACTCCCTTGGTTAACAAGGATCTTTAACAAGTGTTTAAATCTCTCTTACCTTCCGACAATTTGGAAGAAATTGAAGGTAGTATTCATTCCGAAAACGGGGAAGCCTTCACACTGCAAACCAAACGACTTCAGGCCCATTAGCCTAACCTCTTTTTGCTTAAAGGCTTTTGAAAAAGTCTTAGATGAGCAAATCAAAACCCAACTTGATACTAAGTTGATATCTGAGGCACAACATGCCTACACTAAAGGGAAATCGACTGAAACGGCACTTCATTCACTGGTGCAAACAGTGGAAACTTCCCTTCACAATAAGGAGTACTCTCTTGTCGCATTTATGGACATAAAAGCGTTTTGAACCCAACGCTATTTTGTCTGAAATTACCAAATTGGGTATTAATTACTCCATCCGAAAGATGATCGAACAAATGCTCCGTCTTCACAATATATACTACTACTACGTGTGGGTGATTCCACTAAAAATATCCCACCCCTTCTCTTGGATTTTTCCCTCCAACCCGGGACTGCTTCCGCATTGTTTCGATGTAGAGGTCCAAGACGGCGTCCTAAGAAAGACACTTACTTACTCACCCTGCGTCCAGGGTCGCTCGTTTTGAAAAACCTATGCTCAATGCTCTTCAGAATAAGTTTCCATTCCATGCCCCTTTTTTCGGATAAAGGAGGATACGAAATTTGCTACAGCATTCCATTTTCCTTTGTCTATCATCATTTTCTCTATTATTTCTTTTTTTTATTGTTTCAAAAAAATATTACACCTGCCTATATTAACAATAAGTAATTAGTTTCAAAGATATTTGGATAGTTAAGTGATACTGTAAGGCCATTGCAACTTTAGGATCTTCTAGGAATATGTAATTCATTTGTAAAATATTTCCTGTAATCATTTACACGATTACATAAGCACTTTTCTTATTATTATATTACAAGAGGTCTGTTGGTGTTTTTCGTTTAAGTCTATTCTTATTGAATTTTTCTTCAGCAGGAAGTTTCCTCATCGTCGGATTTGTGTGCGTCAGAAGCCTGCTCGCAGTTTGTAAAGCGTTTTTTAGTAAAAGCGCTTCAACCTTTTTTTCGAATAAAACACAAACGGTTTGACTTTTTTAACTAATTTTTTTTTTATTATCAAGTTTGAACATATACATTTAAGTATGAAATTCGATTTCTTTTGCATGACCACCGCGTGCACGTTTTACGAAGTCCAATCGTTGAACCCAATTTTCGACCACTCTTTTGCATAAATCGGCCGAAATTCCAGGAATTTCGCGTTCAATATTGGCTCTGAGCTCACAAATCGTCGCCGGCTTGTTACTGTAGACCAATGACTTCACATAATCCCAAAGAAAATAGTCTAGAAGCGTCAAATCACACGAGCGCGGCGGCCATTCGACCGGTCCATTTCTGGAAATAATGCGCTCATCGAACTTACTCTTCAACAAATCAATTGTAGCGTGTGCTGTGTGGCTTGTGGCCCCGTCCTGTTGAAACCACATGTCGTCTAAGTCCATACCACTCAATTGCGGCCAAAAATTATCGTTTTTAAAACGCTATATTGTTCGTCAACTGTGTCGATGTTTAAGACGCAGTGAATGTCAACGTTTGGTATATACCATGGTGCATTTGTTATTGAATTATTATTTCTTCAGATGTAAATACACCAATAGCTCGTTCCAGAGCTGTTCTCTCTGTGTTCCGCATTGCTCGCATTTAAAGAAGGTTTGCTCCACATCATCCAACTCAGTAACTCCATAAAAGCAGTTTGGTAGGCTCACCTTTCCCATTCGCCACAAATACTTGCGAAAAGATCCATGTCCGGCAAAAAAACTGTGTGAGGTAATAGTTAACTTCGCCGTGCTTTTTTTCTCACAATTTTTTTTTTTTTTGATTAGTCTCGCTGTCCATCTACCGTACCGTTCAGTGTTCCATCTTGCCTGCCAAAGTGTGAGCATTTGAATTCTAATGTCGGAGAATTTTGTGCTAGAATATCTGATAGGATGGATAAATTGGAATATAAGTAAAATAAAACAACAAAAAATAAAATAAAATTAAACAAGTAAGACAAAAAAAACATTTTTCGTTCCACAAAAAGTATGAGTGGCAGACGTTCCGCACTTATTGGGTGCAATCACGTATTTAAATATTTCTTTTAATCTCTTTCAAATGTCAATAAATAAATTTTCTGCTAATTGGTGCTCTCAGCTGCGTTTGAAGAGATTGATTTAATCAATAAATTGTAACATCAAATGCCACTTAAAAAAAGCACGAATTAAACTCATTATTTGCCTAATAAGTATCTACATCTACATACTCGTATGTATAAAACTGAGTATGGGGATGAGTACACAGAGCAACGCTTCATTAACGTCTGACAATAAAAAAGTTTCTCATAAGCTGGCAAGCTGCCACCAGAGCTAAGCTGGCGTCAGGCCTTAATTTGGCACATCAATATCTTGATGTTACACAACTTAGACCCTTAAAAAGGCTCGTAAATGTTTTGGATTAATGTACACGTGCCAGATGTAAGTAATCTGCGTGTCTGCATATGAAATGCTTTACTTGAATTTTTTATGCGAATTTTAAGCGCAACGCCGCTGTTGCTGTCAATTGTTGCAACACAATTTATTTTCACTGTTATATCTTCCTTTTGACAATTTAAAACGTTTTACGTTCAATTAAAGGAATTGATGATGGCCAAATGGGATTCAATAGCAATAAGCTATTGTATAAGAATGTTTGCCAATGAAAACGAAAATATTCAATGTCTTAATCTTCCTGATGAGAAATTCTTGTACCGGTAATTAAAATCTTTATAGCGTTTGAACTACTACAGCATGAGACGATTTGATTTAGATAATGCACGTACATACACACATATATATGCTACAAGGTGAAGTCCAAAATAAACAAAATAAACTGGCATCCTAAAAATGTTTTTGATGGTGCCATCTTTTTAATGAGTTAGTGCGTTGGAAGTTACATCCTTCGCTGACTTCCAGTGAAAGCTTGGTGACATGCGGTTCAGTGGAATTGAAGTTATTGCGTCTAAAGTGTATCTTTGTGTCATCGGTATAAAAGTGAGTTTCGAACAAAGAGCTACTATCAAATTTTGTTTTAAAATCGGTAAAGCGTTTACCGAAATATTTGAATTGATAAAAAAAGTTTATGGCGATGATTGCCGATTGGCGATCTCGTGCTAAAGTTCATGAGCCGTTTACATGTTTCAGAGAGAGTTTTGAGAACATGAATGGCAATGAACATATGGCCGCCCAAAATCAGTAATAACTGAAAACTTCATCGAAATTGTTGGTAAATTTATCAAAAATGAACCGAATTCATCGTTGAAATTCATGGAACCGGAGTTGAATGTCTCCAAAACATAGATTTATCGCTTTATTAGCTGATCATATTGGCTTACGAAAGGACTGTGCACGTTTCATTTCGCACAAGTTGACTGAGGACCAAAAATTGCTCAGAATTCAACGTTCGAAAGACCTCATGAAAGAGGCGAGAAAAGACGAGAACTTACTTTACAACGTGTTGACTGGTGATGGATGAAACGTGGTGTTTCCAACATGAAACTGAAATTAAGTGTGCCGAGTGAAACCGAAATTAAGTGCCGAATGGAAGGCTCCAGATGAGCCACCACCCAAAAAATCGCATTTGGCGAAGTTAAAAATCAAGTTGATGCTCATTTCTTTTTATGATTCCAAGGAAATTGTCCACAGGGAGTTCGTGCCAACGGACCAAACTGTCAATGCAATTTTCTATCTTGGCGGTATGAAGCGTTTGTTGCATCCCGTGCGTCGAAATCGCCCCTGAATACCGCGTAGGAGGAAGCTGGTGCTTATTGCATGAAAATGCACCATCTCACCGATCCACTAGAAATCGCATTTTAACCATCAATCACTCACCGAATTCGCCTGGTATGGCACCCTGTGACTTCTATCTATTCGGAAAATTGCATTTGGCCATGAAAGGAAAACGTTTTGCATCTGTAGAGGTTATCGAAAATTCTTGTACCGACATTTCGATATACGGGCATTCCGGTGAATGACCTGAAACTCTCTTTCGAAAAGCTTTCAGATGTCGCAAGTGTATAGAGACCAGAAGGGACTATTTTGAATAAATAAACTCGAAGTTGTCAGAGTAAAGCTCTTGTTATTTCTACTTCAGCTCACTTTTGTTAATTTTGGACTTCACCTTGTATGTTGCTGTGTTCATTTCGATATACACTTTCTAGGTAGAAGTTAATAGACACATTTCCAAATAGAAAAACTATGTGAAAGCAATTTAGAAAGGTAGGAAACCCAGCCTCTCGAGTTGAATGCGAAGCAAAGTGAAAGAAACAGTTTTGTAGTGAAATCAAGTGACCTTCTGAAATCAGGATAAACCGGTTTTACGAAGAATTCCTTCGTCAGGTGTTTCTTCGCAGGTAGGATACCACCAGCTCACTCTAGGCTCCCCAATCGCTTCATAATGTCAGCTACTATATTATTCGTTGCCATCCATTTTATTTTGTGGACAATATTTTGTAATAATAAAAATTGCTTAATGTTTAAAAAGCAAATCGCAATAAGGAAACGGATTTAATAAAAAAAAAAACATTTTCTAACAGTAGCTTTGCGTTTAAATTTATTCCAATAATTTCTGCAAAGAAGCAGCGTGAGTTGGTGTGTGACTGCAATTCGGTAGTTTCCACTTTGGGCATGAAACACCATTAAAATGAAAAAAAACGATTTTTCTATTAGTGGTCGCTCCTTAACAAACAATGGCTGAGTGTATTTTGCGCTAAAGAAGCGCCTCATTAAAAATCATCTGCCATTTGGCAGTGGCATAGTGCGCTTGCGGCAGTATTCACTTCACGTTTTGCGTAGCTTCGAAGTTCTAGTCCTTTTAATGGAAATCCCCGTATTTACATATTCTAAAGGGTTTTCCAATAATAGGTGTTATTTTGATATGATAAAATGCTATTTTTTAATAGAAATTATCGGATGTTTATTTCACGATAAAGAGGAAGGTATGCCGTTAATAGTGGAAAATAACATCAGGCAAATGACCACCACGACCACCCTAACAGGACAATATCGTTCTCATGAAATTTTCCATAACCGAATTGCAAAGTGGCTGCCCTATGACCTCGATAGCCTCACGAATTCCATCTTTGACGTCTTGAATCGACCCTGGGCTGTTGGCGTAGACCTTCTCTTTCACGTGGTCCCAAAGAAAAAAGTGACAAGGTGTTAAATCACAAGATCTCAGTGGCCAATTGGGATCTCATCTTCGAGAGATAACACGGTCTGGAAACTTTTCCGGGAAAAGATGTATGGTTTCGTTGCTTGTGTGGCGCGAAGCGCCGGTTTGTTGAAAATAAACGTTGTCCAGATCAATACCATCCAATTCCGGCCATAAAAAATCGTTCATCATCTCTCGCTAATCAATCTCTCCGTTCATTTACAATATAACACCTGTAATTGGAAAACCCTTTAGTTAATTTTTATATTTTTTTGTGTTTTGCTCTACATTGCAATAAATTTGTTGTGATAATAAGAATATTTTCTTTCCCGCATCCCTGATTAACTACGATTTTGCTTTTGATGTTTTTCCTTTCACCTGCATTTCCTCCATAGTTTATGAAGTATATAGGTACTCCTCGCATGTTTTGTTTTCAGTTCATTTAATATTTTTTTGCCTTTAATTTTCCCACTTGTGCTAGATTTTTTTTAACCGCAAATAAACAAATTTTGTTTCGTCCGCTTGGTTGACTTTCAAAAAAGTCAAAGGCTCATCACCATTGCCTTTTTGATTGATGTCAATTCGACTGGTTTCCAAGAATTTGATTGAAGCACGAAACTGCATACTTTTTGTGTGTTTAATACGCTGTTAAAAGCGTGATTTTGATTTCGAGAAAGTTCGGGGAAACCATTTTATGTGTTATTAAGGAAACGAATGAAGACATACAACTCAAATAGGCATAATTTGCTTGAGTGAAACTGTTGGTTCGTTCCACTGTGTAAGCTCTGCAATCACCTCCTCGTTTGAATAAAATCATTTTTACGCCAGCCATTTTACATTTAACATAGTAAAACAGGCAATGGAATGGAACCCACACTCACAGCAAGAGGAACTGCGCATGGCAGGCTAAGAAAAACCTGAAAGAGAACTGTGCGAGACAGCTCAATTCGGGTTAAGCTGGAAGCAGGTGAAGGCGTTATCCAGTAATCGGACGATATGGCGCGTAGGTATTGTTAGTGCTCTATTTTCCACTCGGGATTCAAGAAAACAATGATGAGGATGATGAGCCAAGGGAACCAAATCTGGAGAAAAGGTGGAATGTGAAACGAGTTCGAACCCTATCTCCATTAAATTTGCAACCACAACTGCTCAAGCGTGTGCCGGTGCGTTGTAGTGTGGAAATGGAACATCATTCGACTTCCCCGACTCAAACGGATACCAAACACAAAGAAATCCACTGACTGATATGGCTGAAACCTAGTGTGTGTGTTCTTCCAAGAGACGCTACTAACTAAACATTACCTCGATACGCGAACGTAGTGCCATCTCTCTGACTTTGTGCGAACTTTTCCTACGAACCTCGAATGGTTTATTTTTCTTTTTTTGTGTTGCTGGCTGAGGTAGGGTTTAAAATATAGTTGTTGTTGCTGTTTTTGTAGCAATAACTTTGCCCTGTCGGGATTGATTCTGAATAAGTAGGAGTTTAACCTGTTTATGCAGCAGTATTCAGCCCGTAGTTGTGCCAAGGTTACGCAGGACTCTCGGGGAAGTTGGAGCTCTTCGTCTGCGATGGGTGGTGGTTGGACTCCGATGACGATATTCGGGAGTCGGGAGCTTAAGGGGGTGGTAAGGGTCTCCCCGATGAATGTCATTGATTGTCTGTCTGTACACTGTCAATGGGTGAGACCTGCGATAACACCCTCCTTCACAGGTAGCATAGGGCCTCGTCATGAAGATGTTTTATTGGGTACATCAATAGACATCCTGTCGCAGTAGACATCAGTAGACTTCCAGTAAACTATCCCTACTGAAAATGCAGTCGCACTGGGTGGTTTGACTAAAACAATTAATCCTCTTCTTGTGGGGTGACATCGTTCCCGGGACTACTTGCTGCATTACTTCGGGAAGGCCCAGAGTGTCATCTATAAATGGGACCAATTCAATTTATCAAAATCTTGGTCCACCATATTTGTAGCGAGCTTCATGCTGTAGGCTCGTCTTCTTGTGTCCCTACGTCGAGTAGTTTGTCATTGCGAGTTAATGACTCAAGTGTCTGTGGTTGTATTCGGCCCGTCAATTTCGGTCAGCCTCCATTTCACTTCTGCTAACCCTGCGTCTGGTGCTGCTACTATTGATTGTTGCCGTGCCTTGCTCACCCAATCGATATGGCGTAGACGTATTGCGATTTTTGCTGTGAAAGCTCGCACTGACTCCCATTTTCCGCTTCTGAACTCTGTCCAGTGCATAGCTTTCTTCTTTAAAGCGGCCACAGTACAAAATTAGATAGATGCTCCGCGCTCTCCACCGTGGCTTAAACCGGCTTGGACATAGCCGTTTTTTCTTGTAAGCCACTGATCGATGCACGGAATGAGATATTTAATGTGAGTTGTGAATGTGAGATATTGAGTTGGAGCTAAGAGTTAAGGTAGTAGTCTTGTCAAATACTCATTTTTTATAGATACTTTTTAGGAATTTTTTGTTAAGAAAATAAAATGCGATAGTTTTGCTACAGCGCCTGCCGGAATGACAAGCGTACAGAATAATAATCAGTTTAACTTTTTCGTTTCAGTTGCCCTGAAGAACCAAAATCCTGTTGACAAGCCACCTATCTCTTTTTTAAGACGCTTACTTTGGTGCTACCCACGATGGAGAGAATAATGAGATGGCGCCTACCGTGGTCCCGTTACTTTGCTCTCAGTGAATTTGGCAACTAGTTACGTGATTTTAGCTCCAGTATGGCCAGATTACCATTTTCGTAACTTGATTTAGCATTTTTTTTTTGTTATTTAGTCTCGGAGTTTTAGTTCTTTCTTCATGACATTTTTCTAGCTGTTCTAATTAAAATGTAATGTTTATAATTTTGTAAAATATACATTTTTTATTGTAATAATTATTTAAATAATTCACCCAGTTTTATTTAGCTTTACTTTTTTTTAACATCTGGTGGCATTGCCCGCGATTGCAGGTGTTGTTGGTGTTCTTCTGCTTTCGGCAGTCAAATCTCTCTCTCGCTACTGCAGTGTTGCCTAGCTTTGGATATAAAAACGCACTAAAATGCCCATTCAAAGAAAATAGCCCAACAAATTTTTATTGATCCACTTAAAGAACTTTGTATGCGTGACAAATTGTCTTTGAAATGTGCGTTTTTTTTAAATAAATGTGTTATGCTTATGTACAATTTAATTTATGAGTTTTTTTGTTAAGCGAGACTCTTTTGTTAAGGGAACGACTTTTTTGCTATACTTGAAGTTATGTAACTAGATAAGGTACTCTTTTTGTGAAAATGTCAGTATGGTTTCTTTAGTATTTTCTGGTATTTTGTTGCTTATTTTTACAATGAATACAACTCTTAATGCCCTATGTCTCACTAAGGATTGATGACCGGAAGAAACGATTACACCTCTATGGTTTTAATTCGCATTCAATAAATTCAAAGGCTTTTTAAAATGTGTAAAAAGGTTTTCAATCTTAAGAAGAGTTGAGAGAAGAATATTTAATATTCTTGCATAACTTTAAATGGAGCCAAAAATTAAATTTGCACTTTCAAATTATCAAATTTTATAAGAGTAAAAAAATTTTCATTAGCACTAAAATCTTCTCAGAGTGACATTTTTTAATCTTTTTTTGTTTAATAATATAGTTTGTGTTTAAGTTTAAGTTTCGGTAGCTTTGAATTAAAAAAAGGAACAAACACCAAACCTCAAAATTTTCGCATTTTCGGTATAAAAAAGCACTAAATTTATTGTGAAGAGCAAATGGTTGGCAACACTGCACAACTCGGCAAACGTGACGTCACGCACTCTTGATGGGCGCAATCTTCTTTCAATCATACTTGGGTGATACCCTACTACAAAAAAATATGTCAAAAAAAAAAAATGGGTTTTGTATACGATTTGATGTCAATAATAACGAAACGAAAAAAAAAATCCTAAAAAATATCTATATAAAATGAGTATTTGACCAGACTACTACCTCAAGTGAAAAAAAAAAATGTTTTTGAAAGAGTTTTAGGGTACATTTAATTTGCTATACTTACTTGGGTTAAATTTTACCAACTAAATGACTTGTGTGCTTTTGGTTTTTCACTTTTACACGTATTTTTATTTATATATTTTTTTGCATATTTATTACGTTTAATTATATTTGAACATTCATTTACGCACATTCACTGATATGTACAGGTACACAAAGACTTAACTATCCATAGTTTATACCTTATACATAAACTCTTTTATTTCTATAACAACAATAAGATATCGCATTATATATATATATATTTTTTTTTGTGCTTTAATGCGTAGGAATATTTATAAAGAAAAAAAACATACTTATATACGTAGTGGTTTAATTGCTGAGCAACTACATATCCACAAACATTTTGTTACAATTAATAAAATTTATAAATAAATAGAAAAAGTTTGCTTATGAAAATTAAGACTAGCGCATCATAATTGCACCAAGTACAGCCCAATTTTGCACTTGTCATCCCTGTTATGCACGTTCGGCCTGTCCCGGCCACACTACACTTTCCGGCTGACCGCCTTACAAATCTGTTTGAAACACTGGCGGTCGCTGCGCCTCATTTGTGTGCCAGCATTCAGCAACAACGCCATTTGTCTTCGACTTGTCCACCTCACTCGTCGCGCGCTCGGTGTGCAGCGCATCCGTATCAGCTGTTATCTTATCGCCGTTAATCAACTTACCATTGTAACAGCTGTTCGCGCACTGATTGGCATTTGTAATTTCCGTTGGTAGCACTTCGGACGGCTCGGGCGCGTTCATTGTCGTCGCGGTTGTCGCTGTGCTGTAAGTCGTGGTGGTAGCCAACATTGTTGTGTTGCTATCGGCGCCCAGCAGTGCCTCTTTCTGTTTTTGCTTATGCTGATGCACTACAGCTAGTTTGCGTCCTTTTTTGCCCAACTTGCTGAACATATTCGTATCCTTGCTATGCAACTCAGCTGATACGGGCATACCAGTGCCACTCGACGTTGTGAAATTCTTCTTCGTATATATAGCTGTTATGGTGCCGAATGCTTTGCGGAAGCTCTTTTTGAAATTTTCACTCAGAAATGCATAGAGGAAAGGATTTATAGCAGAGTTGGAGTAGCCGAGGCAGCCAACAAGCAGAAATATGGCGATTTCAAGGCGCGTGGCACATGGACTGGGCGTAGTGGTGATAAGCACCAGCTGTGATATCCAAAAGGGCAGCCAACAGAGTATATACACGGTGATAACAGTGAGTACAAGTCGTGTCACTTTGCGGTGGGAACGTTTCTTCTCCTTGGACTTATTCTGCGGGCCGACAGTACGTAATTTCCGTATGACTAGATAGTAAAAGCAGAGTATGAAAATGAGTGGCGTAGCAAAACCCAGCGTGAAGACATACATGATGAAAGTGAAGCCAGTCTCGTGATGTCCCCATTCGGGCCACTTGATGTGACAGGAGATATGATTATCATTCTGTCTAACGGTGTCGGCAAATATGATCACTGGCAACATCAGTATAGCCGATGTAAGCCAAGCTATAGCAGACACAATTTTCGAAACGTGTGGCGTGCGATATTGCGTCGACGAGATCGGATGACATACGGCTATATAGCGATCGGCGGACATGATTAGTAAAAATATTGACGAAGTAAATTGTGTTATCGATGTGCTGACCATGTAGGCTTTACACATGAAATTGCCAAACTGCCAGCTGCCACTGACTATGGTGTGCAAGAGAAACGGTATGCCAATGAGAAAACACTCATCAGCTACAGCCAAATTGAGTATGTAAACATTGGTGATGGTTTGCATTTTCGAATAACGCAGTACGACATGAATCACGAGCGTATTGCCGAATAGGCCGACAACGCAAACAATTACGTAGAGCACGAAGTTGAGTATATGGCCGATAGAGTCCCCATTGGTCGGACAATTCTCGTAGAGCGCATATTCTAAGCTTGCATTAAAACTATCATTATTATGTGTGCTAAATGCAATTGTAGTGTTGGGATTTTGTAACATTTGCGTATCGATAGCCTCTTCGAGTGGAAAGAGCGCCAACGATGGGATCTGCGAATCGTCAAGGTAATCTATGTTGTTGTCTCGTGACATTTTGATGTGTGAAGAGCACAGGTGAGCTCGCGTGTTAGTGTGCGTAAATTGCGTTTCGCGCGAGTGCGTGTTTTTACTTTTCTGATCTGCACGAAGGTAGTTAGTGTAGTGTTGCTGATACCACCCTGTTGCTCTCTAATTGGCTGCGCTAGCTGAAAATAGAAAAAGAATAAAACGAAACGTCTCAGTTAGCAAATTGAGTATGAATAATGTTTCGTTTGTATAAATTGCAAACATAGTTGTTGTTGCAACATGAGCATGTGCGGTAGTGAAGACGATATTGTTCATTTTCTTGTCAACTATGCTTGGTTTTGTTGACTTACTATTTTTATGGCTTAGATATGCGAGCACTCAATAAATTGCTGATGCACTGATGGCTCATATTATAAATCATACAGCAACACATACGTAAGGTAAATTGTTTAGATAGACGAGCGGTATTCAGTTGCTCGTTATGGAAATGCAATGCTTTGATGTTGCAAACAAATAAGTTGAAAGAAAAATGAGGAGGAATAAGTGATGAAAGGCCTAAGCTCGAACGAAATCGATGTTTAGTAAAAGTCATAGCCATAGTTGATAGTCAAAATTATGGTCATACTCAACGTCTTAGTCATAGTCACAGTCCTAGTCATAATCGGAATTATAGTCATAGTCATAGTCGTAGCAATATTGATGGTTTTAGTGAAAGTCATAATCATAGTTGAAATAAAATTTAAAAAGTCAAAGTCAAACACTTAGTCATAGTCTCAGTCCTAGTCATAATCATAATTATAGTCATAGTCATAATCACAGTCATAGTCATAGTCATACTCATAGTCGTAGTAATTTGGTTTTTTTAGTGAAAGTCATAGCCATAGCCATAGTCGTACTCAAAGTCACATTCAATGTCATCAACATCAACATCATAATCACAACCATGATCATAGTTATAGTGATGGTCACATTCATATTCATAATTTTAGTCTCAGTTATAGTCTTGTTTTTTTTTTTTTGTTTTTTTTTGTTTTTGTTTTTTTGCAGAGGAGTTTAAAATAAAAATTGTCAGAAACATCAGTTTGCAGAGTTAAACGCACTTTTTACGTCTACCGTAATCACTGCGCATTTTTTCCCCTAATTGACAGCATCCTTTGCAAAATCAACCACCATTCTTATAGCATCAATTGTAGAGCTGGCTTTTCGGAATCCAAGCTTGTTGTAAGAGAGTCCGCCAGGCGCTTCCAAATGTTCTTGTAATCGCTCACTTATTATGCGCTCAAAAACCTTTCCAATAGACAGACACCTCCTCCAACAGACACATGCTATTAAAGTTAGCAAACACAAGTGGATTTGCACGAATCGCGGTCTTAAAAGCAATGTTGGGTATACGGTCAGGGCCCGACGCTTTGCTATCTCTTATACGAACCACTGTGTTCAGCAACTCTGCTACCGACGCTGCAGGTGTCTCGTATACATCCAAGTGCGTGCTTACGTCATTATTAACCTTCTGTTGGGGAAAGAGTGTTGCGACTGCTTTTTCTTGCAGAATAGGGCATATTGGTTGAGGAGAATTATAACCTTTAATTTCTGCCATCACCACTTTGTACGCAAGACCCCACGGATTGTAATCAGCACCATCAATCATCTTTTTAAAGCACTTGCTTTTACTCGCTTCTATGGCTTTTCTTAGTTTTTGGCGTTGCGCTCGGAGTTCTTTGAGAAGTTGTTCGAAAACCCCTGTGCTGTCTGGTATCTCCTTCTCGCCTTTTTGTATATTTCTCGCAGATCTGCTATTTCATCTGACCACCAGTACACCGGTTGTCTCCTGTTATGAGATTTGCATCTGGGTATTGCTGCATCACATGCTGCCATCAGTCGCTTCTCTATAACTCCTACCATCATCTCTGCCGGATCGGACTTTATTTCGCAGCTTTGCCATGCTTTACGGAAAGCTCTTTCGTTGAGAGACCGTCGTTTTCACGCAAGCTGCTGGACTTTGGTGTGGTTACTCCCAGCTATATTGGTCTCCAGTGCAATGGCAAGATGATCGCTATGGGTGTGGATATCTTGCGTCAGTTTGCACTTAACTTTTGATGCAGCTGCATGATCTGCAAAGGCTAAAACAATAACAGGTTGCCCTCTCCCATTGTCGAATGTGTGTACTCCGGGATCGTTCAAAAGTACCATATTCATGCTTGCGAATGCTTCTTCGGTAGCCCTTCCTCTTGTGTGGGTATGTTTACTTCCCCATATAGTAGACCAAGCGTTGAAATCTCCAGTAATTATTATGGGTCCTTTTCCGCTCAGCTCTGTTTCCACAAGTGATAGCATTCTTTCAAATTGTTCGATTGACTAGCGAGGTGGCGCATAGCAGCTAACTAGGTAGGTGTTTTGTACCTTAACCCAGGTGAAACCCTCATATTCTGCCGTCATCCTACATTGAGCACTTTGGACTCCAGTTACCCAGATCGCAGCAAGGTTCTCTGTCTGCTCTTATCTGCCGTCCAATCAGACGTATTTTTAGGTGCCACCGGCTCCGATAACAGTACCGCGTCAATCCTTTTCTCCATCAGCCATAGTCATTGACCAAGTAATTGTCGTAGTCATTTTCATAGTTGAAGTAAAACACAATAGTTGTAGTCATATTCGTAGTTTTAATAAAAAGTTCTAGTCATGATGAACCCTAGTAACTTTCATTCAATGCTTATCATCAATTGCACTAGCCTATACAATTTCAACTTTTTGTGCACAACCGATGATGAAAGAATCGGTGGTGAAATACTATTTTTAACTAAAAGCAGTTCAAATACCTAACAACAGCTCTTTCAACTTTTTTGAAAAATTATACAAGGGGGGCTCAATAAGTACCCCTGTTAGAAATGCATACACACTTTTGTGTCAATTTTTTTTTTTTCAACATAGTCTCCTATTAGAAAGATCCACTTCTCCCAACGCTCCGGCCATTTTTTAACCCCTCCAAAAAATAGGATTTGTTGAATTCTTCAAAATACGCCTCTGTCTCAGCGATGACTTCCTCGTTTGAACTAAACTTTTTTTCCGCGAGCCATCTTCTTCATTTTAGGGAACAAGAACAAGTTACAGAGAACCAGATCGGACGTATATAGGGAGAGCGGCGGCAACTCATGCAGTTTGGCGGCGGCAACTCCGGATGAATGCGCTGGTGCGTTATCGTGGTGAAACAGCACTTGATTTTTTTGTCAAATGCGGCTGTATCTCCTCCAATTTTTTGTGAAAGCCGTCCAATAGCTCACTTTAGTATTGTCCAGTGATCGTTCTTCTTTTTTCTAAAAAATCCATGAGGATGACGCTGTTCGCATCGCAAAAAATCGTCGCGATGGACTCTCCGGCTGACCGGACTCTCTTCGCCTTCGCCTTTGGAGCAAATTCACCGGGAGCAATCCATTGTTTTGACTATTGCTTTGCTTCTGGTGTGTAATGATGAATCCAGGTTCCATCAACGGTGACAATTCGACGCAAAAGATCCTTCGGAATTCGCTTAAAATTTGGAGCAACTGCTTCGAAGTTGCCAGCCGCATCCGCTTGTTGTTGCTTGTAAGCAATCGCAGCGACCATCGGGGCGACAATATTTGCAGCGCCAACTTATCAAGTAAAATATCAATTGCCATTCCGGTCGACACACCTATGACCTCTGTTACTTCTTGCACTTTTGTTCACCGATCAGCGAGAATTGTGTCGTGGATTTTTTGAATGATTTCCTCGGTAGCCACGTCTGCCGGGCGTCCTGGTCGCTCCTCCTAAAAAC
Organism: Anastrepha ludens; assembly: GCF_028408465.1. Classification (NCBI taxonomy): domain Eukaryota; kingdom Metazoa; phylum Arthropoda; class Insecta; order Diptera; family Tephritidae; genus Anastrepha; species Anastrepha ludens. The sequence goes on from NC_071500.1 coordinate 95,383,214, forward strand.
GGATGTTCGCCCACGTTTAAATTCGTTGCACCAATATCTAACTGTGGTCATAGTTGGCGCGGTGGCACCATAGGCAGCATTCAACTTTGCTTTTATATCCTCGCATTTTTTCCCATCCAAAAACAGAAAGCGAATTACCGTACGATGCTGCTCTTTTTCCATTTTAGCGAAAATCTGTAAACACATTTTACGCGAATAGCTGCAAAATCCTGACTAACCCATCAATCAGTCTGAAATTTGTTTTGCCGGCGTTTGATAGATGGCAGCACACGATTCTAGTACCAACTTCCCTCAGGAACGCCGTCTGTCATCAAACACGGGTACTTGGCCTGAGCGCGCGATGAACACTTTTAACAGAGCGTCGATTTTCGTAAAGGTATAGTTGAGGCGTACGCCTTTCTGTGATGAAATGTCAATGAATATCGGAAAAAAATGTTGTAGTTAGTTTGACAGTAGTCACGCGTGATCTATCAAGAAAATCCTATTAGAAAAGCACCTACAATTTGATCACTAATTTGAGCTAATTGATTTATAAAGAGTTTCATACATTGAAATGCTTCCCATTAAAGCCCAAGTAAAAAAATCGATTTCATTACTAGTTTTACTTATTTAAACAAAAATACATAGTAAATGAGATTTATTGCATCCATCAAAATTAGGTGTCATAGTTCCGAAAAATGCGAACAAGTGGCATGTGTTGGACACGCCCAAATCAAGGCATGTTAAAGATCTGAGAATAATATGCAAATGAAGTCATTGCGTAGGCTTTGCCCACTTGTTGGCAAATGCGGTAGATTTTGTTTGATGTGGCATAAGGCATACTCGTATCCAGGCACTACGAATGGCGCTAAAGACATGCGTTTATATGTGTGCGTGTGTGTATATAAGTTTTGCAGTTAACTTTCAACACCAACGATAAAATCGAATATAAATACAATATTTATACATCACTTGACTGGAAAAGCATGAAAGCTTAGCAAATACATAATAGGAAAGAATCGGCCTCATTGTCATAGTCTGCGCATAGCATTAGTTTCATTTATTTTGCGCTATTACACAGGAGTACGGGTATATATGTATGTAAACATCAGTATGTGTACGAGAATAAATCTCAAAATATGTTTGCAGCTCATTGAGATGCATTGGGGCACATGAAAATTTTCATCGGTACGATTTATGCTGGTACTTGCGTGGGATAGCGAAGCAAAGAAGATAAAAAAGTAGAAAAAAGCAAAAAAAGCAAAAAAAAAAGGAAAAAGCAAGACACGCAAAACAAAAGGCCAAGACACATTAAGATAAAAGGAAAAATGGCAAGTGATAAAAGAAATGAACGACGCTTTCGTCTCGTTCACCTCATTCGTGATTGATGGGCGTTTTAGTCTAGATTTCCTACTTTTATTTCATATAAAATAAATATATCTTAAGTATTCTATAGTTGTTAGTGTCATCATGGCGCACGCAGCTAACCCAAATGGTTTTTGTCTTGCTTTCATCGATTACTGCCAGTGATTTATCTGTAAGTGGCAGAGATGGCAGCGAAGATGGTTGCGCTAACGAGCCATGCTAAGGCCTGCTTAAGCACTCTAAGATTGGAGTGTGAGTGGCGTTAATATTTAATAACTGTAATCATGTTTATATATTTGTGTTTGTGTAAATGTGCAAATACCCTGTAGAGAAATTTGAGTCATAGTGCCGCGTGGTTGCATTTCTGGTGAATGGTGAAACAAGGCTAGTTGGTTTTTTATTTTGTATAGAATTTTATTTTGAATTTTGGACAAACAGGCATTGGATTTGCAATTAACGACCACAGAAAAAGAAAAAAGAAAAAAAAAAAAACAACTTAAGTGGTTAGGGTTAGTCAGAGGCCCGGAAAAATTATGATTTTCAATAATTTTTTTTGGTAGTTATTTGCTTTATTTTGCAAAAATAAAAACATAGCATTAATATCAGGTCATACCATAAGTTCGTGCGTATTTTAGCCATAATTTCACTTTTGTACGATTTTTGCATACAAAAAATATTCGCGGAATATAACGGAACTATCATACATTATATTTCCACTTGACCTTATCAAAATTCCGAAAAAAAAATTTTAATTGTAAGAGTTATCGCTGTTTGTGTGGAGCCCGTTTCTCCAGAAGTCCCTTGCGGTGATCGTCACAAGTCCTTGGAGATTCATCTAAAATCAATCGGACAAGATAAATTAATTTTATTAGTAGATAATCTTGTGCCTGATTGAAACTTTTTTTTTGAAAAGGAACAATATGGCGACCTCAGGAAATATTTCTTCAGATTTTCGAGAAAAAACCTACACTTAAATGTCAAAAAAGAAAAACATTGAAATTTGTGAAAAAAAAAAATCCTTCGATTAGGCACGAGCGGCCGAGCGCCCTTTGTTAATTGTTGAATAACTCGAAAAATGTTTGTCGGATTCACTTCAAATTTTCACACAATATTTTTATAGATAGTCTTAGATATTATTCTTAAAAAAAAAATGCAAAACAAATAAATTTTTTGAAAATTCTGACTACCCCTAACCCCTTAACTCATAATAATTTGGGACTCGATTGTAATTACTGGACCTTAAAGCATTAACCGCTTTTCATTCAAAGTCTTTCCTTCTTGAAATTTTCTTGTATGCTTGCGAAAGTGTGAGATACAAGCCTTAATTTGAGTATACAGTGATGTCTCTAGTTTATCAGGGTTGTTGCGAAAAGGTGGGATAAAAATATCAAAAAAAAAAAAGAGAAAAAACGATTTTCTGAGGCTCTACGCCAAATCTAGAATGATGAAGTGATGTGCACTTTTGGACTCCAGAATCATATGCAGCACATGAAATTACAATCCTTTAAAAAAAATCAAAAATAAAAACCAAAGGAATAAAACAAAATGTAAAAAATAAATAAAAAAATTTAAATTAAAAAAAAAAAAATAGAATAAAATCTTCCAGCCCAACTCGAGCAACGAGTTTACTAAAATGAAAGCCATAACTTCCTTGTGATACCTTAGCAAGGGGAGCCAGAAAATTGGAATAGGTAAATGCAATGCAAGACCGAACGAATGACCAAATCCAGCAGGATTAATTACCCTAATTACCGGCACGTACTTATTTATCAGAAAAGCACAGAAAAGATGGAGCTCCATTTCTCCATGTGCTATTTCGAAAACTCTTTGGTCCCAGTACAATATACGAAGGATTAAGAAAGCCCTTCGGACTCCTCTCCATTCAATTTTTAAACTCGCAGCTGTGTTTACCGGTCATTGGGCGATCGGCATACACGCGGAAAAGTTAGGGTTACCATTTAAGCCCCAATGCAGAAGCTGTGGGGACATTTCCGAGAAGGAGTATTTTGAGCACTTTCTCTGCAAATGTCCGGGTTTGGCAGCTAGACGATTAAGATCACTGGGTTCTCCTTTCTTCGACAGCCTGGGGCAGTATGCCAACCTAAATCCCATCAGTCTTTTTCAATATATCAACAGCTTTCGCTGTCAGTAGATATCTTTCTGTTGGAGGTCTCATAATGGTCAAAACGACGCTTCAGTGCTACTTGAGGAGTGCCAGATTGGCATTTCAGCCATTTCACTCACCTACCTACCTGCTACGTATTTAGGTAGGCGTAGCAAAACTATGAAAGACAAGATGCTCAAATTTCAGTGACACGAAAGCAGGACAGCTGAGAAGAAGGTGTTAAGATGATTTCACTTGACCCCTCAGACTTCTACTACAATATAAAAGGGACTCGTAGTAGAGAGTAGCCTTTTCGGGTATTTGAACGAGCTTCTCCTCGTATTTGTCGTGTGCGTCTTGATGTTCTTCCACAAATGGAGGGACTTAGTGTTTTAAGCGGACGCCGAACGGCAGATATTTTTTTTTTGATGAACTTTTTCATGCCAGAATAGCAGACGCTATTGCCTGCCGAGAGGCGACCGCTGTCTTCATATTGTTGTTTCACGGACATTCGAACCTACATCCCCTCTGAATCCCGAATGGGAGCAACGCACCAACACATTCGGCTAAGGCGGCTCCCGTAAAATGCCCGGATAATATTTCGGAACTGAAATTTTACGCCTCTTCTTTTCGCCAAACGTTAGCAAGTGGCAATCAATGAAGCAACTGGTATAAATAAACATATCTTGGCATTGCTGGAATAGAGCTGGCTAAAATTATCTGTGCTTGCAAAATAGTTTGTTTCTGAAAAGAGTGGGTTACACCATTTTTATGAAGCATAACCGCTGGCGGCGAATCGTGCTCGACAACTTCGTTGTTGCCCTCACATGCAAATGTTTCGTCAAGTGAGCCGAGCAGATAAGTGATGATTAGAAGAGGCCTTTTGTTAGCCTAAGAAGAGCTTTTGGATGTCTCCGATGGTTGGTTAATGGTTGGTTAATGGTTGTAAAGGGTTAAGGTGTGGCCCTTTAGTACGGCGACCATATTGATCTATTGTGCACCCTATGCTGTCTATTGACTGTTAAGTATGCTTATGAATTGTACCAGCTCCTTCTGAGGGAGTGATTGAAGGTCTTCATCTGTCAGCATGAACTTGTTTAAAAACCTTTTTGCTTCTATGCGTCAACCCCGGACATTCGATAATGAGATGTTCTATAGACTCCTCATCTTTGCAGCGGAATCTGCAGGTGCTGGTGTTAGTTATGCCTAATTTATGTAAGTGTTTGTTGCAGCTGAAGTGACCCGTGAGGGCGCCTGTGAGAGTGCGAATGTTCTTTTTGTTTAACGTGAGAGCCATGTTAGCTCTTTTAGCGTTGAAACTTAGGAACTTTTTGGAGTGTCTAAGACCCTCTACGTTGTTCCAATGCTGATTTAATAGAGTGTCTCCGATACTTGCGTGGCTAAAACAGTCTAGCGAACTTCCAAGTGTGTTTACATGTCCAGCGCTTGCTGAGTTGACCCAAAGCACAGGCGGTCGAAGGAACCCTAACTCTCTCATTATGCAGAAAAACCACCACACAGGCGTCTTGTCCAGCGATTTAGTTCATAGAACCAACAGTTTTTTTAAATGCTCCCGTGACAAGGTACCTATATGAGTGTGATTTCGAAGCATCCGGTTGAAAGTCGAAAGGGAATTCAGACACATCTTACACACAACACACAACTTCATGAATAATCGCGGTGCCTGTTTTCTAGTGTTTTCTGACACAGACTGTAGGTGTCTCTAGTCTTAGCATAGTAATATATTTTGATTATTTATTTATTTATTTAAGTCTATGAATTACAATCCTTACAGACCGTGATACAAAAGTTGCTTAGACTAAACTACAGATATATTACATGTATTTAAAAACAACTATAATATAGAACTCAAGAGATTTTAAAAGGTTACTCTTGGAAGCGATAACAACATCATTATGAACGGAATTTAATTCCCGTAAAGCACGAGTAATGGAAGCATTACTGGCATGCTTAGTTTCAAAGTTTTCCCTTTTGAAAGATTTCGATTGGTTTCCCATTAAATCGGATCCTTTCCAACAAGTAGGAACAATCAATTACTCCCGTATAAGTGAGTACAGACCTACGAATTTCTAAGGACTTGAGACTTATAAGCAGGAGATCAGCAGAATATGATGGCATGGGATCAGAGAATTCAGTATCGCTCCATCTCATGAAGCCCAACATCGAGAAAGATTTTGAAGTAATATAATTTACATGGTTATTTAAAAGAAATTTTGTTATCAAAGGTAATGCCAAAGTCCTTGAACTCGCACACACGGCAGGATACAAGTCGAGATACTGTACTTAGTGCACAAAATGTTAGATGTTTTCGAGTAAGATATTTGAAAGCACTTAGATAAGTTCAGCGAAAGTCGTGAATTTTGGCACCCCAAGTAAAGCCTATTCATATCGGCTTGAAGTTTAATGGTATCCTCTTGAGTCTTGATCGCTGGACATCAGCATAAAGCAAAAATTTAGCAAATGAGAAAAATACGCTTAATGTCATTAATAAATAACACAAATAAAAGCGGTCCCAAGATACTTCGTTGTGGAACACCAGAGGTGGCAGCAAAGGAGGTAGATGAAATACCATCAATTGTTACAACACAACGTCTATTGCTCAAATAAGAGTTTATCCATTGCAGAAATGCAGAATGAAAGCCAAACAAGCTAATTTTTTAACTAAGATTCTATGAGAAACTTTGACGAAGGCTTTCGAAAAGTCGTAAGTAGTGTTAATACAATCGACCTGGAAGCCAGCCGAGAAAGAATCGACGGAGTATTCACTAAAAATAGAGCAAATTAAAGATTTAACCGCAAAGCTTTGCATAGACCGCATGCTCAAAAATTTTGGAAACGGTTGACAGCTTTGAAATAGGCCTATAATTTCTAACGTCATTTTTATTGCCACTCTTAAAGAAGGGCGTAATGAAAGAGAGCTTCCATGCGTCAATGAAGCACCCCGACGATAAAGATTTGTTGAAAATAATTTTCAGGGGATAGAGCAAGGCGGGACAATTTTTTATCAAAACTGCTGTAAGTCCATTAGAGAGAATGATTTCAATTTAATTAAAGCGTTACTAATATCCTCAGCAGAGAGGCAAATACCTCCAAAGTTCAGGGCATAAACTAAGTCAGAAGAAAAGTCGGACGAAGGATCAAGTTCTTCGTCAACAAAATTGGATTTAAAAAACTCAGCAAATAAGTTTGCCGCTTCACTTGGGCTTCGCGCTTTACTATTAACGAAAAACATACCAGTGGGAACACTGGCACTACTCCTTCTAGATTTTATGTAGTAGAAGATTTTGGGATTTGCTTTAATGTTTAATTAGCGAAATGGTTCGCAAACGCACCAATTCGGAACTGTTTATAGAAGTTTCTGACTCTAATTCAGGTTTTCCCTGCAGGGTATGCACAAAATTGTGTCTTGTTATTGTAATATTCAGTGATGAGCTGTGATTTGGGTGAATAACCTTGTATTTTATGCATTAAGGGGTAACACCACTGTACACGCGTAAAATAAACACGATTTTTAAAGAATTTTTTTGTATAGAAGGAAAGGGAAAACAATCACTCTGATTTTGGAAGTTATTACTTATATACTAAAATACAAAACTACAAAGTTTGATCAAAAAAATTTACAAAATGGCGGCATTGGAGACATTTTTGTAATGTGGTTTCTCTTGAAGGAGCTCCGCGGCACGCAGCACAGAGGGTGCAAATTTTAATCTGGAACAAAGAAACATTTTTTTCTTAATCTAGATAAGAATAGCTAGAGAAACACGTAGGAGATTTTAAAAATATTTATTTTTGTGGAATTAGCAAGCATTTGAAGGAAAAAACTCTATTTTGGACTAAAAAAACGGCACTTAAATAATTATAACAATCGTTTAAATTAATCTATCGAAAATCCCCTACGCTCTTCTCTTAAGAAGGTTATTATACAGACGTAGTGAAAAACCTGATTAAAAATATTTAAAATTGTTTGAGTTATGCTGCGTGCCAATTTCAGAAAACGTGTTTTGAGAAAAACGCGTTTAAAGTTTGGAAATTTGGAGAAGTCGTTAGGTAGCAGTCACTAACGCTTGGTTAAAAGCTTAAAATATTTATGAAATAAACTTCGGTAACGTATAAAACTTTTTGTTCTGTATTTTAAAAGGTTCAAAGATCATTTTAAGCTTATAAAAAAAAAATCAATTTTTTGAAATTTCTACAGTGGTGTTACCCCTTAATGCTGTGCTGGTGCTGGAAGATAAAAGTGCGCTTGCTTTCTCAATTCCGCATTATGTAGTCCATATTATATGCTTTTAATAAATAATTTAATCCATAATCGGGACTGCAGTGTCCACAATCAGTTCAGACTTTTCATAGGAAAAATCTCTCTTCTAAATAATAAGCAATGCAAAAATATAATTTTTTTTTGCCACTCTTTGCATTAAAGCATAAAACAAAAACGCTTTATTAAACTGGTGACCGTTCGTCTCACAGGATGTTGTAGGGTAATGTAATACCTAACGAAAATGGGGAAATCACATATTAATTTCAGTAAGCAGATTGAGTGAAGAAGAAAACAAAAATTTAATGGAATGTAGAATACGCCACTGCGGCGCCCTAAGTAGGGCATTCAGCGTATGACCTCATTAAGGCCGGCGGGCCAATTAGATGTCCTAAATTCAGTAGTTTTCGCGAAGCGTTGTAGGGTGAGAAAAAAAAACAATTAGCCAAATGAAGTTTTGGGGATAGTTTGATATATATTTGAACTAAAAAAAAAAATTTTTTACAATCTCCAACAATATATTGTAAGCCGAGTTATCAATAGATTCCCAGAGCGCCTTGCCACTGAAGTATCCAACTTCTGTACAAGATACGACTTGCAATTTTCATCTGAAAACAAAAAAAAAAGATTATTAATTTTGATGTAATTATCTTCGATGTGAACTAAGAAAATTGGGAGAAACACGTAAAATTCGAATTTTTGGGGAAGGTAGAAAAAAAAGTGGTTTTTCAAGGAAAAAAAAAACTCTTCAACTGTGTAAAAAAGTCGCTTAAAAAAGTTTTTGGATGTTTTTTTTAGTTCACATAGAAGAGAAAACGATACTGAAGATAATGCATTTTGAATGAAATGGATAGCTCGTTTAGTTTTTTTGCAATCGTGTACATAAATTAGGTAAAATCGTGAAAATGAAAAGCCGAGAAAACGCGCTTCAAACTACAACAATAAGCGCACGGTTGCTCGACGCCGCACTACGCTCGGCTCTGTAGCTCTGCAAATACTTGGAATTTAACTCTGAAAATTTGTGTCTCATGTTCTTGAATATCTAAGCTATTGATTTCAGGAAAAAAAATCGATTTTTTTGACCTTTTAATTGGCCCGCCGGCCTTAACATTTTTTCTAAATACGCAGCAAAGCTCACCAATAGTGCGTTAGTCAGTGAAGTCTTGCAACCAGTTCGATCTAGTCCAATTCTTCAATTTATGTGCTACCAAAAAAATTCGAAATTGCTACCAAAATTGGGCAATAACGCCGCCACAGCAATCACTCACATGCCCAAGAGGTAAAACCAAATCAGAAGTTTAAAGAAATAAAAGAGCATAAATCTTTCATCTTTACTTTGTTGGCTATACTCCCGCTTAGTGGATTTTGGCATATGAAGAGTATATATACAAGCTGGAATTTTTGGGAAAAATCCCACTTTTGATTTCAAAATTTTAGTTGTAATATGCAATAATTGGATAAAGAAGCCAAGCGGGTCTGTTGGCAAATGAGGGCAAAACAAAGCACCTCCTGTCATCAAACAAACAGTCGGCGCATTCGCGTATTGGCACCTACGTCACTGTTGACAGTTATGATTTTGAGGTTGTAAGAAACTTCATTTATTTAGGAATCAGCATTAACACCGATAATAATGTCAGTTTTGTTTTGTTTTTTGCGGTTTTGGAGAGGAGGATGCTTCCCATCAAAAGCCTCTGGCCGAAGCCGTGGTATGGGACGTTAACCCACAAACTCACACACAACAAAACTTCCAGCGACCCCTCTCGGATTGTTCACATCGCCGCTGCCATTCAACAATTGTTTTTGCTCTTTCTTCCTGTTTTGCTGCATTTGATGGCCTATGCGAGCTGTGCCATTTCATCCACTAGAAGATCAATAGGTACATTTCTCGCAATTACACATATCGCAACATTCGATACAGTTCGGTATACACTGGCCACTCTCAAGACACCGATTCCGTATGTTGATTGAATATGGCGCTGCGTACAGGATCACAGAGCTTGAAGCTGTTGATAGAAGCCACCGTATGTTTGATCGAGGACCGCCGATGTTAGGCATTAGCCTCCACAACACACTTACTGGCTGACTGCAGATGCTGATTGAATGTCATGCGCGAATCGATGACTACTCTACCAAGTATTTTATATATGACTGAGACGTGATGTTGTGGTCACCAACCGTAATAGTTAATTCTTCACACATTCGTCGTGTGCTCAAGAGGACCACCGCGGTTTTATGTTCCACCAACTCGGGCCTATGCCTTTCTCAGGCATATCAGTCTTGAAATCCAACATAGAATCTCTCTTGCCAAAAGTGCTACTTTGGACTAAGTAGGCAATTGAGTAGTAAAGTCCTCTCTCGACGAACAAAACTCACACTTTATAAGACTCTCAACTTTCCCGTCCTATTGTATGGCGCAGAAGCGTGGACGATGACAACATCCGATGAGGCGTCACTTGAAGTGCTTGAGAGAAAGAATCTGCGGAAGATTTTTGGACCTTTGCGCGTTGGCAACGGCGAATATCGAGGACGACGATGAGACATATGAGCTTTACAACGACATAGACATAACGCAGCGAATAAAGATCCAGTGGCTACGCTGGCTGGGTCATGTCGTCCTAATGGATACAAACGTTCCGGTTCTGAAAGTATTCGCTGCGGTACAAGCTGGTCATAACAGAGATAGAGGAAGACCTCCTCTTGTTGGAAAGAACAGATGGAGAAGAACTTGGCTTCATTTGGTATTTTCAAGTTGGTGCACGGGCTAGCATGAAGAAAGAAATGCCTGGTGCGCTATGAAAAACTCGGCTAAAATAGCGTAAGAAAAGGCCTTTCTATGGGAGATTAGCTTCAAAATACAAAACGCTCTGTGAAAATCGAGGTAATCTGTGTGTATTTATTATCCCATATACGTAGTTTCGTAATTTATTTTATTAGACGAGGTTGGGGGAAAAAATCAAACGTCAAACATCAAAAATCAACATTCTCGACGCCTGATGAAGCATGGAAATGGTTTGCAAAGTTCAAAAATGGCGTCTTTGACGTCGATGACACGACCCGCAGCGGAAGACCTTCAGAATTCGATAAAGAATGTCTCAAATCACTTTCGAAGGAGAATGGTCCCCAAACCAGTCGTGAATTGGGGGAAAAATTAACTGCTTTCATAAAACGATTCTCAATCACCTTCATTCAAGAATTGGAACCTGGGTGCCTCACAAGCTCAATGAAAAAAATAAAGAAAGCCGCCTTCTAATTACTTCTCACCACCGAGCAACACGCGGTTATAAACAGCGCTTTTTACAGCGAACCGTCACGGGAGAGGAGAAATGGTGCCAATATATCAACAGAAAGATAATAAAGGAGTGGGTGGCTCCAGGAGATGCGCCAAAGCCGAGAGTCAAGCCGGATGTTCATCCAAAGACGTGTTTGTAGGGACTGGGAGCGCATGGTGCATCGGGAAATGCTCGAAAAGAATGCCACGGTCAACGAAGAGCTCTACATTGCCCAGCTACACCGCGTGAATGAGGCTATTCAACTATTCGACTAAAATTACCTAATCAACATGATACTCCTTCACGACAATGCCAGGCCCTATGTTGCACAAGTCGTCAAAGTCGCACTCCAAGAGCTCGAATGGGAGGTGATTCAGCATCCGCCGTATTCTTCGGACCTTGCACCGACCAATTACCATCTTTTCCGTTCCCTGTCAAGCCATATGAAGGGCGTTACCTTCGATAACAAAGAGGTTCTTAAAAACTAACTCAAACAGTTCTTTAACACCAGATCAGAGGATTTTTTACGGAACGTCATCAACAAATTGGCTGAGAGGTTGGAATGAATGAACTTATTGATACAAATATAGTTTTTTGTTTAGATAAAAGTCTTCGTTAAAAACGCTATGAACTTAGGCCCCAACTTAATAATACTTACCATATTTGAAAAAATAACTATTAAATAAATATTTTAAAAGCAACAATTTTTAAGTACTATCTTTTTCCGTACAGCAACAAGAAAAAAGAACACCACTTTAAATCCAGGAAATTTCTAGTGCAAGCAGGAAATCAAAAAACATGCGCACCCATAACCGATAACAAGGACTAGACCTTGAGTGGCTACTAAGGTGACCAACAGCAAAAAGGACACAGTGGCAGTAATAATGAGCCGGTCATATTTGCATAACTGCGGCAGATATAAACAGATTAAGAGCGATAAAGGAAATTCGCTTGCACGAGTGTTTGTTGTTATGCATAGTTTCTTTTTGTTTTTGCTTTTATCTGTTGCTTTGCTGGCGCGTCGTGGTAGCGTATTGCCTTTGGCATATTTTTGCATTTAAATTGCAAAATTTCATTACAATTCAAGAGCGGACATTCGCTTGATGTACTTGAGACAGCGCAAAAAAGCGAGAACGGAGTGACGCGGCATTGCACGGCGCTGCGGCTGAAGTGGCAAATTACGCCAGGGAGGTAAATTTGAATGCAATCAAATGGAATGGAAGGCTTTTGAGGTCACTTTAAGTGGATGTAAATTTAATATGTGGAAAATGTAACGAGTTAAAAGAATTACAAGGAATATTTTAAATGTTTAAGTGAGAAATTAAATTGAATGCAGTTCATATCTGGATAAGTAAAGTGGAGTATGAATGCGATTGCTTTTAACGCAATCAAGTTGAGAAGAAGTGAATTTGAGTAGAAGTGAAGCTGGGAAGGCGAGGCAGGTGGGAAATGCGTAACTGTATACCTACACAATGGATGACGTGACGGTGAAAAAAAATTTTTTTTTTGTTCTTGAGGCAGACTAGCAAGTACAGCACTCAGGTTGCCTTTTTACTTTTCTTTAAATCTACCCGATAGTTTTGTCCCGATAGATTCCACGTACACACCAGAGCCGGAAATGTGCTCGGTCCTGGAGCCTGAAGCTGCGAAAACAGTGTTTGCCGAGCTCATTTTCAGAGTTTGACAACAATCGAGCCTCTGGCAGTAAGTATGTACATTAGGCCGGATCGATTTGTGGGGAGGCAAAAAAAATTGCCCATTGCTCTGTGAAAATCATATTCGAGGGATCAAAATAAGAAACTTTGCCGAAGGAACCATACCTCTAAAACGAATTCTGATGTCCCCCAATTTGGGTCGAACTTTTTAATTTCTTTTCTCATGTAAAGGCCAAAAATGGTGATATTTTGAAATGATTGTATGGGGAGCCCCCCCAGGGGAGTTCCAGGGGGTGTGCCACTGGCATGGGTGGATCGGCCGTCCAAAGTTAGTGGGGGTCGGTCATACATTTGGACTCGATTGGAGCACTCTAAATGGGTCAAAGTGGGATTTTCGTTCGACCCAAATTGGGGGACATCAGAATTCGTTTTAGAGGTATGGTTCCTTCGGCAAAGTTTTTTATTTTGATCCCTAGAATACGATTTTCACAGAGCAATGGGCGATTTTTAAATCGACCCGCCCTAATGTATATCTAGTCACTATTACAGATCACTAATGCCTAAGAAAAAGGTTTTTCTAGTGTCGGCCGCTCATCGGCAGACGATGGCAAACCTCCGGCAGTATTTTGGCCATAAAAGAGCTCTGCCGTTCGAAGTCGGCTTAAAGCTGTAGGTTTCTTCATTTGTGTCACAAAATGAAGGCGCACAGCTCAAATAGGAGGAGAATCTCGGATAAACACTTAATAAAGGGCAATCCTTAAGGCGCTTGCACCTTGCTGCTTTAATCTCTGTATAAATATTTTTAAATCGCCAATATTTTGCAAAAATATGCTGAGCTCTTTCTCTCAAAATTTAGTTTTGTTTTTAATTTATAATGAAAAAATTATGAGCTTACGTCAATCGGTATTATTTTATTATTCAATTGAAAGCTTTTTCATACAATTTTTTTAGAGGTGAAAAAACCTTTCATTGGCAACATTATTTTCTGTGACAGCCGATTTCACAGCTATCCGTTATTTTTAGCTGAGTAACCAAAACCCCAGAAGAAGCCACACAAAAGATTTAAAAGCCCGTCAGAGGGTGGACTGTACGCAGTGCGCTGAAAAAATCAAGCGCTGCCAAGCCACAAAAGGCCGCATTATTTGAAAAAACGTGAAAGCGAGGTTGAGATGCTGCAAAAAGTGCAAGCACTGAGGTGCGGAAGATTGGAAAAGTATCTGTGGTCTGATGAATCTTAATGTCTGATGAGACCCGCTATAACGTTTTTCAGTTGGATGGGAAGCAGTGCTACTGGCACCGACCGCATGAAAAGCAGCAAAAGCATCACGTAATATAAAACAAACGATGAAGCCTGGTGGTGGTTGCCTTATGGTGTGGGGCCGCTTCACGTGCTGGCATATTTTTTTCTATTGGTACAAATATTCGGGGTAATGAAAACAGAAGATTATTTGAATATCTTACAGACCAATTTGCCGGATTTTGTTGACCTCCAACAGGAGAGTTTATATTGCAGCAAGGCAGGGCCTCGAAAACATAACACGAAAATTGTTCGATAAAAAAATTAGGAGTTCCAGCTTTTAAAATGTCCAACACAAAATCCGGATTCCAACACTGCTTGAAAATCAACACTATTGAAAAACTGGTTGAGAGTATGCCAAGAAAAAACATAAAAAAAACAATCGTGATAAAAATTAAAAACAAAAAATAGGTCAAATAAGAAGTACCCGAATATTCAGCAAGGTGGTGCAAAATTAATCACCCTATTGGAAAATTTCTAATTTTTGCAAATGGCGTCGTACGTCAATCATATGACACTTGTGAACTAGACAGCTGCTGTATATAAGTAATGAAGTCCAAATAAATATTTCCATCAGTCAAAATCATTTTTTTATTTAGTAAAAAAATTATTGAGAAACATAATTGGATGTCTTACAACCGTTGAAAAAATTGTGCACATCAATATTTTGATCAATTTTGATTAGATTTATATTTTTTGATTGTTCATGACGTGAGGACTTGAAGACGGTACTTACCGCATTCGGTACAACTACGAGTTATACACATTTCTCAGGGGTGCAAATGGAATCAGGTACATTAAAGCGCAAGGACTCGATGGTGGGGTCACATTTTACGAATGAGCAACGATGGAACTCTAAAACAGATCTTCGAAACAAATCCACAAGGCGACAGAAGAAAAGGCCGACCGAGAAAAGGATGGGGAGAGATGACATTGAAGGCGACTTTGGAGCTATGGGCATAGCTGATATCAAGGGGAAAGCTGATGACCAAGTGACGTGGAGGCGAATTGTAATGGAAGCAATGGTTCACCACGAGCTGTGTTACTACGATGATGATGATGATGATGAGTGTTTATTATTTTCGTATAAAAATGTAGTTCACTTACATCATATAAATCGAAGTTTAAAATGATGTGCAAAAATTAGAAAAATTACATACATTTTAGTCCCGAATCGACGGTTTTTATTTAGATTTAAGATTAAAGATTTCTCGAATGTAATATATTAGTTTGAGAGATTTTTAAATTTTAATATAATTTGTGTATAAGTAAGTAATTAATATATTTAATTTAAATTGCTAAAATATATTTTATAGATATTTTATAATTTTTTTCTCCAGATTCGTACTAGCCCTGTCTATAAAGGAAAACAGAACTATCGTAGGTATACTGACAGTGTACAATTTGTTAGCGGCACGCACATACAAGCTGCAGATTTTGCAATGAACTAAAAGAGAGGAAAACTCTAGAACACCTTCGATGTTCTTGGCCCACATTAAGTAGAATCCCAGTGAAATGTTTAGGAGCTCTACAGTCTGAGAGGTGAGAATGTCTCTCGGGGTTAGTGCTTCAGAATTTGCTTAGATTCGCAAAAGACGCAGGCTTATTAGCCTACTACAAGAACACGTACCACTAAAGACCAATAGGTCTATGTGATGACTTTCAGTTGGCCAGGTCAACCTAACCTAACCTAACCTAAAATTTTTTCAATATGATTTATGATTTTCTTTATATGAAAAAAAAAAATCGTTATATGGTGCAAATGCGCAAGGCCTGCAATGAAGAAAATTATAAAAAATCTCGCAGAGCTCATTCGAGGTACTTCAAATTTTTATTTTACAATATTATACTAAAATTTATTGGGCTCTGAAACTGCGTAACGAAATTTCTTTTCAAAAATTCTGAATAAAAAGTTGATGGAAAATTTTAGAATTTTTTATAAATTGTGTACAAAGAAATTTATAAAAAATCGAAATTTGAAAAATGAAAAACTGAAACCTAGATTGATATGATATTTGCCATAGAATGAGCTGCATTTTCCAATAAAAAAATAACTGAAATTAAAGAATGAATAGGTAAAAAGTCAAAATTTGTCGGAAGGTGTTGCCTTTTGCAAAATTTCGGCGGAGGTATACGTAACTAACTGTATTAGTGCCCAGTGATCGTTCTTCCTTTTGCTAAAAGATCCACGAGCATGATGCCGTTCGCATCCCAAAGAATCGTCGCGATGACCTTTCCGCCCGATGCGACTATCTTCGCCTTCTTTGAAGCAGATTCATCGCGAGAATACAGATTTCATTAACGGTGGCAATTCGACGCAAAAGATCCTTCGGGTTTCGCTTGAAATGCTCCAAACACTGCTTCGAAGTTACCAGCCGCATCCGCTTGTTGTTGTTTGTGAGACACCACGGCACCCATAGGGCCAACAATTTTTTCAGCGCCAACTTATCAAGTAAAATATCAATTGCCGTTCCGGTCGACACACATGTGGCCTCTGTTACTTCGCGCACTTTCGTTGGCCGATCAGCGAGAATTGTGTCGTGGACTTTTTGAATGACTTCCTCGGTAGCCACGTCTGCCGGGCGTCCTGGTCGCTCCTCATCAAAAATGGATGTTCGCCCACGTTTAAATTCGTTGAACCAATATATAACTGTGATCATAGATGGCGAAGCGTCCCCATTGACAGCATCCAACTTTGCTTTTATATCCTCGCATTTTTTCCCATCCAAAAATAGAAAGCGAATTACCGAACGATGCTGCTCTTTTTCCATTTTAGCGAAAATCTGTAAACACATTTTACTCGAATAGCTGCAAAATCCTAACTAACCTATCAATCAGTCTGAAATTTGTTTTGCCGTCATTTGATATATGACAGCACACGATTATAATACCAACTTCCCTCAGGAACTCCCTCTGTTATCAAACACGGGTACTAATTGAATCGAACTCGTAATTGGCGCATTTCCATCTTTTGTTGGATTATTTGGTCTTCTCTTGCTATTTGTGTTATACGTCTTGATACTGTCCTATAGGCGGATCGCCTTCGAACAATAAAGAGTTTTATGAAAAGCTGTTCCTAGCAGACATGCACCCGAAAGTGAGCCAATGTTTGGCTAAGCGGCGAGCGCTATTAAGAAACAAAAGTTGTTCTGTCAGTTTCAGTTTTCACTTTCTTGACGACACCAGAACGTTTCACTCGCTGGACCACTTTAATTGTGTAAGTAGGCACGCACAAACCAGTGCAGCTTCGCCAGGCGAATAACCGCCAGCCGCCAGCCGCCTCACGCCATCGCTTAATAGCTTGTTACAAATACTTATACATGTAAACTTTCCAGCGCTATTTATTGTCATAGCTGTGCTGTATTAGCTCCAAATGAATATTTATATTCAACTCGTAGAATGGCTTAACGCTCGAAGAACGCAAGAATAATCAAGTTAATTGTTTGCCATCTACTTGCGCGTGGCATCTATAATAAAAGGTTTCATTGTCCTAATCCAATACATTCATGGCGAAAAGTTAACGCCAAAAATACTTATACTCGCACTTATTTACATTGAAGGCGAAATAAGCGCCCCAGCTGAGCTGCCGCCACCAGCGCAGAAATTAAAATAGACTGAATACGCGCGCCACCGCTGGGATGAGTGCATTTAATTGCTTAAATGTGTTGACTCAATGAAAAGTGGCGAAGGCAGCGCGGCGCACTGTTGAATGCTAAATATAATATAAGTAATAATTACCACCACAGCCGGCGGGATGACTTAAGATAATTATTAGTTTAGTAGCACACATTGCGCCGGGACGAGTGAATAATTGGACGCGAACTGCAATACAGCTGGCATGGGGATTGGGCCAATGATTGCGTTGTAGTATTATGAGTTAGCCATTTAAAGAGTTGGAATGCCATAATTATAGTAAATATGTATATTCAAATGCATTATAATAATATTTATATATATTTACCAGTTGTTTCCGTCACTGTCTGCGCCAACTGATACCAGTTCGTTCCCTGTAATCGCTTTTGCATGGCTGTAGGTTTGATAATCTGCCAGAAAAAATGCTGCATTGCAAGCTATTCAGCTCAGTACCCCTTTTAATTTCGATTAGAATGATCCTGGTCATGTCTTAAGTTATATGTTGGCAGCACTGATATGAAATTACAGTTTTGGTAGTATGAAGAAGAAGAAATATAAGCAATTTTTACATTCTTCCACAAGACGTTGACGAAGAAGCATCGAGATAATTAGGAAAAAATTCAGACGATTTCTCACTTCAAGGAAAATACAGACTTGAATTCCATCGGAGAAATAATTACATATGGATGTATTCTACAATACAAAAAAATAAATAATAAAAAAAGCTCCCCATAAGAAATATCTACCGTTCGGATTCGGCTTAAAACTGTAGGTCCCTCTATTTGTGAAGGGGGTAAATAGAAATTAAGAACTTGTAAATAATACAAATTTTAAAGAAAACGATGACAACAACTGATGAGAGAGTTAGAGCGGTTCACGCGCTCCTGTACCTCAAACTTTAAACTCATTTATCTCGAAACGAATTTTTGCGGCCTGGTGTTGTCAAAAAAAAAGAAAAAAAAAATTCCACCGAATCGTCTGAAATTTTAATATGTTATTCATAACATCAATGGCTGTCGCTTGTACTAGAATCGTATTATTATTTCAATTATTTCGCATTTTTTTGATAAAAAAAACTGAAAAAACCCGATTTTTATAGTATTCAAATTCAAAACCAAGCAATTTTTTTTGTTTTTCTGTTTCCGATAAATAGAAGAGCCAAAACAGACAACACCGTCCAGGTCAAATTTTACGGGAGGGTCAACTTCAGCGCCAGTTTTTAAATTATTAATTTGAAAAAAATTTGTTTCTCATTTTTGTATGTAAACGAAGTTAAATTAAACGTCTAAAATATTTCAATATCATTTCTCATATTTTTATTGTAAAAAAAGCTCCTGAAAATAACCTAAATTTTCAAGCTCTATACCACCGGGACCCCTTAACATCTGGCAATCTTCAGGTGGGGCCATCTCTTATCAAAAAGCGGAAACTTTTTTCTACACCCAACACCGGAACAGGTAATGGAAATCTAAATCTATATATATAAAAATGAAATGATGTTCGTTTGTACGCATTTTTTTGGGCCGATACGAGGTGAATTTTATTCGTTCTTTTTTCATATTATAGGGATCCACTAGGGTAAGGTTTTTAATATTTTCTTCATATAAAAAAAAATAAAAAGTCAAAATATTGTACAAATTGTGTTTTTAGTGAAAATTGCCGCAGAACTTGCTCGATTCTTAGATTAAGTTTCGAATTAACATTCATTTTATGTGTACAACTTTTTTGTAATAAATATACGAATTTTTCGTTATTGTGAAACGATTTGTGTTGTGTTACTAAGTTCCAAATTTTTTTTGACGGAGAATAAACATAAACACAGAGGTTTGTACGCTCTTTATGAAGAGAAATGCTTCAGTACACATACACGAACACCAAACTACTGATTTGTGTTTTGTGTGCAGTTCATTTGTGAGAGCAAGAAGTGTGTTCACCAAGGATACTAGATTTACCAAGGTTTTCCAGACAAGAAAACAGTTATTCGCCTCTCAGAGAATTTGACAGAAGTTGTTGTTGGGTTTACGTCAAACGAGATATACATTTTGTAAGAACAAGGGAAATGTTCAAACGGTTTGTTTACGAATACCGCACACCAACGCATACACCTTTATGCATTTCCCCATGTGATGTAGCAGAAAAAATTTGTTTTTTTTTGTGTTTGCAGTTTCAAGCAGACCTGGTAAATCTATAGGCCTTGTATGCTGACAGTTTTCTTTAGGTATTCACATCGATAAGATTACAATAGAATACATCATTCCCGGATTGATACCAATTGAAAAAAATAACATTACATTTTCGGAATGGCAGATTTAAATAAAGTTGTGGATTTATTTACCGAAGAAGATGAAACATGAATACACAAAATTCAGATAACTCCAACGATATGAGCGTGTTTGAAGGCATGGGAATTCAGATCTATGAGGACAATTTGATTGTTGTTTCAGACGAACAACGAGTCAAAGACGGAAATTGGTCATCACGAAACGAAAACACAATCCGAAGTTCTCAATCGAGAACTGGAGCGTGAATACCATTATGATTGTAATGAACCAAACATATTTGTGACATCAAATTTAACGAAATTGAATGACCAACAGCAACATGTTTATGATGCAATCATGAATAATGTTGGCCATGGAACTGGTGGATTGTTTTTCTTGGATGCTCCTGGGGGAACAGGAAAGACCTTTTTGATTTCACTGATATTAGCAACAATTCGATCAGATAACAACGTTGCATTGGCACTCGCTTCTTCCGGAATTGCGGCTACATTACTGGAAGGCGGTCGCACAGCACATTCTGCATTAAAGTTGCCTTTGAATATGCAGGCAAATGAAACACCAACATGTAATATTTCGAAAACATCTGTAATGGCAAAAGTTCTTAAAGTATGTAAGCTCATCGTATGTAACGAGTGTACTATGGCACACAAGAAATCATTGGAAGCACTTGATAGAACTTTGAAAGATCTACGAGGAGCCAAACAGTCTTTGGAGGTGCCATGATTTTATTGGCTGGAAATTTCAGGTAAACATTACCTGTGATCCCAAAATCTACGGCTGCATATGAAATCAATGCAAGTTTAAAATCATCGTATTTATGGAGACATGTAAACACGCTTACACTTGCTACAAACGTACGTGTTCAAACATAGTTCAACATTACAAAAACCATGATTGGCTCAGCGGAAGAGCAATTTTAGCTGGGAAAAATAAGGATGTCAATGATATAAATGCAGCTATTTTGGATCAAATACCTGGTGACATAGTTGCATATAAGTCAATGGAGTACTGATCAAAATGATGTCGTAAATTATCCAACTGAATTCTTAAACTCACTCCATTTGCCAGGCCTACCACCTCATAATTTACGATTAAAAATTGGACACCGATTATTATGCTGCGCAACAGTAATGTACCACGACTTTGCAACGGTACCAGACTCGCTGTGAAGAAGCTAATGGGCAACGTTATCGAAGCAACAAACTTGAAAGGAAAGTACAAAGGAGAAGACGTTTTGATACTCAGAATTCCACTGATTCCGACGGATTTACCATTCGATTTCAAACGTTTGTAATTCCCTATTCGCCTTGCCTTCGTTATGACAATTAATAAGGCGCAAGGGCAGTATCTACAAATGTGCGGTATTAATTTAGAATACTCAATTTTTTCTCATGGACAATTGTATGTAGCTTGCTCACGAGAAGGCAAACCATCGTCATTATAAATTTACGCGAAAGATGGAAAAACCAAAAACGTTGTCTACCAAAAAGTGTTACAATAAAGTTCTAATGAAATTCTATCAAAGAATTTGCTTTGCTTTTTTATTCTCTTTCAGCAATTCATTGAATCTATTGCCTAGCGAAGCGGGCGAAGGTACGCTAGTAATCTATATTTTTTGTAGTCTCACTACCTGGTATGGCTCTTAACTCTATATATTATATAAGACCCCCAAATATAGACTTTAAATATAAAACACATTTTTTAAATAAATTTTCTTTCTGCTTTTAAGTCTACAACAAATCAGTTCGTTCAAAACGTCGTCACGTTTCTGCTCTTAATCATTTGTAATAAAAATCCCCAACGGACCATAAAACTTGAAAATGAGTCATATCACCACAAAAACTTGTCGCATTAAATGAAATCAAATAAAGTTTTATTAGTTAATTTGATTTGCTAATATTAGTTCTGCACCTAGGTTAACCATACATACACACGAGTACGTGTGTGTGAATTAGTTTTCGGTGGTAATTGAAATCATATGCACATTACGTGACTCTGCTGGTGTTTCCACAGCTATGGGCAGTGTTCATTTGCTCGCCTGTTGTCCCGAGGGATATGTAATGAGCGACTTGAGTAGATTAGTAACATTTGTGTGATGCGTGTTACATTTAATCATGAAGTGAATATGCACATTACACAGACTATACATACATATGCAGCACGTGTATACACCTGATTACACAGCAGAACAAAATTTAACTTTTTTTGCCACACATAAGAAAATCGATATACGCCCAAAAGCGGAGTTCAAATATAATAAATTAACGTTAAAGTTTTTCCGCAGTTCGTGTGAATAAAGGCCTTAAAGGTGAAACAAGAGTAGTGGTTTCAAATAAAGTGGTATAAATTTAAAAATGTGGGTATTTTTTAGGTAGAGGTAGGGTAAATTTTTTTCTGTGACCACTAGCCAGTGGTAATTAATTCCTCAGTAGTTTATGCCCTTTTATATTTTGATCTTTATTTGTTATCATTTTTTTGATATTTATTATATTATTTATATTTGGTAATATATACTTTTAATTCATATTTTTAGGAAGAACTAAGAAGTTAATAAAAGAGAGAACAGTTTTTCTAATATAATATAATTTAGATTTCCTACCATCTTTACTCCAGGGCATATATTAATAATAAATATTTTTGTTAAAGAATTTGAATAGGATGCGTAAAGGATCTTCAAGGAACTTTGCAGATCACGTTTGAGATATTTGACCACAGATGGTTCAAGGGATAAGTGAGCGGAGTGCAATATTTGGTAGCTAGGCATGGCAAACATGTTCACGAATGGCTCAAACTTGAACGGAATGGTTAGTGTGGGAGTATTTTGTGAAGAGGTCCCCATCAAGTTCAAATTCAGGCTTCCGGATCGCTGTAGTGTTTTCCAAGTGGAGGTAGTCGCAATTAAGGAAGCAGTGGACTCAGTGGTTTCTCACTTCGGGGAATGCCTGTCTTCTCTCTCGATTGCAGCCGAATACTTCGATATTGGGCTCATTTGGGTTCTCGGTCACAACGGCATAGAGGGAAACTCTTGGGTTGATGAGGTAGCTAGACAGGGAACCCAGGAGACGGTTTCATCGCAAAATGAAAGGATTGATATTCCCTTAAGAATCTGCTCCTGCTGGAAAGATGGGCTTCGCGTCAACTCAGCGAGCGCTCGAGGGAACTTTTAAGGCTAACAAAGCCGGAGCTCTCGAAATTAGGGGGTATCCTTACTGGACATTGTCCGTTAGGTGTTCATGCGGTGAGACTTGCGATTGCCTTGAATCGGTTCTACAGAAGCTGTCTGGAGGACGAGGTGGAATCCTGTCAGCACCTTCTTCTCAGGTTTAGATATCTGGGCTCTCACTTTTTCGCTACACCTGCGGATATTGCATGTTAAATATCATACAGCTGGTGAAGTTCATCAGTAGCTTGATGCGGCTAATTACGAACGTAAATTAGGCATCGTTCCCTAATCTCAAGACCTCTTCTTCCCTACCTTAACTTTTCTCTTCTATGATATAACAATGGATGAATTTTGAATACTTGTCCAAGTGTGCCCCAGGCAAGGGCAGCCATTTAACCTAACCAACCACAGGATGACTTCGAAAAAATCGTTATTTTATTAGACACCCCTACTTTTGTATATTCTATGATCTTCTTTTGAAATCACTCTATCTGAAACTTTAAAATGCTGTGACAAAACTAAATTCACAGAGTCATTATATTTGACCTGCAATTATGTGAAAATAAAAGCAATTTATAAAGTGCATTAATATTTGTAGGGAAGATGCCTAACCCCTTTATATCGATTACTTTTCCTTATTCTTCGAAATTAAATTTTTTTTATTTGTTTAATTTATTGAACTAATTTTGTATATATTAAAATTAAATTTCTTTCGAAAATTTTTTTTTTAAAATAACATTTTAGACAAAAGAAAATTGTTTTTAGACATATTTTAGAAAAAAAAAAAATTAAATCAAATGTACTTTAAAATATTTTTTTAACTTTTTATAAATATATTTTAGACAAAAAAAGTTAAACGACATTTTTAATTTTTAAGTAGATACAAAAAAAAAATAAAAAAGCACTTACAAATTTTTTGTTTAATTTTATTTTGTTTAAAATATAATTTATAAAAGTTTTTTTTTTTTAATTTGTTTAATCTATTAAATTAATTCTTATCTATGGACTATGAATAAGTTCGTGCGTTTTTTTTCGAAATTTGAAACTTTATTGACGTAAAATGGTTACAAATTTAATATTCAAAATATTGTCCATCGCTTACTACTACTTTTTCCCATCTTTCTGGCAATTCACGGATTCCCTTTGTGAAAAATTCGGTCGGTTTTGCCGCAATCCACGAATCGATCCATTTTTTGACTTCATCGTAATTACGGAAGTGCTGGTCAGCCAGGCCATGTTGCATCGATCGGAAGAGATAGTAATCGGATGGCGCAAGGTCTGGACTATACGGCGGGTGGGGTAGGACATCCCATTTGAGCGTTTCTAAGTATGTTTTGACCACTTGTGCAACATGTGGCCGAGCATTGTCATGTTGCAAAATAACTTTGTCGTGTCTATCGGCGTATTGCGGCCGTTTTTCTCGCAGTGCTCGGCTCAAACGCATCAATTGTCGTCGGTAGACATCCCCCGTAATCGTTTCATTCGGTTTCAGTAGCTCATAATACACAACACCCAGCTGGTCCCACCAGATACACAGCATAACCTTCAGGCCATGAATATTCTGCGCCGACGTCGATGTTGAAGCATGGCCAGGGTATCCATACGTTGCCCGACGTTTTGGATTGTCGTAATGGACCCACTTTTCATCGCCAGTCACAATTCGATGCAAAAAACCCTTTCTTTTGTGCCGTTGAAGCAGTTGTTCGCATGCCATAAAACGGCGTTCAACGTCTCTTGGCTTCAATTCATACGGCACCCAATGGCCTACCTTTCGGATCATTCCCATGGCTTTTAAACGTTTGGAAATGGTTGATTGATCAACTCCCAAAGTTTTTGCAACCTCTTCTTGCGTTTGAGCCGGATCTTGATCGAGCAATTCCTCCAATTCGGTATCCATGAACTTTGGCGGCGCACCCTCGCGTTCTTCGCCTTCCAAGCCAAAATCACCACTTTTAAAGCGTGCAAACCACTTCTGGCACGTTCGCTCAGATAGAGCATGCTCACCATAAACTTCCACCAAGATACGATGACTTTCGGCTGCTTTTTTCTTCATATTAAAATAATGAAGAAGAATTCCCCGCAAAAACACATTATTTGGCACGAAATTCGACATTTTCAAGTGTGGTAAAAATATTGTTGTTTACGCTTCAAATAAAAAACTTATACTGACGTTTGTGCCTTACGACAGTAGCTCTCCAATGAATGTTTGGAAATGTGGATCGATGGAATAATAATCAAGTTACGCCATCTGTTGTAAAACCGCACGAACTTATTCATAGTCCTAAAATTCAATTTCTTGTAAAATTTTTTTTTTAAATTATTTTAGATAAAAAGAAATAGTTTTTAATTAACAAATTTTTCTTAAATTACATTTTAGACAAAAGAAATTCTTTCATAGTACACTTTAGACCTAAAACAATTAATAAAAAATGTACTTAATTTCTTTTTAATTTTTTAAAATTACAATTAAAATTAAAATTTTTTTTTAGTTTTTTAAAATTACAATAAAAAAATTTTTTTTGAAAATTAAAAAATATTTCAGTTTAATCTAAAATATATTTAAAAATCTATTTTTTGTGCGTTAAATGTAGTTTAAAAATTTTGTAGTTTAATTTTTTTTGGAAATTAAATTTTTTTGCTCATATATTTAACATCTCTGTGAGCCCATTTGAATTTGATGACCTGTTAACATTGTAATTTCATTGAGAATGAGGATGTTTCAAGCTTAGATCATTTTCCATGTGATAGTACGCAAATAAGTTTGTGTGGTCAGTCACTTTTTGGTACAGAATTTAGGTGGAAACTTTCTGTTGGATCTAACAAAGGGACGCATTCAATGAGATGACTCCGGAACCTGCACTTTTGATACGATTTTATTATATTTCCATTTAGATTTGTTAAACCGATTTAATCGAGGAGCTTGAACCATCAATTATACCAGTACTGATTAATTTAGAGCCAGATATTTAGTAAGTGCTAAATGGTTGATCATAGACAGCTCATAAATATATCTTAATGCTTTTTTTTTTATTGGAAAGAATAAATCTTTCACTTAACAGCGGGCTTTGCGATTGTTTAAGAAAAAAGAAGTTCAATGTAGCTGTCCAACCGAAATGTTCACCAAAGGGTCACTCTTTGTGGATGCACCCGCTTTTTCATGACAGGAATCAGACCTTCCGACCACCAAAGACGACAATTTTGTTTGCAGCTTCGTCTGAAGAGATGGTTTTTTGTTAAAAATTATAATTTTTGACCAAGCACTTTTCAGTTCATTTGTTCAATACGACAAGCGACCCATTTTATTAAGGTCAAACCACAATTTTTTTTTTATTTTCTGTTTCACTACTAAATCTATTTTTTCTTTTTGAAATCATTTTAATCTGTATGAAAGTTGCCTAAGATATAACTCTGAGTATCCAGCAAGAAGTACCACCAGTGCTTTACTCTATTAGAAATTGTGATTAAAAGTTTTATTCGGAACTCTTGACGGCTGGTGGCCTAATCATATTATATATGTATGTTTTCCTAGTCTAGTTGGAGAGTGCTTATATTTATACTATATGTATGTATATATCTAGAAATTAGTTGGACCGAGTGCTGAGAAAACTTCAAACGTGACCTGCCACTTGCTGTCAAAATATTCGTTTATCGAAGTAACAATATCTTAAAGAGCGGACTGTAGTGGCTTATAAAATCTTGCTAAAGAAATAATAATCGAAAACGAAGACCACTCAAGAGAAACGAAGAGAGTCAATGTGATGCGCAGAGTGCATTTGTGCAGAAATAGTCTGTCATTCATCCAGCAACACAGACGATTGAGCACGTAAAATTGGTTGCACTTCCCATCAAATAAGTAGCTGCACATACGTCTAAGCACATATGAATAAATGTGTGTATGTAAACACCAACACAAACGTTTGTATGGGAGAGTGCGAGGCGTGGCGTAAACAAATATGCATTACAGACAAGCAGTTGTAGGAAGAATGAAAATATTTATTGAGCGAGGAACCGTATTCGACTATGTTTGTATGTACGTACTTCACTGTGTTGTTTTTCAAAATTTCCAATGCTTGATCTATTTATCCAAAACGTTCTCAGCGGCCTGCCATTCAGCAAAGATAATATTAATACACTATATATGCGAGTATGTGTGAATAAGTATTTGTTTATATGGCTTTCCTATTGAGTCATTTGTGTTTGTTCTATTTTTCTGATGCATTCGTGTGTTTGCTTAAATAAAAAGAAATAAATAAATAAAAGGATTTCAATGTCACATTGTTGTGTTTACTATACGCCAAGAAGTGAGTGTGCGAGTGAACGAGTATATTTTAGTTGTTGCTGAGACTCATTCACTTGTATGTGTAGGCATTTACTTATAGATTTATGTGTATAGAACAAAGGTGAGGTATAAAAAAGGCTGGAAGTGAGCTGCCGTTTGCTGGCTGATGGCAAAGTTATTGCAACTGGAATTGACACGGGTCGGGAAATAAAAACCGCCAAATGATGGGAATAAAATAACGCGCTTTATTGAACTTGGCTAGCGTTGCTTGAAAAATACTTATGAAATGAAAAAAAAAAAACATGGGAAATAAACGAAATAATTTTGGTAGAGCCTATTGAAATAAATTTATACAATAAAGAAATAAAAATAAATAAAATAAAATAAAATAAAATAAAATAAAATAAAATAAAATAAAATAAAATAAAATAAAATAAAATAAAATAAAATAAAATAAAATAAAGTGAAGTAAAACAAAATATAAAAAAAAATGAAAAAAATATAAGTCTTATTAAAGTAGTCGCAGCTAAATAAAGGTTTCTGCTGGATGTAACAAATGCACGCCGGGATGCTCAGTTAAGCGGAGTTCGCTCAACCTAACCCATACTCATCTTTTAATGAAGCAGTTTGTTTGAATTCAGCATTAATCAGAAATACAACACTTTTTTGTTTTAAAAGCTGTGAATGCTATAGGAACAATGACCCCCTGACTCCTTCGTAATATTGTTGTATGCTGCAGTTGCTAGGCACCAGAACCACTGCTGCTTGAATTTCGACATAAATATTCCTAAACCTTCGAATGTTTGCCAAGAGACCTGCTAAGTATTCTGTGAAAAAAAACTGTTAAAGCCTTTGAAAAAAAAATTATTTATCGTTTCCGGTCAAGCACTTACAAAATTATTTACTCAAGCATTTGGATGGCAATCCCTAGTCGCAATAATATTTAATGGTTACTGGCAATAAATACTGACTGCTTACTGAATACCGACATTAGTAATTTTCTTGATTTTCATTCGTTGAGCGCTCTTGTGCGCCACTGAGTCATTGATGCCAAATCACCATAAAAAAAAATCAACTGAAAAACTGGGTAATTCCTATTAGGTACCAAAAAACCAAAAACTCTGTTCTTCTATGTGAATTTTCATCGTCGAGCACGCTCAAGTGGCGCGCGCCAAACCAATTGCCCATTAATTTTGGCGAGCAATGGAGTGTAGTGAAATGTGGTAAAGTGGGTAGTTACACTGAGCCTCTCGTGCGCTTGTGCGTATGTCAATTTTAGCGCTAAATGGGAAAGCACCAAACGTAAATGTGGTTAAGCGTGAGGAAGTGTGTGTGTATGTGTGTATGTAAGAAGTATAAGTGTGGCAAATGGGAGCCATTTACCATGCGGATGTGTAAACGACCAAGATAAGAATGAGAATAAGGAAAGTGACAGGAACAAGGAAAAGTATAAAATAGAGAAATTAAGCAAAACTAGCTTTGAGGTCAAATTTGTAAGAGAAGCAAGAAAGGAGCTAAAGAAAACTGAGAAGTTAAATATTAGTAAAAAAAAATAAATAAATAAAAAATAAAACGAAAAATTACTCACATATTTCAACGCACACAATAAGCTGCTCCTCGGCGATGCTTGAATAATACAAAATTCAAGCATAGTTTTAGGCGAACACGCTATGCTAGATTAAGTGTCGTAGCGCTAAAGGCAGAATACCAGAGTTTTAATCAACAGTCCGCAAATACATAAATATTTATGCTATAAACTGGTTGTTTGGAACTCATACAATTATCAAAATGGTGAACCGAATATAGAGGATGGAAAATTTACAAAAAAATTATAAGATTTAATTCACACTTCATATTTAAAAGTATTTTAACAAATATGATTCTATATAAAAAAACAGAAAATGATTGACGGAAATTAAAAAAAAAATATTGTATTTTGTTCAGAAGTCACATTTAGAGGGTCCGGCACTCGAAGTGTAACTAACTTCAGACCTCTCACTCAGATGATGCACGGACTTCAATTGTCTGTTAGTTGGCTAAATGACAGTCCAGAGTATTCTTTACAAGCGCGCGGAAGCATTTTGCTGAGAATAAACGCGAAAAAAGGACATCAGTAATGGATTTCAAACGTAATACTGGGGTTGCATTATATTTGGCTAGTAAATCATAACCAGCGATTGCTCGTGAGCTCGAGCACTTTAAAGTAAATAAAGTTTTTATTTATTACACCATTACTGTTCACAATGAGACTAGTAGCATTGCGAAACGTCATGGAGTTGGTTATCAAAAGACTGCAACGTCACGTGAAATGGTTCAGGAAGTGAAGAAGCGACTTGAGCGAAATCCCCGACGAAGTGCCAATCAAATGGCGAAAGAACTGAAAATATCTGACCGTAGCATTCGCTGCATAAGTCAAGCCTTACAAAATCCACAAGGTGCATGATCCCACACTAAAGTAGCGACAAGTCTGACTTGAGAGAGCAAAGGAATTGTTTCGCTTGGCCGAAAGCGGTCAATTTCCGCACATTGTGTTTTCTGCGAGAAAATGTTTCAAATTTTGCAATTCGTAAGCTCCAAAAACGATAGGGTTTATTTGACCGACCGTTCACACGAGAATTTGGGACCTCCATTGGCCACGAGGAGGCAGCATCCGCCACAGGTAATGATTTGGGCCGCTGTAACCGCAGATGGGCGCTCTCCAATCGCTTTCTTCGAGCCTCGCGTCAATGTAAATGCGAAATATTATCGGGAAAGTATTCTGGAGGTTGCTTTGAAGCCGTGGGCAGACAACAATTATGGCGGCAGGTCATGGACGTTTCAACCGGACTCGGCACCGTCTCGCAAAGCTCGCGTGAATCAAGAATGGCTAGAAAACAACGTTCCGATCTTCATAACGTCCAAGCAATGGCCCTCAAATTCACCAAACGCGAAGCCGATGGATTATTCTCTTTGGGCCATTTGGGAGAGCAAAGTTCGAACTATAAGATTCACCAGTCTCGAGGCGCTGAAAAAAGCCATTGTCCGCGAGTGGGGCAAAATCCCTGAAAGTCGCATTCCAGCAGCTTTCGATTCGTTTGTGGACCATCTCAAGGCCATAGTCAGGGCAAAAGGTGGTCATATCGAGCAAAAGTAAATTGATTTTGTGCTATTTTCACCCTTTTTTTCTTTGAATTGAATAAAAGTAGTTTTCCAAACTAAATTTAATTGGTTACAATTCGAGTGCCGGACCCTGTAGGCATATTTTGGCTTACGAATTTCACATATCTTCTTCTTAACTGGCGCAATAACCGCTTGCACGATTTTGGCCGAGCTTAACAAAGCGCGCCAGTCGTTTCTTTCTCGTGCTAACCGGCGCCAAATGGACACACCAAGTGAAGCCAAGTCCTTCTCCACCTGATCTTTCCAACGCAGAGGAGGCCGCCCTCCTCCTCTGCTACCACCAGCTGGTACCGCATCGAATACTTTCAAAGCCGGAGCGTTTGTATCCATTCGGACGACATGACCCAGCCAACGTAGCCACTGGATCTTTATTCGCTGCGCTATGTCTATGTCGTCGTAAAGCTCATACAGCTCATCGTTCCATCGTCTGCGATATTCGCCGTTGCCAACGTGCAAAGGTCCAAAAATCTTACGCAGAATCTTTCTCTCGAACACTCCAAGCGTCGCTTCATCGGATGTTATCATCGCCCAAGCTTCTGCGCCATACGTTAGGACGGGCATGATGAGAGTCTTGTAGAGTGTTAGTTTTGTTCGTCGAGAGAGGACTTTACTGCTCAGTTGCCTACTTAGTCCAAAGTAGCACTTGTTGGCAAGAGAGATTCTACGTTGGATTTCAAGGCTGACATTGTTATCGGTGTTAATGCTGGTTCCTAAATAAACGAAGTCTTTTATAACCTCAAAATTATAACTGTCAACAGTGACGTGGGTGCCGAAACGCGAGTGCGCCGACTGTTTGTTTGAAGACAGGAGGTACTTCGTTTTGTCCTCGTTCACCACCAAACCCATTCGCTTTGCTTCTTTATCCAGTTTGGAGAAGGCAATATCATCGGCATACGCCAACAATTATATGCTCTTATAAAATATTGTGCCTGAGCGATTAAGTTCTGCGGCTCGTACGATGCTCTCCAACATCAGGTTAAAGAAGTCACACGACCGCGAGTCAACCTGTCTGAAACCTCGTTTGGTATCAAACGGCGCAAAGAGGTCCTTCCCAATTCTGACGGCGCTGCTGGTGTTGAGCAACGTCATCTTACATAGCCTTATTAGTTTTGCGGGGATACCAAATTCAGACATAGCGGCATACGGGTAACTCCTTTCCGTACTGTCGAATGCAGCTTTCAAGTCGACGAAAAGATGGTGTGTGTCGATTCTCCTTTCACGGGTCTTTTCCGAGATTTGGCGTATTGTGAATATTTGGTCGATGGTAGACTTTCCAGGTCTGAAGCCACACTGATAAGGTCCAATCAGTTGGTTGACGGTGGGCTTCAGCCTTTCACACAATACGCTCGCTAGAACCTTATAGGCGATATTTAGAAGACTAATCCCGCGGTAATTGGCACAAATTGCAGGATCGCCCTTCTTATGGATTGGGCAGAGTACACTTAAATTCCAATCGGCAGGCATGCTTTCATCCGACCATATTTTGCATAGGAGCTGATGCATGCACCTTACCAGCTCCTCGCCGCCATGTTTGAATAGCTCAGCCGGCAGTCCGTCGGCGCCCGCGGCTTTGTTGTTCTTTAGCCGTGATATTGCTATTCTCACCTCGTCATGGTCGGGTAACGGAACGATAATTCCGTCGTCAACGATTGGGGTATCGGGATCTTCACATTCTCTATGACATGCGCAGCTGTCACTGTTTAACAGGTTCGAGAGGTGTTCTCTCCATAATTTAAGATTGCTCTGTACTTCTCACGTTAGCTCACTCCCGAACGGGTGTTCCGAAGCTAACCAGAGGATACTCCCGGACGTTGTGAGCTGCTTGAACCATATGTAGAAGAATCGTCCTGGCCACTCCCAAGTGAATGTCGATCAGTAACTTTCCCCACTTGCGTGGACTTCTACACATGGAACCATCCTCCAATTTCACATATGACACTTAAATTATAAAAATCAAAACGGCATATCCCATCACAGTTTCTATTTTTAATTTTTTTATTTTTTATTTTGTTAGCTCATTTTGCTTACAGATTAGACAAAAATATAGAAACAAACAAGCCAAATTTGGTAACTAAAATATTAGCCTACAATATAAATTAAATATTAACTAACTAGGTTTACAATTTTTTCAAAATTAGATTAAGATAAAGCGAAATCAAGCAGCCTGGAATTGGATAACGAATTATAGTCTTTAAGGGGTCCCGGTGGTCTAGAGCTTGAAAATTTAGGGTATTTTCAGGAATTTTTTTCACAAAAAAAAGAAAAAAATAGGAAACGATATTTAATTTTTTTGTGGCTTTTTATTAAACTTCTTTTGCATACAAAAATGAAAAATTATCGAAAGTTGGACGTAAGTTCTCCAAGTGATAACAGTGTACTCTAAATAAGAACGAACAAGAGCCCTTACCCAGATTTTTGGGTAAGTTACTTCTCTTAGACAAGCGTTGTACATGTCCAATAAGACTTGTGGTCGCATTTTTGCGATCTCTTTGAGGACTTCTGCGGGTACTCCAACCGGTCTTCTTGGCTTGTTGTTTTTCAGCTTACTCGCAGCTGAGTGGACTTCCTCACTGGAGTTCCTGTCACGTTTGTTTGGTACTCAATACCTTCTCTGGATTCGTGACTTAGAAATAATTATATTATTTTACGATGTAATCCATCGCGCTTGAGCTTAGTTTCGGTGTAGGTATCCTGGCTTCCAGTTACTTCAATAGAATCTTGTACTCAAGTCCCCAGAGATCCCTATTTATGTCTGCCTGGAGTTCTTCCCATTTATCTTTCTTGCTATTTGCAAAAGTGGCCTTTGGATGCCTCTTTCCACTCTTGTATGCTTCTGCGCCCACAGTGGCTTGCCCGATTTATTTGGCCCTTTTGTGTTTTCACCTGAGGCGAAGACAGTCACGTCTCAGTTCGGCTATTTCCCCCGTCTACCAATAAACAGAGCTGTTATGTTTTTTTCTTTGTCATAGTCGGAGTCGTTTTAATACAAGCTTGTTTGGTGCGACTCATTTCTGCTCTCACCACTTGTGCGGCGTTTTTAACGGTTGTGGCTCCGTAGGAACGTGTATCAAAGGTAGCTATTAGCGGTTCACGGTTAAGATTAGATCCATTCCCCTTCCTTGCTCCCTTATGTTCTACTCTGAACGAAATGTATTGTTGGCTGCTGTCGGTGAAGTCTTTGAGGACATTCCATGTCTTTATTAGTTCAGCAATGCGATCAGATACGAGTGTGATGTCCGGTGGTCCCATATAGTTGAGAGAAGTGGAACCTGAACACGTGCGACTTGCAACCTTTTTTTAATCTTGGTCTACCCAAACTATAAGTAACACTGACCGATGGACTATTATTAAAAAAAAGTATTTTCTCATACTGGTTTTTACTCGACAGTCGACGGAAAAACTCCAGGTGCGTCACTGCCATAATAAATCATTTTATAAAAAAACGTGTCTTTGGAAGTGGCCCAGAAATTGCGTACCCACAATTTGTGCAAAAATACGCCTATCAAAAGCAAGCCACAAATTGAATGAGCAGCCCATTCGGCCACCTAAACTGGCTGTATGCACCAATTAATCTCAAATACTTTAGCGAAACTCTCTGCTGGCTGGCTTTGCTGAAATCTCTGTTGATAGTTGACTTTAATTAAATCCTTATATTGTGTAAATGGCATCATAGCATGGGGAACAACAACAATTAAGGCCACGCAGACGAATGCATCAGTGTATTAGTAGACACATTTCGCTTTAATCACACTGACCGCGCGTAATTTGACTGCCATAAGCTTATTGCATGTGAAAGCTGCGCGTTTGCTGCTGCTGTGGCTACGTTGGTTGCACGCCCACGCAGTGATCCCTGTTTAATTACTTTTGCGCTGATTTAGTGTTGCTGCTAAAGTGTATGCTAGAAAATTAGGCGCAGCTATTTGCGTTGATCTCTGATACTTGCCAAATAAATATGCACACACATACATACACAAGTGGGTGCGCATACGAGTATATTAAGACGTAAAAGGAAACATTTATTTTGAAAAGTTTCTACTCGAGGGGTTTTCGAAATGGTTTGTTTTATAAAAGTGGTAAAAATGCAACAACTGCTGCTGCAGAAATAAACACTGTTCACAGAGAGGATACCGTGAGTGTAAGGACTGCGCAAGAGTGGTTTTCAAAATTCCGAAGTGGTAACTGCGACGTGGAGGATGAACCGCGCGCTGGTCGTCCTGAAGTCTTTAACTCCGACGCCTTGCTCGAACTCGTGGAAGCTGAGCCAAATTTCACAGTCGATATCATAGCTCAGAGTTTAAATTCATCGCATGGAGCAGTTCACAGGCACCTGCTTCAGTTGGGAAAGATTTCAAAGCTGGGGAAAATGGGTTCCGCTTAGACTTTCCACCGCCAACCTTCAGCAGAGAGTGAATGTGTGTTCTCAGCTGCTGGAACGGCTTGAAAATGAAAGTTTTTTTAACCGTATCGTTACTGGTGATGCAAAATGGATCCTTTACAATAATTCTGTTCGCAAACGCCAATGGTTAAATAAAGCTGAAACACCAGAACCGACCCCTAGAGATGGCCTTCACCCCAAGAAGATTCTCCTGTCGATTTGGTGGGATATGGCCGGTATTGTTTATTATGAACTTCTGGAACCAAATCAGACGCTAACTACTGATTATTGTTCCCATCAGCTATCAAATCTGAATGAGGCACTTAACAAAAATCGACCGTCTTTAGTGAATAGACGCAAAGCTTTGTTTCACCACGAGGACGCAAGACCTCATACCGCAAGGCAAACATTAGGCAAGCTGAACGAGCTCGGATGGGAGCTAATGCCGCATCCACCATACCCTCGGGATATTGTACCTTGTGATTATCACCTTTTCCGTGGACTTCAATCCCATATGAGTAACAAGAACTACTCCTCAAAAGAAGCTATAAAAAGGCATATCGAAGCGTATTTTGGCTCCAAGGACAAAAAATATTTTGAGCAGGGAATTAAAAATTTGCCTAAACGTTGGGAAGACATTGGGAATAATGAAGGAAAATATATTATTGATTAATAAATAGGTACTTTAAACTTCTTGTATATTCATTTGTAAACCACCTTTAAAAAACGCACGAACTTATGGACTGACCTGATACATACATACAACACATACTCTTATATATACTCGCACTCATACACACTCACTTACTTGCCGGTGTTTGCTTGGGCGAACTGGTCCAGTTATAGGCGCAGGAGCATTTTAAAGGTAATGACCTAATTAGTATTCATTATCACCTCGCTGCGAAAACGGAATCTAAAGGCAGCTAAATGAGTTTAAAGTAATTCAAATGTCTCAGCATTGAGTGGATTAAAGTTAAATGACTCTTTAAATGCGAATAGTCCGCGTGGTTTTTGCAAGTATTGCGTTAACTAACAGATAACGGTTTGTAACAGTAATCAACTGATTTAAAATGTTTAAAAATGCAATCTCATTACTTTCGCTAGGTATTTCTCTTCTTTGAAATCATTTTTTATTCCTAACTATTTTGCGAGATCGATCAGTAAAATTTTGGATTTACGAGTTATTTTTGACGCAAAGTTCATTTTGCTGGTTATATTAATTACAAAATTTTCCAATCTTTTGCTATACAACATCGAATAAAGAGTTCCCGGAATATATTCCGAGTATTCAAAATACGAGTTTATTCCTCAAAAGTAATGTTATCGCCTTCAAAGTACTCCTCACCAACTGCAACACCATTTCTGGAACTCTATTTTTGCTATAGCCATCGGAGTCCTCTTCGATTTTTCCATTATTTCCTTTCGGCATACTAATAGACCCACGTCTCGTCTCCAGTAATGATGCATTTGATGAATATTGAGTCGTATTCAGCCTTAGAAATCATGCCTTTAGCGGTATCAAGGCGGCTCCTTTTTTGCATGAAATTCAGTTCAGTTGAGACCAACTTCGCAGCAGCATGGCACAAGCCCAACTCTTTAACCAAGGATCCATTAGTAATGGTTATGCCCTCTGCCAGCTCTCTGAAGACGCTTGACAACTCTGGAAATACTGAAGACCAGGAATATAAATAGAAAACCTCGGTGAGGATTTTGTGGTTCAGTGAGTTAAGTAAAAATAGGCAATTCTTTTCTCAAAGTTTCACCGCCAATTAGATGGGAGAATTCGCGATAGTCATACACACTAACTCAAAGATGGATCAAGTATAGACCAGGGAACGGGTATAGTAAAACAAAAAAATAGTTGATCTTTTTTTCTAAGAAAGGTATACTAAAAATCTATAATTATCCTGGGGAAGAGTAAAAGAAAAATAAATGAATTTTGAATATGAAAAACGAAAGGAAAGCAAAATCTTTCGTCTGAAATTTACGCCAATTTTGTTGAAATTTGTTTTTCATAAAATTTTTTATTTTTGAAATTGTAGTCATTTCAAATTTAGGAAAAAAAATGACGAGTATAAATTCTTTCGTCTGAAATCCAGATTTGAAATTTTAATGTCTTTCAAGGGATTAGGGGTAGTTAGAATTTTCAAAAAATTGGATTTTTTGTTTTGCATTTTATTAAAGTATAATATCTTAAAACTATTGTGTGAAAATTTGAAGTGAATGCGAAAAATAATTTTCGAGCTATTCAACAATTATGGTAACAAAGGGCGCTCGGGCGCTCCGGAGCTCAATAGCAAAACTTTAATTGCGTTTTTCCCAAAATTATGTTTTTTGAACTGGTGAACTGGTACACAATATATATAATTGGCGCGAACCCCAATGTGATGTTGTTCCACAAATGGAGGGACCTACAGTTTTAAGCCGACTCCGAACGGCAGATATTTTTATGAGGAGCTTTTTCATGGCAGAAATACACTCGGAGGTTTGCCATTGCCTGCCGAGGGGCGACTGCTATTAGAAAAATATTTTTCTTAATTTTGGTGTTTCACCGAGATTCGAACCTACGTTCTCTCTGTAAATTCCGAGTGATAGTCACGCACTTAAAAACCGCTTGGAACATTTCAATAAAATTTATACTGCTTTTGAAAAACATTAAAGAATCGAACCTGATCGAAATATTTTTTTCTTTAAAAATTTCGGTTTTTGTTTCTCTAAAATCTGAAAAATATTTCCTGAGGCCACCATATTATTAATTTTGAAAAACGCTTCGATCAGGCACAAGATTATCTAATATATTAGTACAACTAATTTATAAAAATTATGAAAACGCCGATGATTAATTTTGCGCCACCTTGTCACCTTGTCATACTAAGTGGGTCCGCTGCGTGGGAACTGAAAAATCGCAGTATGCGCTCATCCCAGAAATGCTGCAAGTAGTAGAAAAATACACCTAAAAATACAATGAAAGGTTAATTTTATTTAAATTAAGTAAAACTTTTATGATGACTTAGTGATAGAGTTCAAAAAATATACCAAAGTGAATGTTTATCTTAGCATACACGTGAACGCTTTGAATAGTAATTTTTGCATACGATTTATTTGAGTGTAGTTACACTTTTTCACTGATTTGCATTTTCTTACTCAAATTTCTCCCACACAACCTTGAACTTAGGATTTAGTTTTTGCAAAATTGTTTGCATTAAGAAAAACACACAAAAAAATTATACCAAAAGATAGTCATCACAAATTCCAAATGTGAATTCCGCCGCCCACATGCAAAGCTAATGGAAAAAACCATGGGATTTACTTAAAAAATTCAACTACTATCTTATTAAGTTATGTGGCTCGTAGCGTCTGTTTGTCTTCCGCTCGCAGTCGCTATTTTTATTTGCTGCCATATTTTCTGCCCTTGCTTTGCCCGTATCTCTGAATTTCTATCGATTCTGAAGCTTTTGTTCCCGCAGGCGTCTGCCTCTAAATAAACAATGCAAGCAATTTCTCAAATTCGAGTTGAACAAACACAAACAAGAAAGTTTGCACAAAAAATAAAAATTCCATTCAACCATTCCACCATTCCAGCATTTCATGTAGCTTTCAAGACACTTTAGCGCTGCTTCCCTATTAACTTTTTTGGGTTTTTTATTTGTGTGAAAACATACATTCACACTCCCATCGTGTTTGTTGTTTTTGTTTTTTGTAAGCAATCTTTTTCGTTCGATTTACTGTAGATATTTATTTAAATTCGTTTTCCTGTTACTTCGTCCATTTATTAGATTTCTGTATCATTTCAAATGACGTGAAAGATGGTCGGGCTGCTCGGTTGGTGGGCTGGTGGCCACGCGTGCTGACACGTTTTGATATGCTGATACAAAAACGTATTCTATTAGGTCATTTAGCCGTACTGCTTATAGGCGTCAAGGGAGCGTGTAATTGCTTTGTTCTGTTGGTGGCAGTGGCGCGATTCGGGGAAGTCGCCTAATTTCACATAGCAATACTTAGTGAGTTTTGTACCGTAAAAGGGAAGCACGGA
Organism: Anastrepha ludens; assembly: GCF_028408465.1. Taxonomy (NCBI): domain Eukaryota; kingdom Metazoa; phylum Arthropoda; class Insecta; order Diptera; family Tephritidae; genus Anastrepha; species Anastrepha ludens. The sequence continues at coordinate 95,422,083 of NC_071500.1, forward strand.
AGTTCGAAGAATTTACAAAAACTAAAGTATTGCTCATAATAAAATGGTGCGTACGATGCTGACCGGTATGAAGGCCAATATTGTTCTTCAAGTTGTTCTGTGCGGCGTTAGGTTGTGCCACTAATGAAGCGTCGTACAGTTTTATGGCATACAGCAGCCATTTTTTGTATGAAAAGGAAAAAGTTGTATTGATGCTTGTTTTACTTAAATCTAATCGAAAATTGGATTTTCGGAATTTTCATTTTCTTAAAAGGCATGTGAAATAGAGACAGAAAAATCACCTATTATAAGAAAAAAGTACTTTTCGCTGTCAACACTTTTGAGGTAGAAATCAGTCGGGGTTTTATTGTCCATTTTCAACTCTTTAATTGGCAGAAATATTAATATTTGTGTTGTACTAAATAATTTCAAATATTTAACATAAATGAACTGCCATCCATTTCAAGTAAGCATAAATACAATAAAATGAAGTTCTGACTTTATTAATTTGGCTTAAACTATATTAAACAGATTGTGTCCAGCACAAAACAAAGGCAGGAGACTCCACCTCCATTTTAAAGTTTTTTTGTATTGAGCTTTTTTCGATATACCTTAAATTACCTTGCCAGATATGCACGCGCTAAAGTATGGGGTGGCGCATAATTAATCATTTTGTTTTTGATGAAGTTTTTTAGCAAAAACAAACCTGATGTTAATTGATGGAAAGTAGTAGTAGGAGTAGTAGTAGTAGTAGTGGTATAGTACGAGTGCAAGAACCAATCGGCCCGAAATAGATGATCAGGATGCACTAAATGCTTTGGAATCACACGAAAGAGCGCTGAGGGAATGAGTCTAGGGAATAGCTGCGAAATACTTTTGAACTAATAGGTATCCCAGAAAAATGCAACCGGAACATGAGAGGTTCGATAGAAACGAAAGAGTTTACTGCCTCACAAGAGAACCTCAGAAGAATGGATTTTTTTTCTGCACTTAGTAAGGTGAGGCTTTCTGAATAGGCCTTCAAACTAAAATACTTTTCTAACAGCCTGGACTGGCATGAATTGAAGGGCCTGCTTAAAAGTTCTTTTAAGACAGCCAATAGAGGACATTTTATTATTGTGGAAAATAAAGGACGCGGTGAACGGACATAATAGCAGGCAATAGGTATAGTGGGTAGCCGAACTAGTGTAATATGGACAACAAATGCGATGCAACAAAAGGACTTCGATCATCGTACGTTGAACATACTAAACGATAGACGTTGATCACTTGACTTTTATACTATCATACTATACTGCTATACTACTTTTGTTATACTAGTATACTGTTATACCGTTATACTGTTATATTATTGCACTGTTATACTGTTATACTAGTTTACTGTTATAACATTTTACTGCTATACTATAACACTGCTGTAATATTATACTGTCACAATTTTATACTGTTATACTATTATACTGTTACACATTTAAACTGTTGTACTCTTATACTATTATACTGTTATACTATTACACTGTTATAATATTTGACTACTGTACTATTACACTACTGTAATATTATACTGTTATATTGTTATACTGTTAAACTATTATACTGTTACACTGTTATAATATTTTACTGCTATACTATTGTACTACTGTACTATTATACTGCCACACTTTTATACTGTTGTACTATTATACTGGTATACTATTATACTGTTACACTATTAAACTGTTGTACTGTTATATTATTTGCTACTATACTGTTATATTGTTATACTGTTATACTGTTTTACTATTATACTTTTATACCGTTATACTTCTATACTGTTACACCACTATACTATTACAGCAGAAACTCAATTCCTGAATGTACTGAAAACTGGGCTCGGTGCAAGTTTCGAGGTTGCCGCAAGTACTGAGGTTTTTTCCATACAAATCAAAATAGTTTTTTACTGATAGCAATCCAGGTTTATTTCTTTTTATTATACTAATTAAATACACTTAAAAGTGATAAGTTTCATTTGAAAGTACAGAAATTTTCGATTTTGGTTTGTTTGGCACATCCTCGCTTGTTCAGTATCACACTGTTTCTGAGCCTCTGCAGCACCATAACATAATTTAAGCAAGAATTTTTTTACTGTGCCCTTCACGAGCAACAATGCGACTTAAGAGGGATTCCTTGCAGTTCAATGTTGTACGCTTTATAACGTTTTGATCCTTGAGCTGCATAAGAACCGCACGGTTTGGAGGAAAGCACATTACAGATATTTGGCCGTCATAGCTTTTTTACCCGCCTTCTTCTTCTTTGGAATTGTATGGAGAATTAACAATAAAAGGAAAATGGAGATTTTGCGCCCGAAGCATTTTTTTACTTTTTTGTTTGTTTAAGCAATTTTTGCTTCCAACCGGATTCCATATTTAGACAAAAATGAATATTCGTATGAAACAAATGTTTTGTGAAACCATTTTTCACATAAAGTTTAAGGTCATCCAAGCACTTTTATTTCCTTTGTAGACAACAGGCATATCAGTGACAATTTTTAATGAACTCAGATTTGCCGATTTCTCAGTAACCATTATTTTTTCTTTATGATTTCTAGCAGCAGTTTTACAAGCAAGTAAAGTTATTCTCTCCTTACAGGTGTTATGCTTCGGAGTCGAGTTTTTTTTTTTTTTTGAGCGCACAAGAGTTTTATCCGGTAAAGGCGTCCAAAATAAGTCAGACTCGTCGGCATCGTATAACTGCTCTTTTATAAGATCAAAAGTTAAATCCATAATTATTTTGTTTAATTAAAAAAAAAAAATTGCTTGATGGAGTCTCTCTTATTTGGTAATTGTTTTTGGCAAATTCTTGACCATCGTATTCCATGTCTTTTTTAAGTATGCAAGCCAACCATTAGCATGGAAGCCTCCAGGTTATTTCCTGAATTTTAGTATGTAGTAAATTGACTTTTTCTATTAGCTTCTCACTGGTAATTGGTAAGTTTTTGTGGCTTGGATCCGCTTTTTTTTTTGGAAAATCATAAGTCTTGAAGTTTTCAAACTTTAGAGTAACAAAGCTCTTTATTGACTACTTTATTTATTTATTTATATCAATAGTACAGAGTAAGACTAAGGTCTTTTAATAGTACTTCCACATTAGTACATTCTCGTACAAGTAGAATGATTTTAACATGAAAGTTTCTCGTCTTTCTTAATTTTTACACCAGTTCATTAACACATCAATCCAATTCATGTAACTTAACTATGATAACAAGAAGAAAAGAAGTAGTAGGAAAAGAAAGAAAAGATTTTGAAGAAAAAAAAAGTTGTAATTAGAGAATATAGAGAGAAATTTAATGCCCTAATTCAAGGCAATCAAACACTTGTAAAGTAGTTGTAGACTTGTGCCCTGTAATTAAATCTGTTAAGTCCAGCTTTCACAGTATCGGATAATGAGTTCCACACTCTAACAGCGTTCATGAAAAATAATCTAGATGTTGCTAGGCAATTGAATGTTAGAACGAAGAATTTGCTGTATCTGCGAGACCTTACTGGTATCAACTTTTCTATCGGGTAGGGAGGTGACTTGAATAATGTACTGGGTTGCCCATATTCGACGGACCCATGTGTTTTTTTTTTTAAATCAAAGAAAAACACAGTTTTTTTGATGTTGACGATAATAATCATTGGTTCAAGTAGATTTGTTGACATTACTTTTTGAATATGAAATCTTTCAAATGGCCGCCTTGAGCCTGTACGGCGTATTGTCCCCGTTTTGCAGCATTTTCCATAGTTTTAGCTAACATTTCGGCTAGAATAGCGGCTATTTCCTCACGGATGTTGTTCTTGAGCTCTTCTATGGTCTTTGGCTTATTCATATCAGCCTTTGATTTTAAATATCCCCACAAGAAGAAGTCAGGTGGCGTTAAATCGGGCGAACGCGGTGGCCAGTCAAAATCGCCATTTTTCGACATCAAACGACGAGGAAACAATTTCTTCAAAAAATCGATTGTGGTGCGAGCTGTGTGTGGTGGAGCGCCGTCTTGTTGAAATCAGAACTGCCTCATACGCTTTCGACGAATAATTGGCATCACAATGTTCTTCTTGTTTTCTTCTTCTTCTTTTCACAATTGACTTCTTTTGTTGAATGTAAATTTCAACAATTTGGCAGCGCTCGCGTGGCGTGTAGGATTTCATGGTAAAAATCTGCTTGGACTGACGCTTCCAACGCGGTATGTCATTAAGCGATCTGACGTCTGTGTCAAAAAATACAGGGTTGCCAGATTTTTTTTTATTTATTTTTATTACTATTGCAATCTAGTTAACAAAACTAGTAAGCAATTCATTTTACATATATTGAATTAAATTGAAACATCTCAAGTAAAGACAAAATTTTATGAAAAGAGATCATGCGGTTTCGTCCTTTTTAATCTTCTCGTGAGGTCATCAGTTACAAGTTGTTTGGCTGCTTCATCACTGATGTGCTGCTGAAGTCTCTCTTTATGTTTATTTGCGAATTTTTTTATGATATCCGTAATGGTGTCTATGTTAAGATTCTTATGTAGATTGCAATTACGAATGTACCACGGCGCTCTAACGATGTCGCGTAATACTTTATTTTGGAATCGTTAAATGATGTTTTTGTTGCTTTCACTGGTGCAGACCCAGAGCTGTATGCCATATGACCACACTGGTTTCAGTATTTGGTTGTATAAAAGTGTTTTGTTATAAATAGAGAGTTTAGAATGTCGGCCTAACAGCCAATAAATTTTGTTGTATTTAAGAATTAACTCCTCGTGTTTTTTCTTGACATGTGCTTTCCATATCAGCTTAGCATCTAAGGTGATTCCTAGATATTTTGCCGTATTTGCATGCGGTATTGCCGTATTATTGATAAATATTGGTTTATAATTTCTATTTCTATTAGTGAAGTCAACATGCACAGACTTGGTTTCGTTTAACTTGACACGCCATTTTTGGTCCAATTTTGAATTGCATTTACTGATGCTTGTAACTTCTGAATTGCTTCTAAGTGTTTTTCATCAGCTGCTAATACTGCAGTATCATCGGCAAATGTTGCAGTTGTTGTATTGATATCTGCTTTATTTTAAAGTATCTGCTCGTTAAGTAGGATTTTAAAATGTTTGAGTACTGGATTGGTAGAACTGCTTGAAGCTTATGGATAAGTCCCTCATGCAATACTTTATCAAAAGCTTGCGATACATCCAGGAATACCGCAGAACAGATTTGTTTTTCTTCCAGTGATTTTTCAATTACATGAGTAATGCGGTGCACGTGATCAATCGTTGAGTGCTCATTTCAAAAACCAAATTGATGGTTTGGTACAAGGCATTTTGCATCTAACAATGGTTTTAATCTTTTAAGCAAGACTTTTTCAAAAAGCTTAGATAAAATTGGTAACAACGATATTGGTCGGTATGATGTCACATCGTGTGGTGGCTTTCCTGGTTTTGGAAGCATAATAACTTCCGCTATTTTCCATTGTTGCGGTAAGTACATATTCTAAACGAAATGCAGCCTTAATCAAATGTGTCAATTTGACAATAGCATTATTGGGCAATTCTTTTAATATTTTCCCTGTTATAAGGACATAACCGGGTGCTTTTTTGCTATCTATTTTATTTTTAATAGTGTCCTTTACCTCTTTAAAGGAAGTCAAGGGGATTTTATCGATTTTTTGTCGAATAGAATGAGGTATATTTTCTAATTCACCTCCTTCGTTAGGATGAAAAATGTTTTAAAGATATTCGGCAAATCTCTCAGCTTTTGGCCCAGCTGCCATCATAATTTTTTATTGTTGGGGAATGCATAATAGGCATTTTCAAGGTTTTAGTTGCCTTCCAAAGTGAATAGTCCGTACGTTTATCGCTCGTTAAATTTTCTAGAGCATCTCTGGAGTCATTTTAAGTTGATTTGTTTCTTCTTTTAGTTGTGTAGAAAGTTTATTGAGTTTGGCTTTGGCTTGTGGAGCTCTGGTTGCCGGATGGGTCCGTCGAATATGGGCACCCCTGCATGTTTGCACTTTGCATCCCAGTTACGTTGTTCGCCAGACAGAGATATGATCATATCCACCAATCCCATATACATAACGCGTGGCATTACATATTAAATGCCGCATTAAGTTTATGGCAAGTTTGCTGAATACCACCTCAGTGTAGGCAAAGAGAGGCATAATTAGCTAGAGAACTAATTTGCGCCTCGTTTTCTCTGGCATGAATATTGCAGAGACGCTCAGCTTACACATTGTAGCATAAATATTCCCCACAACCCTATTTATATGGTCAGCACAGGTAGGTTTTGTGTTAAGAGTAAGCCCAGGGTTTTTATCTTATCCTTAAAGGTAACTGAACTGGTACCTATCCACAATTTAAGGATATTTTTCATTTTTATTTCAATACGAGTTATTGGTTCCCTATGCACCTGAAAGTTTTTAGCTAATGCATTAGTGGGAATCCCTACATTAAATTTTTTCTAAATGTCAGTTTTTCTTTCCCTATAAGCAACCTAAATTTTCTCTTCGTTACCATGCAAAAGTTAACGCAAAAATGTTAGTTCGTCAGCAAATGAATTAGGCGGTACTTCCCTTAAATTCATTGATCTGATTCAACTAAAAAAATATCATTACCAGAATAAAATATTAACTTAGATTTATTCTCAAAATTCCACATAAAAAGAGCAAAGAGAAAGGCAAAACAAAAAATTTTAGAGGTATCGAGATAAATTTCTTCATGTCGCAAGTACTTAGAGCGACGTGAAAAAAAAAAGAAAGTTGTGTTGTAGGTATCGAGGTGTGCAAGTATCGAGTATACTGTTATACTATTATACTAGTATACTGTTATACTATTATACTGTTATACTAGTATACTGTTGCACTGTTGTACTATTGTACTATTGTACTGTTATACTGTTATACTAGTATACTGTTATATTGTTATATTAGTAGACTAATATACTGTTATAATGTTATACTGTTATACTATTATACTTCTTCTTACCTTATTACATACCTTTTGCTATCTTCAAACTCTAAAGCCGATAATCAATAATTCAACCAATATATTTTTCTTTCTTTTTTACGACACATTTAAAAGCAGATCCTCCCCAAATTAATCTAATTCTACATAAATTAATTTAAGCGCTCCCCAGTTGCAATTGTGCAGCCATTAAAACCCTACACCCGCGTTCCCAATGTAACTTTGCAATCTACGTGCTCAACCAGCAGCTATGCGCCCAATCTAACTTTTCTGCTTCATAGTTAGTACTTCAAGCATCTTGCATTTGGCAGCCATAAATTCTAGGTACAAACGAATAGTAGCAACAATAGTTCAGGTTTTAGCTTTTCGGCTCACATAACTACTGCTTTCCCTTAACTATTGTGGCAAGCTGAATATTTCCAAGTGTTGTTGCTGCTGGATAATCAAGCACTGCCAGCAGGCAATGAAATGCAATAGAAACGTACAATACAAAATAAATATTGCAATCACTTTTGCTATGCACGCAACAAACTACTACAGCCAACCAGTCAGCTTCACATAACAGCTATTAATTTGGCAATTTATGGGCGAATTAGCAAAAAAAAAAAAAGAAAAAGTTACTTAGTGTACTTGGAGCGATAAAGTGGCAAGTTGGTATAGATGTGTGTGTGTGCGTTTGTATGAATTAGTTCAATCTGATCGTGATGGTGGTTGCGTATTTTAAAAGGCAATTTTTTGTTAGCCCATCAGAGATGCCAAAAGGCTTTGTTGGCGCAGCGCTATCTATTGTAACTAAAGGCAACGCAATATTCATGCAAGCAGCACCACGGGGCGTATGAGTGATGGCGTAGTTTTCATTTGGGAGTGCAATGAATGAGATCGACTTTGTTGAGTTTATATGGATGTGATGTGCACTATGAATGGCACCACAAGCACCACTAGCAATAAGCTAACGAAATGTTGCACGTGTGCGCGTATATTAGCTGACCCATATATGGAAATACACATAAATATAAGGGCATAAGAGTATGCTGAAGTTTACAAAAACAAAGCCACATCAGAGCGGCTGTCAATATGCAGGGAAGCAAGAGAGCGTAGCTGCGTTCATTGCAGGAAAAATGGGTTCGTCTCTCAACGGACGCTGGACGACGTAGCGCTTGATTCTCATAATTTCCAAATGAGTTAACCGTAAACATGGAGAGTTGGACTACTAGCTGACCCAAATACTGACTGGACATGGGTGCTTTAAAAGGCATAAATAAATAGTAATCTCCAAACTGCGTCGCGTTGAACAACAGCGCATATCTTCATGAAGAGACTATAGGCCGCTCTCTCTCCCGTGAAGTAACACTTACCGGTTGTCCCATGGAAGGGAAACGGAGCTGGGCTGGGTTCTTAGTGGGTGAGTCGAAAGGCAAGTCTTCACTTTTCGGCTTTCAATGCTTTGCGCGACATCCATAACAAAAAACAAAAAAAACAAAAAAAAATAAAAAACATAAATATAGAACTGCGAAGCCTTAACCAAACCAGTTGAGTCGATTTTGTACCTTTTCTCCATCAAGTGCAGCATTGGCAGAGTTACTAAGCAAATATGTGATTAAATAACAAATTACACTGGTTAAAAAATCTTAATTTTTTTTTTGCCCACTGGATACATATAGATATATATGTATATATATACTCCTGCTAATACTTTGAGGACCAATTGCGCACTGGATGTCATCGCTCGTTGATTGCAAAAATCGATTAAATATTTTTTTTGCAAATTTGGAAAAAAAAAATTCCACAAATTTTCATTTAAACTTTTAATCAGAATTTCTAAAAAAAAAATCGGTGCACAGTTTTATAGCTCACTGAATTTTGGTAAAAAATGATTAAGTTTCAATTGGCTGAAAAATGGCGTTGATTTTAAATGTTTTTTTTAGTTTACGGTGTTTTTACCTATTAAAAGTAGTTAAAACTTGTATTCTGTGGCCATTTTTCAACAAAATTTGTCAAAAAATCCCCCCAGTGTGTCGGGTGCTCCATATAAAAAACAAAAAATCGGGCATTCATTAATAAGACCGCCAAAAAAAATATTGTGAAAAATCAATGCAAGTTTGGAGCCGTTTGAAATCTGCGCTTTATTGTACCGAAATTTAATGGGCTATAAAAGAGCATACCAGAAATTGTGTGAACTTTTGAGGAAAATTAAAAAAAAATTTAAATACGCCCAAAATTTAAAATTGGATTTGTATGGTTTTTGTAGCATAATACATTAAAAAATAATATTAAATTAAAGAAGAAACAAATAAATTGTCAAAGCATGTCAATAAGTAAAAGTACGATATTTATTTTACACAGTGTATATACGCAGTACAGCGGATATTAAGGATGCAATTAAGAAGCTGAAGCTCAACAAAGTTGCGGGCGAAGATGGCATACAGTCTGAACTAATGATTGCCGACTCGCAAATATCAGCGGAAATTCTTCATCCCCACATCACCGCCGTCCGGAGCAATGAAAAGCTGCCTCCGTCCTAGGCAAAAGGCATCATAGTGAAGCTGCCCAAGAAAGGCGACCTGCGTTACTGCGACAACTGGCGAGGAATAACCCTACTTAGCACCATCTACAAAATTGTAGACAATACAAAGCAGGCTCAAAGATATCGAATGCTACTTAAGAGACGAACAAGCTGGTGCTCGCCCTCACTGAAGTAGTGTTGACCAAACCAACACACTTCAGATTATAGTAGAACAATAAGTTGAGTGGCGCTCCCCGCTCTATATGCTGTTCGTAAACTTTAAGAAGGCATTTGACACTGTCAAACAAAACGCAATATGGCTGGCACTGAGTAGAAAGAGAGTTTCCGCCACGCAAATTCGCTTCATCAAAGCTCTATACGAGAACTCCGAACTGGCAGTGCGATTCATTTACTACCAACGCAGGTGTAAGACAAGGCTGTCCCCTGTCGCCCCTTCTCTTCGCCATCGTCCTTGATGACGTGATGAGCCAACTGAACATGCACAAAAACGGCATCGTATGGAATTTCACCAGACATCTTGAAGACCTGGACTTCGCCGATGACATCTGACTCCTCTCTCACAAACTCTCTGACACGCAAGCGAAGGCGGACAAATGAGTCGCGTTGGCGCGCACTGTCGGACTGGAGGTCAACATCGCCAAGACCAAGACTATGAGAGTTAACCACAATAACGCAAGGCAGATATTGGTTGACCAATGTCCGATGGAATTTGTCAAAAGCTTCTGCTATCTCGGATGCATCATTACGGCAGATGGTGGAGCAGACTACTGTAGGCTAAACAAAGAAAGGGCGGCATTTGGGCGCATGCATACAATATGGGGGAGTTCGCAAATCTCCAGGCGCACTCACCTACGAATATTCGGCTCATGCGTAAAGGCAGTATTGTTGTACGGAAGCGAAACATAGCTGGTCTCTAACACCATTACACAGAGCGTATAATCCTTCATCAACAAATGTACATTCCCGGTACATTTTGATCATAGGGTATTTGAGCTCAAATCTAGAATGATGCCGATTTTCGGAATCAATTTTGTTCAAAGGATTAACGCAGGAGGCCATTTCAATAAAATTTTTATTAAAATGCTATATCACCCCCCTCCCCCCCAAGTGAATTCAAGTTTTCTTGTCTTAAAAGCAAAAGCTTAAAAATCCACAGTAGAATCCATGTGGTTGATTTTTATTTCGTTTGGTATATTTCTGCCAACCCATTCAGCCATTCACTCGTTGCTATGTTGTTACTAATATTGCATTTTTTGCTCCATAAGGCGTTATTTTCCCCCATATATTTCATCCATCCCTCGTCCTTCGCAACCACTTCGTTTGCAATTTTTCTAATGCAATTTCCTTTTTGTCCGCTTATTACATATTTATGAATGTATGTATGTTTGCCGGTTTGTACTCACTTCCTGCTGTTACTTTTGTAAGCCTTTCCATTGTTTGCTCTTTTGTAGGTCACTTGCGATCAAACGATAGTGTGGCTGCCCAAGTTGCCGGCGTGTCAGGCGCTGTGTTTGCCCTATTTCACAACAGTGTTGCAAGTCGTAGATGCAATTTGGTTTGGCAAACTGTATGCTCAGTGTAGCAACTTAATGCTCTTCTAGAGCTCTTTTTGTATGATTACAAAGTACGCTAAAGTAAATTTTGTAGCTGGCAAAGTTTTTATTTATATACCGACACGTGGGCAATTGTGCAGCAGGGCATTATAAATTCATGCTAGCAACGGTTGTGTGTAATAGCGCAACGAAATCGAGATAGATGTGGACTTAAACACCCATAAGTATACCAAAAGGTTCAGAATAACAAAGCGAATCTCTTTTCTTCCACCTGTTTCGTTCATTTCCCTTTTTATTTCCTCTGTATGGTATCACAATGAACGAATTTTGAGCCTTTGGCCAAATGATCCCCTCGCGTGAGCAGCCACTTATCCTATCCCTATCCTATTCTAATAAGGCAATCAGCTGAGTACTATGTATTTTTGTTTGTGCTCTTAAGTGTTAGTGTCTTTTTGCGGAATTTACCTAGTGTTTCTGATCCGCCGGTGTGTCTGTCTTCTCTCAGTTGCTCTTCTTACTCTCTCTCTCTCTCTCTTGACATATCAGCGCTTTTTTGCCACGAATACTTAAAATATGCTTACAGGTACATATGTATGTCATCAACAAGAAAAAAGTCCAACGAGAAAATCTGCATCCCCCCTGAAAACTCCTCTCACGCCTGCATCAACTATGTTAAAAGGCATGGGAACAAAAAATGGAAGTGCTGAGAGACTCCATCATCCAACAATTGACTGCAGTATTGGTCACATCAGCAGAGAGGCTAATGCAGAAGATTGGCAAGCTGGCTGCTGAAACGGCGAATTTAAAGCTCTTGGCATTAAGAAAAGAGTGCCTGCTGTTGAGAGCAGATTCACTGATGTTTTGGCTCTTCGCAGTAAACGAGTCTCTACTCAGGCTCTGCTCAATGCTCTTGAAGGCAATGTAGTTTCAGCTGATATTATTTTTAACGGAATCCTTCCAGCAGCTGATGAGTTTTTGCCAGAACTACTCGTTAAGATCTGAGGAGCAGCTCAGAACAAACCTCCGCCTTTGCATGATGATTTTCGGCTGGAACAACAACTGCTTCGTCTGCGTAGTGAAAAAAGCAATGGGAAAAAGGCAACAACAACTGCTTTATTGTTGTTAAGCTTTTCTCTGCACATAATTGCAATGAGTTCTTAAAATCTATTGCTGTATTCTGCAAATCCAAAAAGAGATCGTTTGCACTCTCTGATGTTGGGTTTCCGGGATACGGTTCAATTATTGTGTATGAGAGCATGCCGAAAAGATAAGCGTCGGCATTCTTTATCCCTGATAAAATTTTTGTGCGACTGAAACCAAATGAGGAGGTCAAGCTAGTGAGCAGCACAACAGAGGCTAATACGCTTATTAGCACTAGAATGTAAATATGTTTGTATTATGCGCTTCTCATCAATATAAGTCGGGGATGATTTTCAAAATATAAGTAGATTTTCATACAAATTTTGAGAAATTAGTGGCGCACCACCTACTTAAAAAAAATTTTCCCTTAAATTTCACGATACCCCTAATCCTAATAATGCACTAGTCGTCCATTTCATACAACATCCCCGCTTAAATTATAAATGTAATCCTGATATAGCTATGGCGCTGTGCACTTCACTTCACTCACACCATGCGCCGGATACAGGATTTTTCCGCACATAAATAAATATTAGTAATTTTCCTCTAATAAAAACTCGTAATTACATTATAACTCTTTTAGAAGCTATATCAGCTGGATATTCCTGGCGTACATTATGAGTAATTTAATAATATTCATTTAACTAAAACTAAAACGTCCGGCGGCTGTTGCAGTTGCAATCAAATTATTTTCATCTGTAGGTAATTTCATAAAAAGCTTACCACATCACATATTAGCGAAAAGTAATGCCTGCAGTTGAATGTTTAAAACAAAATTTCCGCACACTCGGCGTGTACTCGTATGTGTGTGTGTGTCAAAGTAAGTAGGTTATTGGCAAAAACAACATCGGAAGTTCGCTAACAGCAGGATATGCAGGAAATGGTTATAAAACATACATGGCTACTTCCTCTTTTGCCTACTTGTCTTATACAGTTTTCGCATGCATTTATTGGCTGCATAATTAAAATTCTACCACTCTGCCAGTGGGTGCTTATCTGCTGTGCTGTGCCGACATAGTGCATCGCTTTAAGGAGCTGACACTTTGAGAGTTCAGCAAAATGGCAGACGATGGGCTTTTCTCTACCCTTTACCCTTAAATTACTCTACCCCCAGCTTCTCAGCTTTTCAATTACGAGGCAGACAATGAGTTAAGTGTTTACTTAAGCAGTGTTTATTATGTTTGCCGAGCCAAGCACAGGCTGATGGTTCGGCTGAAAGGAATATATTTACTTACAAGGGAAATTGTTGTAAGGAACACAAGTCTGGCGGGCATGTTTAATCAGGCTGCGCACAAGTCATTTAGACTGCCGTATGCAGATATTTTACTTAATTTGTGAATTTTTACAGCGTTTCATTTTTTTTTAACCCGCATAACATTTTTATGTAAATAACAAAATGGAAAGATGCTAAAAGGCTAATTGTGGCAGACACAGAATTAGCAATGAATAGAAGTTACCAAGTTGAGTTTTTAACCTATGAGATTTTTAGTAAAAAAATGTAATAATAAGTTCTAGAAATGTAGTAGGATACGGAATAGTATCATATTGGAATGGTGGGTTTGTTGTATGAAAATATAAATGTATGAAAGAGTAGCAGTGTACTATAGGGTTGTTCAATAGGTGCGCTTCAACTTTTTTCCGATAGGGAGGGCGAACGACGCAATATTTTTTATTTTTTCGCTTGTCATTTGTAAACTTCATTATTATACATTTCATCATGGAACGCTACACACTTGAGCAACGATTGCAAATCGTGCAAATTTTTTATGAAAATAATCGTTCTGTTGCTGCTACTTTAAGAGCATTATGGCTATTTTACGGTCCATTTAACAAGCCGTCCCGTTTTGGGGTTATGTGAAGTCATTGGTCTACAGTAACAAGCCGGCGACGATTTGTGAGCTCAGAGCCAATATTGAACGCGAAATTGCTGGAATTTCGGTCGATTTATGCAAAAGAGTGGTCGAAAATTGGGTTCAACGATTGGACTTCGTAAAAAGTGCACGCGGTGGTCATGCAAAAGAAATCGAATTTCATACTTAAATGTATATGTTCAAGCTCGATAATAAAAAAAAAATTAGATAAAAAAGTCAAACCGTTATTCAAAAAAGATCTAAATTTGAAGCGCTCTTACTGAAAAAACCCTATAGTATAAAGGTATAATAAGCGGGTAATAGCGTAATAATATACAACTAGTATGGTACTGTAATATACCAGTATAACAGTTTAGTTGTATAACTGTATACCCGTTTAGTTGTATAACAGTATACCAGTTTGGTTGTATACCAGTTTGGTTTGTTCTAGTATACCAGTTTAGTTGTATACCCATATACTAGTTTAAATGTATAACAGTATACCAGTTTAATTGCACGAAAGTATACGAGTTCAGCTATATATTAATATAGTATACCAGTTAATTTGTATAACAGTATACCAATTTAGAGCCGTTTCACTGTATAAAACTATAATGTCACAATTTAATAATTGTATACGAGTAGCAGCATATGAGTATAATTGTATACTAATACTATTAGTTTAACAGTATAACCATATAAGCGTAATTTAATAGTATACCAGTATATTCGTATTATAACAATGAAGTCGTAGTAGTAGTAATATAATAATTGAATAGTAGAATAGTTAGACAGTATATTTATAGAAAAGTAAAATAGTATAATAGTTTAAATTTGTAGTAGCTTAGTAGTATACCAGTATAACAGTACAACATTGTAATAGGCCAACAGTATAATAATATGACATAATATCAGAATAACAGAGTAGTGTAATAATTTGAAAGTAAAACAGTTAAATAGTATAAAAGTATACCAGTATAACAATATAATATTATAAAAGTTTCACAAAATATTTTGAAAACAATGCAATAATAAAATATCATAATGGTGAAACAGCAAAATTGGTTATCAGTATAACAGTATAATAGTAAATTAGTATAACAGTACAATAATAAAATTGCTTAATATTATAACAGTAAAACAGTACATTAGTATAACAGTACAATAATAAAACAGCATAAAATTATAACAGTAAAATAGTAAATTTGTATAACAGTACAATAATGAAATAGTGTAATACTATAACAGTACAATAATAAAATAGCAGAAAATTATAACAGTAAAATGGTACATTAGTATAACAGTACAGTAATAAAATAGTGTAATATTATAACAGTAAAATAGTACATTAGTATAACAGTAAAATAGTACAATAGTATAGCAGTACAATAATAAAACATCCTAAAATTATAACAGTAAAAAAGCATATTAGTATAACAGTACAATAATAAAATAGCAGAAAATTATAACAGTAAAACGGTACATTAGTATAACAGTACAATAATAAAACAGCATAAAATTATAACAGTAAAATAGTACATAAGTATAACAGTACAATAATAAAATAGTGTAATATTATAACAGTTCAATAATAAAATAATATTATAACAGTACAATAATAAAATAGTGTAATATTACAACAGTACAATAATAAAGCAGCCTAAAATTATAACAGCAAAATAGCATATTAGTATAACAGTACAATAATAAAATTGCTTAATATTATAACAGTAGAATAGCTCATTAGTATAACAGTACAATAATAAAACAGCATAAAATTATAACAGTAAAAGAGCACATTAGTGTAACATTTTATAGTATTTAAATAAATATATCCTTCTGCTCATTACCTCTGCTCATTACCTCTGCTCATTTTGAGAAGTAATTTAAGTTGCTTAATCAACGTAGACAAAGTATCCGCAAAAGCTTTTACTCTGCCACCGAAATTAGGCTTCATTCGGTGTGCTAAATTTTATACTGCATTCTATCACGGAGCACTCAAAGGCTGATGTGTTCGGATTCTCAGATACACCGAGACGGTTAACTTCCGCCGGCATAAAAGGGCTAGTTATATACCCGTGAGCAAGTTTTGACTATTTACGAATGAAACACCTATAATTGAACAATGAAAGCACAGTAAAATAATAGTAAAAATGGCTTTATTGATTTTCATAGCATTCGTCAAAAAGCGAAGGTAGTTGATCAATGCATTCCTGCCGGCATAATTCCCACTGACAATCGTAATAAATCAACGCACGAAAATTCTCATGAGGTAATTCGATCCTTTGGTCGAGATACATTTTTAAACTCACTGGAAAGGAAGAAATAAATTTTGTAAATAAAAACGTTGTATGTATGTTTCTGCATTAAAATACCACATTTTTTGATAAAATTATCGAATTGCAGGTCGTTGCATGCAATTATGCAAAGACACAAGATATGAAAGACATCTCTCGCATTAATTTAAATTGTTATTTTTTCTATAAAAATACAGTTCATTCTATAAGAAAGACCATATTAATGCCAGATTTATAAAACTTCGACAAAATTTCATAAAAATTTCAAAATTTTTTTAAAGTCAGAAAAATATTTGTGTACGTAGTTTTATAGCTCATTAAATTTTAGTTTAACAAAGTGCAAATTTTAATCAAAATTTTCGTTGATTTTGATAATTTTTTTCTCCGACGGTGGTGCACATTTTCTTGGTATAGCGGATGCGTAATATTTTTTTTTTTAGAAGACACCACGCCAAGTTTGCTGAAAGCGAAATCACGATGGGTGATCGCTTTTGATTTGGACAGCTTTTGAATATGCCGAAAAGTTTCCGGTTTGATTCATACCAAACATGACAAATGCGGCCATATACGCAAGTCTACTGGCTGATTACACAGGCCGACAAAATTTAACCAACATTCAGACCCAGAAACCAGACTATATATTTCCGAAGGTTTATGATGCGCTGAATCCAAATCTGGCCTCAGAATTGCTCTATTAGTTTGAGTTTTCGAGATATCCTAACCTAAAAGTGCAAAAAACCCCATTTTTTCCCATATTTGAGGTTATGTAGCCTTGCAGATGTTTTCTTTCACCAAAATTAAAGGATGGCATCTTTAAATACAATCCTTCTTTTTTCAAATGGCGTTTTGTTTGCTCAAATATAATTTTTTTTCGCAGAGATATCGCATTTTGAAATTTTCATGTTTCGAAATTTTCCTACACCTGAAAATCGATTAAGATAACATAGACATGATATAGTCGATTACTAATTTTCTTGGGTTTGAGGGCCTGAAATATATGGATTAATAGTATGTAAATTTGGAGTTTGTGGGAAAGCCTGCTTGCGGTTATGTGGGTTAGCCTGCTCGCGGTATGATAGGGGTGGTTTCTAGGGGTTAGGGCTGTGTGTGACTCGGTACCCAAAGGTTAGATAGTGTAGGGATGTGGTGAGTCAGCACACTTATGGTGTGAGACAAAATTTTAAGAAAAATAAGACTCAATTCAAGAAAATTAGTAATCGAATATATCATGTCTATGTTATCTTAATCGATTTTCAGGTGTAGGAAAATACGTTATCTCTGCGAAAAAAAATGATATTTGAGCAAACAAAACGCCATTTGAAAAAAGAGGGATTGCATTTAAAGATGCCATCCTTTAATTTTGGTGAAAGAAAACATCTGCAAGGCTACATAACCTCAAATATGGGCAAAAATGGGGTGTTTGCACTTTTAGGTTAGGATATCTCGAAAACTCAAACTAATAAATTAATTTTAGTTATCAATCCGAATTTTGCATGGACAGAGAAGCAGATATTAGTTTAAATTATTTCGGATACTTTTCCTTGTAGACTAGTGTTATTAGTCAATTTTGTGGAAATCTCCACGGCTCCGTGAATTCGATGCAAATTAAAAACAGACAGCGTCTACAATGAGCTTTACATCATTTGATGGTACATACATACATACGTGATGTAAGAGCTGTTTATGGAAAGGTAGACGAAGAGTTCTGACGCTCATTTACGGACGCTCATTTCTTTTCAGAATACTTTCCGCTCCTTGACCGCCGCTCGACTGCAAAACAAACACAACTTCAAAGAGAGCAATCAAGTTTTTATTTGTTACTACGTTTTAATTTGTATGTGGGATTTTTGGTAGGCTCCAGTACTGAGGTTCGCTGTGTTTGTGGTGTGCTTTGTGAAGCAAAAGATGCAAATGTATATTTAGAATTAAAAAGAAAACGAAAATGCCATAACAACACAGAGACGAGGGCGCTCTTATGAGTATGTTAACGTCTAAGCAATGCTTTTGGGTGTGCGAATGTGTATGATGAATTAAAAACAAAAATAGGCATGACAGCAAAGAGCGGGCTCTTATCTCTTTCTGTGTCGCGTTTAATAGATTTGTTTTAAATAAGTAAGTGGGTTAGATGCTCGTAAGTGAGTCTATAGGGTTTTCAAGTTCTAGAACTTCTTCTCTAAAAAATGAATACGTCACGAACACTCTTATCTCTTTCTGTGGTAATTCCAATAATATAAAAAACGGCTTGAAAATGAAAGTTTTTTGAACCGTATCGTTGCTGGTGATGAAAAATGGGTCCTTTACAATAATCCTGTTCGCAAACGCCAATGGTTAGATAAAGATGAAACACCAGAACCAAGCCCTAGAGATGGCCTTCACCCCAAGAAGATTCTTCTGTCTATTTGGTGGGATATGGGCGGTATTGTTTATTATGAACTTCTGGAACCAAACCAGACGATAACTGCTGATTATTGTTCCCATCAGCTATCAAACCTGAATGAGGCACTTAACAAAAATCGATCGTCTTTAGTGAATAGACGCAAAGCTTTGTTTCACCACGACAACGCAAGACCTCATACAAGGTAACGCAAGACCTCAAGGCAAACATTAGGCAAGCTGAACGAGCTCGGATGGGAGATAATGTCGCATCCACAATACTCTCCGGAGATTGCACCTTGTGATTATCACCTTTTCCGTGGACTTCAATCCCATATGATTAACAAGAACTACTCCTCAAAAGAAGCTATAAAAAGGGATATCGAAGCGTATTTTGGCTCCAAGGACAAACAATTTTTTGAGCAGGGAATTAAAAATTTGCCTAAACGTTGGGAAGACATTGTAATGAAGGAAAATATATTATTGATTAATAAATACTTTAAACATTTTTTTTAATTATTTTAAAACCACCTTTGAAAAACGCACGAACTTATGAACTGACCGATATTTGTAATAAACAACGAATACGCTTTACCCAAATCGTAAAAGAGTTTAACTTTTAACTACTAACTTTTAACTACTTTTGAATCGTATTTATTTTGGAGAAAAATAAATGCATTCTTTTCTCGGTAGATGGCCGTAGTGATCGATATCTCGAAAAGTAAAAAGTAAAACAAACAAAAATGAAAAAAGTAAAACAAATAAAAAAAAAAATCGTTTACTGTTTTTTGTTTATTCCATTCAGTTGTGAGTTACAGGCTGTTAACAATGGAAGTAAGAAAAGAGAAAATTCGATACAGTTTTTCTTTGATAAAGGCGAAAATGCTAGCCAGACCGCTGAAATTGTGAATGGTTTTACTGATGCCGATGCTGCAACAGCTAATTATGTGGAATTTTGGTTTCATCGATTCCGTTCAGGTATTTTTAATGTTACGGAAATGCCGATAATGTCGAAAATATCATTAAAATCACAGAAATAATCGAAATCGACCGGGATGTTAGTAGCCGTAGCATCGCCCAGTAGTGGCGTCAGTCTTGACAAAACGCTTACGTGGAATTTCCATATTGAGAGAGTTACTTCAAAAGCCACAAGGACATTCTTTGCCTGTACAAGGCTTTTTGGTAAGACATGGGGACTAAACCCTAGAATGACCTTCTGGATATTCACCACAGTTGTGAAACCCATAGTCACTTATGCATCCTTAGCATGGTGGCCCAAGGCCAAGCAAAGAAAGGCAGCAAACGAATTAAGCAAACTGCATCACCTGGTATGTGTTGGTATTATAGGGGCTATGAAAACATGTCCCACGGTTGCATTGAGTGTGTTCCTGAACATACCACCGCTTCCAATTCTAATTGAAAGGGAAGCTCGCTCGAGTGCCTTAAGATTAAAAGGTATATCTGAACTTAAAAGTCGGGATATGAAAGGACATTTAAAGATCTTGGAAGACTTCCTACATAGTCCCATTCTTCATAGGGATGATATACTATCACCCAAACCAATACTCTTCAGGAACTTCCAAGTTATAATTAATGAACGAACAAACTAACTCTATCACTTCCAAACCTGGCTCCCAGCTATGGTTTACTGATGGAAAATGGTAGAACAGGGGCAGGAATCAATGGGCCCAAATTCAAAAAATCGATTCCGATGGGATCCTACCCAACAATATTCCAGGCAGAAATACTTGCCATTGAAATATGTGTGAGAGAATGCCTTAGAAGGAAAATGAGAGGTACTCTTATCTACATACTTTCAGATAGCCAAGCGGCTCTAAAAGCCCTTCTTCCAACAACTATCACCTCTAAATTGGTAAATGATTGCCTAAACCTTCTAAACACGTTAGGAAACTTCAACATAGTAACACTATGCTAGATTCCGGGACATGAAGGACATGAGAGAAATGAATTGAATTCGTTAGGAAATGGGAAGAAAGAAAACTTGCCGCACACTAGCTAAACTGTGCCGGTCAGCGTCAAGCCAAACTATTCCTAAGTCCCAACAAAGGAATATCTGACAAACTTCTCTCAGTAAACAGAGTAGATCTGCGTCTTTTAACAGGACACCTTACAGGTCACTGCAGCCTGAGGTACCATCTAAATAATATTGGTCTATCCGAGACCAATGTCTGCCGCTTTTGCGAAACGGACATAGAAAGCTCAGAACATGTGCTTTGTGAATGTCCTGCGTTGGGCAGACAGAGACTTCACCACCTTGGTGGTATCGTAGTATCTCCATGCAATCTTTGGAACAACAAACCCAAAACTGTGCTAAATTTTTTAAAAAGCCTAAAACTCTAGGGCTACAAAATAGGCCTTTCACAATAGATCAGCTCTGGTCGCTGTGCGAATTGGCCTTCTAATAATAATAATAATAATCACCCAGTAGCTAATGTTAATGTTAATGGTTGTATGGGTTAGGCTAAAGCCTTTATGCACTGCGACCAGATTGATCTATTGTGCGCCCCTAATTACTGAATTTTAATGATTTAGTATTCCGAGGAATCGGACCAGCTCCTTAGGATGGAGCAATTGTAGGTCTTTCTCCTCTAATGTCTCTGTGTTGGTGATTAAGTGTTCCACAGACTCCTCTTCATCACAGCAAAACCTGCATAATTTTGTACTAGATAATCCTATTGTGTTAAAGTGTTTATTACAAAGTTACCTGTAAGTGCTCCACAGAGTAATCTCTGGACCT
This sequence comes from Anastrepha ludens, assembly GCF_028408465.1. Lineage (NCBI taxonomy): Eukaryota > Metazoa > Arthropoda > Insecta > Diptera > Tephritidae > Anastrepha > Anastrepha ludens. The sequence goes on from NC_071500.1 coordinate 95,443,521, forward strand.
TTTTATATAGGGTTAGAGCAGATTTTGCTCTGTTGGCATTGAAGTTCAAAAACCTTTTGGTGTGATTAAGGCCGCTCGTGCCATTCCAGTGTTCACTGATTTTAGTTTAGATCCATTTTTTGGTTTTATATTATTTTTGTTAAGGCCGAAAATTAATTGGTCTGCCCCTTTTTTGGCATGAAAGTCTGCCTTTTCGTTTCCTTCGTGTCCCTCATGTCCTGGTACCCAAATCAGTGAGACTTAATTATGAGTGACCAGTTTGTTCAGTGCATTGTTACACTCTATTAGGACTTTTGACTTGAATGTGAAGCTATTCAAGTCTTTGAGAACCGATTGGCTGTTCGAAAATATTGTAATTTTTGTTTTCTCAAACTCTCTTTTGGATATGATTTCCACTGTTTCCATTATGGCAAAGAGCTCCGCATGGAAAATTGTGGTATCTGTACTTAGTGTTAGGGATTCGTGTGCTATAGGCCCCACTATTCCTGCTCCTGCGCGTGCGCCCATCTGTTTACCACTTTTGTGAGTCATTATTTAGCCATGTGGGTTAGTGTTCCGCTCTTCCCTAGACGGTAAAATAACCTTGTAGGTAGGTAGGTGAAATGGTTGAAGTGCACCTGGCACTCCTCAAGTAGCACTAAAGTGCCGTTTTGATACAATTATAAGACCTTCAACAAGCAGATATCTACAGCCAACCAGAGCTGTTGATATAATGGAGCGGAGTGATTGGATTTAGGTTGGCGCACTGCCCCAGGCTGTCGAAGAAAGCAGCTCCCAGTGACCTTAGTCTTCTAGCTGCCAAACCCGAACATTTACAGAGAAAATGCTCTACTGTCTCCTTCCCTGAAAGGTCCTCACAGCTTCTGCAATGGGGGTTAAATGGTAACCCTAGCTTTTCCGCATGTGTGCCGATCGTCCAGTGATCGGTAAACACAGCTACGGGTTTGGAAATTAAATGGCGAGGAGTCCAAAGAACTTTCTGAGTCCTTCGTATATCGTATTGGGGCCAAAGGGTTTTCGAAATAGCACATGAAGAAATGGAGTTCCATTTTTTCTGCGCTTTCCTGAGAAATAATTTGCGCAGTTCCCCTTTAACAACTGTCAAGGGTATGCCGATGACCGGGTAGGAGGTCTCTGAGACCAATTCAATCCCCTTCCTGGCAAGCTCATCAGCAATTTCATTTCCCTCTATGTTCCTATGTCCTGGAACCCAGATCATAGAAATGTTACCTGCACACCCAAGAGATTTGATCTCTTCTTTACATGAGTTTACTAACTTCGTTCTGCCCCATTGTGTCGTCAGAGCCTTAATCGCGGCTTGACTATCGGAGAAAATGTTAGTATCTCCCTCGCTCCCGCGTTCCTTAAGCATTTCGCATGCCTGCAAGATCGCAAAGACTTGTGCTTGAAAGTTTAAAGGAGATTGATAAATTGGCTGATTTAGAGAAAACCTCTACTCCGACTCCCGATTCCATCTTGGAACCATTATTGAAGGCAGAGGTGCAATCTTCGGTGCAGATTTTCCCCTCGATCCAATCCTGCCTATTTGGAAAGATTGCTCTAGCACAAGCCTCAAACTCTAGTGTGCGGATAGAGAGATCTGTTCGAAGTTCGGAGAAATATGGTGTTAACTGCTGGAAAATGCTACCATGTCCCTTGAGACATTGCCTCCAGAGGCCAATCTCCTTTAACCTGATTGCACTTTGAGCTGCGATGGAAATGACGGAAAAGTCGATGCGAAGTAAGTGCAAAAGGACATTCAGGGCAGCACTTGGGTAAGTTTTACATACTCCGGTGATGCCAATGCACGCAGTCCTTTGCACCCGCCCCAGTTTAGCGATATTATAGTCCTTCCCAAGAGCTTCCCACCAACCAGATAACCTTGTATTTTTTTATAAAATTCAGTACAGGTTCCGTAAGGTCATTGACCTGGGTTATGCATATTGCATGTTGAATCCTGCTCTAGATATTGAGGTGTCCAGTAAGATCTCCTGGTTTAAGTTTTTCTTTCATATGAAATAGAGTGTGTAGTATGAAATAGAGTGCATAGTAGCTTCCTCTTGTATTGCTAAATGTAGCGGAGGCAAATTTAAAAGCGCTTCCATGCCAGCAGTTGGGGTAGTTCTCATGGCCCCTGTTATGCTTAGGCACGCCAGCCTTTGTAGTTTACACGGTTTTGATGTTTGATTTGTCTTAACTCACCATATCAAATCCCCATATAGTACGATAGGTCTTACCATTTGGGTGAAGATCCCCAGGATTTACCCAAGCGGTGTTTACTTGTCCAAAGGTTTTTCGTTGCCTTTTTTATTACTGAGTTGAGGTGGGCATCCCAAGTGAGTTTTTTATCAAAGATAATTCCTAGATATTTCTCCTCTATTCCATTTATTCCCAGGAAGCCTATACTTAGAACCCTTTTCTTGTAAATGGGATAATAGTGGTTTTGGAAGGCTTGACTGATAATCCCTCCCAGTAGCTTAAGATCGACCACAAACCCATTTTCGGCCATTAGTGTACCAATTTTTATCTAAGGAATGGATATCTTTTCCCGCAACCTAATATTATCACCAGTGGCATTAGCTCTTTAGAAAATCTTATTAAATCCACTTAGCATTTTTACGATTGAAAACTTCTCTTTACCATATTAAAGTATTTCTTCGCTGAAGCGACAGCTGCTCAAACCAACTCATAACTATCAACCGGTGATGCGGTGTATGACAAGAAATATGAATATACAACAACGTATTGACATTGGCAATGACAGTAACCTTCATCAGAGCAGTGGCAATAATAATGGCTTTGTCGCCAATACCAGGTGTGGCGGTAATTTCACGCTCTGTCAGCGTCAAAGGCAAAATACTGAAGCGTGCGAGCGAATGCGATGAAAGCAAAGCGTTTTAAAACAAATTTGCACATAAATGCGCTCGTAATTTTCATGTAAACTCATGCGCATTTAAATAAGCATTTTGCTTTAAAGCGTATTTTTATTTCTAACACTCCCACTCCCACTTCAATACTCAACTCTCTCTCTCTCTCTATTCAAGCCGAGGCAAGGGGTTTCGTTCAATTGATGCGTTGAAAAAAGTCCTGCAAATGATTTTTAGGCATAGTGGGCGGTTGTTTGCTTGCCTGACAGCATTCAAATGACAACAACTTTAATGCTGATGACTTTGCGGTAACAGCTGCAGCGCCAATAAACACTACTGCCGCTGCAAGTGAAGTAGCGGCAGGCGGTGAAATTGAATTGCGCTCAACAATGGCAGCAGCTCAAGGTGACTGACGCGCCACAGCTGTAGCTGTTGTAGTCTGAGAGGCAAGGCATAAAGGACTTAAAATCACTTGAATGCCTGAATTCGCGGTTTGTGCGCTCGAGTAGCCGTAGCTTGGTTGTGGTTGTGTTCTCTGTAATGACGCTTAGTCGTAAGAGGCGCTAACCAGCCGCGCCGCTTCTTCGTCTTGTTTTGCTTTGCTTTTGCCTGGATCAGCAAATTCGATTGGATTTGACTTTGGTTTACTTAGCTGTTTGTTGATTCTGTTCATTATTGGCTTTTGGGTGTGTCGTCGGGCGCTTTGGTAATCAAATGAATTTTCGTTGCAAGTAAGAAAAGTAAATATATTTAATGTAAGTAAGATAAACAGTTTTTCTTTAATCTATTAAACTAAAAAAACAAAAAATAAATAAAAATAAAAACACATTGAAACGTGAGCTAAGTAAATAGAATCAAAAATTGAACGTGACGTAGTTGAATTAAATTTTAACCCTTTAGCTGTTTATGTTGGGTATCCGCGTCATAATGACATGACATTTGTTTGCATATGGGCAGATACACTCGGTAAAAAGAAAAGAAAGACATTCGACTATCAAATTAAAAATTTAAGGTGGCGCAAAATTAATCATTCAATTTTGTTTTTGAATAACTTTTTTACTAAATAGAAAAATAAAATGATTTTGAGAGATGGGAACATATATTTGACATTTGCGCGCTCTATTGCTTGTCGCTTTGTATACTCCAAATATCTAGTTCTCAAGTGTCTAATATGATTGATATAATGCCATTTACAAAAATTATAAATCTTCTGATAAGGTGACTCATTTTGCTCCATCTTTTATATATATGAAGATTCAAAAAACTAAAATTATACAATAGAATATTTTAGCGATTTTTGTCTGCACTTCAGAAAAAGAGGTGCCAACTGAATCGTTGATAGGTAAAATAATAATACTGGGTTTGGGAATAAGTTTCCGCCCTCGTAAAAGAGGTGTGACTGCTGATACTAATTTGGTGTCTGCTCTAGTAATATAATATGTATATTGGCTATTTTAAGGTGTATATGTGAGGTCTCGATCGCAGTAGTTGACTTTCGTTTGAAGCGTAAAGATCCTTTTTCATCTGACATCAAAAATACCTACGTTCGTCCCGAAGAAACAGCATTTGCGGAAAGCAACAAAGTCATGCTTCCTTTTAAGAAAAGTGCAGCTGAAACGTGTCGTTTATTGATCAATATTTACTTCTTACGCTTCCAAAGTGGCAATTTCAGCGTGGGTGATAAAGATCGCGAAAAGGCACCAAAAAAGTTCGAAGATACTCAACTACAACAATTATTGGATGAAGACGCATGTCGAGCCCTTGATGATATGTCTAAAGAGTTGGATGTGGACAGATCAATCGTCGGGAAACGTTTGCTTGCGATAGGAATGGTCCAGAAGTGCCAGGTAAATAAGTGCCACATCAATAGAAGGAGAGAGATTTTGCTGCATGACAACGTCAGGCCACACATTGCTAAATTGGTCCAGAAATATTTAGAGGGACTGAATTGGGAACTCTTGCCCTGCCCACTGAATTCCTCAGACATTGAACTTTCGAATTACCACCGGTTCCGATCAATGTAGTTAGCCAGTCAGTTCTTGTTGGAGAGCGGTTCACTTCTTACGAGAGCATCGGAAACTGGCTCAATGAATGGATCAAGTCAAAAGAATCGAATTTTTTGTCAGAGGAGTCCGTATGGTGCGTGAAAGATGGAGTAAAGTCGTAGCTTCCAATGGCGTGTACTTCACATAATATCATGTAATACGAGGGGTGCCTTTTATATGTCGGGATATGGCAACCCTGGTGTTACAATCTGACAACTGACAGCTGTATCGCAAAGTTTGACATTTTTTGGCTTTCACGTGCTCAGAACGTTTTGAAATACCAGCGCTATTTGTGTTGTTTACAGTAACTTAAAAGATTCATCTCGGTGGTCAAAAATGGAAATAAATCGTGAACATTTTCGTGCGATTATTTTTTACAACTTTCGACGTGGATTAACTCAGCAACATTGCATGGACGAACTTAATTCATTTTTTGGCGATGAAGCTCCATCAAGGACCAGTGTTTATCGATGGTATGGTGAGTTCAATCGTGGTCGTAGTTCACTCCAAAACGAATTTCGTGAAGGTCGTCCAAAATCAGTTGTTGTTCCGAAAACCATTGATGCTGTGCGCGAACTGATATTGCAAGATCGTCATGTGACCTATCGTGAGATTGAGACAATCTTAGGCATTAGTGGGACCAGCATACCACCATTCAATATTGCATAAACATTTGATTGTCAAAAAAATTTGTTCGCGTTGGATCCCACACAATTTGTCAATCGCTCAAAAAAAGGCTCGTGTCGATTGGTCGAAGGAAATGCTCAAAAAATACGATCGTGGGGCTTCGAAACAAGTCTATTACATCGTGACAAGTGATGAATCATGGATTTACGCGTATGAGCCCGAAAGTAAACAGCTGTCGACTGTATGGGTGTTTCAAGATGAGCAAAATCTAACAAAAGTTGTTCGCGCTCAAAGCACTTCCAAGCAAATGGTGGCCTGTTTTTTCGGAAAAACTGGACATGTCGCAACTGTATCACTAGAACAACGCAGAACAGTAAATTCTGAGTGGTACACAACCATTTGTTTGCCAGTTCTCTTCCAAGAAATTAGGAAAACCAATCGCCAAAGACGGATCACTCTTCACCAGGACAATGCGAGCTCTCACACAACGGCTCAAACAACTGCATTTTTGAGCACCCAAAATATCGAATGGGTCATCCGCCGTATAGTCCTGACTTGGCACCGAATGACTTCTTTTTATTCCCGTACGTAAAAAACAAACTGAGAGGTGAACGTTTTTCGACATCTGAAGTAGCGGTTGCGGCATTCAGAATGCATGTTTTGGAGGTACCTCATTCAGAGTGGCAAAAGTGCTTCGACATTTGGTTCAAACGCATGTAAAAGTGTATAGATCTTCATGGAGAATATTTTGAAAAACAATAAAGGGATTTTCAATGATTAAAATTTGTTTTTGTTCTCTAATCCCGACATACATATAAAAGGCACTCCTCGTACTTAATTCTTTAAATAGTTCGTAACTTTGGCTAAGAAAAGACGGAAACTTATTCCCATACCCAATAATTCTGTTGAAATTCTGCTGTAATATCTATCGGAAAACATGACACAGCCAACAAAGCTGTCGGGTGTTTATTCGTTGCCCTATACTTATGTCGTCGTAAAGCTCGTACAGCAACAATGAGCTGCAAAGGTCCAGAAATCTTCAGTTAGCAAAATGCAGAAGTAACAGTCCGGTTTTTAAGGCCGATGATATCAATATCAGAAGAAACAAATAGTTCATATTTTCCATCTGTATTCTGCGAACTTTTTGACCACCCCACGTGTATGAGAAGTCACAAATGCCTGATTTGCTTGTTGGTTAATGGATAATTTAACTAGTAAGGCATATTACAATTCGTATAGTTTATAGGTTTAAAGTTTAAAAAATCCTTTCAATTAGCTTTTCCTTTTTGAATTTAACATAGCTAAAATATTTCAATGTAAGTGAACCTGGGTGCTAAATATCTGGAAGAAACATTTTATTGAGCTCTTAAATAATAATGAAGATGAACGCCTAATGGTACTGGGTGCACAGTGGAAAATATGCTAAAAGACGCCGATCTTAATGATGCGAAAGGAGCAATAGAGAAACTGAAAAACTACAAGTCAGGTAATGAAGATTGTATAAATGCGAAGCTTATAAAATATGGCGGACAGGAGTTGATGGGACAGATGCATGGGCTAGACTTAAATATAATATAAGACGGTATTCAGGCAGCTAACAGAGCATACTTTGGCTATATTAAACTTATGAAGTCTTCATTGATATCAAAAGAACAAAAGCTCCAGATGCTCAAAACTAATCATAATAAGTCCGATTCTCACTTACGGCTGTGAAACATGGGTTCTTAAAGTTAATGAAGTGAATTTACTGATGCGATATGAAAGAAATATTTTCAGAAAAAATATTCGGTCCTATACGATTAGAAGGCGGTACATACCGTATACGGTATAACCACGAACTCAGTGTTTTAAATGTGGGACGAAATGTAACGCGGTTTATAAAGTCGCACAGATGGTGCAGTGGTATGAATGAGCAGCGAAAGAGCGACCAAAAAAATTTTTGAAGAAAATCCTGGAGGCGCAAGAAGGAGAGGCTGGCCAAGGCGCAGATGGTTGCAAGACGTAGAAGATGAGAATCTAACAACATAAAGCGAAAGCAGGCTGTTGAGATGAATGGCGACGTATTGTAGAGGAGGCAATGGTCCACCGCGGGCTGTAATACCAATATGATGAGGATGAACCAAGGTTCGCTATGGAACTATATGAGTAAGTGAACGTTGGAAATATTTCAGAGGTATCAGTCAATAAATCTTAAATTTTAATCTGCTACTAAGGCCAATTTTATGGACTTCTTATGAAAGAATGCATAAGTCAGTTTAGCATTTACTTCCCGTCGAGCATAAAATTATTGTAGAGCAATGGAAATCTCCGCTGTAAAACCATAAAACTAGCTGTTATTGATATTCCATAAGCATTTCGATGAAATATTTTTCTATTAAACTTGAGTATTGTATCGGCCTGTGTAGACAGCATCTCAGACCCAGAAACCGGACTATATATTTTCGAAGGATTTTGATGCGACGAATCGAAATCTGGCCTCAAAATTGCCGAGAATTTTCGAGATATCCTATGATAGGGGTGGTTTCTAGGGGTTAGGGCTGTGTGTGACTCGGTACCCAAAGGTTAGATAGTGTAGGGGTGTGGTGAGTCAGCACACTTATGGTGCGAAACAAAATTTTAAGAAAAATAAGACTCAATTCAAGAAAATTAGTAATCGACTATATCATGTCTATGTTATCTCAATCGATTTTCAGGTGTAGGAAAATTTAGAAACATGAAAATTTCAAAACGCGATATCTCAGCGAAAAAAAAATGATATTTGAGCAAACTCAACGCCATTTGAAAAAAGAAGACTTGTATTTAAAGATGCCATCCTTTAATTTTAATGAAAGAAAACATCTGCAAGACTACATAACCTCAAATATGGGCAAACACGATGTTTTTTGCACTTTTAGGTTAGGATATCTCGAAAACCAGAGCTGATAGAGCAATTCTGAGACCAGATTTGGATTCAGCGCATCATAAACCTTCGGAAATATATAGTCTGGTTTCTGGGTCTGAATGTTGGTTAAATTTTGTCGGCCTGTGTTATTATGATACTGGCCAAACACTTTTAATAACATTTAAAGAGAGTTCAAGAAGTAATGTGAATCTTTTTTTCTGGAAAAATATTCATTTACTCATCAATATCCCTTTCAATGTATCTGTCAAAGTAATCCTAATCAGTTACGATGCAGTCGTGCTACCGCCTTTTTCAATCACCGAACCCCTTCTGACTAAAAAGTGCACTGGTATGGCTTGAGCTCTTCCTACAGTGCGGGCTTTATCTTTATAATTGCGGGAAATCTTCGTTGTTCAATAGGCGTCTACTGTTTTGGGAACAAGGAAAAGTCACAAGGAGTCAAGTTCGGCGCCCATGGCGGTTGAGGCAAGATTGTGTTGTTATTTTTCTTTAAAAAAATTCAGCTGTTCTTACAAATATTTTTCAAGAGCAGAATTTGGGCGAGCATCCAAAATACGTCTAATATTTGCATCTGTCAATAACAAACTATTCTGGGTACTTGCTGCCATTAAAAAAATGTGGAGTAGGCGTTAAATGGAGAAAATGCACAAGACCAAGAAAATCCGAAAAAAATTCTTAAAAATCAGTGTGAATTCGGATCTACTTCAAAGTTGCACTTTGTAATACCAAAATTCAATGAGCTATAAAACTGCATATCCTAAATTTTTTGAAATATTCTGAGTAAAAAACTTGAAATTTTTATAAAAGTTTGCCGAATTTTTACAAATTTTAGTCGAAATTCCAAACATTGCTTTATATGGTTTTTATTGTAGTACGAACTATAATTTTGTAAAAAATAACTGAAATTACGAAATAAATAAATAGTCAGAACTTATTAATATGTCGTGTACACTTTATTTTGACGCTGACTGTACGCACTGTACTTATGCACCGACGCAACTTTCAATAGCTTTTTGAACACACCTAATAAAGGTAAAACTTGGGCAAGCGAAAGAGAAACTGATTTGAACCGGGTGGTCTAGAAGAATCAAAAATTCAATTGTTTTTTATATTTTGAAAGTATAGGTCTTTAAGAATATACTGTAAAATTTTTGGAAGGATATTCCCAATGTTTTCAATTTTACAGCCGTTTTGGCGGGTAGAGTCAGATTCGTCACGTGGTGGCGTCAATGGTCGCATATAAATGGTCAAAACTTTTAAATCAATTAACCCAAAACTACTTTTTTTGGCTTGGTGTTGTCAAAAAACAAGAAAAAAAAAATGTTCAACCGAATCATCTGAAATTGTCAAATGTTGTTCACAACATGAATGGCTATCGTCCTTACTTGAATCATAACAACACTGAAATAACCCGATTTTTAGAGTGTGAAAGTCAAAATCTCGCCAGTGTGACAATTTTTTTTTTTTACAAATTCTATTACGGGACAAAGCCACAGGCATACTGATTAATTATTTTTTTGGTTTTTGTAATACAGATAAATAAAAGAGCCCAAAATGGACAACACCGTCCAGGTCAAATTTTTCTGGAGGGGCAACTTCAGCGTAATTTTTCAAAATATTAAAAATAAAAAATAATATAATAAATAATATTTTTTTTTTCATTTTTGTATGTAAAAGAAATAAAATAAAAAGCCTAAAAAATTTAAATATCGTTTCTCATTTTTATTTATCGTAAAAAAATCCTGGAAGTACCCTAAATTTTCGAGCTCTAGACTACTGGAACCCCTTAAGTTACTTACATTTCATAGAATAATGTTTTATTGAGATGAGATACTTCATGACTAGTACAGGGTGATCAGTAAGCGATGATATCTAAACCAAATTTTCTTGTTTCAGCTGCCTTCAAAGTTAAAAACGACATCCAGCTGTCAAATTATTTAGTTTATTCAGCATTCGTCGTTTCACGCTTGGGAAATTTGGTAAAATTTAAATTGAATTATTAAAAATATTATCCAAATTTTGGCTTATTTGGAAAAATACAAATACCTAAATATGGTGCCTCAATTAAACTGGTGTGCTATTCCATACATAATCGCATGAATAAAAAATAATAATTTAGTGAAAAATTGAAAAAAAACCCCAGCATAAATTTATTATCGCAAATCGTTTCTGACCTACTAAAATTTCTTTGCTTATCGTTCACGTTTGGTCACCCTGTTATAAACTTTTTCTATTCACACAGGGACACTTTTCGGCCATTTTTGTCTAATTTGCGCTGAATACGCATCTTTTTTTTTTTTTTTTTTTTTTAACTTTTTATTTGTTTATTGAATCTGCCTTTTCAAAGGCCTCACAATAAGTATTCAAATCTTAGAACTAAAAAGAAAAATTTTATTTTATCTCATTTTCTACAATAAATAATTATCAAATGGCCCTCTACTCATCGGGGTGGTAGGTCATTTCTTCGAAGCCTGGTCGTATGTTGCGTACTCAGGAGTTGACGTGCGAACGGGTTCGGGTGATCTTGCAATTTCAACTGATAGTTTTCACGAGCTTTTTTGAATACTTCCTTCACCATCGGTACATCTAGGTCCCTATGGATGTTGTCGTTTCTTATATACCACGGCGCTCCAGTTATGGTTCTTAAAATTTTCGACTGTGCTCTCTGTATAAGATCGATACTGGAACTGCTGGCCGTTCCCCACAATTGGATTCCATAAGTCCAAATTGGTTTCAAAATTGCCTTGTACAAGAGGACTTTACAGTCAAGGCTCAATCTTGATTGCTCATTAATTAGCCAGTGAAGGTTTGAAGCTTTGATTCTCATATTAAGCCGCTTTGCCTCGATGTGGCGTCTCCATGTTAAACGCCTATCTAGGTGAACGCCAAGATATGTGACGTGATCAGACTGTGGTATGCATACGTTGTTAAGGGTAACCGAGGGACAGTCTCCTCTTCTAAGCGAAAATGTGACATGTTTACTTTTTATTTCGTTCACTTTTATTCTCCATTTTTTCAGCCACTTTTCTAAAAGTCTGAGATATTTATTTAGCTCTCCAGATGCCAGAGACGGATCATTTTGAGAACTAAGCACAGCGGTGTCGTCAGCGAATGTAGATATAGTCAAACTATCGCACTCGGGCAGATCAGAAGTATAAATTAAATACAAAATTGGGCCTAGTACACTGCCTTGAGGGACACCAGCTTCAATTTCATATTCATGAGACACATAATCGTTGCATTTTACTCTGAATTGTCTGTTTGTTAAGTACGACTCCAGAACTTTGTGTGTAATAGGTGGCAAACAGCGTTTTATTTTATGTATGAGACCCTCATGCCAAACTTTGTCAAATGCCTGTGCCACATCTATAAAAATTGCTGAACAGTATTTTTTAAGTTCAAAACATTTTCTTATTTCCGCAGTTAACCGATTTACTTGCTCGATTGTCCCATGTTGTTCTCGAAAACCAAACTGATGTGGAGGGATTATATTACGTTCGTTTAAAATCGGCATCATTTTGTTTCTCAAAACTTTTTCAAATAATTTTGACAAACACGGCAACAAACTGATTGGTCGATAGGACGATGGCACATTTAAGTCTTTGCCCGGCTTAGGAATCATTATTATTAAAGACGTTTTCCAGCTCTTTGGAAAAATGCCTACCTCGATGATTGCATTAAATATTACAGACAGCACAATTATAGCGACTTGTGGTATATTTTTTATCATTAATGGTGTTATTGCGTCATAACCTGGCGCCTTTTTCACCTTAAGATTCTTGTTAATAACTGCCTGAATATCTTCAGGAGCTATGTTGATTGGTTCTGAGTTTAACGATGCGTTGCCACTACTTTCTTCTAGTATTTGTTCATTTGCAGAAGAATTTGGTTGGAAAACATTACTCAGATGATCGGCGAATATCGACGCTTTATCTTCAGCGCTACGAGCCCATGTACCGTCAGGTTTTCTTAGGGGGCTTTGTACTTCTACTGGCGTCTTAATGGTCTTAGCTGCTTTCCATATAGAAAAATTTGTGTGCTTTGTATTGGATAAGCTCTCAATATAGTTTTTGTTTTTACGATCTTCGTCCAAGTGGAGTGCACATCGCAGTTTTCTATTTGCAGCAGACAGCCTTTGCTTAGCACCAGGGGATCTGTTTTGTTGCCATTCTCTTCTTAACCTTCTTTTTTCCAGTAGTAGTCCTTCAATTTCAGAGTTGGAAACATTTGTGGCAAATTTTGGACTTAATTGGTATTTAGAGTGATCTAAAGCTGATGTCATCACAAACGTGAAGTCATCAACAGATTTTTCAATTTCAGCCTCGCTATGAACTACAGGATTTGTGTTAATGTGGCTGCTAATAAATTTTTTGTACTTCAACCAGTTTGTTTTATATTTAGAGTCAATTGTAGAGCCAGGTATATTAGCGTAATAGGTTAATATTACTGGGGAATGATCTGATGATAAATCATACGACGTTTCTGTAGTGACTGAGTTTCGATTTATATTTCTCGATATAGCAAAATCTATGAGGTCAGGAACTTTTTTAGGATCAGAGGGCCAATAGGTGGGATGTCCGGGAGATATGACATCCAATTCGTTTTTTCGATCAATTAAAGTCTTATATAACTGCCTACCTTTGGGATTCACTAATCGAGAGCCCCAATACGTGTGTTTTGCATTATAGTCTCCACAAGCTAGAAAACGTTTCCCCAATCTGCTAAAATATTCCTCAAACTGCTCTTTTGTAACAGCAAATCTTGGTGGACAATAAACTGAGCTAATTGTTAAATCACCATATCCGACCTCAAGGTGAATGGATATTGCCTGCAGATAGTCTTTTGCAAATGCATCTAAAACGTAGTGTCGTATTCTATTCTTTATTAGGATGCCTGTACCGCCATGTGCTTTACCATCGGGGTGATTTGTAAAATGGAACATATATCCAGGAATATTAAAATTATATCTATTTGTGAGATGAGTCTCAGATATCAACATTATGTCAATACAATTTTTTTGTAAAAAATGGCAAACTTCTATTTTATTTTGGTTTAAACCATTTGCGTTCCAAAAAGCCATTTTTAAATAACTCATTTCTTTGCCAATAGTATTTGAAGCATTTGGTTCTGCGTTCTCACCAGCTCTTGAAGAGTATTTTGCATGGAAGACATAATGCTGGTAATATTCTGGTTAAAAGCGTTCATATTTTGGGTAAGTGTATACATTATACCCTCCAAACCTCCAAAATTCTGGGGAGCACTAGCTTGTTGGGTACCTGATTTTACAATATTGGCATATGAGATGGCTCCTGACTGGAGTGGAATTTCTTGATTTTGTTGCTGAATTTTTCCTCCGATACCAGAAACTGTAACGCTTGTAGGTCTGGTAGATGTTGCTACTTCTGTGTTTCTAAATTCAACAATTTCTCCTCTCGCTTGCTGCTTTCTCTCGTTTAACCTTTTCAACAAGTCTTTATAAACGGGGCACCCTCGATAGTTTGCAGTGTGATCACCACCGCAGTTTCCGCATTTTCTACTTAGGCCTTCTTTAGCTGCAGTGCATTCGTTAGAACCATGCTGATCACCACATGCAACACACACTACAGGTAGTGTACAGTAATTCTTTGTATGGCCAAATTCTTGGCAATTTCCGCACTGTACAGGCCCATTACGCTTGAGGGGCTCCTCCACGTGTATTCTTCGATTTAATAAATATCTCAAGGAATAAATGGGATGCGTTTCATTCCCTTTCAACTTCCTTGTGTCAGGCTCCAACTCAACCTTGAACATTGGTTGTGGAATTTTATTTTTGTTAAAAATGTTAACGACGCTCTTGGTTTTATACCCGAGCTCTTCCAGGGCCTCTTTGATTTCTTTGGAGTCCACAGTGTGCTCAATACCTTTAAAAACAACTGAAAGTCCCTTGCTACTTTTCAATTGGTAAGTATAAAAATTTTTATTGCTTTCCTCCAAAAGTTTCGAAATTTTCCTATAGTCAACCTCGTTGTATATGACTATTTTAGTTTCATGGATATGACCTTTTCTTATCGGAACAATGTGGAAATTATTTTTCCCAACTGTATCAATAATTTGTTTCACCAAATTATTAGAACTATGTTCACGAAGGAATATTGGCGGTGGTTTAAGTGATTTTTTATTTTCATTCACATCTACAACTTTATCATTGTTGTCTTCACTTAAAATAGCAAACCTGTTGCTATTATTATTGGTACTGCCTTCGACTACCTTTTGTTTTTTCATAGTTGGAACTTGTTTTTCAGGGCTTAGATTTCTTTTATTTATGTTGATGTAACGAAGTATACCAGATTGAACCTTTGGTATTGCACCCTTTGATTTATTGGTATTATCGATACTTAATTTCTCACTTGTTATGCACTTCTCTGTTTTTTGCTGTATATATATTTATACGCATCTGACTTTCGAAATTCTCCACCATGTGAGGTTTTCAAATATTTTTAGGTCAAATATCACAATATTCGCTATTCTCCAATTTTTCACAAATTTTGTGAAGAGAGAGCAAACTTTTTATATATTTATATTTTTTATGAATAATATTTTTTATAAATTATATTTTTTTTAAATTATATTTTTTATCATTACTCATTCAAACGAATGAGAATAAAACTTCAATGCAAATATAAATTTTTACTCTTGGGAATTATTCGCCCCCATTTAAAACCTGCTAATGTTACAATAAATAAAGTGTTTTGCTAAAAGTTTAAAGAATTAATAATTTTTTTACGCAAATATTTTATTTATAATATATTTTATCTAACTTTGAAAGTCTCTAAATTGCTTTTACTCACTTCAGTTGTGTTGGTACCTGTCCATTAGAATAGGAGGAAATGTTTACTGCCTCTTTAAGTAGGAGGAACTTTGAATGCTGGCAGCCGGTGAGTGAATTAATTTAACAATTTTTAATTGATTCGCTGTAGTTAACTTTTTTTACCTTTTTTAGTATTTGTTAATATTTTTGTAGCGTAAATTTATGTAATAAATACATTTTTGTTTTTCAATGTATTTTCAAATATTAATGTTTATAGCTTTTAAACGCTGAATTCGGTAGGTACTTTTAAAATTAAAATTCTTGTTTAAGGTTTTTGAAAATATTTTTAGATTCTACAAAGATTTCCCTCATTTCTCACAGTTTTTTAATTAGTATTTGTAAACAATTAAAAAAAAAAAAATGTTTTTTAATAATTTTTTTTTCAAATAATTTTTTTTTTTTAATATTCTTTATATATAAATAAATTTTTAAATTATATATAAATACATTTTTGTTTTCCAATGTTTTTTCAAATATTAATGTTTATAGCTATCAAACGCGTTATTGTAAGCCCGGTTGTTCATGAATTCGGTACTTTTAAAATTAAAATCGTGGTATTAAATTTTTGCAAATATTTTTTGATTCTACAATCATTTCTTCAATCAGCATTCTAAAGTTTTTTAATTCATTTTTTTTAAACCATTTTTTTAAATATTATGTTTTTCATTTTTTTCATAATCTTTTTTATCAAATAATTTAAAAAAAAAAAATTTTTTTTTCAAATTTTTTTGTTTTAATTTTAAGTTTTTTTTCGAAATTTCGTTTAACAACTTTTTGCTAAAATTTTTATTTTTCGTTATTTTAATAATTTTTTTTAAAATAATTTTTTTTGTAATATTTTTTTTAATAATTTTTTTTTTTCAAATAATTTTTTTTGAAATATTTTTTTTATTTTTTTAATAATTTTTTTTTTTCAAATAATTTTTTTAAATGTTTTTTTATAATTTTGGGTATTTTTTGTTAAAAGTTGTCGCTGACATTTTTTTGAAATCTTTATAATTTTTTTGTTTTTGTAGGTACCACTTGTAGTTCAGCTAGCTTGCCTTAGGGCCTTAATCTTTTTCTTTCTTTAAACTTCTTAATATATTTTTTTCAATACATTTTTTTTTTGTAATTTTAGGTTGTGTTTTTTAAACAGTTTTTTAATTTTTTTTTTATTTCTGAATAATTGTTTTTAAAGTAATTGTTTTTTTATACTGTTTTTTAATTTTTATAATTTTGGGTATTTTTGTTAAAAGTTGCCTTTGATATTTTTTATAATTTTTTTGTTTTTGTAGGTACCATTTACATGTTCGAATCGCGTGCCTTAGGACTCGACAACATATTTTCTTAAAGCTTTTTTTTATTAATTTGACTTTATTTTATAAACGATGTGCTTAAAATTTGTTTTTTCATTATTTTTAGCACCATTTCTTTCGAAAATTTCTAAAAATTTTTGTTGTCATCGAAAATTTATCGAATTTGAAGACCAACTCTTTCGAAAATTTCTAATTTTTTTCTTTTTATTGAAAATTTATCGAATTTAAGCACAAAATCCTTCGAAAAATTCCAAAATTAGTTTAGTTTTATCGAAGATCTATCTAATTTAAGCACGAAATCCTTCAAAAAATTCCACAATTTTTTTGTTCTAATCGACAATTTATCAAAAAAACTCGTACATTGTTAATGAAATTCCATTAAAAAATATTTTCATAATTTTTGAAAAATATTTAATTAGCTTGAAATCTTTGCTTTTATGAATTTCGAAGTGTTTAGGGTTTTCGTTGAGTAGTTTTTAAAATATATATGTATATGAATGTATACTATTTCTTTTCCTTGTCACTGTTCATTGACAAATATTATTCTTTTATGTAAAATTTTCTTAACCCATTTCCATCAACTTCTTCCTCAATACATTTTTCACTCAACTCCTTTACAGCGAATTAAATTCATGTGTTATTTCCTTTTGCTACATTAACCGCACTTTGGTAGCTTAACTGCCACATAGACGCCGATTAATTTTCTTTTATTGCCAATAAATTAATTAACTACCAACCATCGCTCGTAGTGCGCGCACATTGTAGTCTACTTGTAGGCGATTTAGATAAAGGAGTGTTTTGCCGCTTTTCGAGGCCACGTTCGGCAAGTTGTGTTGTTAGCAAACGACTGATTTGGGCCAAAGGCGCGAAAGCCGCAAATACAAACTCGCAAACAGCAAAGAATAGGCAAAGAAGCAAAGCAGCAGATAGCAGCAGAACAAGCAAAAGTACGAGCACAATCAACTGAATCAAGCAACAACTACAACAACACACAATCCATTGAACAAATTGAACGCAGCGCAGATAACCAAAGTGTGTCGAAGCAACAATAATAATAATAACAACATTGGCAGTGAATAAGTTAAGGTAGCGAGTAGGTGAGCGAGCAGTCGGCACATTGCAACGAACGATATTAGAACGGCAGCAACGAGTAAGGCATGACCGACACATGCGCTCGCCAACACCAAACAATATAGGAAACGTTTCGGCTAGCAAACAGCTGATTTGGCAGCACAACAACATCAGCGCGCATAAATAAATACATAAATAAATAAGTAAATAATCGCAAAAACAACAACGCACACAACTGCAAGGTCATCAGTAGCAACAACAAGTTCATGTTCTGCAAGCTACTGGAACTTGAAGAACTTTTCCATGCTGCACAGCTTTTTCACCAACCAGCAAAGCTTTTACGCTTGGGAAATATTATTTGCTGCTTTTAGGGAAGCACAAATATTGAACTAAAGTCGCTGTAGGCTGGCTGCTGAACTGCGTTGTATGTGTATATGTATGTATGAATATGTGTATATGTATGTATGAATATGTGTATATGTATGTGCATGTATATGTGTATGTATATGCATAGGCGTATGTAAATATATGAGTGTGCGTATGTCCATATGCATGCAATCATATTAGTAACCACTTGCTGAGTTATGGCCATTTAGAGCAACACATTCCAAATCGATGTTTGGACATCAAAGGCGCGACTGCGGCGCGTGAATGACAAATTGTTGCGCTAGAGCTTTTTCAGCTGTTTACATATTACACATACATACATACTATACCTACGTTCAGAATGATAGGTTAGATCAGATTCGATTTGTGGAGGGCTGGACAAGTCCAAGCATTCAGTCAGTAGACCATTGTACTACACCCGGATAGATATCAGTAGAAAGAACAGAGATGGGAAAGATAAAAGGTGGATGGTAAAAACGGATAAATTAGTTTGAGGTCACTCTTTCTCAAATCTCTTGGATTCATTGATGAATTTTAAGAGATCCTGAAGAGAAAGAGTATGCACTTTTTCCATACTCAGTGTATCGCAACCCAATAACCTAAGTCTGATTCTGGAAAATGCAGGACAGCTACAGAGAACTTGCTCTGCAGTGTCGTCATCTTCAAGACAGGATAGGCATATCGGGCTGTCCACAACCACCATGGAAGCCATATGCTGACCACAGGCGTTGTGTCTTGTGATTACACCGACCAGTACTCTCAGGTCCTTCCTGCTGAGTTTTAGGAGAAAGGTCGCTGTTTTCCTATTTGGTTCTTTCATAAAGCACTTGGAAACTCTGCACGAGTTCAACTCAGCCCAACGAGCTCTGTAGGTAGACCTCACAAAGTACTCAATCCATAGTTGAATCGATGCGGAATTGACACCTAGAAAGGGCTCAGAGCTCAGTAATGTGCTTGCAGAGCCTTCATTTGCCAATTTATCAGCTAACTCGTTCCCTGCAATACCACAATGTCCAGGCACCTAAATAAGACTAATTTGTTGTGTGTTTGCAACACTGTTCAGTTTTGTCTTTCATTCACCGACTAACTTCGAAGAGCAGCGTGGGTTAGCCAGGGGTTTTAGTGCAGCTTGACTGTCACTACAAATTCCAATACTGTTGCCCCGCCACTTTTTCTCAATTAGCCAGTACACCACATTCAAGATGGCATAGACTTCCGTAAGGAATACCGTGGCCATCTGTCCTGTGGCATAGGAGTACTTAATGTCTTCGTCTAAGTACCATCCAGATCCGCTCCATCACTGGTTTTGGATCCGTCGGTGTAGAAAGTGTGCTGATATCCCGTTAATAGGTTCTCTGGACTTAACCATTGATATATATCTGGAATCAAAGCGCCATACTTCCTACCGAAACTAACGACAGGCATCCGATTGTCCGCTGGCATCGAGAACAATGTGCCTCACTCTGACAGCTGGTGGTTTGTCTGACAGTGGTCAGTGCTTACTTCATTTCCCCAGACTCCGTTTAACTTGAGCCTGTACGCCGCCTTCATTGCTTCCTTCAAAATAATAGGAGCGTAACGCATAGGTAAACAGTTATGAGCAGAGAAATAGCACACTTTTAGAGTCTTCTAATACAGAAAAAATGAAGTTTATGGTCCGGTCGAGCTCCGCTTTAAGGCATGATGACCTGCTGATCGGAGAGTGTGCAAGAATTCATCCATTTGGGTATCAAAATATCAGCTAATACGGATATGTCATTGCCAATTAGTCAAAGAGTTTTAGCAGCAAATAAATTTTATTACCCTAATTTGAAACTGCTTAAGGGGTTAGGGGTAGTCAGAATTTTCCAAAAATTGAATTTTTTTTTTGCATTTTCTTAAAGTATAATATCTTAGAAATATTGTGTGAAAATTTGACAAATTCTTTTCGAGTTATTCAACAATTAACGAAGGGCGCCCGGCGCTCCGCAGCTCAATAGCAAAACTTTAAATGGGTTTTTCTCAAAACTATGTTTTTTGAATTGGTGATCACTGTAACTTAAAAACCGCTTGGTAGATTTCAATAAAATGTAATATGAATAAGTTCGTGCGGTTTTTTTTTCGAAATTTGAAACTTTATTGACGTAAAATGGTTACAAATTTAATATTCAAAATATTGTCCATCGCTTACTACTACTTTTTCCCATCTTTCTGGCAATTCACGGATTCCCTTTGTGAAAAATTCGGTCGGTTTTGCCGCAATCCACGAATCGATCCATTTTTTGACTTCATCGTAATTACGGAAGTGCTGGTCAGCCAGGCCATGTTGCATCGATCGGAAGAGATAGTAATCGGATGGCGCAAGGTCTGGACTATACGGCGGGTGGGGTAGGACATCCCATTTGAGCGTTTCTAAGTATGTTTTGACCACTTGTGCAACATGTGGCCGAGCATTGTCATGTTGCAAAATAACTTTGTCGTGTCTATCGGCGTATTGCGGCCGTTTTTCTCGCAGTGCTCGGCTCAAACGCATCAATTGTCGTCGGTAGACATCCCCCGTAATCGTTTCATTCGGTTTCAGTAGCTCATAATACACAACACCCAGCTGGTCCCACCAGATACACAGCATAACCTTCAGGCCATGAATATTCTGCGCCGACGTCGATGTTGAAGCATGGCCAGGGTATCCATACGTTGCCCGACGTTTTGGATTGTCGTAATGGACCCACTTTTCATCGCCAGTCACAATTCGATGCAAAAAACCCTTTCTTTTGTGCCGTTGAAGCAGTTGTTCGCATGCCATAAAACGGCGTTCAACGTCTCTTGGCTTCAATTCATACGGCACCCAATGGCCTACCTTTCGGATCATTCCCATGGCTTTTAAACGTTTGGAAATGGTTGATTGATCAACTCCCAAAGTTTTTGCAACCTCTTCTTGCGTTTGAGCCGGATCTTGATCGAGCAATTCCTCCAATTCGGTATCCATGAACTTTGGCGGCGCACCCTCGCGTTCTTCGTCTTCCAAGCCAAAATCACCACTTTTAAAGCGTGCAAACCACTTCTGGCACGTTCGCTCAGATAGAGCATGCTCACCATAAACTTCCACCAAGATACGATGACTTTCGGCTGCTTTTTTCTTCATATTAAAATAATGAAGAAGAATTCCCCGCAAAAACACATTATTTGGCACGAAATTCGACATTTTCAAGTGTGGTAAAAATATTGTTGTTTACGCTTCAAATAAAAAACTTATACTGACGTTTGTGCCTTACGACAGTAGCTCTCCAATGAATGTTTGGAAATGTGGATCGATGGAATAATAATCAAGTTACGCCATCTGTTGTAAAACCGCACGAACTTATTCATAGTCCTATTATACTGCTTTTGAAAAACATAAAAAACGCGTACCTGATCGACGAATTTTTTTTTTCAAAAATTTCGATTTTTTTAAACTATTAATGATCGGGGTTTTTCTCGAAAATCTGAAAAAATATTTTCTGAGCCCACCATGTTGTTAATTTTGAGAAACAAAAAAAAAATCTTCGATAAGGCACAAGATTATCTATTAATAAAACTAATTTCTCTTGTCCAATTAATTTTAGTTGAATCTCCAAGGACTTGTGTTGAACACCGCAAGGGACTTCTGGAGAAACGGGCTCCACACAAACAGCGATAACTTCTACAGTTATTAATTTTTTTTTTAATTTTGCTAAAGTCAATTCGAAACGTGGTGTATTAATGCTGTGTTTTTATTTTTGTAAAATAAAGTAACTGACTAGCAAAAAAAAATATTGAAAATCATCGGTTTCTTCGGCCTCTGACTACCCCTAATCCCTTAAATCAAAATTATTATCACGCGACCAAAAGTTTAGGATATACAAAACCATGATCCGCCCTGTGCGGATGGTTGAGAACTGTGAGTGCTAAGAAGTAGTGACATTAATCAGCTAATGGCCTTCGAAAGAAACATTTTGCGTACAATTTATGGACTAATAAGACTGCAGGACGGTATTTATCGATTGAGATATAATCGGGAGATGGAACGTTTAGCAAAAAACGACACTGTAATAAGATTTATAAAATCTCAGAGGATAAGCTGTCTTGGACACCTGTTTAGAATGCCCAAGGAGAGAACCACTCGAACGGCAGTTGAATTGCGCCTTGATGGAGGCCGAAGAAGAGGACGCCCCAAAAAAAGATGGCCCGTAGACATTGAAGATGACCTGAACGTGCGGCGGTGGAAGGAAGTAGCCTTAAATAGAGACGAAAGGTTGTGAATGAAGCAATGGTTCACCAAGGAATGTGATACTACGAAGAAGACGAAAAAGTGCCTTCCATTCGAATTGTTATTTCTTTGAAAATTAACTGATATTCCTATTGTATGCCAATGTTATGCTGTGAATTAAAAAAAAAAAAAAATAAATAAATAATTGGCGCGTACACTTCTGTTAGGTGTTTGGCCGAGCTCCTCCTCCTTTTTGTGGTGTGCGTCCTGATGTTGTTCAACAAATGGAGGGACCTACAGTTTCAAGCCGGCTCCGAACGGCAGATATTTTTATGAGGAGCTTTTTCATGGCAGGAATACACTCGGAGATTTGCCATTGCCTGCCGAGGGGCGACCGCTATTAGAAAAATGTTTTTATTAATTTTGCTTTCACCGAGATTCGAACCAACGACCTCTCTGTGAATTCCGAATGATAATCACGCACCAACCCTTTCGGCTACGGCGGCCGCCTGCTGTGAATTGCTTCTCTCTAATAACGAACAATAAGTCGCGTTAGCTCTTTCAACTAAATAGCGCAGTTCGATTTTAGTTATTAGTTAGGGTGATTAAAGCTAATTTTTTCGGTACATTTTTGTTTGTTCTAAGCCATAAATGGCAATATGAATAAGTTTGCTTAACTTAATATTCTTCAAAATATGATGGAGCCATATTCCTTCGAGCCCACGACAGTAAACTGGTTATTCATGCACGATAAGGACTAAGCAATCAGCAAAAGTGCTTAAAAAAAGGCTTTCCAAAGAAAAAATTGCCACTCGAGATTGGTCAATACAAATCCCTGACCTTAAGCCAGTTGAAAATATGAGGAATAATATTAAAAAAAAAAATTTAAATCTCACTAAACTATGGCAAATAGTACAGAAAGCGTGGAAATCTATTCCTCGGCAGAGATCCCAAAAGTTGATAGAAGGTAAGTAGGTAGGTATAATGGTTGTCAAGACCGACAATGACACACCTAGGCCTGCTGTACGGCCGTTGTGACACCACCAGAGCTGTACCCTCTCCTCACTCTACATTGTCCTCATTGAACCAACGTGTGACTTTAGTATATTTCATAAAATATTGCGCCTTCTTCTATCCTCTCTTCTATAGTCTCTTCTTCTTCAATGTCGTTACAGCTTCTGCAATAGTCGTTATGGGGCGCTCCGAATCTACTGGCGTGCCTGTCAATCAGACAATGCCCTTTTAGAACCCCAAGAAGATTTCTCATGTCCTTCGTGTTTAGTTTCAGCAGTCGGTTTGTGCTACCCATGTTCCAGTCTGGCCACGTCGTCCCAGTCATTGTGCAGTTAGGGGCTCCGTCCATAGCACGTTGGCAGTTTTGATGGTGTGTTTATCTATAAGCATTTTACAAGTTGCTAAAGGTATAGGTATGTTCGCTTTGTCTGGTTGGATCGGTAATGTGGTACCCAATCTCGTTACTTCATATGCTTTACAATTGCCTGCTATGTCTCTATGACTCGGCACCCAGAGTAGGTTTATTACGAAGTACTGTGATTGTTCTGTCAAGACATTATTTTACTGTCTTCGAGTTAATATTAGGTGATTGTAATGATTTAAGAGCCGATTGGCTATCTGAATATATACTTATATCTCTTGTGGTGAGAACACTTTTCTTTAGGGCCAACAGGCTTTCTCGGATAGCCAGAATTTCAGTTTGAAATAGGCTACAGTGATCCGGAACCCGGAATAAAATGTTGGCACTCATTTCATCAGAGTGAAGGCCACCGCCTACGTGTTCAGTGAGCTTAAAATCATCAGTATAGATACTGATTACACTTCTACTGTCTATTACCCCATTGTCTCAAGGTTCTCTCGTTGGGAAAGTTGTGTTAAAGGATGTACATTTAAGTTCAGTTCTGCTGAGTTACAAAAATCTGTCGTTGGATGTAAGAAGGGGTATTCATCTAATATTCTTGCGTGACCCTTCCTGCTAGTGGCTCAGCTTTTGTATTCAGTATTCTGAAGATTTTGTCTAAAAACTTAAATACTTTGATGAATTTTTTTTTTAATTTCAAAACTTTGTTTTAAATTTTGTACACAATTGAAACTTTAAGCTATATGATTTTTATTGTAAAGGGCACTGTACTTTTTTAAAAACATAATCAAGAGAAATATTAAATACAAAAAAAAAAACCAAATTACACTTTTTGAGGGGAAAACTTTAGTACAATGTATATCGCTTTGAAAAAAAAGGTTAAAAGGGGGGATAGAGGGGTGTATCCCCATCTTAAAACTGAAAACCGAACCCGCCGGAGGTTTATAGTTTTAAAGTAATTTAATGTTAAAGTTCTCTAATTTAGCGAAAAGTTGGTGTTGCCATACGCCTGAAATAAAAACGAAGTTCGTATGCAGGGATGTTAAAAACAATGATATTAAGCGTATCACAAAAAAATAAGAAAGTAAAAATAAGTAATTAAAATTAAATTAAATTAATTAACACAGTATTTTTGCGTAGAACTCCTTTTTGCGTGGGCGGCCTTTGGCCGCGCTTCAAAAAAATAACCCTCATCAGTCCAACTCCAGCTACGTAATCCACAGTATTTTTGCGTAGAACTCCTTGGAGTGTTAAAACCATTGAACCCAAAATTAAAACATCATATGCGTGTACATATGTAGTAAAGAGGCACAATAACCCCCATCTCCATCATTAACACTAAACTTAAATAGTTAATTTTGGTTCATATTTTTATTTCATTTGCAGGCATCCGGCAACACCATACTGTTGTCGGTCCAATCTTCTTCTTATTCGCGTTTAAAATTGGAAAGTGATTGCATGGACAAATGAATTTGCATTTAATTTGTATAGAAATAATCCGAATATAAGCATTAAAATCAGTAAAAACACGCGTGTGAGTGTATATTTGGTGAATTTTAGTGAAGTGTTAAAAAATATATAGTGTAATGTGGCAAATTATAATGAAGTTCCAAAGGGCATTTTGAAGGCAAATAATTATGAAATTATTATTTTCCGAATAATTTGGAGTTATAAAGAGTGTTCCTTCACACCTCACTAACATCTCCACCAAGTTTCATTTATTATATAAAGACATAATAGTTTGCCAAAAATTGCCCAATATACATTATTCCAAATTCCAGCTTTTTTGAGTTCCACGCGCTGCTATTATTTGGTACGCAGGTACATATGAGCACGTTTGTATATTTTTAAAATGAAGCAATCCGCCACGCTACATTTTCTTGGGTGGCATACCAATAAATTTTTACTTCCAAATATAAGTATTTTGTTGTTTTGATAGGCATTTCGCGATTGCGATATTTTCAATTCATGCTGATTTGGTGATTTTGTAAAGAGCTGATCCAAATCGGTTTCTTTTCTTTGCATGCACTTTGCAAATGAGTCAGAAAAATGTTGTTAGAAGGAATAAACTGTTGCGACACTTAAGTTTCTTTTATTTATTTTGGTGAATTTCGGTTTTGATTGAAAAAGTGGTACACTAAGAATTAATAGTTAGGAAGAAGAGGAACTAAATGCCTCAAAAGTCGCAGAATATTTAGATATGGTTGCAGAAATAACTTATTGGGTTTATGCAACTGACATGCGGTTGGCTGGCGACATGGTGTCCACAGTGAATAGGAAACACCAATTAATAATTTTTGCTCTTTATAGTGATTGCTGGCCTGGGATTGTCTCAATCGGCAATTTTTTGTTCCTTGTTCACTCTACTCGCGAGCATAGAGCCTTGGCAAGATTCAGTCTTGCGTTGGTTTCCTTAATCTATATTGATTTCTGATAGAGTAGGTGATTAGCCTGCCGCTGGCCTGCAATTACTGTATGGTTTTTGTCATGAAAAGTTGCTCATAAAAACTATCTGCCATCCAGACGGGAACTGTAGGTTCCTCCATTTTTATAACAACATCAACACTTACTGGACAAATTGGCTGAAGAGACTGGTTTAACACCTTATAACAGTTGCTTAGACAAACTACAGTGAACAGCAAAAGAAAAAAAAAAATTCTTGTTTTTTCCTCTTCTCCGCGGTATTTTCGTGCTATCTTCTTTTCGAGATATCTTGGATTCTAACTTCTTGGATAACTTCGGATTTTTGAGCTTTAAAAGGAATACTATTTATTTTTATGTATTTATTTTAAAAAGGGTGGTTAAATTATAAGGGCCGATATTGAATGTAAACCATACCTTAACGTCAAGCTTCTTTTTGCATTTCATTTGACATTTCTCAATTTCAGATTAATTCAATTTGAACCATGGAAAGATACGCAATCGGGCAATGCGTTTAAGTTATTCAGTTATTATGAAAACGGGCGTTCAAATCAAAACGGGCGTTCGAAGAAAATCATCTTCAGTGATGAGGAACATTTTCACCTCAGTGGATTCGGCAATAAGCAGAATTGCCCAATTTGGGCGAATGATAATCCAAGAGTGATTGCCGAAAAACCAATGCACCCACAAAGAGTGACTGTTTGGTGCGGTTTATGGGCCGGTGGCATCAATGGGCCGTATTTTTTCCAAAATGAGGCCGGTCAGGCAGTTACTGTGAATATTTAGTGTTCGCTATCGTGAGATGATAACGAACTTTTTATGGCCCGAATCGGAAGATATAGATGTGGCCGATATGTGGTTTCAACAGGGCGGTGCCACTTGTCACACAGCTAACGAAACAATGGCTCTTTTGCGCGAAAAATTTGATGGCCGAATAATCTCACGTCGCGGCGATGCCAATTGGCCGCCAAGATCATGTGATTTGACACCGTTGGACTTCTTTCTTTGGGGTTATTTGAAAGGAAAGGTGTAAGTTCGATAAGCCAGTAACAATTCAAGAGCTAAAAGATGAGATAATTCGGCACATTAACGGCATAGAACCTCAATTATGCCTCAGCGTCATCGAAAATTTGGACCATCGGTTGGAGGTGTGCCGCCGAGGTCGCGGCGACCATTTGGCCAATATTTTATTCTATACGAATTGAATCATACTAGTATTATCATAGTAAAGAGGAGTAGCAATAGTTTTTTAAAAAAGTTGTATTTATTCAAAATCAACACCGGCTCTTAAAACTTAACCACCCTTTAGAATAATTTTTAATTTTAGAATACTTTGGCTAGCACAGATCTTGAGAATAATCATAATTCAAGACTATTTTAACTGGCAGTAAATTAAAGAAAAAGAATAAAAGTATTTGAAAAACAAAGATAATTTCAGACTTCACAGCCACAACTTCTTGGCGGTGCCATAGTTGCTAGTCCAAAAACAGTAAGGGAAGATGCCTCCACTGCCTATGCAACTGTAGGACCTTAGCCTGCAGTTGACATCGGACATTGAGTAGCTTTTCAAAGTAAAATAGTAAGCATATCTGCAAGTATTAATTTAGTAACATAAACAGATTGATAGATAAGGTCAAGTGGTTTGAAGTCAAAATTGAGTCGTACTAACAAACGAAAGCAGTGGCTCCAGGATAAAATACATCAAAACGCGCTCTAAGCGGTAATAGAGTGGCTGGCTAGATCACTGACAAAGCTGCTAACAGCGAACCAGCATACCTTATACGGGTAGAAACAGTACTGGAAAGCTGGTAATGTGCAGAGCGAGCAAAAAATCTACCTTCACCCAATAACCCACAGAACATCTACATACAAACTTACAGATCTATGTTAAGGTTGAACATTGGAGGTATTGGAAAGCCGCTGATGAACAATTCAACAATGAAATGGCATGTAAACCTTACATAAAATTTCCATTGAGCTTTAGTAAAAATTTTAAGCGAAAGCTTTATTTGAAGCATATTGAATTTAGTGCTCAGCATTTTCAATGCGCTACTCTTTTAAATGCAATATTTTTATACCAAAGAATACTCAATTTTGCTTTAGGCAAAGTGCATTAGTTTGAATTGATACGTGTGGAAGCCGAAAATACAATTTTTAGTTAATTTTTTTTTCGCTAGGCTCTTTAATATATATATGTGGTAATTTAAGATTATTAAAATTATTATAGTAGACTCGGGGTTGAGGGAACTAATTCGTGCAAAGGCTATTCCCCTCAACCCAGACTTTCCCTTCAATTGAGATTGAAATTATACATGTACAGAAGTGGGCGGATTATAAATATTTTATTAATACTGTTGTATGTAAGGTAGAGGTACAAAGATTGTGCAGTCAATGTATTTATTTCATATAATAAAAACTTATTATTTGAAGAAGTCCAATATAGTACTTTGTTTTTTCCTAGCTTCCAGTGATTTTGTCACTGCAACATCCCTGATATTGTTAAGAAAAATGATGTGTTCGAGCGAGTTGGTATTGTGTTCGGTCCAATGGATTGCTTTGTCAAAAATTTTAATGGCTTCAGCTGCCTCTATTGAGCACTTGTCACCGTTTATTTCGTAATGCTCATCCTCATCCTCATCAGATGCCTCAACAGGTCATCGATAACGCCCTCAGTACCATTAGCACAATTGTCATCTATTCCTGTCCATATTCTTTGTTCGTTGACACTTAGGTTTGACTGAAATAAAAAAATTATGGCATGTTAAGTGCTCGTGCAACTGTAATGATTGTTTTTTTTACCTGTGGAAACGCAGTTTCAGTTAAATTGAGTAATTCTTCAAATTCGGAATGTTGTTGTGCAACTATCTGCTGTCTTAAAACACTGAGATCCACATCATCCTCGATACACTCATCATTGTCTATCGGATGTTTATAGTGAAGTAATGGACACCAGCATTTTTTAATAACGTCGGCACCGACGTTTTGCCATGCTTGGGTCAAAAGGCAAATGGTTTCTTTCAAAGTAATTTTTTTTTAAAAGTCGGCTATTTCGTCTTTACCAATAGCTAATTTTAATAAATTTGTTTTATGGTGCAACTTGGTTAACCTTATTACATTCTGGTCCATCGGCTGGAGAAGGGGTGTTACATTTGATGGCATATATAAAACGAAAATTGAACCACATTCTGTTTTTAATAACTCTTGTTTTGGATGGCACGGTGCATTATCTAAGATCAAAACAGCTTTGACCCTCGTGTATTAGGAATGTGGTAACCTAAAAAACAAAAAAAGTGTATTTAGTTCAATTTATTATTTACCTATGTTATGATTTAATAATTTAATTTACCTCTGGTACAAAGAAATTGTGAAACCATTCTTCAAAAATGTCCGCAGTCATACATGCTCTTTTTGAGCACCTGTAGTTCAACGGAAGCTGAAAATTTCTGAATGATCGTGGTTTTTTGGCTTGACCTATTACTAATGGCTTTAATTTGTGTTTGCCAGTTGCATAAATGCACACTAAAACTGTGACTCGCGCCTTTTCACTTTTTCTTCCGCACGCATTTTTTTCATTTGAATTAATAAAAAATTTTGGATTCCTTCTACTCGGTACTTATTAGAATGAAGGTTCCCTCTACAGAGTACTCAATGAAAGAATTTTTGTGGTCCCCTCAACCGAGTAGTTCCCTCAATCCGGGGTTCCTTCAACCGCGAGTCTACTGTAATTATTAATTTTTCTTTTGGTTTGGGATAAAAATAACAGTTTTTCTTACTTGAATGATGTTCTAGAAATACTCTAAAAAAATTGCCCAACTTTGTTGACAATATCTCGGAATTGAATCAACATAAATCAAAATCCGAAACTGTTACCTTGAGTTTACAGTAAAGTCGAGCGAATATTTTTTTGTTACTACTTTTTACCATAGCGAGTGCTTCTCAATACTAATTTCGATCTGTTATAAAATAAAAAATAACTACGTGTAAGAAAAAGTCGTCAATTAATTACTTAAAATATATTATAAATAAAGGGTGATTTTTTAAGATCCATAGGAAAGTTTTTCAAAAAACCACACGTAAAATTCAGAAAAATGCATGAAATTTGTATTTAAATCGATAGTACAGTCCATATAATTTAATGTTTGAAGATTATTTCATGCAAATGTTGGCCGCGACTGCGCTTCAAATGGTCCATCCGCTTAGTCCAATTTGGCATACTCTTTCTTATGTTTCGGCCGGTATCTCACATATAAATTTTGTTTGCTTTAATGTTGTCTTCCAATGCGTTAATTGAAGCAGGTTTGTCTGAATAGACATGAGCTTTAACATAGCCCCACAAAAAATAATCTAAAGGCGTTACAACGCACGATCTGGGTGGCCAATTGACAGCTCCCGAACGTGAAATAAAATGTTCACCGAACTCGTCTCTCAACAAGTCCATTGTTACGCGTGCTGTGTGGCATGTGGCACCGTCTGCAGAAACCAAATGTCATGCAAGTCAAGCTCTTGCATTTTGGGCAAAACAAAGTTGGATATCATTTCACGGTAGCGCTCACCATTCACAGTTACGTTACGATTCGCAGCATCTTCGAAAAAGTACGGACCAATGATACCTCCAACCCATGAACCGCACCAAACTGTGACCTTTTCTGGATACATTGGTAGCTCTTGCAACTCTTCTGGCTGATCTTCACTCCAAAATCGACAATTCTGTTTATTTACGTACCCATTGATCCAAAATGAGCTTCGTCGCTCAACACAATTTTTCGATAAAAAAGTGGATCTTCGGCCAACTTTCCAAGAGCCCATTCACCAAAAATTCTGCGTTGCGGTAGGCCGTTCGGCTTCAATTCTTGTACCAGCTGTATTTTAAGAGGCTTCACACCTAAATCCTTTCGCAAAATTTTCCACGTTGTTGAGTAACAGAGGCCCAATTGATGGTCATCATTTGCCGCTACAGCTGCGATATTTTCTTCAGTTCGCACTCTACAGGTACGTAAGCGTGTTGGTGGTTTGATGTCCAATAATGTAAATTTGGTTCTAAATTTAGTCACAATAGCTCGAATAGCCGATTCAGTGGGTCGATTAAACTGACCATAAAATAGAAGAAGCGCGCGCTAAACTTTCTTAACAGAACACGCATTTTTATAATAAAAGTCAATGATTTGCAAGCGTTGTTCGTTTGTAAGAGGATTCATGGTTAAATTATAGACCAAATTGAAGATGTTTGACAGTGAAACAAAACACGAAACGTGCGTCAGCTGTTTAAACCAACTGTTTAAAAAGATAATAGTTAAAAAATCACCCATTATATGTGAACGCTCAGTACTAATCCAATTTCAATGAATCCGGATCACCAATTCTAAGAATACAGTTCTGAGAGAAATAATTTCAAAATTTCCTAACAACTCTTAAATCACACTAACACCCCGAGATGTGACGCGTGGACCAACTTCAAGTATACTACATAAATATATATTTAATTAAAATAATATACACTTGAGTATAGGTAGGTGACCAGAATGTAGGATTTTTCAAAAATCTTGACTTTAATGTTATTTGAACTACATTTCGTTAACTCTTTGTGTGGATTTACTTCAGCGTTTCAGCACCGCCGTAATTCTCTCTTTGCTTAGCTCCAAGCATTTAGCCGTTAAAAGCCATTACAATAACTACTAAAATTTAGCATTCACACTAAAATTTTACATTCACATCAAAATTTAAAATTCCACTATGTGAATGCTGTTAACACTATTAACTGATTTTAAATAACAGCTATTGGCAATTTTCCATTAGCAGCTGTGTAAATTAGCAGAGGCAACTGTAATTGAAACTTTACACTTTTATCACTGCAAGTACCAGATGTCTCCGGTGCAGACTTTGTTTACTGTTGACGTGCACAAGCAGGACTGTTA
This sequence comes from Anastrepha ludens, assembly GCF_028408465.1. Classification (NCBI taxonomy): domain Eukaryota; kingdom Metazoa; phylum Arthropoda; class Insecta; order Diptera; family Tephritidae; genus Anastrepha; species Anastrepha ludens. The sequence goes on from NC_071500.1 coordinate 95,475,477, forward strand.
TTGCTTGCTGTTATTAATTAACAGGCTGTACTCGTCGAACAGCGGCACTTCGTCTCAAAACGACAATGCAAATGAGGATAGTACTGTCGTAGCTCAACATAACGGGCATTAATAGCATGCGATTTTTTTTAGTCAATGCGTTATTTTAATGCCTGTAATATTGGAAACCCAAAAGAAAATTTCAAATAGAAACAATGTTTTAGCTGTAGCAGCTTTAGGTATTTTTCTGACAAATCTCACACTCGATTAACACAGAGTACGATTGACTAATTAAGTATGCTTGGTAAAAACTATATATATATTATAAATTATTATAAAAAAAATATTTCTGTGGTTTCATTGTTTTTTTCTTTTGCTAATATCAGCGCAGAACTGTTCGGTTGAATTTGTTGATATTTTTTTTAAACATGTTTTTTGCAACCACTAAACTTTTCTGTCATTTGAGCAGAATTTTTAAAGTAATATTTTAAATATTGGGCTGGAGAATAAGTTCGTAACGTTTATTTAAACAAAAAAGAAATGATAATAGTTATATAAATAAGTTAATCAATTGTATATTCATCGTTCCTTTTTACAACCTTTTCTCACCACTCGACATGTTTTGATGCCGTTCCGCCAAAAATCGCCTGGTCTGGTGTCAAAGAAGTTTTTGAACCAGTTTTTAGGCATCTCTTCGCCTCTTTGTTATCGAAGGTAAGGCCTTTCATATGGTTTGACAGAGGGCGGAAAAGATGGCAGTCGGTCGGTGCAAGGTCCGGAGAATACGACGGATGTAGAAGGGACTCCCATTCGAGCTCTTGGAGTGGGGCTGTGATGACTTGTGTTACATGACGCCTGGCGTTGTCGTGAAGGAGTATGGTTTGACCATGTCGATCAGGTCTTTTCAGTCGAACACCCTCATTCACGTGGTGTAGCTGGACAATGTAGAGCTCCTTGTTGACCGTGGCATTCTTTTCGAGCATTCCTCAGTGCACCATGACCTCCCAGCTCAACCAAGCACATATCATGATCATCTTTGGATGAAGATCCGGCTTGGGTCTCGGTTTTGGTGTGTATCTTCTGTGGCCACAAATTCCTTTCTTAGCTTCATACTGATGTAAGGGCACCATTTATAATCTCCCGTGACGATTCGGTACAAACAGCGCTGTTGATTACCACGTATTGCTCGATGGCGGTGAAGATGCTGAGAAGTGATTTGAAGGCAACTTTCTTTGTTTTTTTCGTTGAGATCGTGAGGCAGCCAGGCTCCCAAGATTTCGGTAAATCCCATTGAATGAAAGTGATTGGGAATCGTTTTATGACCGCAGTTCATTTCTTCCGCCAATTCATGACTGGTGGCGCCAAACCTTCTTTTTCAAAAGTAATTTGAGACTGCGGGACGTGTCATCAACATCAAGGTCACAACTTTGCAAACCATTTCAGCGCTATAGATTCGCCTATGACACCTTCTCCATACACGTCGCAAATGCTCCGGGCTGCCTCGGCTGCTTCGGCAGGTTTTTGAACTCGATGAAAAGTAATGAAGAGCAGGTGTGGAAAATGTTGATTTTTAATAGAAAATCTAATAGCTCAAAAATACAAATTTGATAACTCAAACAAATAAACTCAACAATACAAGAGTTCTATCGAAGGAATACTTTCTCTTTGCCAAACAGCAAACCAGTCGTTGTGAAATAAAAGAAAGTATAAAAACGCTATCAACTCATTCCTCACCGCAATATATACTTTTTCGAAATACAGGGTGGCTGATGAATTTTGCTACATTAAGAAACTCAAATAACTTTTTTTTTAGTGTATGGAATTCATTTATTTTTTTTTTCAAGTTGAAGGTCATTAAATTTTATTAAATGTAGCTTAACTAGTTTTAAAAATAATTGAATTTAAATGCCCCCCATGCTCGTTGACGCAAGTGCGGCATCTTAGTAAAAATTTGTTCATTGCTGCTTTGAGAGTTGCGACAGGAATAGCCGCAATTGTTGCCCGAATGGATTGTTTTAGTTCATCCAGTTTTGTTGGCTTTGTTTTATAAACTTCTTGTTTACATAAACCCCACAAGAAAAAGTCAGGTGCAGTAAGGTCAGGCGACCTGGGGGGCCAACGAAATTCGGAGTTTCTTGAAATCAGTTTATTGGGAAATTTTCGTCGCAACTCTGTCATAACAGTCTGGGCTATGTGAGACGTTGCCCCATCTTGTTGAAACCACACAGAGTTGAAAGGAATTCTCTTTCGGCGTAGTTCTGGATAGAAAAATTCTTTCAGCATTTTCAAATAACGGTCTCCAGTAACCGTAACGGTGTGACCATTTTCTTCAAAAAAATAAGGCCCGACAATACAGCGTGAAGAAACCGCACACCACACTGTCACGCGAAGAGGATGCAATTCCGTCTCGTGGAGTATCTGTGGGTTAGAAGTACTCCATATTCGACAATTTTGTTTGTTCACATTGCCGTTTAAATCGAAATGGGCCTCATCAGACATGAAAAGGCAGTTTAACATGTTTTGGTCTTCTTCCACTATTTGCAGGATCTTCTGGCAAAATTCCAAGCGAATCGGCAAGTCTGCTGCATTCAGTTTGTTAACCATTTGAATTTTGTAGGGAAATAAGTCTAAATCTTTGTGCATTATTGTTTGCAAAGACTGTCGGCTGACACCAAGTTGAGCAGATAAGCTTCTTGTTGAAACCCTTGGATTGCTTTGTATAGCTGCAGCTACAGCAGCGATCGTTTCCTCCGTCCGAACTGGTGGGTTTCGATGATAAGGCCTTCTTGCGACTGTTCCTTGCTCAGCAAAATTATTCACCAGTCTCATAATGGTCCATCTGCTCGGGGGATCGCCGCCAAACATCCGCCTGTACTCTCTCTGTACCAAAACTACGGACTCCAGTGCGTGATAGCGGCGGACTATCCAAATTCTTGTTTGCGTGTCCCAGTTATCCATTTTAATAAATTTTAAAGATCAATCTGCAAATTAAAACAAAAATGGAACAGATAACTTAAAAAGAAAAAAAGTTATTCAATTTTTTTTTGGTAGCGGCTTTCATCAGCCACCCTGTATTTTGGCGGAAGTGTTATAATATAAATAATGTTTTACTTCCGGTGGAAAAAACGGTAAGTCATGACGTCATCATCAAACTCCAAAAGAGAAAACTGTTAAACGATGGTGGAGGTCATATTTCAGATTTCCTTCAAAAGCGCTAACGCTCATGCATGTGAAGGCGCGTGACGACGTGCCATGTAGAAAACCACGAATTGTATCCTTTTCTAATAATATATTTACTAATGGCACTATTTCCTCATTCAATAAACCTCTTAAAATTTCTCGTAATTCAAGTGTTTACAATGATGCCAATAGCACCCACTGAGCAATTGAGTTGTTTAATTTTATGGCTATAACAGAAACGGTGTAGATACGCACACATACATGTATACAAATATATGCTTGCATGTACTTGTATATTTGTAGTTGGAATTTTGTATACTTTTCAATAAATGTGTTAGCGCAAGTATTTATCATCGCTGTAAATCAGCGAGTGCTTATGATTACAAAAGCTTTTGATGAGTTTGTGTGCAGATGCAATTTGACTGTGTATGAGTGTGCGTATTCTATGGATTTTATGGCTAGCACATTTCACTTGAAATACTTAAATTGAAAATAAAACAGATTTTACTTGCTACTTTCAAGTGCGCCCTTGGCTTGTAATTATTCTAGTAAGCAAAGCATGCAAGCTTCGGCCAGAGTCACTCTGGCTGCTACGCCATAGGGGACGTGACAGCGCAGTCAAGTGTATGTGCCGACCTTTGTTGTAAATAAGCCGCTGCCTTCTCTCTTATTACATGTCAGCCAATTAAATGATTCCATCAAACTCACTGAGAGCCGATCAGCGATTTGATGCTGGCCACATCTCCGTATTCGGTAAATGGTATGGAGATGTGCTCTCTTTCCATGAGTCACGAATTGTGGCTGCATTCGATTAGATCACATGTGGGTCTTTATTGCTTATTGCAGAGGTGGTGGTGGATATTGACATTTGGCCGTAAATTAGCAGCGTTATGGCCTCCTCGGTGTCTGGAAATATCTGTGTAGGTAATTAAATATAAATTTTTGCGAGTTGAAGTGCATAAAGGCATTGGAACTGAAAATATTAGAAGATAAAATAAAGCCTTTGGTGCTTATTTTTCTATTTAAAAAATTTTTATTGTACGGCAAGTGGTTTAGCTAAGGTATTGTGACGAAAAGTAAGTTTTTGAATTGTTGTACACATTAAATTATACTGCACAGAGAAACCTCTCCTAAGTGGGAACGCCGCTGTGAAAATTCAAGAAATAGATTTTTTTTCATAAATTGTTAGTATAACTACTCAAGAAAATATGGTAAAAATTTTAAAGCGAAATTCGCTTTATTCCCGATTCTATGTGCACTTAAGTGAGCGCCCGTCGGTTCGGCCCCGTAGCGCCTACGATACGATGGTTTATTTCAAACGCGTTTTTCTCGAAACGACTTTTTTTGATACGGTGGCAACGACTTGTCGAAGACCAATGAACCGATTTTAGTTTTCTTTTTTTGCAAAATTTTTGTTATCGCATTGGCTATCGTTGTACGTAGCCGATTTTCAAAAATTTTGAAAATAACCTATTTGTTTGGGCCTGTTGAAAATAAAAAAAACAGGTGAAAAACACACATCGAAATTCAAATCAGCACCAGTTTGTCAAAAACAAAAAAAAAAACAGAAACGGTTACGTACAACGATAGTCACTATTGTGTAGATTGATAAAATTTTTGGTTTTTTGATTTGAGATGATTATCCATTGCTGTATTGTCAATTTTCAATATTTTTTAATAAAAATTTACACCAACATAGTTTAATATATATATAATAAATTGCCTTTTGTCCGATCCTCGAATAATCCTTCCTACTTACAAAAAAAAAATTCCCAAAAATCGACTAGTTTTTGACCCCCCACAGTGGCGTTCTCCCTAACGAATACCTCTATTAGACGGGCATCTCAATTTGGGCGGACACTTTTCTCTATGTGAAGTTTTAAATATAAATTTCGGAACAAATTACTCTCTCTTGAGAGGTCACGGTGGGCTAGAGCTCGAAAAGTTAGTGTATTTTCAGGAATTTTTCTCAAAATAAAAAATGTGAAACGATATATTTTTATAACTTCTTTTACATACAAACATAAAAAAAAAAATTGTTTTATAATTTTAATATTTAAAAAAATGGCTGAAATTAACCCTACCGAAAAATTGGACCTGGACGGTGTCGTCTATTTTGGCTCTTCTATTTATCTGAAACACAAAAACCAAAAAAAATTATTAATCAGTATGACTGCAGCTATGTCCCGTACTTGAATAAAAAAAAATAATAATTTGACCAAATGGTTCGGTTTGTAATTTCCCACTCAAAAAACCGGGGTTTTTTCAGTTTCTTAATAAAAAATAACGAAATAATAATATGATTCTATTGCGGACGATAGCCATTGATGTTGTGAACAACATATTAAAATACCTGACGATTCGGTTGAATAATTGTTTGTTTTTTTTTGACAATTTTAGACCACCGGGTTTCCTTAAGCGGATGCTCTGTTGGCAGGACGTCGACAGTAAGTTTACATAAAACTGACACAAAAAGCTTGAGGACACGAACTTGTTATCAAAATATATCTTCTCATAGCAAATCAAACAAAAACCTCTGCTGAGTGGACGCGAACTCCTCATAGGCGTACAAAATATAAAAAATGTGAGTGAGCAGCTACTGACATTCATACCTGTACATACTCGTACTTACCGAAGGGGAGAAAGGGGGATTTACCAGAAAAATGATGTTTTTCATGCACCCATTTAGTTTCGTTTGCGTAGTAATTTGATACTATAATTTCTGGATAACCCTGCATCTGACTTGCGTAATGTTTTGAGGCTAAGAAATGGAATACCCATGAGACAAAATTCAACATTTTCGATACCTGCTCTTCTTTGCTTTACGTGAGGGTCAAAAATCAGTCGAAGAAGCCCTGGACATTTGCGACCTGTATGGAGAAGGTGTCATAGGCGAGTCTACAGCACGGAAATGGCTTGCAAAGTTCAAAAATAGCAATGGCGACTTTGACGTCGATGAATCGTCCCGTAGCAGAAGACCGTCTGAATTCGATGAAGAACGTCTCAATTCACTTTTCAATTAGAACGGTCGCCAAACCAGTCGCGAATTGATGGAAAAAATGAACTACGATCGTAAAATGATTCTCAATTCAATGGGAAATTGGGAGCCTGGCTCAATGAAAAAACAAAGCAAGTCACCTTCAAATTGCTTTTCAGCATCGCGCCCACCATCGAGAAAGACGCGGTCATAAACAACGCTTTTTGTACCGAATCGTCAGGGGAGATAAGAAATGGGGCCTATACATCAGCAGATCAATATGAAGCAAAGAAAGGAGTGGGTGGCTTCGGGAGATACGCCCGGATCTTCATCAAAAGAAGATCATAATATGTGTTTGGTGGGACTGGGAGGGTGCATCGTGCACTGGGAAATGCGCTAAAAGAATGCCTAGGTCAACAAAAAGTTCTACGTTATCCAGCCACACCGCGTAAATGTATTCGACTTAAAAGACCTGCTCGACATCGTCAAACCATACTCCTTCACGACAACGCCAGCCGTCATGTAACACAAGTTATCAAAGCCGCACTCCAAGAGATCGAATGGGAGGTCCTTCTACATCCGTCATATTCTCCGGACTTTGCACCGATTACACTAGTCTACAAGGAAAAGCACCCGAAATAATTTAAACTAATATCTGCTTCTCTGTCCATGCAAAATTCGGATTGATAACTAAAATTAATTTATTAGTTTGAGTTTTCGAGATATCCTAACCTAAAAGTGCAAAAAACCCCATTTTTGCCCATATTTGAGGCTATGTAGCCTTGCAGATGTTTTCTTTCACCAAAATTAAAGGATGGTATCTTTAAATACAATCCTTCTTTTTTCAAATGGCGTTTTGTTTGCTCAAATATCATTTTTTTTCGCAGAAATATCGCATTTTGAAATTTTCATGTTTCGAAATTTTCCTACACCTGAAAATCGATTAAGATAACATAGACATGATATATTCGATTACTAATTTTCTTGAATTGAGTCTTATTTTTCTTAAAATTTTGTCTCACACCATAAGTGTGCTGACTCACCACATCCCTACACTATCTAACCTTTGGGTACCGAGTCACACAGCCCCAACCCCTAGAAACCACCCCTATCATACCGCGAGCAGGCTAACCCACATAACCGCAAGCAGGCTTTCCCACAAACTCCAAATTTACATAATATTAATCCATATATTTCAGGCCCTCAAACCCAATAAAATTAGTAATCGACTATATCATGTCTGTTATCTTAATCGATTTTCAGGTGTAGGAAAATTTCGAAACATGAAAATTTCAAAATGCGATATCTCTGCGAAAAAAAATGATATTTGAGCAAACAAAACGCCATTTGTAAAAAAGGAGGATTGTATTTAAAGATGCCATCCTTTAATTTTGGTGAAAGAAAACATCTGCAAGGCTACATAACCTCAAATATGGGCAAAAATGGGGTTTTTTGCACTTTTAGGTTAGGATATCTCGAAAACTCAAACTAATAGAGCAATTCTGAGGCCAGATTTGGATTCAGCGCATCATAAACCTTCGGAAATATAAAGTCTGGTTTCTGGGTCTGAATGTTGGTTAAATTTTGTCGGCCTGTGTTATCATCTTTTCTGCTCTCTGTGAAACCATATGAAGGGCCTTACCTTCGATAACAAAGAGGCGAAGAGGTGTTTAAAAACTGGTTCAAAAACTTTTTTGACACCAGACCAGGCGCTTTTTGACAAAACGACATCAATAAATGGGTTGAGAGGTGAGAAGAGGTTGTAAATAGCAACGGCGATTATATAATTGATTAACTTAATTAACTTATTGATATAATTCTTGTTTTTTGTTTAATCCTTAGGAGCATGGTGGGAAGCCAGGTTCCCACCTTCTTTTTTCTCAACTTTTCTCTACAGATTTCATATTTATGAAAATGGGACCGAGAAAATTTATTTATATGATAATCCATATATCAAAGAATGTAACTGAAACTAAGAAAATTGTTTTGCGTGAATTTATAAACAATTACACATAAACAAATTGAAAAAATCGTCTATTTTCAGGAAAAAATTCATTTTTCAACAAAGTACATAATGTATAAAGATGGGACATGATACTATAAGGTTTTTGGGGTTGCTGATTACGAATCTGAGGTCAGATTTGAGAAATTCAATATGGCGGACACCAAAAACTCCCTAATATCAAACTTGGTGAGTATCCAACAAGTTTTCAAAAAATATGTCCGCCATTTTGTATCCGCCATATTGAATTTCTCAAATCTGACTCAAGGTTCGTAATCAGCGACCCCAAAAACCCCCTAATATCAAATTTGGTGAGTATCCAACAAGTTTTCAAAAAATAGGTCCGCCATTTTGTATCCGCCATATTGAATTTCTCAAATCTGACCTCAGATTCGTAATCAGCGACCCCTGAAACCCTTAAAATTACATGCAATCATAAAAGCGGTTGGTAAGTAAAATGTGTGCTTCAAAGGGTTAAATAAAAGTCTGCAAGTGATGCAATTTTGTATTTAAATAACTTGTTTATAAGGAAAAAAAAATAATAGTTTAGAGTAATAAAATTTTAATTTTGACCTTTTCGCGCTCAAATGCATGTCTTTTCGTATATTGAAGTTCTCTTGTGCACAAATGTCATAGTGTGGTTAAGCTTTAAGGGCCGGTGTTGATTTTAAATGAAATTCAATTTTTTTAGGGAATTATTGTCATTTCTCTTTATTATGATAATACTAATATAGCTCAATTACGTATGGAACAAAATATTGACCAAAGAGGCGCCGCGGCCTCGGCGGCACACCTCCACCCGATGGTCCAAATTTTCGATGACGCTGAGGCATAATTGAGGTTCTATGCCGTTAATGTGCCGAATTATCTCATCCTTTAGCTCTTGAATTGTTGCTGGCTTATCGACGTACATCTTTTCTTTCAAATAACTCCAAAGAAAGAAGTCCAACGGTGTCAAATCACATGATCTTGGCGGCCAATTGACATCGCCGCGACGTGAGATTATTCGGCCATCAAATTTTTCGCGCAAAAGAGACATTGTTTCGTTAGCTGTGTGACTAGTGGCACCGTCCTGTTGAAACCATATATCGTCCACATCCATATCTTCGGATTCGGGCCATAAAAATTCATTATCATCTCACGATAGCGAACACTATTCACAATAACTGCCTGACCGGCCGCATTTTGGAAAAAAGCACGGCCCATTGATGCCGCTGGCCCATAAGCCGCACCAAACAATCACTCTTTGTGGGTGCACTGGTTTTTCGGCAATCACTCTTGGATTATCATTCGCCTAAATGCGGCAATTCTGCTTATTGACGAATCCACTGAGGTGAAAATGTGCCTCATCACTGAAGATGATTTTCTTCACGAAGTGCGCGATATGCATTTTGATTTGAACGCCCGTTTTCATAATAAGCCTGTATTATTTTAACGCGTTGCTGGATTGTGTATCTTTCCATGGTTCAAATTGAGTTAATCTCAAATTGAAAAATTTTAAACCAAATGCAGAAAGAAGCTTGACGTTTAGGTGTCGTTTACATTCAGCATCGCCCCTTAAAATTTAGCCACCCTTTATTAGTGTGAGGAAAAAGATGGTTTATGAAATAAAATGTTGAGACAGACTCTGTCGAAAACTTTGGAAAAATCCGTGTAATCGACTTGCTGCCTTGCTGAGAAGACCTCGAAGACTCTAATGCAGTGGGCTTTTAGTGGCAAATGACATATTTTCTTTGGCTTTGATTTCAAAAAGTTTGAAAATTATTTAGAGCTTAGAAATTGATCAATGATTATTCACATCATTCTTACTGCCGCTTTTAAAAATGTTTGGTTTCCATAAGATAATTACTTACATATTTAAGATTATATTTACAGGAGAAATGAATAATTGTTGGCCATTTCTTTAGAAAAATTGCACAAAGGCCATCGATATTAGTGTGTGATAAGAGTTTTAAGCCTAACATTCCATGAACGCCATCATCATCTGAAAGACTTAGGTGCCCAAAATCCTGAGTTGAATTACAACTGAAATCTGGCTTGTAAAAAATTTGAAGCGCTGTACTGTTACGATCTTTGAACTTTAAATTTATAGAGATTTTAGTCAACAATCATATTTTCGACAACATACCAGAGCATATTCATAGTTCAGGTCCGTATACGGCACGTGAGCAACTTTCGGAAACATTTAGTCTAGTTCTTACTTCTAGAAGTCAACCAAGTTTTGGCAACCCGTGCAATCTTTATTTAAAAATAGTTGGAATTCCAATTGATCGCAAGCGGCTAGATTGAAGTGTTCAAGTGGACTGAGAGAACTTGAAAGTGTATTGAGGGCAACTAAATTGATTGGAATTTCATTTATGTTACTTAGTAAAAAGGCACTTTAATTTCTGAATACCTACAGTTAAGCCCTAAAATGCCTAAAAATGCCACAAAAGCTGTTTTTAATGGCTTGAAATTTAGACTTAGTTTTTTAATCCAATTTTGTGCTTAGCGCTATTGTCAACTCGAAAATACCACATTTCTCCTTATTCGCACAAGTAAAATTGAATTTAGCAAGACTCTGTTAATAATGCTACTATTAAAATAAAATCGTTAGTATTTCATATGGAAAAAATTACATTTGTGCGCGCATTTCTTAGTTTGATACGTAAACAATTGAATCTGTACTTTCTCGAGCTGCAACGGCCGGCCTTGACCTAAGAGTGTGCACATTGCGTGTGTGTATGTGTGGTCATGTTGATTTACTTTTATATTCGTTAGTTTGCTGACTGCAATTGTCTTGACTTCGACAACCTTTTGTCGTACATTCTTACGCTAGCAAATAAGAAAAATTCACTTTTCTTTCATTCTTTCTGATTCATCTTTCATTTAAAATCGTTGTTTACTCAATTGCCGTTTAAATTCTGAAAGCAAAATACTATAATGCAGGCATTTTGAGGATATGCGGAGGAAAAATGTGGAGTAAATCAGTGAAACATTGATGGTGGAATAGAAAATAAATTAAAAAGTTTTGAAATTGCATAGAAGAAAAAAAAAAACAAAAAGTTTTTTGTTGCTAAATGAAAGAAACAGCATTTCCGCCAAGCATGCAAAACCAAATAATGGAAATCCATATCTCAAAATTAAGGAACATACAATTTCCCACGCAAGCAAGAAGTTTCAATGTTTGTGGAACGTATGTGAAACATATAAGTTAAAGAGAATTTTTGCTGAAAACTAAAGCCCAGAACCAAATACAGCAGTAAAAAATAGAAAGTAAAAAAAATCAAGTTTAAATTTTGTGAAACGTATGTGGAAGCTATCAGTTATAGAGGATTTTTGCTGAAAACTAAAGCCCAAAACCAAATACAGCAGTAAAAAATAGAAAATAAAAAAATCAAGTTTAAATTTTGTGGAACGTATGTGGAAGCTATCAGTTATAGAGGATTTTTGCTGAAAACTAAAGTCCAAAACCAAATACAGCAGCAAAAATAGAAAATATCAAGTTAAAATTTTGTGGATCGTATGTGGAACATATAAGATATAGAAATTTTTTGCTGAAAACTAGCACCCGAAACCAAATACAACAGCAAAAACAAAAAAATCAAGTTTAAATTTTGTGGAACATATAAGCTATAAAGAATTTTTGCTGAAAATCAGGTAATTTGTCACGCCAAAAATTTTTCAAATACTTTCAATAAGACTGGTCAAATTATCAGTCTGAAGTGCTAAGGAGCGGTAGAGCATTTTATTTTTGGCACAGGCATTATATTCGCTATCGTCCAAAGATATGGAAATGTCGATGAGCTGAGGGAAAAGTTAATTATATGCGTTAGTGATGGTATTGCAAATGGTAAGATCATTTTTACGAATTTAATTATTTTTTAATAATTTTTACAAATACCGTCGGTCCCTATAGCATTAGTTCTGACAGTATATACACATTGTATTAAATTCGCCTCTGTTGCACAGACAAATTCAAATTCACCATCATAAGCACGCTCTCGTAGAGGAGCTTTTAAAGGTATGCTCAGTTAGATGCTGGAAAGTATGTAGGTATTTAAAATTTCTGGATCCAAGCTGTACACGCATTTATCCTCGCCTGAGGCACCTAAGGGCTTAAGGTTTTTCCATATGACTTTCGAAGGCAAACTATCATGGAGGTTCCACTGTAGATATGCCCTTTTGGCATCTCTGGTGCTTGTGGTTATTTTATTTCCTGCAACACGATATTTTGGTCTCGACTGAGTATTACAATAATTTTTCCATTTCTTATATGCTTTACGTATTCTTCTTCATAATTGGCACGGTAACCGTTTACGCGATTTTGGCCAAGTTTAACAAAACGCCCCAGTCGTTTCTTTCCTCAAGTGAAGCCAAGTCTTTCTCCACCTGATCTTTCCAACGCAGAGGAGGCCTTCCTCTTCCTCTGCTACCACCAGCTGGTACCTCATCGAATACTTTCAAAGCCGGAGCGTTTGTATCCATTCAGACGACAAACCCAGCCAACTTAGCTTCTGGATCTTTATTCGCTGCGCTATGTCTATGTCGTCGTAAAGTTCATACAGCTTATCGTTACATCGCCTACGATATTCGCCGTTGCCAACGTGCAAAGGTTCAAAAATCTTTCGCAAAACCTTTCTCTCAAACACTCCAAGCGTCGCTTCATCGGATATTGTCATCGTCCACGCTTCTGATTTAATAAATCATATTGAATAAGCTTAAAACGTTTAAAAAATAGTTTCTTTAGTTGATTTTGTCTGTTGAACTCAATGTTTTGGATAAGAATATCAACACGTGGTAAAAAATTTCACCATAAAGTAGATAGGTGTCAGCACATTTCTTCGACAAAGCAAGAGTTGCCCAGCATTGTTATGCAACTTTAAAAAAATATTAGAAAATAAAGCAATTACATATCAATGGTTTTCGAGAAAAGTGACATAATTCAAAAATACAAAATACTGAGTTGGGTCAGTTTTTTTAGATAAGTGACGTGCCAATTCGATCACCTGACAAAACGACACTAACACCATCTCTCAGAATCGCTTCAAGATTCGCTTATGACGCTTTTCCAGATAAAAATATATAAACTCTGTAGTTGATTTTTGCTTTTAACGGCAAAACTCCGAATTTTGAGTTGTGTCGCTTTTCTCGAAAACCTCGCCATTTACTCAACCAACAATTTTCACATATTCTACTTACTCTTACTCAAGTGTGCTGAGCAAAATACTTAATTAAAAGTGCGGCATTTGTGGACGTGTAACTTCGGTGCTCAAGCAGTTCAATTACTTATTTACATAAAAATTAATATTGTCACAAAGAACTTGCATTTGCCACTAATGCAATAGCGGAAGCCAGTTGGCAGATGCAATAAATACACGCACACATACACAAACATATGCTTGTTAGATAGTTACGTCGTTACCACGCTCCACATGCCGTATGCAATACACAGTCTGTATTCTATGTGCCATAGTCTGAATGAGCACAAATTGTATTGTTGTCGTTTTCTTGTTTTTTCGCAAACCAGACCAATGGCGTTGACTGCCATTAAAACATTTAAGTAAAGTAATACTCTGAGTGCCATGTGATAACTTAATTGCTGCTATTGTGGTGGTGAAAGGTACATACGAGTACACGCATACACACATATATGTAAATATCTCTGCATTGCAAAACGGTGTTATGTGAAAAGGTAATGCCCTACATGTGGACATATGCATGTGAATGTATGTGTGTCAGCACATATATGAGTATGTGTTATAGAGAAATGTTGGCGTTGATTACCACAATTGCCACATGTAACAGTTACAATCACTTCAGTAGTAAATAAGTAACGAACAGAATAGAGGATGACAAACAGACACGACGTAATGCAAGCAAGACAATATGAACCAGGGTAGAGGTTTGCTGTCAAATCAAGTTGCGATTTTTAAGTAGCATTGGAAAGTGGCCTGTGCAGTACTAAAAAGTGCTAATAGTGGCTACCACTAGCGCACCACATGCAGTGTTGCATTCGTAGTTTTGCACTTACAGTATGATCACATGTATGTTTGTATGTATATGGCGCCAGAGGATCAATTATACTATCGCACTCGTATGCCTCATCGCATTGACTGTGAGTGGTGCAGACAGCCATAGTCAAGCCATCACTTTGCAATTTTGTAGAATTGTCTGCATTGCCTCTTATTTCTGGTTGCTTCACTCGCCAATTGTCCACTCTAACTGACAACAGCCAGTTGCAACAACCTCTTTGTGGCACGTCCGAATGCCGTTTGCAATCACTGTTTTGTAATTAGTTTTCATTTGTGTGCATTTGCAACAATACAACGAACTGTCAAGTGGTATCAGCTCATTGCCTACCTCGCACAAACTCTTCTACAAACTATTGCTGTTGCTCTCGCTCTCCCCTGCGCCTCTCAATGTATACCACTGCTACTTCACAACGAATTGAGTTTGTGCGCGATTGTGGCATCTTTTCATGCTTCCTCTATAGCTGTTGCATATGTATTATATGTGCATTATGTATGGACGTGTGTATGTGAACATGTAAGTAGACGCAATTTGCAATGAAGCCACTAGAAATATTTTTTATTTAGTGTAAAAAATGCTTAACCCTCTAGTGGCTTACGCTGCTTCAGGGTATTCATTGTAAAATTATATTATTTCAACTGAACTAATTCTTTATACTGTTTTATATGTATAAGCAAATATACCGTTATACTGTTTTTAAATGCAAATGAAGGCTTTACAGAAATTTACATTTCTGAAACTGTGCAAATGTTGTTGTGCAAGTGTTGGCGTGTTTTTGTTGCGCTCCCGCGTTTTTCTCTTTTATCTGAGTACTGTAACTTTTAAAATTGCTACATATGTATATACATACGTGTGCGTTTGAAAGAAATATATTTTCCTGAGTACCTAAAATTGAGATTGTATTCCATGATGTCAACAACACACAAAAATCCACAGCATAAAGCTTCATCAACACTTCCAAAAACACCGCAAATTGCTACATCAGCCGTAATGAAACTCGAAGAGCAGAGCATCTCCATCATCGACAAACTAACAGTTGTAATAAAGAGCTCTGCGGAAATAGTCATGCAAAAATTCGGTGAGTTAGCTGGGGAAATCTCAAATTTAGAAGTGTGCATAACCGCTATTGAGAAGAGAGTGACTGAGGTTGAGAACTCTTGCGCCAAAGCTAAAAAATATGCATGAAGAACTTGTTGCTGTTCACGCGCAGCTCACTGAATTACAAAGCAGCGCAGTCGCCACAAATCTCGTAATAAACGGTATCCCTGATGAGAGAGATGAAAATTTGCCTAACATCTTCGCTAAGCTGTGCAGTGCAGCACATTACAAAACACCGCCACTGCGGGAGGCGATCAGATTGCGAAGTGCCAAAGGCAAAATAACAACAGCCGATCATCAGTTGTCGTTAAACTGTTCTTTTCGTATGACTCCACACAGCTCTTTCAATCAAATGCTACTTTGTGCAAGTCTCGCGAAAGCTCTCTTAAACTATCTGACATTGATCACCCCGGATATGGGAATATGTATATGTGTGCATGAGAGTTTGCCAAAGGCATTGCGTGTGGTGATAGGGTATGTCTCTGAATTCCGGAGAAAAAAGCTACTAATGTCAGCGCTCTCCATCACGGGCAACAACATCGGCAGTTATGTGTATTGTGTGAAACGTCGTCAGTTTTTGCCCAAAGCAAATCTTTTTGAAGTAAGCTTACAAGCTCCCAGACTGTAGTGTTTGTTAGGCTGAGAAGAATGGAAAAAGCTGCGGTAGAGTTGAAAAACATGTTGAGTGTCGCTCGTCCAGATCTTATCTTCGCTGGCATCAACGCCCTAAGATCGACAAGGACTAACTCGATGTGCACTCAGCGATGTGGAAAATCGCACTGTCTATCTACAGTCTATTCAGCAGCACATCGTCAATCAATACTTGGTTGCCTCATAAGGTGATGTTCTGGGAAGTAAGGAAGTATACGAGTGTACGAAGAAAGGGTCTGAAGCAGGACTTGGGATACCAAGTGCAAGTATTCAACCTTCTACAATTGCAGCTGGAGGCTGACCTCTGGAGGCAATCTCTCAAGGCACATGATCTCATTTTCGGGCAGTTAACGCCTTATTTCTCCGAACTTCGAACAGATCTCTCTATCCGCAAACTGGAGTTTGAGAGTCGCGCTAGGGCAATCTATCCAAATAGGCAGGATTGGATCGAGGGGAAAATCTGAACCGAAGAGTGTTCCTCTGTCTTAACTGACGTTTCTAAAATGGAATCGAGAGTCGGAGCAGAGGTTCCCTCTAATTCAGCCAATTTATACATCTCTTTTAGACTGCCGAATACTGCTAGTGTTTTTCAGGCAGAAGTCTTTGCGATCCTGCAGGCATGCAAAATGTTTAGTGAACGCGGAAGCGCGGGAGATGTGACGACGTTATGGCGCAGAACCAAGCTAGAAAACTCCTTTAAGGGAGAGATCAAATCCCTTGGGTGTGCAGCGAACATTTCTCTAATCTGGGTTCTAGGACATAGGAATATAGAGGAAAATAAAATTGCTGACGAACTTGCTAGGAAGGGGGTTGAATTGGTCTCAATCACCTCCTACCCGGTGATCGGCGTCCTCCAGATAGTTTTTAAAGGGGAATTGCACAAATTGTTTCTCAGGAAAGCGCAGGAAAGATGGAGATCCATTTATTTATGTGCTATTCTGAGAACTCTTTGGCTCCACTACAATGTACGGAGTACTCAGAAAGTCATGGGTACTTCACGCCATTCAATTTTTAAACTCGTAGTGGTGTTTACTGGTCATTAGACGATCGCCACTCACGCAAAAAATATAGGTTTACTATTTAATTCCCATTGCAAAAGCTGTGGGGACCTCTCAGAGAGGTAGACTGTTGAGCATTTTCTCTGTAAATGTCCGGGTTTGGCAGCTAGACGATTAAGATCAATGCGTGCTCCCTTCAACGCGCCAACCTAAATCCCATCAATCTCCTCCATTACATCAACATCTCTGTCTGACTGTAGTTATCTGCCTGTTGGAAGTCTCTTAATGGTATCAGAACGGCGCTTTAGTGCTACTTGGGGAGTGACAGAATGGTACTTCAACCATTTCACCAACTTACCTACCTATCCAATGCTTGCGGTTTTGTTGTATGATATTTGTCAATGCAGAAGTGTACCTAATTTACCGGTTTCTTCATAATTTTTATAGCCTAGAATGCTTTGTTCTTTTGAACCGTACCAACTAAGGTTATTTTATTTATATTTATAAATAAATGGCGGCTCCAACCTTTTGGATGTTTGGCCGAGCTCCTCCTCAAGTTTTTTATGGTATACGTATTGATGTTGTTCCACAAATGGAGAGACCTACAGTTTTACTAAGGTTATTTTAGTTTCTAATAATTCAATCCTCAAATCGTGAGATGTAAAAAAATTTCGCGTCTGACGTTGCAGTCTTATGTATCTTTATTTTTCTTTTTCAGGTTTTCGATCTTGGTTGTTGCACAATACTCATATTTTAATACCTTGTGCTCTTGTTTTTGATGAGATATGAATATTGCTTGATTGCTTGAATAGACAACGCTCAGGGAATGACAAAAATCGTTCATTAATTGTGTTGCATTCTACAAGACTGGACATTTTTATACTTTACCCTCTCAACGATTCCAAACATATCTTATAATGGGCCTGCCCCTCATTTCCACCAAATGTCTAGTCAAATCTTACAACTCGGGAGTTATTTTGTAATCTATGCCGGCTTATTGCCGATTTAAATGTTGGAAGGTTGATCGTAAATCATCCCACAAACAATCGGGTGTTCGACGTGTGATTGATATATCCGAGCTGAGAGTAAAAACCCAAAATATGATTCAATAGGGATTATGCTCACTTCTACTTATCATTTCTATAATAAACTAATTCCACATATTTATTATTGAGCAATTTTGAGCCACATATACGGCATACGTAATTATTTTTACGCAGCGCTTCTAATGGAAAGTATTACAAACAATCAACGCTTTTAAAATTTAGTTTTAAGAAATAATAAAATTTCAAACGTTTCATCCGCATATATGAAAGCTATAAAGAAATATTCATTGCCAAGCGCGGTTAGGGCAATTTCAGCCCATGAACGCCGGATAAGTGCTAAGGAGCTTAGGCAAATTTACATATAAATCCGTATCTGAGTAGTTGCGAATTTAGCGCTTGCCCCTAACTCTAATAAAAAGTCCTAATAAAATTTGTAAGTGGAAATTTTGAGACAAGCGCAGGTAAAAAGTTTCATTGTGGTAGTGCGTAAAAATAAAAAAAACTTAAGTAAGAAAATAAAAAAATATATACAAGGCACTCCATCATACTTCGCAATTCCTTTCCATCACCGTTGGCCGCCACTTTTCATGGCATTGTAAATATTTGCAAATTTGCGCGACAACAGCACAACAGCTTGTCACCGGAATATTTTCGTACAGAAGTCATGTCAAATGCGGCGCAATGATGAAACAGCGAACAGTGCACTAGCACATAAAGCGGACGTGCCACATGTCGCCGGTTTATTTCTTGGAGGCAATAAAACTTGTGTTGTGGCAAAAGTACAAGGAAAGTGTTGTTATTTGCAAGCTATGAAATAGATGTCGCATGGTGACATAAATTTCGGCTTGTTAACTGTCAGTCATAAAAGAAAAATGCCCGACAAGCGAAATTAAAACATCAAAAAAGCTGGAGATTAACATGAAATGCGTATAAAATTTTACTACAAAACGTTGGAAATACATATGTTAAAATATTTCTCTTCGTCTTCTTAATTGGCGCGATAACCGCCCGAGTTTAACAAAGCGCGCCAGTCGTTTCTTTCTCTTGCAAGCCGACACCAGTTGGACACAATAAATGAAGCTAAGTCCATCTCCATCTGATCTTTCCTACGCAGAGGAGGCCTCTTCCTCTGCTACCACCAGCTGGTACTACTTCGAATACTTTCAGAGCCGGAGCTTTTGCATCCATTCGGACGTCATAACCCAGCCAACGTATCCGTTGGATCTCTATTCGAGGCGCATTGTCTATGGCATCGTAAAGCTCACACAGTTCATCGTTCCATTGCCTGCGATATTCGTCGCCACCAACGTGCAAAGGTTCGAAAATCTTCTGCGAGCCAGCCTGTCTGAAATCTCGTTTGGTGTCAAACGGCTCGGAGAGGTCCTTCCAAATTCTGATGGCGCTCCTGGTATTTAGCAACGTCATCTTGCATATAGTTTTGCGGAGATAGGAAATTAAGACATCGCGGCATGTAGGAACTCCTTTTCGTGCTGTCGAATGCAGCTTTGAAGCCGACGAAAAAATGGTATGCGTTGATTTTCCTTTCATGGGTCTTTTCCAAGTCTTGGCGTATTGTGAATATCCGGTCTTTGGTGAACTTTCTAGGGCTAAAGCCATTTAATTGATGGAGGGCGGGCTTCAGTCTATCACACAACCCACTTGCTAGAACCTTATAGGAGAAATTTAGGCAACTAATCTCGCGATACTTTGCATTGATTGCAGGATCACCCTTATTGTGTATTGGGCAGAGTGCACTTAAATTCCAATCGGCAGGCAATCTTTCATCCAACTATATTTTATCAGCTCCTCGCCGGCAGTCCATGGCTATTCTTGTCAAGGTCGGGTAGCGGAGTCGATTAGCCTCTGACCGTTACCGGAATCCAGGCGCTCATAGAAGGAATCTTTGATCGCAACTTCCTTGTTGACGAATCTCGCTTTGATGCGGATTATTGCAAGACGCTCGTGCACCGAAGTGAACGACAGTACTTGGCGACGAAGTTCGACTCCTACAACAAATCCCACACCGAATTTGTGCTCCTTTACATGGCAGCTGTAGAAGATGACACAGGGCCCAATGCTCTTCTTGCCTGCCCCATCCATCTGTTCTCTTGAATAGCAGTGATATTAACCTTTACTCTCACAAAGACAACAACCAGCCGGACAGCGGCAGCATCTCCGTTAAGGGACCGCACATTCCAGGTGCATGCCCTCCAATCGTAGTCCTTAGTTTGTTTGTAAGGGTCGTCATCAGTATAGGAAGTTCTCATCTGAGGTTTTGTTCGTGTTTTCATTGAATTCTTATGTGACGGACAGATTTTCTGGCTTGCTTCGCCTTCCCACATTAACTCGCTCTCGAACGGTTGTTCGGAAGCTACCCAGAGGATATTTGGGCTAAGCCTGTATGTTGTGAGCTGTTTGAACCATATGTAGAAGAATCGTCCCCACTGGCGTGGACTTCTACATGTCCTCCGAAAATTATAAACGTACCATTATTTTAAAAAAAAATATATTTCATACCACAACAAGAACCGTATAACTCTGAATTTGGCTTAGATTAAGATCTACACGGACGGATCTAAAATGGATACCAGTGTAGGATCAGGGTTATATTGCGAAGAGCTTTTGATCGGTGAATCCTTTAAACTACCGGATGACTGTAGTGTTTTCCAAGCGGAAATAAATGCTATTCCTGATAGTTAAGATGGTTAGAGATAAACACAATATCATCAACAGATATCTGCATTCTATCAGACAGCCAAGCTGCCCTACGGGGTCTGGATGCATTCCAACCACCGTCAAGGAGTGTCTTACATTATCGCGAACCTCTTATAGAGATGACTAAACAGTATCGTATTACCTCATGCTGGGTTCCAGGCTACAGAGATATGCCAGGGAACTGGAGGGCTGACCAACTTGCAAGGGAAGGTACCTGTATGCCAAACATAAATAATCTTATGAGGGTACCTCACGCAACTTCTAAGCTTTTTGTTAAGGACGCACTACACAATTCTGTAAATCAAAGATGGATTACGCGCCAATACCTGTGAAATTGCTAGGTAAACAAGGCCAAGGATAAATCAATGTCTGCCCAAGAATATTATAAAACTGAATAGATTTTATTCTCTGCAAATGTCCGGCTCTGGCGGTCAGGTTCTTGAGATTCCTTAGCATGTTCTTTGGGGATGACTTGAAGAAATTCTCCAGCCTAGATCCCTTTTCTCTTCTCCACTACATCAACTGAAACTGAAACGTATTTCATATATTTAACAAAACATCAACAGCACTAGATGAATGTAGAAAGTTTTGTCTTCCCAAAAAGGTCCACATTATGCCATTTTACCTATCTACCTGAGTAGTCTTCAGATTAGGACCGAAGTAGGAGCCCTCACAAGACATTGTCTCATAGGAAATCACGCACGGAGAGTAGGCGCTTACATGCATGATTTCTGTCGTAGCTGTAGGAATGAGAATGAATCGGAAACGGCTCAACACCTTTTTAGCACGTGCTCGCCTCTAGCGAGAAGCAGGAACCAATATTTAAGATTCTACTTCTTAATGAGTATAGATAAGGCCGGGTCGATTTGTGGGGAGGCAAAAAAATCGCCCATTGCTCTGTGAAAAGCATATTCTAGGGATCAAAATAAGAAACTTTGCTGAAGGAACCATACCTCTAAAACGAATTCTGATGTCCCCCAATTTGGGTCGAAATTTTTAGTTTCTTTTCTCATGTAAAAGCCAAAAATGGTGATATTTTGAAATGATTGTATGGGGAACCGCCCAGGGGAGTTCCAGAGGGTGTGCCACTGGCATGGGTGGATCGGCCGTCCAAAGTTAGTGGGGGTCGGTCATACATTTGGACTCGATTGGAGCACTCTAAATGGGTCAAAGTGGGATTTTTCGTTCGACCCAAATTGGGGGACATCAGAATTCGTTTTAGAGGTATGGTTCCTTCGGCAAAGTTTCTTATTTTGATCCCTAGAATACGATTTTCACAGAGCAATGAGCTATTTTTAAATCGACCCGCCCTAGTATAGATAATCGATACCTTTTAGGTATCAACAACCTTTTTAGTCCAAAACTCAGTGTGGTTCAATCTGGAAGGGGAAATGTAACCCAGCCCAGCCCCTGCGGCTCACAACGTATCCATTTCCTGGTCTAAGTGGCATCGCTATTCCTATGTGTGATGCGGCTTCCAAACCTAACCGAACCTAATAGTTCGAACTGCAGTGCCTTTTCCGAATTTTCGTGATAATACTTTTGTTGTTCTTGCTAATGTAGGTATGCTGTATTTACATATTTATTCCTTAAAGCGTTTCGGTTGTAATTTTCAAAAGGCGTTCAGGCGTGCGTCAAACCTGCTAGAAGGTCCTAGTGGGAGGATAAACCTTAGACTAATTTACATTTATTTCGTTTGAAACAAATTTTCTAGCAATTATTTCCCATAAAAGCCGGAATACAATGCTTAAAAATTTAAAATCATTCACATTCATTTTATATTTCCCCATTTTTCGCATGGTAACCTTTATCAACGCTCTTAAACAAGTCAGTGGGCTGAATATCAGCAAAAAACGCATTTGGCTTCAGTATTCATTTCATGCTTCTTCACTCGGAGTGAGAGATTTTACTATTTGGCACTAGCTTACTGGAAGACTTGTAAGAGTACTTCAGTGCTTCATATTTGTTGTTTGTGTTTTGTTGCTATGTACCATCCCCACAGTACTTTTGCACATTTAACAAGCATCACCACACGCACATCTCTCGCCATTTATGGTGTCCTCACTTTAAGGCCTTAATGCACTTCAACACCATAGGGCATAGAACGAGCATATTTTAACTATAGTTCGCATGCTTTGATCTCGGTGTGCGCGCACCCACACTCGCACAATAGAGGTCACATGCTTTGCACTAAACTACCATTAAGCTCCACGCCCATTTTATTGCCACTACTGCCATCCGCCCACTGCCATCTTTGGCGTGATTGCGCATAGTGTATGTGGGTGCGTTGTGTGTATGTGTTAATATATATTTATGTGTACAAGTGACATATATATATATAGGCAGGCACATGTAAGAGAAGTGCGTCAGCTGTTTTCTCGGATGTATTCCAAAAAAAATACAATATGTCAGTCGATTTGGCTCAGAATTTTCGGTTCATAATTCCTTGGAGCCTCTGATGTGTGCAGCCTTTGAAAAAGTGATATGAGCCATTAGTTAGAACTATGCAAGCTAATTATAGATGTTTGTCTTTTAATCAATGTGTCGTCAAGCAAGAGGCCATGAACGTTATTTGCAGTCAATGGAATAGCTCCTTTAATGAGCTGCACAAACTTGGGTTGATACCCAGAAGGTTGAAGTTTTTCATCAGTTCAGAATTGAAAGCTACTTTGTACTTTAATTACTACCAAAATTATGTCAGGTTTCAGCTGAGTGCACGAATGCAACGGCCTTAACCTTCGTTAGATATATCTGCTTTTTTAACGCAAACGACACGCAGGGATAAGTTTCACCACAATTCATACACTTTTTCCACAAACAGAGCACAGAGTTTTAATTTACACTTTTCTTGGAAGTATTTAAATAAAATAAATTTAAAAGGGGTTGTTTAATTTAATTTATTCCAGAATATCAGATAAAAATATATCTGAAAACTACCTTGGACTTCAACAAACTATATACACTGAAAATAAAATAGTACAGGGTTGCCCATATTCGACGGACCCATCTGTCAACACTGTATCTTTTGACAAAAACGTCAGATTGTTGAAATTTACATTCAACAAAAGAAGTCAGAAGAAAAAAAGAAGAAGAAGAAGAAACGAAGAAAATTGTGATGCCAATTATTCGTCGAAAGCGTATGAGGCAGTTCTGGCTTCAACAAGACGGCGCTCCACCACACACAGCTCACAATCGATTTTTTTAAGAAATTGTTTCCTCGTCGTTTGATGTCGAAAAATGGCGATTTTGACTGGCCACCGCGTTCGCCCGATTTAATGCCACCTGACTTCTTCTTGTGGGGATATTTAAAATCAGAGGTTTATATATATTAATAAGCCAAAGACCATAGAAGAGCTCAAGAACAACATCCGTGAGGAAATAGTCGCTATTCCAGCCGAAATGTTAGCTAAAACTATGGAAAATGCTGCAAAACGGGCACAATTCGTCGTACAGGCTCAAGGCGACCATTTGAGAGATATCATATTCAAAAAGTGAAGTCAACAAATCTACTTGAACCAAATAAAATGATTATTATCGACATCAAAAAAATTGTGTTTCTCTTTGATAAAAAAAAAACACATGGATCCGTCGAATATGGGCAACCCAATAGAATACGAAATAATAAATAAAAAATTCTAAAAAAATAGTTAGTGAGTTATAAGTTATTGGGTTCGGGAAAAAGTTCATAGCGCTTTTATATTTTCTTTTATTTTACAACGATTTGCTTGGTATTTGGCAAAGGGTAAGTATTCATTACATAGAACTCTTCCTGATCTACAAAATTTTACTAGTTTTGAGGCGTAGAAATGGAATACCACCAGACAAAAATCATTATTTTCGACACCTGTTCTTCTTCCTTTTTCATCGAGGTGAAAAAGCTGTCAAAGCAGCCAAAGTAGCCCAGGAATTAGCGACGCTTATGGAGAAGGTGTCATCCCCCAGTCTACAGCATGGAAATGGTTTGCAAAGCTCAAAAATGGCGACTTTAACGTTGATGATACATCCCGCAGCGGAATACCTTCTGAATTCGATAAAAAAAGTCTCAAATCACTTATGAAGGAGAACGGTCGCCAACCAGTCGTGAATTGGCGGAAGGAAGAAGCTGTTTTCATCAAACGATTTTCAATTACTTTCATTCAAATTTGTAGTTTGGGTGCCTCACGAGGGTGCCTTCAAACTGTTTATCAGCGCTTTTTATACCGAACCGTCCCGGCAGATGAGAAATGTACCAATACATCAATAGAAAGAAAGTAAAGGAGTGGGTGGCTCCAGGAGATACGCCAAAGCTAAGAGTCAAGCCGGATCTTCATCCAAAGGAGATCATGATATGGGCTTGGTGGTACTGGGAGGGTGCATTGTGCACTGGAAAATGATCAAAAATAGAGTCACGGTCAACAAGGAACTCTACATTACCCAGCTACACCGCGTGACTGAAAAGACCGCTTACGCGATTTTGGCCAAGTTTAATAAAGCGCGCCAGTCGTTTCTTTTTCGTACTAACCGGGGCCAGTTGGACAAAGTCCTTCTCCACCTGATCTTCCCAACGCAGAGAACGCCTTTCTCTTGCTCTGCTACCACCAACTGGTGGCTGCTCGAATACTTTCAGAGCCGGAGCGTTTTTATCCATTCGGACAACATGACCCAGCCAACGTAGCCGTTATATTTTTATTCGCTGCGCTATGTCTATGTCGTCGTAAAGCTCATACAGTTCATCGTTCCATCGCCTGCGATATTCGTCATTGCCAACGTGCAAAGAGTGTTAGCTTTGTTCGTCGAGAGACATTACTACTCAATTGCCTCCTTAGTCCAAAGTACCACTTGTTGGTAAGAGAGATTCTACATTGGATTTCAAGGCTTACATTGTTATCGGTGTTAATGCTGGCTCCTAAGTGTACGAAGTCTTTTACAACCTCGAAATCATAGCTGTCAGCAGTGACGTGGGTGCCGAAACGCGAGTGCGCCGACTGTTTGTTTGATGACAGGAGGATGGCTCCATATCGCCATTCACTTGGTAGTGGTCAGGACTATTTTTCTGCATATGGTTCATGCAGCTCATAACTTTAGGGATTAGCCCAAGTATCCTCTGGGTAGCTTCCGAACACCTAGTGTTAAAAGCAAGTTACAAAAACTAAAAGTTATTACAGTTTTTAACAGCAAATTTAAGGAAATGATCGGCTTTTTTTTGGTCGTAGCGGAACCAAAGCCGAAGCCGAAGTTTGGACGTTCTCTAGTTATTTCAAATAAAAAGTCAAACTAGTCGGTACATATAATTCTTGAAATAAAAACATTTGAAATGGCGGTAACAGTAATTAAGGTCCCGTAACCAAAACGGAGTTTCCGGCAGCATTTCCGAAAAAAAAATGGCCCATAGTGACAACACTTCAAATCGATCACTTTCTCCAAAGGAATTGGCATCCAGCTAATCACCTGCAGGTTTTCCCATCATCGACTAAAGGTATAAAAAAATACCGGTCTTCAGAAAAACTCTTATTTCTGAAATTCGCACTCACGCGCTTTAAATGGTAACATTCCATATATTTAGGTGGATGACACCCTGGCTTGCGTTATACTGAAGGGAAATAAAATACATGAAATCCAAAATATTTGTGCTTTCTTACTTGCCACTATTGGTTGCTTTGGAAATATTTTTACGTTCAGACTCGAAATGCAACTGTTTTCTATATTTCAGCATTGCCGTGTAAATTTGCATTTTTATTGCTAACTGTCACTCATACCGCCACCGCCTCCGCTGGCGGTGTTAAAAACATGCTGACGCACATATTTCTTTTGGGGGCGCGTGCAGATACGCAGAGACCGTATCGTAGCAGACTTGATAGCAAAGTAAGTGTATTTTAGTGGGGACCGCAGACATCTGCGCTGGAGACGAGACCGCAGACGGTGATTGCATTCTGTGAAATTTAGAAATTTTAGCGCTCGCATTGTTTTATTGAAACTGGCGAAAATGTACAGATCTACAGTTGCATAAACATACAAATTTGGTAATAAACATCTACATATTGAATAGTAAATCACGCGTTAGCGACTGGTGTGCATATAAATGCGGATGCATGTGTGTGGGAGTGTGTGCCCTATAGTGGAGAGCTTAATTGGCGAGAAAACAAACAAGTTGATAAGCTGGTATTTGATGGAAGAAGTCAGACTAGTTCAAGAGGGACTAGAACGGCCCCAGTTATGAAGTGACCCATTAGAGGTGTATGCAAAACAAAGCTTAACATACTTATACGTAAATATAATTGG
This sequence comes from Anastrepha ludens, assembly GCF_028408465.1. NCBI lineage: Eukaryota > Metazoa > Arthropoda > Insecta > Diptera > Tephritidae > Anastrepha > Anastrepha ludens. The sequence goes on from NC_071500.1 coordinate 95,502,393, forward strand.
CGCTTACACCACTTTGTTGAGTGTTTAGCCGAGCTCCGCCTCTTATTTGTGCTGAGCAACTTGGCGTTTTTCCGCAAATGGATGGACCTTAGTAAAATTTGGTATTAATAATTTCAATTAATAATTAAAAAAAATGCATTTTGTAATTATAGTTAAACAATTTTTGATGGTTGAAAGTGCCAAGGAAAATTTTTATCAAGTGAAGTTAAGAAATGGACGGAAGATGATCTGATATGTCCACGCAAGAAGGAAAGGTCACTGATTGCCGTTGACTTGGGAGTGGCCAGTACGAGTCTTCTATATATGGTCCAAGCAGCTCACAACTCCGGGCCTCGCCCAAGTGTCCTCTAGGTTGCTTCGGAACACCCGTTCGAGAGCGAGCTAATGTGAGTAGACGAAGCAGCCCAGGATAGCTGGTTGTGCGCTGGGTACCCGCCCCCACGTAAAATATCCTAACCCCAATGAAAGCAAGAACAAAGCCTCAGATGAGAACTTCGTATACTGATAACGACCCCTGAAAGTGAACTAAGGACTATGATTTGAGGGCATGAAAATGGAATGTCTCTGGAATGGTATCCTTCTGGGAGTAAAGACAGACGTCACTGCCATACAAGAGATGCGATGGACGGGGCAAGGCAAGAAAAACTTATTACCTTCCGGCGCCTACTACAGCTGCCATGTAAAGGAGCGAAAATTCGGTGTTGGATTTGTTGAGGGAGGAGACTTCATCGCCAAGTACTGTAGTTCATTCCGGTGACTACGCATCTTGCAATAATCCATGATATTTTTTAACATTTCGCTCCCCCCATGCCGCGATTGAAGAGAAGGACGATGCGACCAAAGATTCTTCTATGGGCACGTGGAATGTTCCTATGAGTGGTGCCCTCGTCACGACATAAAAATCGTGCTGGGCAACTTTAATATCAGAGTGAGCAAGTAGGGAATTTTTGTTCCCATAGTCGGAAAATTCAGCCTACACAACGAAACATTTGGTAAAGCACAGAAGCTGATCGACTTTGACGGCGCCCGAAACATGGTAGCATGCAGCACTAGATTCCAGTCTCCTGGAAGACACGCTGCTCGTATTTTAGATGTACGCTCGATCCGAGAACCCAACATCTATTTTCCGTATGAACTTTATGACGACATAGACATAGCGCAGCGAATAAAGATCCAGCGGCTACGTTGGCTGGGTCATGTCGTCCGAATGGATACAAAAGCTCCGGCTCTGAAAGTATTCGATGCGGTACCAGCTGGTGGTAGCAGAGGAAGAGGAAGGCCTCCTCTGCGTTGGAAAGATCAGGTGGAGAAGGACTTGGTTTCACTTGGTGTGTCCAACTGGCGCCGGTTAGCACGAGAAAGAAACGACTAGCGCGCTTTGTTAAACACGGCCAAAATCGCGTAAGCAGTTATCGCGCCAATTAAGAAGAAGAAGAGATGTTATGAAATTAGGTTGTCGAACCCATTTTAAATATGAAAGAGGTTTTGAAATCGAATCCGGAAAATATATTTGGAAGTATTTAAATAGTAGATGAGTTATGAGCAAAAATGATGATTTTGCTTTCAAAAAACAATGAATTTGATGAATAAATAATAAATTATTTGTGTTTCATTAGTCAGCTCCAGTTGCTTTTTAACCCTAAAGTACATTACAAAAACAAAGATTTCACTTCATTTCACTTTGAGTAAGAAATTTTTTTTCAATCGCCCTGCAAATCACCATTTTTCTCTATGCGAAAGAATAGGACAGTTTAAAATAGCCTGACCCACTTCCTACGCTTACCACACCCCACCCTCTGTGCATTTTTTCCGCCAACTAATTAGAAACAAATTTTACGCTAATTGAACTGTCAAAGGGTATCAAACAATCAGTAGCAATGTCTTACAACAACAAGTTGGGAAAAGTAGCAAATGTTAACAGAATGGCGCTAATTGAAACTTTTCACTGCAATTCAGCCAAAGAAAAAATCAAGAAATTACCGAAATGGAAAGAAAAGTTCGTATGCTAACAGGATATTAGACAAAAGTAATGTCCAAAAATATTCATTTACTGATTACGAGTTATTCCTCTGGCAATATTTGAGCAATTAATAAATCTCCATAATTAAAATAAATATTAGATAATTAGGGATTATATTAAGAACTCATTCCGATTACATACTTATACTTTTCTAAGTAGTTCGCTGGTCTGGCTAAAGGCGAAGAGACAAAATATTTTGCTAGCAGCAAAAAAGACTTCAATTAGTTGGTTAACAAATGATGAGCGGAGAGAGACAAAGAGAAACCCCAGACGCCGCAATTCTCTTGAATGTTGAATTTGTCAAACCATCCATCCGTCTGCTCATACGGAAAACAGCTGCTGGCTAAGAAAGCAAGCACTTTCGAAACTGTGGGTGGATGGACATACGAGAGGGGTTCAATAAGTACTCATGCCAGAAATAAATACACCATTTTTTCAAACCATTTTCTTTTAATATTTCAAAATAGTCGCCTTGTAGAAATATACACTTCTCCCAACGCTCTAGCCATTTTTTTGTAACCCATCCAAAAAATTTGGGTTTTCGTACTCTCCTTTGTCTCGGCGATGATTTCCTCGTTTGAACTAAATTTTTTTCCCGCTAGCCATTTCTTCATGTTAGGGATCAAGAAAAAGGCATAGGGAGCCAGATCGAGAGCCGATTCGTGCAATTTGACGGGGGCAGCTCCGGATGAAAGTGCTGGTGCGTTATCTTGGTGAAACAGCAACTTCTTTTTCGCCAAATGCGGCCGTGCCTACTTCCATTTTTTGTGAAAGCCGTCCAATAGCTCACTTTAGTATTGTCCAGTGATCGTTCTTCCTTTTTCTAAAAAATTCAGGAGGATGACGACGCTCGTATCCCAAAAACTCGTTGCTATGACCTTTCCGGCCGATGGAGCTGACTTCGCCTTCGCCTTCTTTGGAGCAGATTCACGAGAGAAAGCCATTGTTTTGATGGTTGCTCAGTTTCTGTTGTGTAATGATGAATCCAAGTTTCCTCAACGATGACAACTTGACGCTTAAATTGCTTCAAACACTGCTTCGAAGTTAACAGCCGCCTTCGCATGCTGTCCACCGTGAACAATCGCGGCACCCATCGGTCCGACAATTTTTTCATCGCCAATTTATCATGTAAAATATTAATTCTCGTTCTTGTCGCCACACCTATGGCCTCTGTTAATTCGCGCACTTTCGTTGGCCGATCAGCGAGAATCATGTCGTGGACTTTTTGAATGATTCCCTTGGCAGCCACGTCTGCCGGGCGTCCTGATGTCCGTTCATGTTTTAATTCGTTGAACCAGTACCTAACTGTGGTCGTAGATGGCGAAGCGTCCCCATAGCATCCAACTTTGCTTTTATTTTCTCGCATTTTTTCCAACCAAAAACAAAAAGCGAATTACCGAACGATGCTGCTCTTTTTCCATCTTAGCGAAAATCACGAAACACTTCTTACTCTTATAGCTGCCAAATCTAAACTAACCTATCAACCAGTCTGAAATTTGTTTTGCCTTCGTTTGATAGATGGCAGCACACGATGCTAATACCATCTTCCCTCCGGAACGCTCTCCGTTATCGAACACGGGCACTTATTGAACCACTCATTTGACCTATGTTTTACGAAGCAGATGAGGAAACTTGCCATTGAACTCTTATATAATAAAAGGTGCTAAGAGAAATGCCTAGAAATTCCAGTAAATCGATAGTACAGAGTTCGATGCTTGTCCAGGTGCATTGATTTTGGCAAGTAAACTTCAAAACCAAGTGTTAGTTCATATCATTTCTGACCATTTTATGTGTAGGGGCATACCGATCTAATGAGAGCCCGAACTAAATAGAGCTCGTTGTAGTGAAATAAGCAGTGTTCTGCGGTTTGTTGATAGAGATAATTGTAGGTTTTTGATGCCCATTGGCAAGCTAAGTTCTGTTCGGTATTTGTATGAGAAATGGAGTGCAAATCCATTCTATTTGCATTTAAATAACGAGAGCGTACTGCTAGATGAACATCTAATACTTTTAAAGGGTAGATGCCAATTTAAGGCGTACATGCCAATTTAAGGCGTACATGCCAGGTGAACCCACCAAACATGAATTAAGAGGTTGTGTTATGGTGAAAAGAACTCAGAAGGCGTGACTAACATTAGCTCGTTAACCGGCCGTCAGAGAATTTGAAGGAATCAGCTGATTTCCTGACGTAACAAGGGATAATGCGGCGGTTTGTTTACGACAAAAATGAAGCTATGCGAAGCTCAATTTACTTCGTTGCCATCGGCACAACGACTGCTTGGCAGAGTGTGTTAATACGTGTGAAATGAGCGGGAATTCGGCAGCCGAAGTTGCTCTCACAATTTTGCTTCGGATGGAAAACCTAGTTATCTGTCGTGCAAGTGCTTGAGTAACGGCCGATGTTCGCACATAATTTTGTCCCATGGTTGCCAATTTATTCAATCAAGGGCAATGCATTGTTTTATAAGATATATATATAATTGGCATGTACATCCTTTTTGGATGTTTGGCCGAGCTCCTCCTCCTATTTGTGGTGTGCGTTTTGATGTTGTTCCACAAACCTACCTACAGTTTCAAGCCGACTCCGAACGGCAGATATTTTTATGAGGAGCTTTATCATGGCAGAAATCCACTAGGAGGTTTGCCAATGCCTGCCGAGGGGCGACCGCTATTAGAAAAATGTTTTGATTAACTTTGGTGTTCCACCGGGATACGAACCTACATTCTCTCTGTGAATTCCGAATAGTAGTCACGCACCAACTCATTCGGCTACGGCGGGCGCATTGTTTTAGAATGACCAAATCTCCTCGAAAACAAATTATTCGTACTATTAGAATTGCCTTGGCAGTTCGCGAATCTGGTGGCCGGAAAATTGGATCTCCAATAAAGTACTTCTGAAGGGAAGTAAGCAACAACCTATCAGTATTGAAATTAAAGAAAGAAAGTAGAGATGGCTGGAACACAACCTTCGAAAACCCCAATATTCACTTAGCAGGGTGGCACTAGAGTGAAGTCCTGAAGGCTCACGCGGACGAAGAAGACTCAAAGGTTCTTAGCGCAGATCTATTCAATCTGAATTGCAAGCAGATGGCAGCGCTCTAACATTGAACCAACTAAAGACTTTAGCGAGAAATGCGACAAGAATAGGAGTTTTTTTTATTTTAGCACTATGCGTCCTCGATACGGCGTAAAAGCAATACAAATAATTATATAGTTGACGCGTACACTTCAGTTAGGTATTTGGCCGATCTTTACACCTCCTATTTGTGGTGTGCGCAAATTGAAGAGCCTATACTTTGATGCCTCTGCCCTTTTTCATGACAGACATACACTCGGAGGTAACGCAAGGTACGTAAAGGGACTCAAAGAGTGACATGCGCCATTTGTCTAACTGTGCGGTATGTGAAATTGTTTATGGAACCAAGTACTCGCATGAAATTATAGTTCATTCTACTACAAAAACCATATAAATACAAAGAAATTCATAGAAATTTTTCATTTTTATTCAGGGCCCCTAGAAAAATGATGAGCTGAATTTCGAAGTGCCTCAAAAATTGAGTTGATTTGAGATACCATTTTCGTTGAGGACGTTGGGTATTTTCTTCCACATAAAAAAAAATATCAAGTTTTTTTAAATGGAGAAAATGCCAAATATCGCCAAACTAAAATTAAATATAAATTTTAATTAAAATGCAAAATTTTTTTTCAGTTTTTTTAATTTGTACAAATTTCGAAACTTGAATTTATATGGCTTTTGTGGCAGTATGAACTATATTTTCATGCAACAATTAGGAAATTGAAATATGAAACAAATAAAATAAATATTAAAAACTGTAGCAGAATTTATTATAATTAGCTTTATAGAAATTAAGCAAACTGTTTGACAAGCTTTGTCAGTAAATAAAGGTGATCAAATTATTGAATGCAATATATTTCTAACCTTTAACTAAAAGCCATATTCTTTTGAACACAATTTGCACAGAAACAAGCCAACTCGGTTAAATCAGCTATGGCAGCACTGGTATAGACTGTCATTGAGTCAAGGAGTCGCATGTAAATGGACATTTAAGCGAGTGTTTTTTTGCACCTATATAAAGCAGTATTCTTTTGTTAGGAGAATACGGCTTTCTATTTTCCCATAAATATACAATTTTTCAATTATTCGTTAGATTAAACAATTTTCATTTTACATTTAAGCGAGTGTTCTTTTGTAACTCTTATCAAAAGAATACGGCTATATATTTTCCCATGAATGTAAAATTTTTCCGCAAATCGTTCATTACTCTAAAAAATTTACATTGTACATTTAAGCGAGTGTTCTTTTGCAACTCCTGACAAAAGAATATGGGCTTATATTTTCCCATGAATATAACATTTTTCCGCAAATTGTTCACTACACTAAAGAATTTACATTTCAAATTTAAGCGAGAGTTTCTTTGCAACTCCTCTCAAAAGAATATGGGCTTATATTTTCCCGTAAATATAACATTTCTCCGCAAATTGTTCATTACACTAAAAAATTTACATTGTACATTTAAGCGAGTGTTCTTTTGCAACTCTTGACAAAAAAATATGGGCTTATATTTTCCCATGAATATAACATTTTTCCGCAAATTGTTCATTACACTAAAAAATTTACATTGTACATTTAAGCGAGTGTTCTTTTGCAACTCTTGACAAAAGAATATGGGCTTATATTTTCCCATGAATATAACATTTTTCCGCAAATTGTTCATTACACTAAAAAATTTACATTTTACATTTAAGCGAGTGTTCCTTTGCAACTCTTCTCAAAAGAATACCGCTTTATATTTGCCCATGAATATAAAATTTTTCCACAAGTGGTTCATTACACTAAAAATTTATTATTTTCAAAACTTCTTTCTTCATTCAACCACTTTCATGCTCATATGATTGCATTACATTGCCACACTATAGAGGCGGCCAAATTGACTGCCTCAAGCACTTAAGAAAATTGCGCAAACTATGCGGCAAATATGTTTACTTGTATGTTAAGAGAAAATCAAAAAGTAGCGTAAAATTGCTTAAGCTGTCAACAAGAGAGGAAAAGAAAACGAAAAGTTGCAATCCAGTTAAGTTAAGCAACAGACGCCAACGTAAACACAGGCACCATGCAACACCAAATTAACGCAACACTTGAAAAAAGCAACAGTGAGCGAAGAGAATGGCAATAAAAAACCAGGATGCCTTGAACTTTGCAAATGCATATACAGCACACACATATACACACAAACACAAGAGCATGCAAAGAAAATGTTAACAAAGTAGAAAATTCGCGGCAAGCAGCAGGTAAGTAAAGTAGTTTTACGCATAACGCGCACACACAAGCAAAAGTGATGTATTAAAAATCGTTGCATGTGACAAAGCTGCGAGCAAAATTACCACAAAGTTTTTATTATAGATATCCATGCATTCATTGTGCTTCATATTCTTTTCTATCAAGTTTTTGGTGGCAGTGCACAGTGGGGCGTTCCAAGATAAGTGGCCGACGAGAATAGTTATCCATCTCTGATTTGAATGGAATTTTGTATACGGTCTACTTTCACTTCGAAAAAAGGAAATATGAAACATGAGCGGGATTGACGTACTGCCACGCCTCTCATGCTAGGCGCGATAAGTCTACAATAAGGGCAATTGAAACTGTAGGAGCAGCGCTGCCTTAGAGTTAAGGTTTAAAGTTATGCCATATCTACAGCGCTTAATAAGGAACTACTTACCTGACCTCAAACTCTTCTATAAAACCCCCGAGAGCTACCGTTGTATAGACGTCACATTCGGAGCGGCACAAGGATCAATTCTTGGCCCACACTTATGGATCAGTCATCACAGCACAAAACCTTGAAGAAGCTCGTAGGAAACTTAACCAAGTTATGACACCGACACAAACGTGGCTAGATTCTCGTAGTCTCAAATTAGTCACAGTGTGAACGGAGCTACAACTTCTAACCAAGAAGCACAGCCCTTTAGAAGTTAGTATGCAAACTTGCTCAAATACACTAATCACAAGAAAAGGTTCAAAAGTACCTAAGCATAAGACTGGATTCAAAACTAACCTTCTGGGCCCAAATAAAACACGCAGTGTAGAAACCCGCTAAGATGACATTCCATGATGGCAAACACTGAAAAGAAAAACGGGAAATAATGATGGCTATCACGTCTCCGTTCTCTAAATACGAAGCTGAACGATGGACAAATGCGCTAAAGGTAAAGCATTGATGCAAGCTCTTAGCTGGACGTCTAGGTTCATAAAGGACGTCGCCACATGGAACAGCAGGAACTTCGGCGAAATCAATTTTTACACAACCCAAATGCTTTCGGGGCACGGGTATTTCCAGAATTCTCCAAATAAAAAAGCGGGACCTGGACGCAGGCTGGTCTTTTGTAGTGAGGAAAATGCAACTCCACTCTGAAGTAATGCGAAAGCGGTTCCAGCGTAGGCCACGGTTCCAAATTAGAAAGAGTTTCCTAGTACCCGGACAAACCATTGCTGGGACGGCAGAGTTGATGATGCATTAGCCCTTTTAAGCCCCTCATTCGAAAAAAACCCAAATAATAATCTTTAAGGTATTATTTATGATATTTGGACTACACACTAATATTTGAAAATTCTTCTTCTTTTTAATTGGCGCGATAACCTCTTACGCGATTTTGGGCGAGCTTAACAAAGTGCACCAGTCATTTCTTTTTCGTGCCAACCGACGCCAGTTGGATGCACCAAGTTTTCGGCTTCCCGACAACTATAGTGTCTTTCGGGCTGAACTGATGGCAATAATGAAAGCCGTGACTCTGGTAGAGTGCGACGCGACACCTCGAGATGATATCTACATTTTCACTGACTGGCGGCGATAAAATCGCTCACAAAGCAGTTGCCGCACATCTCTTAACGAGACGGCTGAGACATTTCATCTAAAGATAACATGGGTTCCTGGCCATTGCGACATTGAGGGTAACTGCAGAGCCCAGACATACCGTTGCATACATGTAAGCTACTTATTTTTGTGGAAATTGTATGAACAGTGAATGAAAGATGGCGTAATGATGTCACTTGCAAAATCGCTCGACAACTGAGGCTGAGTCTCAATGCTAAACGCACAGAACTTCTGCACATTCTTAGCATACTGATTTCGTCTTAGCTCACTGAATCGGCAGGCACGCCCAGAGGATGGGTGTGCAAATACATGACTTTTGCAGAAGTTGTTTTGATGAGGAAGAGGAACAGACGATCGCGTACCTTTTGTGCCATTGTCATGGTCCATACTGACGTAGACTCGCCATTCGGGGTAGACCATCCTTTAATGAATTGGAAGATCTCAGTTCTGTCGAAATCAAGGATCTACCAAAATTTTTTAAAAGTATACATTCAGGAGAGACAAGGCAAGTTCCCTATGAGGGATAACAATGGGCTGTGAGCCTGAGTGTATCCCATAGTGGATAACCGTTTCAAACTAATGAATCTAAATATTAGCAAATATTAGCCCCTGAAAATTAATTGGATGCATTCTCTCCTCTAATAAGTGGTGATACATAAGCAGAAGGCACATGCGGGTTTTTTATTATTTTGTTGTCACACTTTTCATTTCACTTTTCATCTAATGCTTTTGACACTATTTTGTTTGAGAAGCCGAAGACTATACTTATATGTAAGTAAGTAAATGTGCGAAAACGCGATTGAAGGCTAAGTGTATGAAGTCCCTAAACACTTCCACTTAAAAACAGCTCAGAAACAAAAAAATTATGATTTACACTTCTACTTTTGGAAACGAATTACAAATTTTGAAAACTTTTGAGTCCCCTTTTAATTAGTGTATTTATGATCGATTCTTAATACAATTTTACTAAGCTCACCACTTTAATTTTTACTATTTTTGGTCACATGCGCTACACTGTGCGCTGCTACCGGCGAAAATTTCGAGTTTACGTGTTGCTCATAAGTGTGTATCAAGGACAAAAAATGCTTACCAAAAGGCGACAAATTACGACTTCGCGTGTGAAAGAGGGATCACAATTTGTAACTACCGTTAAAAGCAAGGAAAGTGTTCGTAGGATCAGTGTCAGAAAGTTGTGGAAAAATTGTGAATTTAAAGTGAATGTGAATTGAGATTAATTCGCCACCATGGACTGGTATGCGCTTGCGTTATAACGGTTGATATAATCATGCGACCGTTGGGATGCTCCGATGTGCGACCCACCAATATAATCCAAGATATTGGGAAAAAGTTTAGATCTCGTTGTGATTAAACTACACAGGTCTTCGAGGGACAAACCTCGTCTATAACTCTGAGCCGCATTCTTCGCAGTGTGAGATATTTCTGCACAACTGCATGGCGTTCACCTCTTGTTGTTCACGTTGGTAATCTGTAGCTAGTAAATTCTTTAATCTGCTCCCCAACCTGATGGAAATAGCATAAAAGTCGATGGGAAGTCGATGCAAAATGATATTCAAGGCAGCACTGAGTGATGCCAATACAAGCAACCTTTTTAACCCTTCCCAGTTTAGAGATATTATAGCCCTTCCGAAGAGCTTCCGCAGAACCACTACGTTGTACATCCACAGCACTACCTGTCGCTTGAGTCCTAATTTTTTGCCGAACATAGTTTTGCAGGCTCTACTGGTTTTCTTTACCCGATTTTCAATGTGTAGCTTCCGAAGAAGTTTGACGACAAGTATCACTCCAAAATACCTAACTTCCCATGAGAGCGGGAGAACGTGGTTGTTTAATTGGGAAGTCGAAAGTGTGGAGGTTTATATTTTCTGGTAAACAGTATAAGCTCCGTTTAGCAAGAGTTGACTCGGAGGCCTCAAGTGACAGCCCAGTCGTATTTAACATTATCAGAACTTCGTCAATAGCAACTAACCAAAGTAGGGGCGAAAGGACATCACCCTGCACGTCTTCCTGTGAATTAGTCTAGTGACTTTAGCACGACCGCATTAACTTCCATGCAGCCAAGCAGGGACGAGATCCAAATAGGGCTTTCCACCTCTAGTCTATCTAACGCAGTGACAATTGACTCCGCCCTGATGGTATTAAGAGCACCTTTTACTATATATCTATGAAGGCCACCAAAGTGAATTGTTTGTCTCCAAAGGTTTTTCTACATTCCCTTCAACCTCGTGTAAGGCTGATTCCGGGGATTTTCCTTTCAGGTAAGCATGTTGCGCTGGAGATAATTTGGATTCGATCTGATCTGGGATATGATAATCAATCAATCTTTCAAGCACTTTTTGGAGAGATGAGGTAAGACTTATAGGCCTAAAGTCATTGGCCGAAACGTGACCCCTTCCAGTTGGCGGGGACGTGATTAAGAGCGATACACGCCAAGTAGATTTCTTGCAAGATAGGAACCACCGAGGTAGTTGTTTTCTGAAGCATCACAAGCAAGATATCGTCAGAAACTGGAGATTTAAAAGGAAGAAAAAATGCATTGATATGACTTATTTTGAAATTATTTATAGGTATATATATAATTGGCGCGTACACCCTTTTATTTTTGGCTGTTTTGGCTGAGCTCCTCCTCGTATTTGTGGTGTGCGTCTTGATGTTGTTCCACAAATGGAGGGACTTACAGTTTCAAGCCGACTCCGAACGGCAGATATTTTTTATGAGGAGCTTTTTCACGGCAGAAATACACCCGGAGGTTTGCCATTGCCTGCCGAGGGGCGACCGCTTTTAGAAAAATATTTTTTCTTTAATTTTGGCGTTTCACCGAGATTCGAACCTACGTTCTCTCTCTGAATTCCGAAGGGTAGCCACGCACCAACCCATTCGGCTACGGCGGTCAATAAAATATCCGATCTGAACCAACTGGTTTGTCTTTAAAAGTTTCTAATTTTTACACTTGGAATATGGAAAACCGAGACAATTTTATAGGGAAATATTAGCGCTAATCAAGAAAACTTCAAAGTCACGAAAAGCTAAATTTTTTGATTAGTTGAGAAATTCGCTTTTGATGTAGCTCTCTATTTCTGATGAAAAAGTATTTACTTTCAGGTAATGTAATGATACAATATAATAATAAAGATAAAATTATTTCCTTACAAAGGTCGTATATTCGCATTTTCCTTCGTTTGCTATTTCTGATTATTGGACTCTCACTCTAGGCAGAAGAAAGGAATTGCATGTAGAAGCACCTCGATATTCCACCAAAATCGTTAAGTTAGCCAACGTAAAGTCAATGAGAAATACGAATCATTTAGCGTTCCCACGACAGTCGGTTCTACGTTACTGGAACGGCTCGGATTTACTTCCGGCCAAGGACTGCCACTGCAGTAGCATTTATCGTTCATATATGGGGAATGGGAAATGTTTATGCTGCGACAACAACAACAAAAATAGCAATGAAGTACTTAGTTTTGCGATTTGCGAATCTTCTATTGAAGCATTTCCGTAAACAGTTTTCTACAAATGGGTCGATAAAGAGGGGTGTGTAAAAAATTTCCAAATTAATAAACACACAAAATATCCATGGATTTTGCTATAAATGCAAGTAAACATAATCCCTTTTATTTATCAGTTTATTTTTAATCACCTACTCCTTCGTTGATCCCATTCACACGCATGCTTAGCTATTAAGTGAGCTGAATAAATGCAGTAAAATGGGAAAATCACAACAGGAAGCACAACGTTTTTGTATTGGGCTTTGTTTGCTATTATCGCACGCTTCACAAACAGTCGAGTAGTAGCTAATTTATTCCCATTTTGTTGGTATCGTTGGCAGATTAATCTATTGTTCTCAGCTGTGAATTGATAGCATCGCTTTTGTCTATTCACCAAACCCATTTATGTCTTTTTTTTGTTTAGTTCAGGCTTTAATGCTCGGATTTTAATTAAATTTTCATACCTTGACTTGTCCCGATTAATTTAATGGTCTTATGCGAACGTTTGCTTTCATTATTGGGCTCGGTGCAGCAGTAATGATACGGAAAATCATATTGAAAATAATTAGCAAACAATAAGGATTTATTTATTCACATATACACCTGTGTTCATAATAATAGCAGCACTACTTGGTGCAAAGTTTTGATTATGCATTTATTTTTTAGTTAGTTCTATTAATTTTTTTTCTGAAACAAAATAGATTTCATACTATAATAAAGCGCAAATAAATTAAAGTTTTAAACTTTGTAAGAAATTTGAAAAAATTCAAAAACATTTCATTAAAATCCCAATCGCTTAAGTGGAAATGTTTAGAAAAATGTCCAATATGCGGTTGTATAGCCTATTAGAATTTTGATTGTTTTTTCTAAAAATATAGTTCATACTACAACAAAAACTGCGTAGCTTGAGGTTTAAAACTATTTAAAACGTTTTATAAAATTCAGCAAATTCACACCAAAATCTCAAGTTTTTTTCTTTGAGAAATCCTTAGAAAATTTGCTTTTTCAACAAACTGGTGCGGAAGCGCTAGTTGGATTCTGGATGGCTCACCACTTTAACCAGCCGTAGAAAAATTTAGGAGATGGAAATCAAATGTAGGTATCACAATGAGCCTGGCACGCACTGTCGAACTCGAGGTCAACATCGCCAAGACCAGGGCCATGGGAGTTAACCAGAATAACGCAAAGAAGAAATTGGTTGACGGATGCCCGGTGGAGTTCGCCGAACGCTTTTTCTACCTCTACCTTTTCTTCATCACGGCAGATCGTGGAGCAGATGAAGATGAAAATTGCAGGCTAAATAAAGTAAGGGCATCATTGGGTCGACTGCATACAGTATGGGGGCGTACGCAAATCTCCCGGCGCACTAAACTACGAATATTCTGCTAATGCGGAAGGTCCGTATTGTTGTACGAAAGCGAAACATGCTGGGTTCTAACACTATTACACAGAGGCTACAATCCTTCATCAAACTCCTCCGCGTCATCTGCAAAATATTCTGGCCAAATACCATCAATAACGACGCACTGTGGAGATTAACGAATGACGAACCCATCTTGAGGCAAATCAAACGCAGAAAATGGTGATGGATAGAACACACATTTAGAAAACCACCAGGTAGCATCACGCGAATGGCACTGGACTGGAAGCCGCAAGGGAGCAAAGGAAGCGATCGACCAAAAAACACTTGGAGAAGGTCGATGTTGCACAAACTAGCAGATGCTGACATCTCATTGGACAGTGCAAAAACAACAGCACAGCACCGTGTACGACGGAAGAGTCTTGTCGAGGCCCTCTCCATTCGGCTCACGGTGGAAAACGTATAGCAAAATCTTTCTTGAAGTTAAGTTCGGGTATTGCGAAGTATGATTTGTTTTTGAGCAGTGAGTGTCCCTATGGGAGAATCTTGCTGTGGCCATACGATCTTCGTACCGAATCGTCACGGAAGATGAGAAATGGTGCCTATACATCTTTATGAAGCAAAGAAAGGAGTGTCTGGCGCCAGGAGATACGCCGAAGCCGATCGTCAAGCCGGATCTTCATCCAATGAAGATCATGATATGCGTTTGGGGCGACTGTGAGGGTATCGTGCTCTGGGAAATGCTCGAAAAGAACGCCACGGGCAACAAGGAGCTCTATATTGCCTAGCTACACTACGTGAATGAGACTATTCGCCTGAAAAGACCTGACCGACATAGCCAAACCATACTCCTTCACGACAACGCCAGGCTCCATGTTGCACAAGTCGTTAAAGACGCACTTAAAGCGCTCGAATGGGGTTCCTTCAGCATCCGTCGTATTCTACGGACTTTGCACCAACCGATTACCACCTTTTCCGCTCCCTGTCAAACCATATGGAGGTGGTTATCCTCGATAAAAAAGAGGCGAAGAGGTCCTTAAAAACTGAGTCAACAACTTCTTTGACACCAGACCAGGCGATTTTTGGCGGAAAGGCAACAACAAACTGGTCGAGAGGTGGAAAGAGATTGCAAACAGCAGCGGCGAATATATAATTGATTAACTTATTGATAAATTTATTGGTTTTTGTTTAAAAAAAAGTCTTCGGTAAAAACGCTACGAACTTATTCCCCAACCTAATATTCTACAGCTCGCCATCTTTCATATTCATGCTGTTTTTCCTCGCGTTTAGGTGACATAGTGTTAGTAGTCACTATCTTTATCTCACCAAAAAAGACCAATCCCTTGAATGTGACGCTACAGCGCGGAGAAGGTTGAGACATCTCGGCGAGATGCAGCCAGAAGGTTGGCATACACACTCAGCTCAACCCAGCTCTATGATAAGTTTAACAAAAGAGCTGGGTTTGGATGAGGTACAGTGCTAAGTAGAGGGCACAAATCACCATGAGAGCAAAGTGCAAACTTCAAATTTCATTCAACTGAATTCAATTCCTAGAAGGGGATCCATATATTGTACATCCGTGGTTAAGTGTTTGGCCGAGCTTATATTTGTTTTTCATGAGAAACATTTTCTATAATTTAAAGCTTATTGCGCATAATATGCTTTAATTCCTGGACTATCTGCATGCTAATCACGTAAAAATCCACTCCGCTGTGGCAGTCACGGCAATACGAGTAACTCATCATAAATTTATATTCACATCCAGTGCTTACCTCTTTCACTCAGTTCCTTCCCTACAACATTGCATATCTGCTCCATACTCCTTGACTTCCGTTCTTCTCGTTCGTTTATTCTGCAAGCATAACTGCATTTCCAATTATGCACAAATGCACCCTTTCTATTTCTTCTTCAAATTTGCACTGAATTTCCTTTCGATTGGCTACTGCTAAATTAGCAGCATTTCCTTTCAATTCTGCCATTGACTTTGACATTCGCACCCGAGGGCACAACCCGCCACCTTAACCCCAATCACCTGCAACTAATCTGTGTTGATTTCCTTCGCCTTCGCCTTCTCCAATGTCAATGTGTAGATTTCTTAGTCGTTTACTTGGTATTCCTCACTTGTTGTCGCTTAAGTCGCTTTTGCATTTCCATCGAGTTGACAAAGTTCAAGGTTAAACACCTGTTTGTTTTCTTACCTTTTTTAATTTTTTCTTTTCAAAAGTTGTAAACCTGCAGTTGCAGTGGCCCAGCTTTAGTGGGCAGCTGGTATGTGGGCACAGCGGTGCGTTGCCATGACAGTAGCCTCTTAACGTAGCAACGTGGCAAGTTCAGCGGTGGTCGTCGACGTTGTGGGGTCGTATGTCATTATGCGGTGTCTGTTGGCGTCTGTCCGTTGATAATGTATTCTGTGTAGGGCATTACTATTCAGGTAGAAGAAATCGATTTAAAAGCGACGTAAATACATAGGCAAAAACAAAAAAAAATAAAAATCACTGAAATAAATATAAGGCGTTTGGGCGAAAAATGGGAAAACTAGATTTAAATTAACTCGTGAGATTACCATGGCTCCATAAAGCACGCTACTAAAGCCATAGTTTTTAAATTTTTTGAAAAGGTTTCTTGTCAGCGTGAATACTAAATAATTTTAAATAGGTTCTAAGCTAATCTAGACCAAAAATTTAATCACGAAAAAAACGTTAATATTTTTGGTTAAACATCTGGATCGAAAATATGAGATTTTAGTGCGAAGAAGTTTTAAACCTGCATTAAATTAATATCACTCACGTGACTGCCTCGACTGTCCTCGTAGTAGCGCATCCTATTAACGCAGTTTTCCAAAGCCTTGGTGACCGTTGCTGGTTCTATCTCGCGAATGACTTGCTACACAATTTTCTTAAGGGCCTGAATCGTTAATGAATTTTTGGCCAAGCATCAGCCCTTCACAGCACTCTGAGAAAATAAGTCTAACGGCGTCAGATCATAGCTCCGAGGTGGTCAGTTGATATCGCAGAGACGACTGAAAACACGATTACCGATGTTAACGTCCAAAGAATCAATTGAGGCATGGATTGGATACACAGTGGAACTAAATGTCGTCAAAATCCACATCTTCACTATCTGGGCGCTAAAAAATGTTTGTCATGCTCTATAGCACTCACCGTTGACTGCAATAGCGTTCGCTGCAGCATTTCAAAAACAAAAAATGGGCCAATGATGCCATCGCTCCGAAATCTGCACCCAACTGTCACTCAGGATGCATTGCCCACTCGAGGATTACGTTTGGGTTTTTCGATCCCCAGATACGGCAGTTTTCTTTGTTAACATAGCAGCCGAAATGAAAATGCGTCTTCATCAGAAAAAAAGAGTATTTTAAAAGTCAGTAGTGAATAATTTCTAGATGGTATATTTTTGAATCCATATTTGACATTTGTTAAGTAGACAGCTGCACAATTTTACACGATAGAGCACTGCGTTAGAATTATGGAAACTTATTATGAAAATTGTCCATCTTTAGGAACAACATATCGCAAAATTTGTAATTTTTTGGTGGAAATAATAATAATAATAATTTTCCAGATATCCGATTGTTTACTGTGTTCGCTGAGTGTCTGTAGGTTAGATTGGAGCGTCGTCCTGTGGGACACACTCAGGCTCATAGCCCAATGTGATGTCGTGTGGGGAGCTTTCCCAATTTCTCATAAAACTAGTGTGTGCTTTTTAAAAAATTTAGAATATCTCCTATTTCTGCTGAACTGAGATCTTCTAATTCGTTAAAAAATTGTCTGCCTAGAATAGCAAATCTCCGTCTGGATAGAGCAGAACAATGGCCCAGAAGGTGTAATATTGTCTCTTCCTCTTCCTCAACAAGACAACTTCTACAAAAGTCATGTGTTTGAGCGTGCCTACCTATTAGGCAATGCCCCGTATGACTGAAATCAGTGTGCTAAGACTGTGTTTATTTTGGCTTAGCAGAGATTCTGTGCGTTTAGCATTTAGAGTCGGCCACAGTTGAGTGGCGATTTTGCAGGTGACTTCATTACGCCATCTTTCGTTTACGTTCCTTACGATTCTTTCAAGGATGAGTAGCTTACATGTTTGTAAGAATAGGACGCCGGTTAGCAAGAGAAAGAAACGAATAGCGTGTTGTTCACCTCGGCCAAAATCGCGTAAGTCAAAGAATTTGCGTCGTACTTATATCAAATTTCTGTGCCCAACTAACTAGAAAAAACCTTAAAAAAATTTTTTGCATAGAGCAGTCTTTACATGGGTACCTATTTTAATCCTTGTCAAAACAAAAAAAAACCTCATTGAAGCCATTATAGCCATTTGAAGTCATTTAGACATCAGTGAAAGAATTCAAGCTTCCCAAACTTATGTGAACTTAAATAAAAATGTTAAGCCGGATGTAGGGTACAAGAGTACGCAAGAAAAAGGCCAAGGAGAAGTGAACAATTTAAGCAAGTCAACTTTAATATAAATCTGTACAACCCTACGCCAAGGTGGATTACTGCAAAAACAAGACGACTAGAAGACTAGCGAATGATTGTAAGCGATAGTGTCAATTGAAGCCAGTTGGCAATGCCAGCATCTAAATAATGCAAAGTGACAGTGGGTGCCAGCGAAGCCAACTGAAAGAGTGCAAATACTCGTACACCGGTAAAAGTTTTCCAAAGCACCTGTGGCTACAAGCCAACTATTGTGCAGCAGGGGAGATGCAGCTACTGTTGCATGCAACTATAATGCGATGCGGTGCGCTGTAGTAATAGAAGTAATAGATGTCAGTAGGGACAGACGCACAAAAGATATGCCTGGTAAAAGTGATGAGCCCGTTGGGGGTGTTAAAATGCCAACTGAATGTTAAGTGAAAGTGCGAGAAAAAGGTGTAGTGTAACGAATAAATGCAGAGAAAATGAGCCAAATAAACGTGGAGAGTAAGAATAAGTATAATATTTGCCAAGATAAATCTGAGGTAGACTTTATGTAAAAATATTTTGGAATTCGAAAGCCTGCATTAAGTTAGTGGATTTATAGGATTTTTTTTTGTTTTGCCCGTTACTTCGGGCGACCGACACATTTGTAGACTAGTATATAATAAATTTATATATTCACGTTTTTTCTGCTTTTGTTGTCCGCCTACAGCAATCGTAATTCAGTTTCGTAAGCCAGATCATTATAGTCATTAAAATGATTTAACTATCTTGAAGCCCATAAACACTCGGAATTGCATTGCCAAAAAGGGTCTTATTGTGTCGAAGTGTTTTCTTTTTTACTGTTTATGATTTTTGTTGCTCCAGTCGTTCGAGGTGCTCAGTCGTGCATGTTTGTTCGTGTGTACACCTTATACTTGAGATGGAAATAAAAATCGTTCTTGGCAGGTGATTTAGCTGATTTGTTTACTTGAGTGTTTCTGCGAGCTTGCATTGTTGACTGGTTTATTGCAAAACGTATTGGCCAATTGATATGGGAATTTATTTGTGCACGAAACTTGAAAAAGTGGGGAGCAAAAAATTCAAGTTGAATTTTGGATAATAAAAGAAAATTTATTTGCGAAAAGAGTTTGTGCAGAGAAAAAAAGTTGGCTAAATTCATTGAAGAAGAAGAAATGACGTGAATACTTTTTGATAATGGTACTTAGGTAACATAGCATAGTTTAGCAAGTCAAAGGCTGTAACCGCGGTGCAGAACGGGTGAGATAAAGAAAAGATAAAGATAACAATAGAGATAAGGATAAGGATAAGGATAAGGATAAGGATAAGGATAAGGATAAGGATAAGGATAAGGATAAGGATAAGGATAAGGATAAGGATAAGGATAAGGATAAGGATAAGGATAAGGATAAGGATAAGGATAAGGATAAGGATAAGGATAAGGATAAGGATAAGGATAAGGATAAGGATAAGGATAAGGATAAGGATAAGGATAAGGATAAGGATAAGGATAAGGATAAGGATAAGGATAAGGATAAGGATAAGGATAAGGATTAGTAGAAAGAAATGAAAATTTAGAGAAAAAGAGAGTACCAAGTCCCTTTGAAATTTATACAATTTTTAACGAGTTATCGTGCGCACCGACAAACGCACAATCTAATGAAAGTAAAGACTTCCGAAACTAAATTGATCCCATTAGTTTGAACTTTTTTATATACATACATATATGTGTGTCCATGTCTTAACTTATCTAGATTCCTTCATTCTATTATATATCATTGTTATTTGAGCAGAATTGTGACTCCCCTGTGCATAGGTGCAGGTTGGTGTGAAAGTGGTGGCTTTCTTTTTATGAGAGCAGTTCCAGTGTAATTATTTACGAAATAGAATAGTGTTTACGTAATAAATCACTGTTTTATTTATTTATTTACATGTGAGTAAAATTTTTACATGTACAAGCTGTTTAAGATTGGTTTACAAAAATTAACCAAACATGTTTGTGATATCTTATTTATTAATTTTTTAATATCTTATTTTCTTAAACCAAAAGTAGCTTAAATTAAAAAACAAATTAGGCTACAAAAAATTAGCTTAATTTTTTTTTTAGTTTCTTAAGTATTTATTTTTCGCCACCTAATGAAATAGGCAAAGAATTTAGGCCAGAAAAACAACTTTTTGCCATTCAGTTGAGCTTGAGAATTGGAGGGTGAAAATATTTGGAGAATATCTATATCAAATCCGTGATAGTCAAAAACTTTAGTACTAAATACTTTGGCAGAGATTATGAAGGCATCTTTGGTATGAAGAGTTTTTGGGGTAGAAAGGATTTGTGTTGTTGTTGTTGTTGTTGTTGTAGTAGCATAAATATTGTCCATACATATACGGAGAATAATGCTGAAGTGAAAGTCCTTGGCCGGATAAAAGCCGAGTCGTTCCGGTTACATAAAACCAGCTCGTGAGAACGGGATGGAAAAGGTATTTTAGCTTGCGGAATCCATTAACTATACCTCAGCTGGTTATTTGTACGTCTATCTAACTGAGTGAGCCTTATACTCCGACTTCCAAACTGTCCTCCCAACTGTCCTCCAAACTAGAAGCGATGATATGTGCAGAGAGATGTTTTGTTTTTATAGTACATAGTTCTTTATTTCTGTTTTAAAATGCCATATAAAAGTTTATTCTATAAAGGAGTTCAAAAATTGAGCGACACGAGGTACTCACGAAGGATTGGATGTAGCAAAAAATTTTGGTCTGCAATCAACTCACAAACAATAAAACTTGATATCTTGACTGGTGTCTGAGCCTTACACTTTACTACACTGAATATCAATCAGCTCTCATCTTTAATTTGCCTTTCAAGCAAATTTCAAGATTTCCGATGCCTGCAGACATTGATTTTGCACGTCTTAATTCGCATAGGCAGCCACGCAAGAGAACTTTTAGGTTCTCGCCTTATTTGAAATGGTTTTTTTTTGGGTGTTTCTTTAACAGCATGTAAAACGGAAATGGAAAACGAGTTTTTGTTTTTGTTTACAATATTTTATTTTTTGAGCCATTGTTAAAAAATAAAAATTTTTTTTGGCCATACGAGGCTCGTTCAAAAAGTTGTGAGTCATCAAAAAATGGTCTTCAAGTGGACAATGGTCACAGATATAGCCGGTTTTACTCAACCGATTTAAATGAAATGAGATTTAAATGCCGTAGAATTAATGTCGCTATCGTGTAAACTACGATCATTTGGAAAAAAGAACTTTTAGTTTAGTCAAAAAGCGGTTTTTTATCCTTGAACGTCCACCATTTTGTTAATTTTTTTTTTAAATCATAGTTCACTGTATAATAAGGAATTCATGCTGAGCAAGAACCTTTTTGCCGTTTTGATTTCATACACCTTTGAGTTCTTTTTTTTGGAAGACCATTTTTTGAAGGCTGAAAACTTTTTGAATTAACCGCGTTTGGCCAAAAACAAACTTTATTTTTTAAAATGGATCAGAAAATAAAATACTGAAAACAAAAATAAAAAAATGCTTCTCATTTCTTTTTCTCCCACAGTTAAAAAAACACCCAAAAAAACTCTTTCAAATGAGGCGAGGCCTTAATCAAACTTTGCTAATTAATATTTTTTTATGTGTGCGTGTATGTATGTAGGTTCTCAAGGGTGGAAGCCTACTTAAGAATCTTGAAGTACGTACATTCCTAGTGATTATTATCGAACAAAGTAAGCCCAAACAAAAGAAAACACAAACAGAAACGAACAAAAGTCAGCTGTAAACGCAAATGTTGGCTGTATAAGAAATATGAGCTTTGTGATGAACATATGAATATCTCTTAGAAATACACACAGACACCCACTCATTGTTATGCATTCATGCTGACACTGGCACTGTTTGCCGCTCGGAGCTTCAAAATATGCCAAGCGTTGCTTTGCCTTTGCCGTAAAGTCATTGTGGCATCACAATTTCCACTTAAGCTTAAGCAGCGAAATGAGAGAGTTTGCATTCATTTTTCATTTGCACAATTACGCGCAGAAATACAAGCGGCGAATATTATAAATTAACATACACATGAGCATTTAGAGGCATGTACATGTACACACACACACACACACATGCCACATATTTGTGTATATGACTTTGCACATTATCGCTTTTGATATGCAAATTGCATTGTTGCATGAAACCCCATCGGATGTTTGAAAAGTGCTTGTGTATATACGTACGTTGGTTTGTGTATGTGAATGTTGTTAGCGGCAAATACAATGACGAAGGCAAACTCAGCAAACAAATGCACACTTGCGACGACAACAACTTGGGCGCCGTATGTGGCAGGCAAGCATCGTTTGCCATATGTACTTATATGCAACTAGCGCTCTTAGAAGTTAGCTAGTTCTTTTACCATGTTGCAACAACAGTAAATACACCCATACATAGTCATAGGGTGCGTAGAACGAGTTTGCTCTTAGCTTTTATGCGTCTGTCCTTCGTTGGCATTTAACCCATTTTCTTGGCAACATATGCCGCAGGAAAGTAGCCACGTTTGCAAATGAACATAAGCGGGTTCGCATACAAAATTTGCGCCACGCTTCTAAGTAGCATAGAAGGGTCTCATATGAAATAAATATTTGTTTTTATTTTTGCTTTTTCATAAAAATGCATTTCACTTGTATATTCTGAAGAGAAGAGGAAATTGTTGGTCGTAGGGTTATTGACGATATCTGGTTTCAATAAGGCAGAGGGACATATAAAAGACCAAAAAAAGTTATTTCAGCGAAAATACAAACGAAGTTCCCAGGAAGAATAATTTCAGCATATTTTATCGCAACGTGGCCACAAAGACCGCACTCTGTGGAGCCCTCTAAATAGAGTTTACATAAATAAGGAATTTCAAAGATCATATTCGGCGCTGAATTGTTGTGATAGACTACCTCATATCCCTACCTCTGATACAACCAGTGATCCAGTGGCTTCCACTGCACCGATCCAATGACTTCCAGCGACTTCCTTCGCAGGTGTGAGATAGCATCTTTCTTTTCCTCATTTAGACAGGTTCCGCAGAAGTCATGTGCTTCCACGACCATCCTCTGCGAGTGTCTGGCTGAAAACTCTGCAAACTTACGATTTTCATAAAAATAAAAAGCTTAAAAAATATACATCCAAGACCTGCTACTGCATATTTCTTTTTCTTCTTGATTGGCGCGATAACGGCTCACGCGATTTTGGCCGAGTTCAACAAAGCGCGCCAGTCGTTTCTTTCTAGTGCTAACCGGCGCCAATTGGACACACCAAGGGAAGCCAAGTCGTTCTCCACCTGATCTTTCCAACGCAGAGGAGGACTTCCTCTTCCTCTACTACCACCAGCTGGTACCGCATCGACTACTTTGAGAGCAGGAGCGTTTGTATCCATTCGGACGACATGACCCAGCTAACGTAGCCGCTGGATCTTTATTCGCTGCGCTATGTCTATGTCGTCGTAAAGTTCATACAGCTCATCATTCCATAGCCTGCAATACTCGTCGTCGCCAATTTGCAAAGGCCCAAAAATCTTCGTCAGAATCTTTCTCTTCTGCGCTATAGGATGCCCGTCCTCATGATGAGAGTGTTAGTTTTGTTCTTCGAGAGAAGATTTTCCGACTCAATTGCCTACTTACTACATATTGACAAGTACCAAAATAAACCAGTGCTGACTTTCCAAAAAGAAACGCGGAGATATGAAGTTTCAGTTCAATCTGTCAATTTATTCTTCGTTTACGCGTCACAGTATTTTCTACAATGGAAAAAATTAGGTATCGTGCGTGTTTGAATTTTTATTTTTGTAAGGTTTAAACTTGCCCCAGTGCTGCCCTGAATGTCGTTTTGCACTTACTTTCCATCGACTTTTACGTTATTTCCATCGCAGCTCAAAGTGCAAACAGGTTAAAGGAGGTTGGCCTCTGGAGGCAATGTCGAAAGGGACATGTTAACATTTGTGGGCAGTTAACACTTTATTTCTCCGAACCTCGAACAGATCTCTCTATCCGCAAAGTGGAGTTCGAGGGCCATTCTAGGACAATCTTTCCAAATAGGATTGGATTGAGGTAAAAATCTGCACTGGAGTTTGCACCTCTGCCTTCGCTGACGGCTCCAAGATGGAATCGGAAGGCGGAGCAAGGATTTTCTCTAAATCAGCCAATTTTTCTATCTCTTTTAGACTGTCGAATACTGCTAGTGTTTCTCAAGCAGAAGTCTTTGCGATCCTGCAGGCATGCAAATTGGTTAGAGAGCGCGGGAGCGAGGGAGATATTAACATTTTCTCCGATAGGCAAGCCACGATCAAGGCTCTGATGACGCCAGAGTGCAGATCGTAACTTGTAAACTCCTGTAAGAAGGAGATCAAATATCTTGGGTGTGCAGGTAACATTTCTCTGATCTGGGTTCCCGGAAATAGGAGCATAGAGGGCAATGAAATTGCTGATGAGCTTGCCAGGAAGAGGACTGAATTGGCCTCAGTCACCCCCTAGTTGATCATCGGCATTCCCCTGACAGTGGTTAAAGGGGAATTGCAGAAATTATTTCTCAGAAAACTCCATTTCTTCATGTGCTATTCCGAACACTCTTTGGCCCCACTACAATATACTGAGGACTCAGAAAGTCCTCTGTACTCTTCGCCATATAAATTCCAAATTCGTAGTTGTGTTTACCGGTCATTGGATGATCGGCATACATGTGGAAAAGCTAGGGCTACCATTTAACTCCCATTGCAAAAGCTGTGGGGACCTTTCAGAGAAGGAGACAGTTGAGTACTTTCTTACTAAGGTCTCTGGGCGCTCTATTCTTCGAAAGCCTGAGACAGTGCGCCCACCTAAACCATCAGTCTTCTCCGTTATATCAACAGCTCTGGTAGATATCTGCTTGTTGGAAGTCTCTCAATGGTATCAAAACGGCGCTTTAGTGCTTTCTAGGGAGTTCCAGACTGGCACTTTAACTTCAAAGTAAAGGAAATTGTTGAATGTGTTTGCGAATGTTGAAAGTGCACAAGGACTTTTCAATATTAGTTAGTACAGTTGAAAGCTAGATTGCGGAATTTAAACGTGGTCGTACAAGCCTTGAAAGCGATCCATGTCACAGGCGTCCAAAATCAGCAACAACACCACAAATTGTAGAAAAAATTCAGGATACGGAATTGGAAAATCGTCGAGTGACTTAGTAGAAGCCCTAGGCATCTCATTGGGTAGTCTAAGCAATACTTTGACTGAAGTTTTGGGTTTGAGAAAGCTGTGTGCCGCCTTCGCGAACAATGTAGCAAAACACATTCGAATGCGATTTTCTCAGCAACATTTAGAGCATTTTCGATTGGAAGAACTGGATTTTGTGCATCAATTCATCACTGCGGATGAGTCTAGGGTATATCATCATGATTTTGATTCAAAACAGGAGGCTAAAGAATGATGTGAACCTGGTTCTTCGGCTCCGAAACGAGTACTTGCCCAGAAATCGGCCAAGAAGGAGTTAGCATTAGTTTTTTGGGATGCGAAAGGGATTTTGTGTGTAGATTATTTGAAAACTAAATCGTGAATATAATTGTAGCCTTTAAGATTAACTGGATGAAAAAATTCGTAAAAAAAATACTCAATTTGCAAAAGAAAATAATTATTTCTCATCAGGACAAAGCACAGAGTGACAAGAGCCTTTTGACAGTGGCTAAAATCCATTAACTAAAATTGTTGTTGAATTGTTGGAGCATCCACCGCATTAAACAGATTTGGCTCCTAGCGACTTGCATTTGTCTCCAGACCTAAGAGTATTCATGCGTGGAAAGTATTTTTCGTCAAATGATGAGGTCATAACAGTTGAGGAAACGTATTTTATATTTCTTTCAGATTCTCACATTGAAGATGGAATTCGTTAGATGGAATCTAGTTGAAATTGTTCCATATTGGATGTTCAGGGCTATACTGCATAATAAAGTGTATTTTAAACCATAAAATTCTGTGGCGGCCGCCGTGGCTGAATGGAGTGGTGCGTGACTACCATTTGGAATTCCAAGGGAATGTATGTTCGAGTCTCAGTGAAATACCAAAATTTTTCGAATAGCGGTTGCCCCTCAGCAGGCAATGGCAAACCTGCTAGTAGATTTCTACCATGAAAAAGCCCCTCATAAAAAATGTCTCCAGTTCGATGTCGACTTAAAACTCTAGGTCCCTCTCCCTAAGTATAGTCTTTTTTTTGGCACTCTCCTTAGAATGGAATAATTGGCAGCTTGTATTTCGATCTCAAGGACTTTCGTGCTCTCTTGGGACTGTTTCTTATCTATGGGATAATTGGCTAGTTCAGTTTTCATCTGTACTGCCTACATCACTGTGGATTAAGAGCCAAATAGTTTTCTTTTTATAAAAGCTTTTTGACTGAACCAGCTTTCTGGCTGCCATTTGAACCTTTCTAGCGCTTTTAGGAGTCCTCTCTAGGTGCAAAATTAAATAAAATCAAAAAGTGTCACTAGTATATTAGAAAATTCATAAACAGCATTCGCAGTTGGTAAATACCAGGTATGCAAATATTTCTTTTCTATAATATCACGTGCCAGCAATCCGCTATAAGACCGGCACATATATAATTTGCTTGCATAAACTAAGCGCGTGGTTTCACGCCTGCATGCTTGATACGACTATGCCTGATATTCATGAACTGTATGATAATGAAGCCACCTGCAATGCAATCTGGTTACAAAATGTATAATGCATAATTTTCCACAGCGTGCACGTAAATGTGAAACACCAGATTTGTTAATGAACTGACAGCAAAATATTGCAAAGTCACCACTCTGTTTATTGTCGTACCTTTTCATGCTCGCCTTTCGTTCCGCTCTCACTCTTTTGTGCAGCCGCTTGCATAGTCATTTCGCATGCCACATGTAGCCAGTTCGCGCTGCAGGCTTCTAAATACCTTTTGAATTACGTATGCGTGCACTGATTTAGCGTTTATATGCGCGTATAATTTGCCCATTTAGGTATGCAAAGAAAACTTGGTGGAAAAGCGCATTACCGCATACAAATGCAATGCATAGCTAACCAACTCAGGTGACTGAGGTTGACACTAAAATTATGCTCTACCATTGTTTCAGTTTGTCCGCCTGGGATTGGGTGTAGTGTGGCTTGTTATGCATTTGTGTAAATTACGCATGCGGTAATAATTTTGTGTTTATTTATGCTCTATGTTTTGGTCGCAATGGATTTGCGGGTTACACTTTGGCAACAATGGGACACCAACACATTTAGACACAACCGCTGATAGCTGCTTTGAAATGGGATACTTTGACCAGATTTTACTACTTTAGTTTTTTTTTTAATATTTTTGTAATTTTATATTGAAATATATTTTATTCTACAATAAGTACCATTTCAATTATAGCTTCAAACTTTCTACAAGATTTATAAAAAATCAGTAAATTTTCACTAATATTTCAAACTTTTTATTTGTAATTTTTCTTTTTTTTAATTTTTGGGTATGCATTTTTGTAGTCCCTTAAATTTTAGTCTAATAAGGTGCTAATCAGTGGAAACAGCGCTCCACGCGCTAGTTGACACGGTTGCGAAATCACTTCACTATAAGGAATACACCCTCGCTGCCTTTCTAGACATCGAGGGTGCCTTCAATAATATTTATCCGGAGGCTATTACAACTTCGCTAACGGAAATGGGTGTAAACAGGGCACTAGTCTCGTTTATAGAACGAATGCTAACTGGGCGAACAATAATCGCAAATTTGGGTGACACATCCACCAAGAAATTCCCGATCAGGGGCACACCCCAAGGTGGGGTAATCTCTCCACTTCTGTGGAACTTAACTGTCAATAATCTTCTTCAAGAACTTGAAAAAATGGGAGGGAAAATAATCTCATATGCCGATGATATTGTTATAGCAATCTCGGGGAAGCACCTTCCAACTTTATGCGATCTTCAACAAGGATCCCTCAATAGACTATCACTTTGGTGTAAAAGTCGAGGACTTGAAGTAAATCCGGAAAAAACGGAACTGATACTATTTAGCAGAAAACATAAAACACCTGCTCTTAAACACATATTCCTAGGAGGGAAACCACTTAGAGTAACAGAAAAGGCGAAATATCTAGGACTTATACTGGATAGGAAGCTAAATTGGGAGCTCACAGTCGCAGATAGAGTACGCATATCTATGATGGCGTTGTACTCTTGCGGAAGGCTAATTGGAAAGAGATGGGGATTGGAACCCAGAATGATACACTGGCTGTACACAGCAGTGGTTAGGCCTATTCTCTACTATGGCATTGTAATATGGTGGAATGCCCTTGAGAAGGGGGTGAACATCAAAAAACTTGACAAGGTTTAGAGACTAGTATCTGTTCTCATAACTGGCGCGATGTCAACCACACCATCGAAAGCATTATATGCGACATTAAACTTCCAGCCAGTAGATCTGCAGGCAAAATATATCGCGCGCAGCACGGCAATAAGGCTGAACACTCTAAGCAAGTGGTGAAATAAGAGCTACGGTCATGGCAAAATCCTGGCTGGCACTTCGGAGATTCCCGGATTGGTGGACTATGCACTCCCGCCCACACTTGCCATTACATCGTTCACGACCCTCCTATCCTCAAGGGAAGAGTGGGAACGGGACGATGTAAGACAGGGCGAGTCTATCCATGTATACACAGATGGCTCAAAGCTCGAGGGCAGGGTGTGCGGAGGTGTATACTCCGAGCATCTGGGGATCTCCTTCAGTTTTCGGCTCCCCGACTATTGTAGTGTCTTTCAGGCCGAACTGATGGCAATAACGAAAGCCGCGACACTGATACAGTGTGATGCGATATCCGGAAATGACATCTACATTCTCACTGATAGCCAGGCGGCGATAAAATCCCTCACAAAACAGTCGACAACCTTCAAGGTAGCCATAAAATGCCGCACATCTCTTAACGAGACGGCTGAGATATTTCGCCTAATGATAATATGGGTTCCTGACCATCGCGACATTGAGGGTAACTGTAGAGCCGATGAACTAGCGAGACTCGGCACCAAGTTGACCAATGAGTGCATAGACAATGAGATAGGCCTTCCCTTACAAACATGTAAGCTACATACTTATCCTTGAAGAAATCGTAAGGAAAGCAAACGAAAGATGGCGCAATGAAGCCACCTGCAAAATCGCCCATCAACTGTGGCCGACTCTTAGTGCTAAACGCACTGAATCTTTGCTAAGCCAAAATAAACACAGTCCTAGCACACTGATTTCAGTCATAACGGGACATTGCCTAATAGGTAGGCACGCCCAAAGGATGGGTGTGCAAGCACACGACTTTTGTAGAAGTTGTCTTGTTGAGGAAGAGGAGGAGACAATCTTGCACCTTCTGTGCCATTGTCCTGCTCTATCCAGACGGAGATTTGCTATTCTAGGCAAATAATTTTGAAATGAATTGGAAGATCTCAGTTCCACAGAAATAGGAGATATTCTAAAATTCTTGAAAAGCCTCCGATTTCTCGTTAATTTTTGATATATTTTTCTTTGACGGTGTTCCGCATTCGCTCTACCTAACAAATGCAAGCATTTTTTTTGTAATTTTTTGCGAAATGCCGACAGAACAAAAATTATCAAATTTATCAATGAGAGTAATTTTAAATCTGTCAAAGTATGCTCCAAATTTTTTTCTTATTCATATTCATATGAAAAAGATGTACCAGACCGCAAGCAAAAAAACAAAACAACACAATAAAAAAAAAAAATTTTTCAAAAATTATCGCCATTTTTGAGCTGTCAAAACTTGCACAATAGTATATTCAAATTAAATTGGTTGCGAAACTGCAACCTCGGACATTTTCTAAATATTCTGCAAAAAATTTTAAAAATTTTATGAAAATGTGTTAAAAGCTTTTTAAAGTTAGTTCACAGCTTGCAACTTTAATTTACATATTTTTGTCGTATGAAGTGTATTTTTTTTTGTTTTTTATTCCCTGATATCTCTTGTCAAATTAACAATAAATAGTTTGTACATGGTTATATGAAAAAATACCGCTCTTAATCAGAGCATAGGGCGGAAACAAACTCAGACCAACGTGAGCGATCTTGTGCAAATTTTCGAATTTGATGCCAGGAACATCTTGATTGGTATTCCGCGTGTGTTGATCTCATCCAAGTTGTTGGTGGTCGTCCTCTTCTTCTGGAGCATTGTGGATTCCATTCTAGGGCCATCTTTGCGATGTGATTGTCTTCTTTGCGTAAGGTGTGCCCAATCCAACGCCATTTCCTTTCTTTGATATCAGCACATGAAATATTTAAAAGATTTTCATTGGTGATAACTCTTGGCCAAAATGTGCGGTGAATAATGCGCAGACATCTGTTGATAAATATTTGTAGGCTATTGCATATGGTATCTGTGACTTTCCATGTTTCGCACGCTTTAAGTAGCACTGGTTTGATGATTGTGATGAAAATTCGCAATGTTGTTTTTGTGCTGATATGTCTTGATGACCTGATTCGATTCATTCTGTGGAAAGCGTGGCGAGCTTTGATTATGCGGGAACTTACGTCAGCTTCCGCTCCACCATTCGGTGTCCTCAATTGTAACCAGCGTGCCACCCACTTCAAGCATCAGTGCGTCCTGGTTTGGAGTCTCGATACGTATAAGCTTCGTTTTTTGAAGTTGACTCGCAATCCAACTTGGCTTGCATATCGTATTAAGGCAATAAGTTTAGCGTGCGCTTCTGACAATTTGTGTGTCATAAAGCATAGATCATCCAATCCAGATCGCAGAGCTTCTGATATGGGCGCCAGTGAAAGCCCGATGGTACAGTGATAAACAGCAGCGGCGAGAACACACAACCTTGACGCACACCATTGTGAATACTGAACAACTCGCTCTTTTTGCCTTTGAAGTGTACACTGCACACTGCTCCCTCATAAAGTTCTTGAATGATGGTGACGATTTTTTCCGGTACTCCATTAGTCCTCAAGGAAGATCGAGTTGCGCGCCTGTTCAAGGTGTCAAAAGCGCCCTGAAAATCCACAAAGAGTAGGTACAGCGGCGACCGCCATTCTGCTGACTGCTCTATAATTATACGCAGCTTAACAATATGATCTATACACGATCTTTTGGGGCGAAATATGTCGTTGAGAGCTGGCGCGTTTCTCTCAAGAATGACAAATGCCAAGATCTTTATTACGGCATTTAAAAGAGTTATTCCACGCCAATTTGCACAGCGACTTAAATCGCCCTTCTTCGGAATTGATATTATTATGCCCTCTTTCCAGTCGATCGGGATGGTGTTTGTTCACCAGATTTGAAGTAAGAGGGGACGGAGTAGTGGGGTTATTTCATCAGTAACGAATTTTAATAACGCAGATGGTATGCCATCCGAGCCAGCAGCTTTGTTGTTTTTAAGCTTGTGAATTGCGGTTTTAATTTCCGTGCTAGGTGGGGGTTCAGTCGAGATATCCCTGTTGGGATTCCGTCGTCTATTGCTGGGAACGGCGTCAGCTTCTTCAACGCTTTCGCGAGTTTCATATTGTCTCCTCCACTCGGTAAGCTGTTCCTCCACGGTGGTTAGTGTGTTCCCATCTATATCTTTTAATGGCGGTATGTGGGGTTTCGCATTTGCTACTTTGTTGATGGCAACATATACACCTTTTAAGTCATTTTTGTATGCAGCTTTTTCAGCCGCGCTGGCAATCTCGTTATAGTACCTGTCTTTATCTTTTGCAGCCTTGTCTTTTTCCCTCGGCATCTGCAGTCTTGTAACGTGAAGCGAGATTCATTTTCCGTAAAGGATCGTGGGTACTTTGGAGCTGATTTTTAATATCCCGTCTTTTTTGAAAAAGTGCTTCCACGTAACTACGGCTTATTTTGTTGCTTTACAAAGCCCAATGACGACTTAGCCGCTGAAATACATGCTGTATTTTTATAAATGATATTTATTTTATATGAAAAAGATGCAAGGCAAAAAAAAAAAAACAAAAATAAAATAAAGAAAAAAGAAACAAAAAATAAAAAATTAAATAAAAATAAAATAAATTCTCAAATTTGGTTTTTATATGAAAAAGATGCAAGGAAAAAAAAAACAACATCAACAAAATTTTTTTTTTTAATTTTATCAATAGTCAGCGCGATTTTGGAGTTTTGAAAACTTGCATAATATTTTACTGAAATTGAGTTGGTAGCAAAACTGAATACTCAGAAATTTTCTTAGTATTTTTCAAAATTCTTTTCAAATTTTTATGAAAATGTTTCAAAAAGTTCTTTAAAGTTTGATCACAGTTTGCAACTTTAATTTATATATTTTTTTGTCATACAAAATATATTTTTGTAAAAAAGCAAAATAAAAAATAAATAAATTTTCAAATTTTTTTTTACATGAAAAAGATGCAAGACAAAAAAAAAAATTATATGAAAAGCCAGCGCAGTTTTGCAGCTTTGAAAACTTGTACAATATTTTACTGAATTTGAGTTGGTTGCATACTCAGAAATTTTCTTAGTATTCTTTAAAAAAATTTTGAAATTTTTGTGAAAATGTGTTGAAAGTGTTTTAAATTTTGTTCACAGTTTGCAACTTTTATTTACCTAGTTTTGTTGTCGTATAAAATATATTTTCATAAAAAAAATGAGAAAAAAATAAATACATCCTCAAAACTTTGCTGCCATTATTGTGAACGCAGGGGTACCTATACACATACATATACAAATATCGCTCTTCTATGTCTTCCACTATTCATAAAATTAATTATTTTGACACTTCGTTTTATTTCCGCTTCATTGATTTTTGGGTCAACATTGGATTTGTGGAAAATTATTTCCCGTTACATATTCGCCCATTGCAGCACAAACAGTATTTTCTGCTTCAGTTAAAGTTGTCCACAATTGAAAATCAATAACGATAAAAAACGCCCACAAAATAACGGAAAATTTAATAAACTATATTACATAAATTTCTGCCATCGAAATTTCTGCCATGAGCTGCAGGATGAATATCAAGCAACCCGCCTCATGCTTTCATACATTCGCATAAAAGCAGTAGTGACACGAATTGATGTTGGAGCATAAAAAATATTGTTTGTGTAATACGAATTACAAAAAGCTGTTAAGCATTGAACACATAAAAATTTGTTTTTTTTTCTACAATTTTTTTTTAGTTTTCTTTATCTTTTTTGCTGCGTTTTTTAGTTTTTCGTTTTACGCCACTCTCACTGCATACTAAAAAATCGTTTCGATTCAAGCTTATACTACCTATTTACAGACATAAAGCATACTCTAAGGTCTTTTCTCTCCCTTTTGGGGTGCCGGCCACGCCAAATGCTATTAATGTCAATTTTAATGGTGCCAATCAATTCAGTTTGCGTGAGAAATGATGTGCAGTTTTTTAGTGGATTTTGGTCGTGCTTCCAATTTTTGTTGAGCAATTCGTTGTATATTTTTTAAAGGTGAGCAGGGAAAGTGATAAAATTAAAAGGAAGTACGAGTATATATGTATATATGAGAAAATTCGTTAAAGTACTTGAAAAAAAATCCTTGAATTAAAAAATGGTTACTCATACGCAATGGACGACAATGGCTTGATAAATGCTTTAACATTCATAAGCGTGACAGGCGAAAGCAATCATTGCTGGCGGTCTAAAGCGTAGCTTATACAAGTATAACATGGTTATTATAAATGTAATAAAATAAAATAAAAATATTCCGAGTGCATTTCAATACAATTCAGGGAATCAGTTCCTCCAGCACTTTCAAATTTCCCATTTTCATGTTTAAAAATTCATTTACAATCATATTCTTTAGATCTTCCTTTAATCACGTTTTTTTTCAAAATATGCTTTTTCCCGCGTTATCGAGCATAACTCAAAAAGTAGTCAAGATGTCAACTTAAAATTTTACAGGGCTGGTCTTTAATATATTGGCCTTTGCCTTCAAATTTGATATTAATTATCACTAAAAAAATTGTTTTGTTCAATTTGTTTATACAAAATGGTGTTTATACAAAAATGAAATTTATAAAAAAACCAAAAAAAAAAAAATGTGCCAAAAAAGTATAAACAAATTACAAAAATTAAGATTTCAAGAGAAAAAAAAACCAAAAAAAAAAATTTTACAAAAAAAGTGTAAAAAATATGCAAAAATGAAGATTACAAGAAAAAAATGTAACATTTTTCTCTTGAAATCTTCATTTTTGTATATTTTTTACACTTTTTTCGTCATTTTTTTTTCCTGAAATCTTCATTTTTTTCGTTAAAAATAGATAAGTGTTGAGGAGAATAACTTGTTTCTGGTTGATTTCAGTTGATTACAACAGGCTGTACATTCCACGGCGCAAATTAAAGGAGCCACGTTTGAGCAGCTGTAGCGAAAGCATTGTGTTTTTTGTATAAAAAAAAATTGTATCATTCATTTAAGCATGAATAGTGGGCCAGGTCGATTTGTGGGGAGGCAAAAAAATCGCCCATTGCTCTGTGAAAATCATATTCTAGGGATCAAAATAAGAAACTTTGCCGAAGGAACCATACCTCTAAAACGAATTCTGATGTCCCCCAATTTGGGTCGAACTTTTTAGTTTCTTTTCTCATGTAAAGGCCAAAAATGGTGATATTTTGAATTGATTGTATGGGGAAACGCCCAGGGGAGTTCCAGAGGGTGTGCCACTGGCATGGGTGGATCGGCCGTCCAAAGTTAGTGGGGGTCGGTCATACATCTGGACTCGATTGGAGCACTCTAAATGGGTGAAAGTGGAATTTTTCGTTCGACCCAAATTGGGGGACATCAGAACTCGTTTTTCCTTCGGCAAAGTTTCTTATTTTGATCCCTAGAATACGATTTTCACAGAGCAATGAGCGATTTTTAAATCGACCCGCCCTGATGAATAGTAATATTATATGTAACTTATTTTAAGATAATAAATACTGCGAACAATTTTTTGCAAAAAGCTAATTTTGTTTCGCAAAAATGTTTGACAATAAAAAATTCATCTAAAAATTTTTTTTTCAATATATTTTACTCTAAAAAATTAAAAAAAAGAACAGCTTACTAGATACATGTTTAACCGAACAGTAATGGCAAAAAAACAAAACAAGATCTGAGATTAAAACCATAAAATTAACTGGGCAGTAATGGCAACTGGACAATAATCGCAAAAAACTGAAAATATTTGATGCGAACGTAAAGCCGGTAGTTCTGTATGGATGTGAAACATGGAACTTAACAACAAGCATCTCACAATCATTTCAATCCTTCCTAAACCGTTGCCTACTAAAGATAATGCGGATATTCTGGCCTGATATTATAAGCAACGATGATCTTTGGGCGCCTACCGGGCAAATACCAGTACGCATAGAAATTATGCATCGCACGTGGAAATGGATCGGACACACGTTGAGACATCGCAAGGACAGCACTAGACTGGAATCGCCAAGGAAGCCGTAGGTGCGGGAGACCAGCCAACCCATGGAGACGGCAAGTAGCGGTAGAGGCGGACAGAGCCGCTGCTGAAGCCAAATTAAACATCTAGCTCTAAACAAACGAAATTATAACTTGTCTATTGAGGCAAAAATACGAAAAAAGTTCTCAGATTTCTTATTTCCCCAAAAATTTTTATCAAAAAATTAAATTTGTCTCACAAAAATGTTGAGCAAAAAAATAAACATAAAAGAATTTCTTTTTCGAGGTATATTTAATCCTAAAATTAAAAAAAAAAAACAACAGTTAAAAAAATATTGTAAAAAATCGAAGTTTATTTAAGATTTTTAATCTCTAAAAAACTCTGAAAAACTTTGAAAATCCCTGTACCAAAAATGTTCAGCATGAAATATATCTCAAAATTATAGAATTTTATATTATTTATTATACTCAAGCCTTAGTTGAGCCAAGTTTCAGCGAAATTTTCTGCAATATCGAAAATAGTTGGATCATTTGACATGAAATCGCTCAGTTATGAAATCTACTGGAACCCATGGCTTCGTGCTCACTCTGTGCAAGGTTTTGTTGGCCTCATTGCTTTTCTAGCAACAGTTCATTGCAGTACCTGTACTGCGTACTCGTGCCGTGAGAAATAAAATACCATCACCACGCATGTACAGGTCATGAACTCCGTTTGAAAATCTCATTTCTTGCTCAGCATAAACTTACAAAAACAATGAGCACTAAAAGCCCTTTTCACAAGATGGTCTTTAACTGATCTCCAGTTTCTCTCGCTCTCTTTAGATGTCGTGATGAGTCCCCATGTATTTAGCACTCAATGAGAAATGAGAATGAGAAGAACGAACAGACTGGTTATTGAGTGTAGTTGGGTGTAGCTAAGAAATGATTTTTTTACTGGCAAGCTAAAGTAGGGGCTCTGAAATCGTTTTTTTTTCTGGGAAGCAAAATAACTTACTCCTAAGCGATCATAAGCAGAAATAAATCTGAAGAAGCTAATCAGTTTCTTAACCATCTCGTAATCCACAATGTTCTTAATTTTCATCTGAAAGGTATATTTATTATTCAAATTTAGAATTGGACGGTTCGCGAACTCATTCATATTGTTTTGTTTAAAATTGCTTGAGGAGACATTTTTGTTACATTATCATGTTTTGCTGGTTTCTTATCAAATGCAAAGTAAATTTTTGCAAATTTCCATTACCTACAGGAAATATGTAGAGAAGACAAACGAAAGAGCGACATGAAAACTATGATTTCAACACCACTTCCCATATTTCCCTTTACGCATCAAAAGTTGCTTAAAATTTACTTTTCACCATGCTACTTGGTGACATGTGGCATGCAATTTCGGTGTTGCCACACAAATTCATTTCAAGCTGCATATTTGCAAGGCATTTCGAAAGGAATTCCTAATGACAAAAGCAACAAAGAATTGCTGCAAATGCTTCTGACTGCTTTTTACACCACCTTTCCAGCGCGCTTCGCTTTGAATATCTCGTAGCTCACTTCACTCCTTCGACTTTCATTGCAGTCCCCCACCTCCCCACTTTCTAAGGCATATTTTCAGTGGGATTCTCATAAAGTTCTCCTAGCACAAGTTACACCTTTTCAAGCATACCATTGATTCCTGAACTGAAATGCAAAGCTACTTGTACAAATTTGCATGCAAAGGAAATGGTTTTGTGTTGCAGTCATAGTAAACAAGCAGTTGCACCAATACCCCAAAAGAAAAAACAAAAACAAAAATAAAAACCATCATGTGTCTCTTCATAGTGCAATAACTTCGTTGTGACCGCCGTCCACTTGCTGACTGCTGCTGTCAACAATCTTTGCGAGCAATGCAGTCAGCCAAGCAGCTGGCGTGCAATAATTTTATCTCGACAAATGTTGTTTCCGTTCTAAGTACTTTGTTGCTGAACTCTTGTACGTACATGGTTTCCATGTAAAATTTTACATTTATGTTTTTCCAACAACAATATTTTTGCTGCTGTCCATTTTATGTTTTCTCTCACCTACTTTTGGCGTACGCTGCCACAGCTGCGTGTCCTTTTTGTGTGTCAAGTAGTAAAGAATTCGCCAAATATGAAGAAGAAAAACAAAAGCAATAAGAAAAAACACATAGAAGTCCTATAAAGCGCTCAGTGACCCCAATTCACTCGCCAGTTGTCGTTTGGCATCGTAGTTCTCTAGTACAAGACAAAAAAAAAAGAGAAACAAATAACAACAACTCATGGTTAGTACTCAGTAATGCTGGTATTGTGCAACATGTAGCTGTTTATGCTGTGCGCTGTGAGTATTAGGAAGGGTTAAAGGTTTTCGCGATTTTGTTTCAGCGTCGGACATAAGCTACTGACAGTTCTCTCTATCGAATTTCTTCGGAGAATACTTCAAAATTGACTGCCGGCCTTATTATTTTGATAGCCTGATTTTTCTCGTCAATTTATCAATAAAAAATAATAAAGGAAACAAATTTTTTTAATTATTAAAAGTATAAAATTACACAGACACCTTTTTGAACGAACCACGTATGACAAAAACCAATTTTTTTTCTTTAATTATAGACCCCTTAACAAGTTTTGGCTATTCATTTGTTTAGTGTTTCATTTTAATTAACTAATTTGGGTGTTTGGCCGAGCTCCTCCTCCTATTTGTGGTGTGCGTCTTGATGTTGTTCCACAAATGGAGGGACCTACAGTTTTAAGCCAAGTCTAAACGACAGATATTTTTATAAGGAACTTTTCCATGGTAGAAATACACTCGGAGGTTTGCCATTGCCTGCCGAGGGGCGACCGCGATTAGAGACAACTTTTTCTATAATTTGATGTTCATGCATCGGGACTGGAACCTACGTTCTCTCCGTATTCCGAATGGAAGTCAAGCACCAGCCCATTCAGCTACGGCGAATTAAAATTAACAAAAAATAAAAGTCGGTATACAGTTGCATAGTCCATTAAATTTGAGTACAACAAAATGCAAGTTTGAACAGGCTCAAAATTCTCGCTGAATTTTGATAATTTTTTAGGGAGTACCATTCGGAAGTGGCCAGGTTCGAATTTTCGGGCATGAAACAAAAATGATAGAAATCGTCCGGCAATGGCAAACACACCGAACATACACACGGATTTCTGTTATGAAAAAGTTCATTAAGACAAAACAAAAAAAAAAAAAAACACCATCTGCCGTTCGGAGTCAGTTTAAAAAGTAGGTCCCATCAACACGCACACTACACAAATAAGAAACGGAATTGGACTAATTACACAATAAAAGGTGTACGTGTATATATGAAGGAGGTTCAATGAGTATCCGTCTTAGAATTTTTTTTTTGTGTTTTACTGTTATTACTAGTTATTGAATCTATAATACTAGCAATAAGGTTTGGATTCTTCACCTAAATTATAGTACCGACAGCTTCTTGAAGAAGGTTAAGGCTGTTATATTGGCTTCAAATATGCGTCACAGGGTTGGCAGGGCAATTTTTCTGAGGCGTGACAAATTGATGATGTGCAACAGCGATCGAGCCAATGGATTTTGGTGTCTCAGCCTTTGGTAGTAGTTTTGTTGGATTACTGCTATTTCTGCTGCCACCAATGGAACATTGAAGTCTCGCTGGATATTTTCAATGGTTATGTACCACGGTGCTCCATTTCATTCTTAATATTTTAGATTGTCTTCATTGTCTACTGCTGGTACTTGCGTTACCTCACAGTTGTGATGCATACGTCGCGATTGGATTGATGATTGTTTTGCAGGGAAGGACTCTGTGATCAAGGCTAATTGATTAGAAATGAAGTTACCATTTTTTCAAAACTTTTTTTTTTATTTTTCAACATACTCCCCTTTTATAAGGGTACACTTCTCCCAACGCTCTGGCCATTTGTTAGTCCCTCCAAAAATAGGATTTGTCAAATTACGCGTCTGTCTCGGCGATGAACTAAATCTTTTTCCCCGCGAGCCATTTCTTCATATTAGGGAACAAGAAAAAGTCGCAGGTAGCCAGATTGGATGAATACGGGGGGTGCGGCAGCAATTCATAACGCAGTTTTAGCAGTTTGGTGGCGACAGCTAAATACGCTGGTGCGTTATCGTGGTGAAACAGCACCTTCTTTTTCGCCAAATGCGGTCGTGTCTCCTTCAATTTTTTGTGAAAACGGTCCAATAACTCACTGTAGTATTGTCCAGTGATCGTTCTTCCTCCTTCCAAAAATCCATAAGCATGACGCCGTTGACATCTCAAAAATCCGTCGCTATGACCTTTCCGGCCGATGGGAGCAGATTCACCAAAAGAAGTCTATTGTTTTGATTCCTGCTTAGTTTCTGGTGCGTAATGATGAATCCTCGTTTCATAGGCGACGAGATAACGACGCAAAAGTTCCTTCGAATCTCGCTGAAAGTGCTCCAAACACTGTTTCGGAGATAACATCGGCATGCGTTTGTTGTCCACCGTGGAAAATCGCGGCACCTATCGGGCCGACAATTTTTTCATCGACAACTTATCATGTATAATATTAACTGACATTCCGCTCGGCACACCTATGGCCTCTGTTACTTCGTACACTTTCGTTCGCCCATCAGCGAGAATCATGCTGTAGACTTCTTGAATTACTATTGTATATTTCCTCTGTAACCACGTCTGCCGGGCGTCCTGGTCGCTCCTCACCTCAAACTGATGTTCGTCCATGTTTAAATTCGTTGAACCCGTAGTGTGCAGTGCAGTAAAAACCTCGTCTCCATACGAACAAGTGTTTGGTTTCTTATTTAGGTATACTATAGGTATATATATATATATGTAGACGAGGTTTTTACTGCTCTCCGCGTTTTTAAGTTTTTTCACTCTACCGTGGGCATTAATTACCAATTTTTATAAATTGATGTGCCCGAGATAGTGACTCTTTGATTGAAAATGATCAAAATTCCTTATACGTGGGCAAAAAGTAAGGTGAATTTATTTGTCAAAGTTCGCGGGATTAAAATTTTGCTCTAGTTATTTTTTTCATGAGTTGGCAGCACTGTTAATAACATCTGGGCCAACTTTCATGTGAATGTCATTATCAGTAATATATTTACGCTTGTGTTTACCAAACGGCAAAGAGTGCATTTTTCGATTTTTACAATGTCTGATTTGATTGAGCAGAGAAGTGCCATCAAATTTTGTTTGCGGAATGAAATTTCGGCTGCGGAAACATTTAGCATGTTGCAGAAGGCATTTGGTGATTCGACCATGTCGCAGAAAAATGTTTATAAGTGGTACAAAGACTTCAAAGAGGGTCGAGAACGTGTTGATGACTTGGAGCGCTCCGGACGACCATCGACATCAACATATGACCAACACGTCAATAAAGTGAAGGAGTTAGTGCTCAAAAATCGTCGGTTGACTGTTAAAGACCTTACTGATATGATCGGAATATCAGAAGGATCTGTGAAAACCATTTTGAAAGACCATTTGGGCCTACGAAAAGTCAAATCTCGTTTGGTACCGAAAACTCTCAATTTCTTGGAAA
This sequence comes from Anastrepha ludens, assembly GCF_028408465.1. NCBI lineage: Eukaryota > Metazoa > Arthropoda > Insecta > Diptera > Tephritidae > Anastrepha > Anastrepha ludens. The sequence continues at coordinate 95,543,497 of NC_071500.1, forward strand.
AAGGTCGTCGCGTTGATGTGTGTGAAACAATGCTTTCAGACTATCAGGACAAGCTCAAATGCATCATTATGGGAGATGAGACTTGGATTTATGCTTACGACCCTGAAACAACCGACCAATCAAGCGAATTTCGTGCTAAAGGCGAAGCCAGACCGAAAAGAGCACGTCAAAGTCGTTCAAAAATAAAGGTCATGATGACAGTTTTTTTCGATTTTCGTGGTGTGGTGCACTATGAATTCCTTCTACCTGGCCAAACTGTTAATAAGGAATATTATTTGAGCGTTATGCGTCGTTTACGTCAAACAATTCGTCTAAAAAGACTAGAATTATGGGCCCACAACTCTTGGTTTTTGCATCACGATAATGCACCGTCTCACACTGCACTCGTTCTCCGTGACCATTTCGCCAAAAATTCCACGCATATCGTTCCGCAACCACCGTATTTGCCTGATTTGGCTCCGTGTGACTTCTGGCTATTCCCAAAACTCAAGAGACCACTCCGGGGAACGCGTTTCGAGTCGATTGAGGAGATAAAAGCTGAATCGAAGAAGGTGCTGATGGCTATACCGGAAATGGACTATTTGGCATGTTTCGGGGATTGGCAAAATCGTTGGCATAAGTGTATTTCATCGAGAGGGGATTATTTTGAAGGGGATGAAATTGATTTACTAGAATAAATGAAGATTTTTCATTTTACAACCAAATTCACCTCTCTTTTTGCCCACTGTGCAAGTATGCATAAAATACCTTGCATGTGTGAACTAAAAGTTGATCGTAACCAAGCTTAAGTGCAGTGCGGCAAATATAATGAGATTTTTTATTTGGATTTTTATTGGTGTGCGGCCACTCGCCAAAAATCTATTCGCTCTCCTACTCCTCTAGTGGAGATATATCTAAAATTCTAACATCAACTAACTTGCCAACTGCCGCTCAAATTAATGTTAATCCTAATATTCTGCCGGTACAACATAGGGAGTTGCCGCTTCTTTCTGAACGGCAAAGTGATAAAGTAACTGAAAGTATTTCACCAATTTCCCTACAAACGGTTCTTGATGAAATTGTTTCTCTTAAAGCAAAATACGCCCGTACAATGGTTGTGATTAGTACTCTTCGATGTGATAAATAGCTTTTGATCGAAAAACAGAAAAATTGCACTCAGAATTAAGCGGCATGCATAAAAATAGTATTGAAGATGTCACCTCTACTCTTGCCTTGTGGTTGTATGCATGTATGTGGGTGCCGTGATATGAAAATTAAAAGTGCAAAAAATAAAACAAAACATTAACCTAACTGTACATCTGCTATAAACGCGAATGCTGTCCCGCCCTCTCCCGCAAGTACTATTTCTAACAGCTCTGACTCAGTTATTACTGAGCAAAGAAATATTTCATCCGATGAAGCGACGCTTAGAGCATTTGAGAGAAAATTCCTGCTTAAGATTTTTGGACCTTTGCACATTGGCAACGGCGAATATCGCAGGCGATGGAACGATGAGCTGTATGAGCTTTACGACGACATAGACTTAGCGCAGCGAATAAAGATCCAGCGGCCAGGTTGGCTGGGTCATGTCGACCGAATGTATACAAACGCTCCGGCTCTGAAAGTATTTGATGCGGTACCAGATGGTGGGAGCAGAGGAAGAGGAAGGCCTTTTCTGCGTTGCAAAGATCAGGTGGAGAAGGACTTGGCTTCACTTGGTGTGTCCATTTGGCGCCGGTTAGCACGAGAGAGAAACGACTATCGTGCTTTGTTAAACTCGGTCAAAATCGCATAAGCGGTTATCGTGCCAATTAGGAAGCAGAAGAAAGAAATATTTCTTCTGCTGTTCTGGTACAGCCAACTGAGCAATTTAGTAACTCTGCTGCTGTCTCGCATGGTCATATGGTCGATCCCGCTGCATCCAATGCTGTTGTTATATTGACTTCATCTTACACTAGAGTCGCTTGTCAAGTTAATACTGCAGAGAAAAGCAATGTTTCACATTCTCCACCTGACCTTTGCAACGCATAGGAGGCCTTCTTCTTCCTTTCCTACCATTCTTGGTACCGGACCGAGTAGTTTCAGAGTCGGAGCGTTTGCATACATTCGGACGACTTGATTTAGCGAGCTAGGCCGATAGGTCTTTGTGGCCGTAAACCTCATACAGCTTATTGTTATTAGTTTTTTTTTAATGTAAGTCGAATATATCAAACACCCAAAGTAAGTGGCAGCAGACCCACCCGCCCTAATGTATTCCACTTGGGCATTGTTTTGTTGTATGCGTGACTAGCAGTAAAGTAGTGTTGGGTAGAGCTTTTTGTTGAACTATTTTTCGAAGCAAAAACAATAATGAGTTTCTAAAAGTTTTAAATTGTTAAAATTTGTGAGTAGAGTTATGAAGTTTGCAGTGGCCGAGTTTTAAGCACTGAGTAGCCATTCAATTGAAGTTCGATTTTCCTGCTGCAACGAAAAGTGTTTGGCAAACAAATGTGTGTTTTTTTTTTTTTTTGGTTTTGTTTGGTAGGGGTAAGGAAGTCAACGAAGTTTGAAAAGTTAAGCACATATTCGAGATGATATGGAAGATAAAAGATTTTAATTAGCTGCTTTGTCTTCAAAAGTTGCTCTTAACTCAATTTATTACTTATTAATTTTAAGCAGCTACTTGATTTTTTATAACAGCTCAGTTGCGCATAAGGTTACTTGCAACATCATAAGTCGTTTGCTTGGAATATTTTATACGGAAGAAAATTTTCTACTTCGTATGCAAAAAAAAAACAAAATTATCACAAATCAACGCGATTTTTTAGCGACTTTAAACTTATATTTTGTTGTACTAAAATTGAATGAACTATGAATAAACTGTGTGCCCAGAAGTTTTCTCGAAATTCTGTAGAAAAAGTTGAAATTTTTTCTGTAAATTTGTGTACTTATAATTTTTGTGAATTGTGCTTGAATGCTTGGAACTTTTATTTGCAAAGTTTTTGTCAGCATTTAGCATGAGAAATATGGTGAATATGGTGAAAATCTAATAAAAGTGATTGCTACCTTGGAACAGGCGCCAAAATGCTCAGAATGAGAAAAGGAGTCTACTTAGCCATGTCTGTCCGCCCGTTTACACGTTTGTCCGTGCATACGACAACTCGAGCAAAAGTTGGTGCACATATTACTCTCTCTCCAAGATTGGTTGGTATTCTAGATGGGCGAAATCGATCATTAACCACGAGCAATTTCTATATAACGGTAATTTACAAAAAAAAAAACAAAAAAAAATGTGATGTCTCTTTTTTCGATGAAGTAAAATTACTCAAATTTCAGGCAAATGGTGAAGCAAAATAAAGAAAAAAATTTTGATAAACGGGAAATGCCGAGCCCACGTTTGGCTAAATGTGTGTATCTCGATAACGAGCTAATAAAATACTCGCCCAAACTTGGTTTATGTATTGATGTTGTTTGACAAATGAGACACCTCCGTTTCATGTCACCTCAGAACGGCAGATGATTTTGTATGCGGAACTTTTTCATTCTTGGAGGCCACCACTATTAGAAAAAACATTTTTAACATTTGGACGGTGGTTCGAAGCTACGCCGAATCCGAATGGTAGTCGTGCACCTACCCAATTGGCTACGACGGTCGCCACACATTCTAACTTGTTTTGAATGAGACAGCTTTTCGATAGCTTTTTGTATGCTCAACACGGTTTTAATGCCTAAGCCACCCATCGTCTTCTGGTTTTGAGAAAAGTGGATATGAAAAGCCATTGGAGGGGTTTTTGAGTTCTTTCACTTTTCTCAAAAGCTTGACGTGCTAGAGGCTTCAACTTACTTAATTACTCAAATTAAATACTACACTACAATAAACATACGCACAAATATTAAATATGAATAAAGAAAATAACATTTTTAATAAGAAAGAGTTAAGCCAAGCTCTAATTTTTTTATTATATACTAAGTCGCTTTTTAAGAAAAGTAGTTGAATGGGGAATTGTTGAAACCCAGTTTTTATGAAAGTCCGCGTTGCATGCAGGGTCAGCAGGAAAGTCGTCTTAGATACGTAAGCACATTATTAATATACTTAGAAAATTTTGAGCCCTATGTTCCATATAAAATATATATAAAAGGATCGAAGAAAGAATTATAAAAGAGTAACTCTATTATTTCAGATTTAATTATTTGATATGATGTCCGAAACCTAGCTATTTCCAAGTAATTCGATTTTAAAGAATATCTAATATATATATTTTTGTTTGTTTGTACGTTAACTTTATTTTAATATTCGTTCAAGGATCCGATTTCTTTATTCCTATTTATAGTTAAAGGGTATGCCAGTTAATAAAAATCTTTAATACAATTTGAAGAAAGCCCTGACAATTAAAAATCGCTGCTTGATAAACTTTTGAGTTTACAATTTTACGCTAAGTGTTTCCTACTTCACACCATTTACATTTTTTTGTTTTTGTATAGGAACTCTTCTGCAAATTATTCTACGCTCAAATTTTTGATTCGTGGATTGCAAATCTCCATAAAACGTTGCCTGAGCGGAATCTTGAAAATATTCTGGCCAAACGTTATATCAAACCCGGACTTATGGAATAAAACTCAACAAATGCCCGTGCTTCTTGAGATATGAAAGCGAAAATAGGGCTGGATTGACCATGTCCTACGCAGAGGAAGCGGAGGCTTAACAAGAACTGCCATTGATAACACTAGACGAGGGAGTCCAGCAAATAACTGGAAACGACTTCTACAACTAGCAGCCCGCTCCATGAACCTAGAACCATGAAGCTAGAGTGAAGTGAAAGCCTTGGCGTAGAGCCGTCTACGAAAAGGGAAATCTTGTTGTGGCTCTTTGTCCTCAGCACGTAGCACATACCGGTATTTTGATAATCTAAGCGGCCAAAAGTCAATTTTGTAAAATGCATTAATTGATTTTAATAATGAATATAATAGAAAGATTACACAATAGAGTATTTACTCCACCCCCTCTCGCGCTTTCTCGTCGCGTGCGCTACCGCCGTATTGGCAGTCAAAAGTTCATTGCTTATCACTCTACACATATCTCGCTCGGCGTTCGGCAAGCAACAAATCTTCAAAAAAGTAAAGTTAATTTATTTAAAGTTATATGTTTCGTTTTAATGATGGAAATTGAAGCTTCAGGTATGTTTTTTCCAAATTTAATAAATATTTTATAGATTTTGTTCATTAATACGGTAATTTATTGAATTCCGTACAAGGAGAAATAGTGCATTTTTTACACATATTTTTTTTATTTGTTAAGCTGAAAGTTATACTTCCAAGTCCGTCCAAGCTTGAATTTTTTTTCAGATTGTGTACATATGCTTTGAGATGTAGAATAAAGTAGAATTAGCCGCAGAAAACCGCAGTTTAATTAATTGTGGAATTTCAAAAGTTTCATGGAATAGTTCTTTTTTAAAGCGTTTTCTATACTTGTTATTTTTTGGTTTGTTTAAGGTTCTCAAGGCACTTCAGGGGTTCGAATTGTGACTCGAAAATACCTATTTGACCGCATGCAAGCTCAATTAGAATTAATTAGAATTAAATAGTTTAACCCTCGCCATGACAATGGTAGATGGCAAAGTGTGCCACGCTGCTTCTGGCACAACTTCTACCAATAAGTGCTATATTTGTGGCGCTACATCCAAAGATTTTAATCAGCTGCATTCAAAGCACGATACTAACCACGAATGCCTTGAGTTTGGTTTATCTGTTTTGCACGCCAGGATAAGACTCTTTGAGAGTACTCTCCATCTTGCCTGATCGAAAGAGAAAGAAAGACAGAAGCAGAAAAAACGCTCGAGATAGACAGGAAACTTGAAATCCAACGGAGATTCCGTAACGAGACTGGCTTGCTTGTTGATATGCCAAAAGCTAACTTTGGAAACACGAATGATGGTAACACAAGCAGGAGATTTTTCGAAGATCCAAAGTTAGCTGCTGAAATAACCGGAGTCAACTATGATCTCATTTATCGGTTAAAAGTCATATTGGAGACAATTTCATGCGAACATAAAGTGGACTCGGAGAAGTATGATAAATATGCATTTGACACAGCTCAGTTGTACGTTGAATTATACCCATGGCACCCGACGACACCGACAATGCACAAAATACTTGTGCATGGTGCATTAATCATAAAAAATGCATTGATGCCTATTGGGCAACTTTCGGAGGAAGCTGCAGAAGCAAGGAATAAACATTTTAGAACTTACCGCCAAGACTTCGCAAGAAAATTTTCCCGAGAAAACTGCAATAGAGACATTTTTAATCGACTTTTTTAAGTTCAGACCTTTTATTTAGCAACACTAGAAATGTGAAAAGAGGAAAATTAAAATCATATTTACCGGAAACGTTAAGTTTACTCATTCCAGCCCAACTTAACGAATCTGAATCATCAGATAATGAAAATTAGTAATTTTTTCCTTTAATTTGTTTCATTTTGCTTTAGTTCTTATTGACGTAAGATTATTGATTGAATAAAATTTTTTTTTTTTGGTTCAAATAATGTATTTTATTTGACACCTTCTGTGAAACTTGGCATTTGATAATAAATAACACAGTCCTGCGAGGGGAGTTTCTAGAATGGCTGTACTTGTTTCTTGTAGTTTTTTATGCGCTGAAAACGAATCTGACCTTCAAAATGCTCCCTCACGTCAGGATTTTTGGTAAATGAAGGCTAAAAGGTCAAAAAATAGCCATTTTAGCCATTTTTGATAATTTTTTTTGGGATAGAAAATTTTTTTTTTCAATTTTCGACGAAAAGGTCGCATAGTACAACTCTTTAGCTTTAAAACCCATTTTTTAAAATTATTGTACGATTTTTTAAAAAAAAGTTATGACATTTTGAAATTAACAGTTTCAGTTACGTATACGTTGGGTATAACGTCTATTGGCGTAACTGAAACTATTACTTGCGTCCCTCAAGGCATTTAAAATTTACAAGGTGATTAGAAATGTCAGAAAATGATTTTAAATCTTCAATTCCTACAAAAACCATAAATTCTAAACACATCAAGGTAAGCAGTTTTTAGTTTAGTGCTCACATAGAAAACTGACAAAAAGTACCCCAAATGATATTGGTTTCCATTTATGTACAGGTGGAATCTATAAAGCCTCCCACTTTTTAAGTGGTGCAAGTTGTTACATGAACAGAATTGTAACAGAAAAACATCAAATAACTTAACTTCACCAAATTTTCGTCGGATTACTTGTAAACATAGTTTTGTTTATACGCTGCCGCGCCATTTGACTGATTTGATGGATTTATTACCACAATTTGCTGGTGGCCAGAAAAATTATTTCGCGTATAACAGCAAAAAATAAATATTAACTTGTAACAAAGTACATGTTGCAGCAAATGAGGGAAGTTGTATACATATATGTATATATATATAAATGTGTCTGCCGCGGCTGCGAGTTACATGCTCCATTCGATCACCTTCGGAAGACACACTGAGGTGTGAGTCACTCCACAAAATATTTGATGGACTGTAGTTTGTTTATTTCTAACACTTGGAAATATACCATTAGCTGTATTTTAGCAACGCCGATTTTACTCTTCGAATTCATGCTGTAGCCCTGCTATGGGGGAAATGGCAACTTTTCTCCAAACAGCAGTTTTTGCCACCCTGAAAGTAGCCGATAACTAGATAATCGTGAGGAGATGGAGCGGGAAACAGATTGGAGTTTTCAATGACAGTCAGGCTGCACTGAAGGCCCTGGATAACGCGAAGCAAACCTCAAAGATTGTTCAAGAATGTAAGAAGAAGCTCAATTCTGTCGCATGACAAAACAGGCTTGTACTTATATGGGTAACGGGACCTTCCGGTTTTGAAATCACCCATGAATTGTCCAACCTTGGATCATCGGTGCCCCCACAGAGACCAGAGCCAATAATCGGAATCAGTTCCACAGGAATCAAGAATTGGATCAGCGATTATGTAGGCAATCTACAAAAAGAGCGATGGTCCGGTCTAGAACGCTGCAGAACTGCAAAGTGTTTTGTGACAAGTCCGAACAGAAAACTTTCAAACTTTCTATAGGGTGGGCCATGTAAAATTTACTTTTTGAATCGGCTATAAAAAAAAAAAACTAATCAATATTTTTTCAAACTTTTTTTTATTTTGAAGATTGAACATTGTCATTTATGAATGAAAAATAATATCGTTCAAATGACTGCCATGACTGGCTGTACAGTAGGCCATTCGATCAACCCAATTTTTGAGCACATTTTCGATTGTTTGGGCTCCAATTTCATGAATGGCAACTTCGATTTCGTGTTTTAAAGCATCAATCGTCTCTGGATGGTTCGCATAGCATTTGTCCTTAACGGCTCCCCACAAAAAATAGTCCAACGGGCTTACATCACAGCTCCGAGGCGGCCAATTGATATCGGAATTTCGGCTGATTATTCGGTTTTCAAAAACGGTAGCCAAAAGTTCGAGTGTAACTTTGGCAGTGTGACAAGTTGCACCGTTCTGTTGAAACCAAATGCCGTCCATGTCATCCTCTTCAATTTTTGGAAACAGAAACTCGTTGAGCATGTCACGGTAACGCTCGCCATTTACTGTACCCGCGGCTCCTCGCTTATTTTCGAAAAAATGGCCCGATGATGCCGCCAGGCCAAAAACCGCACCAAACAGTGACTCGCTGTGGATGCATTTGCTTCTCTACAGTAACGTGTGGATTTTCTGAGCCCCAAATCTGAAAATCTTGCTTATTGACGTAGCCACCGATGTGAAAATGAGCTTCATCAGAAAAGATGATTTTTCGTTTCTCACAGTTTGAGTAGAAGACTCACCACTTTGGAAAGAGGTTTTCAATATTTTCCAATTTTGTTTAAGCGTATAGCGTCCTATTTCGTAAATGCCAAACCTTTAAGTAAATTATGAACGCATTTAACATGCCATTTGTGTTGCCATTCTCAAAAAAATAGGTGGTTCAAAAAGCAAACGCTACATGGCCCACCCTGTACTAAAACTTAGAAGAAAAGACGTTTGGTTGATGGTCGGTATTATTACAGGACACAACGCATGGGGTCAGCATATGACCACCATTGGAATCATTGAGGACCCAATGTGCCTGTCCTGCTTGGAGGAGGCGGATAGCACTGAGCACTTTCTCTGTGAGTGTCTTGCCTTTGCTAGAGCTACGAGTTTTGGGTTCCGATGTCATGAGAATGAGTAATATTCGTTCTCGAAAACTGCAGAATATTTACAGATTTGTCAAAGAATCTGGAAAATTCTCACAGGACTAACTATCTCTATCGCTGTCTCTTTTCTTTCCTATCTCTTTCTCTGATACTTTTCTCCTTCCCTCCTTGACTATCTACGCCCTTTCCAGAGCTTTAAATACAATGGGCTTTTCAGACTGAGTGTTTTAGGAGCCACCAAATCTCCTGGTGCTCCTTGGCTCAAGCTTTTCAAATTTCAAATTTCAAAATTAAGCCCTCAGTAGTTGGTACGCACCGAATTTATGCAAATTTAAAAAAGTGATTCGGTGAAATTTACCTCAGTGTGTAGTTCGCGTACTTTTTTGCATGTACAATCAATATCAGAAGAAAGTGTCATCGATATATTGACAAGTCTAGGACATTATCATCGTCTTGAATGTGAAAATTGAAAATGAATTATTTCATCATGCAAATAATATAAAAATTGTCCTCCTCACTTTCTTTTTGAGACCGAGTTCTAGACCACATTGCCGTTCTTGCTCTAAAAGAAAAACACTCCTTCTAGAAATGGAATTAGAAAATATAAAAACCCACTTTTGACAGAACTAACTTAAATATTTGTACGTACATACGGTCAGCGTCGGCAGCGGTGAATGTCATGCTGCATCTATTAGAGATTGAGGCCTAGAGCAAACCATTAGCGGCGAAATAGGTACTCAGGTTAAGAGAATCCTCTCACTTATCCACCAACAGGAAGGGTCACGCAAAAATACTAGACGAACACCCCTTCTTATCCCAAACAACAGTGTTTTGTAACTCAGCAGAGCTGCACTTCAATGTACATCCTTTACCACAACTTTTCCAACGAGGGAAGATTGGACCATTGGGGTAATGGACAATAGAAGAGGAGTCAGTATCTATCCCAAGATCCCAAGCTCAATGAATACGTAGGCGGTTGCCTTTATTCTGAAGTAATCTGGTTAACGGATCATTGTAGCGTATTTCAAGCTGAAGTTCTGGCTATCAGAGAGAAGAAAGAAGAAAGAAAAGTGTTCTCACCACAAGAGAAATAAATACATGTTCAGATAGTCAATCGACTCTGAAATCATTACAATCACCTAATATTAACTCAGAGACAGTGAAGCAATGTATCGAAGTTTTGACAGAACTATCAGAGCACTTATCAATAAATCTGCGCTGGGTACGACTGGTTCACAGAGACATAGAATGTAACTGCAAAGTATATGAACTAGCGATGTAACCAGATATTGCGCACATACCTCTGGCAACATGTAAGCTATTCTACTAATAGACAAATCCACCATCAAATCTGCCAACGTGCTATGGACTCAGTGCCTGACTTACACAACGAGTAGGATGACGTCACCAGAATGGAACAAGCAGGCGAGAAATCTTTTTGGGGTTCTAACAAGGCACTGTCTTATAGGCAGGCATGCCAGCAGACTGGTAGCATCCTATAACGACTACTACTGAGGCTGTAAGGACATAAGAGTACAAGAGAGATTATAGAACACTTTCTATGCGAGCTCTAAGAAGGTTCAATATTTTAGCAAAAAGTTTTTTAAATAAGTTGACAGAAGTAGCCAATTTAAAACTAACAAGAATTGTTTAAATACATTGAAGCCAAAGATTGGTTCAATGAGGAGAGTGTAGAGTGAGGAGAGGGGACTGCTCTGGTGGTATCACAATGACCCTACAGCAGGCCTAGGTGTGTCAAATGTCAACCTTTATAACTACCTACGAACAAAACCGACACTCGGTTGTAGCGCCACATAAGATTTAGAGGCACGCCTTGCGAGAGCTGCACATTTGCAGAGAATGTGCTCTCGGGTTCGTAAACTCTTCCTATCTAGGCTTAGATCCCTATTTGATGCTCTTCTGGACGGAAAGATAAACAGTTTAGCATGCCTCTGTCATGAATTATTCATTCAGTGTCGAGTGAACTTTTTGTTTTCCCTATCTTTAACGAACTCCTGTTGTGTGGGTTTTTTGAGCCCACAAAACTGTTCTGGTCCACGCAATTTTCAAGTAGTATCGCATAGGCAATCTGCCCGTCCGTTGCTATTATAACCATTGTGAATTGGTACAGAACCAAAAAAAAAACGATGTTATTTGCGCTCAGAGTATTGAAGTCAGTGAAGAAGTTCTCAGAGAGATTAGAAGGAATATAAAGCTGCTTGATTGTCTGACGAAAAGAAAAAGCAAAGTTTTGTTTCTTCGTAGATGTGCCGAATGCAATCTTTGCTACAGATTTTTATATCTTGGATTTCCGCTTGAAATACTGTGGGATAAACGCCCATGGCTACCGGTCTGTTACAGCTCGGGCTTAAAGACGCCCACAACAGTTCTGCCTTTCGTAAGTTACTGTGTACCAGATTTTCTGTGTATTCGATTTTCTGTGTACCAGAAATTCTAATTAAATCCATGGTATTGATATGAGAAGTTAGTGAAAGTTTTAATTTTTTTATCAATGTTTAAAGTTTGATGTACATAGTTTTTCCTAGACAATGAGTTATACTACTTATATAATACAAAAATATTGAACTCTACAAAAAAAAAAAAAAATCAAAGAAAAAAAGTCATAACTGGTGAAAATGCTGATTTGCCATCATCGCAGGGTGTATTATATAATTACACGGTGAAAGATATGAAGTGTTACCAACTTCACGCTGCTTGTATCTGTAAAACAGCTAATGACATCAATGTCAAAATTGTTCAAATGACAGTTCAATATATTGTTCATAAGCCATCAAAAGCATTTTTGTTTCAGATTTGTTGTATTTTTTTTTTTCTGTGATGGAATTCAAACGCAATAGTGTGATTGCGTTATGTTTGGCTGGAAAATCACAACCAGCCAAATCAAATCAACCAAAATCAACAAAATCGTGAGGTCAGTCACCTCAAAGTGAATAAAATGTTTGTGTATCGCACTATAAAACGTTACAATGATACTGGTAGCATTGCAAAACGCTATGGGGGTGGATAAAAAAAAACCGCAACAACGCCAGAAATGGTTCGGAAAGTCAAGGCTCGACTTCAACGAAATCCACGTCGAAGTGGAAGAAAAATGGCCAAAGAACTGAAAATATCGCAAGACAGCATTCGACGCATATTGAAAAATGAGCTCAAGGCCAAGGCTTACAAGTTCCAAAAAGCACACGATCTTTCCCCGCAGCAAAAAAAAGTTCGGTGCGAAAGAGCAAAGGAGTTGTTGCGCTTGCACGAACGTGGCGAATTTCCTAACACTGTGTTTTCTGATGAAAAAAATTGCCCAATTGAGCAGTTCATAAACACTCAAAACGATCGTCTTTACTTGACCGAACGCTCATACGAGAATTTGAGCTTACGTATGGCCACTCGAAGCAATTTCCCGCCGCAAGTGTTGGTTTGGGTCGCTGTGACCGCTGATGGACGCTCTCCAATCGTTTTTATCGAGCCTGGTGTCCAAGTGAATGCGACTTATTATCGGGAAAATGTTTTAGAACTGCTTTAGAGCCGAGGACACGCAAACATTTCGGTCGTAGACCATGGACGTTCCAACAGGACTCGGCACCGTCTCATAAAGCTCGTGTGAACCAAGAATGGTTAAAAAATCATGTCCCACACCTCATTTCGTCCACACAGTGGCTTTCGAATTCGCCAGATGCAAATCCGATGGACTATTCCATCTGGTCCATTTTGGAGAGCAAGGTGAGGACTAAAAAATATGCCAGTATGGATGCGCTGAAAAAAGCGATTATACGAGAATGAGCTAAAATACCTCGAGATTACATTTGTACAGCATGCAACTCATTTTTTGACCGTTTGAAGGCTATAGTCAAAGCAAAAGGTGCTCGAATCGAGCTAAAGTGAATACTCGTATAGGTATGTTAAAATTGTAAACATTTGTGAACAATTTTGAACAAAAAAGTTATGGTGTTTTGAATAGGTAACACTTCATATCGTTCACCTTGTAATATAAGCCCACTCTGAGCAACACCATCAATCACCTCATACCCTTTTTATTATTTTTACTCGAATATGTATTCAAAAGTGCTAAACAACGATGGTTACGAGTATTCACAATTTCCTACTTTTAAATTTCATGAAGATGGATCTGAAATTTTCTAGTGCAGAATCTCATTGGAAATTTGTTTGTAAAACCTTTGTCTGAGCGATATGTCGGCAGCTGCTAATTTTTTAAGTTTTTTTTATTGCTGAATGTCTGCCCATTTACTGATTTTTTTTTTTTTTGTTTTGTTTTGCTATCGATTTGCTCGTTTCAACATGAAAATCATTGTACTTTTTCGATTTATTATTGTTTTTTGTTCTGTGCTACTCATGTCTTTGTTTATTTAAAAACACATATTTATTGTTTGAAAACACATTGATGTTGCCGCTCTTTATTGGCTTCCACTTCTGTACTCAATACATTCCTGATTTTTTTTTTCTTATTTTTTTCAATCTGCTCAAAATTGCTAGCAGACTGCAATGACGCGCAAAATAATAATAAAAATTATAAAAAATCAGTCTGCAAAGCTAAGCAATGTATGTATGTAGCGTTGCTATAGAGCTTTTTTTATTGTGAACATAATAATGTGAAGAATAACAGACTTGCGAGTAGAGAGAGTAGAGAACACTTTTATTTGTCTCCTAACACTGGAGAAAATTTTCAGCTATTAGAGAATTGATTTGTTATTGTAGTAGCGTCGATTGTAGAGCGTAGAGAAGAAGTAGTTAGAGAATTGATCAATCCAAGTCTTTCTGAAAGTCTGAGTAAAGTAAATTTGCAGTTTTCCCAGGTTGGGGATTTTAAGCGAGTTTCCTTTCTGTTTTAAAGTGCGTGGTCGCGGAGGAGTTTTGAATAAATAAATAAATAAGTCTGAGTAAAGTAAATTTGCAGTTTTCCCAGGTTGGGGATTTTAAGCGAGTTTCCTTTCTGTTTTAAAGTGCGTGGTCGCGGAGGAGTTTTGAATAAATAAATAAATAAAAAAAAAGTAAGTAAATAAAGAAATAAATAAAAATAAGAAAAAACAATTAAAATGCAAATATTTTGGCCATGAAGAGGTTTGTATAGAGGTTTTCGGAAACGGGAAATTTTAATTCTATTTTCACCAAAAAATGGCCGCTAGGCAGCGATTTGGAGCAAAAAATATGAAAAATTACGTACATTTGTCTATTTTCGCGCAAAGAAGGACAAGAATTATGATTTAATTTGATTTCCAGATTAACTGACCTAAGAAAAAGTAATTTTCTCCCGATTTCATATAAATTCTATAAAAACAAAGCAGTTGCTTTTATCTTTAATTTGGCGCATCATTTAACAATAACTGACTTTTTCTATTTTTTATTTCCTTGATTATTATTATTATTAGGCTACTGCGCACTGCGACCAAAGTAGATCTATTATGAAAAGCCTGCTGAGCTTTGGGGCTTTTTAAAAATTTTAGCACGTTCTAGTTTTTATTGTTCTATAGTTTATAAGGAGGAGCAATATTACCGAGGAGCTCTAGCCGTTTTCTGCTAAGTGCAGGATATTTACAAATAATGTGCTGTGAATCTTCAATGTATATTTCACAGAATAGGCAAATGATGATCTCAGAGAGGCCAATTTGGTTTAACTGATATCTCAGGCTACAGCGGCCTGTGAGGTAAGTAGTTAAAAGTTTTAAGTCCACTCTGCCAAGTGCAAGTAGCTTATCAGAAATTCCTCTGTCAGGCGTTAGGAACTGTTTCGCTTGTCGCTGACCGATTGATTTTCGCCAGTGTTCAACGAACTTCATCACTTCCCACCTCCTGAGAATTTCGTTGGTTGATGTGGCCATTTGTAAATCCACAGAAAGGTTCACGACCCCTTTTTTTGCTATTTGGTCCGCTATTTCGTTCCCCTCGTGCCCTTCAAATCGAGGAACCCAACCCAATAATATTTTGTTGAAGTTCCTTAGCATATTAAGAAGGTTCAAGTAGTTATATAATTACCATTTTTGAGGTGATTGTAGTTGATAGAAGGGCTTTCAAAGCCGCCTGACTATCTGAAAGGATGTAAATGTGAATTCCTCAAATTTTTTTTATGAAGACATTCCATCACACATATCTCAATGGCATATATTTCTTTCTGCCTCGAAGATAGTTGGTTAGAGACCCATTTGACTCATTTTTTTTAATTTGAATTCATTGATTCCCGTCCCTGTACTACCATCTTCTAATTTCGATCCATCAGTGCACCATATCTGGCATCCGGGTCTGAAGGTGATAGAATTATTTGTTCAAGCCGCAAGTTCCTTAATGAGTAGGTACTTGTAAGTTCCTGAAGTGAATGGGTTTGGGGGATAATGTATCCACCCTGTGAAGAATAGGAGTGGGTCGGACGCTTCCAATATCCTTTGATGTCCTCTCATATCTCCAGTTTTTAGGTCGGAATTGCCTTTTAGTCTCAAAGCTCTCAAACGTGATTCTTTTTCAATTAATGGGAAGCGGTGGTATGCGTAGGACTGCCCCAGTAGGACATGTTTTCACTGCTCCTGTTATACCGACGCAGACGAGGCGGTACAATTTGTTGAGATCATTTGCCGCCTTTCGTTGCTTTAGGCCACCATACTATAGAAGCATAGGTTTAGCAACTGTAGTGAATGCCCCATAAGTCATTCTGAGGCTCAGATCTCGTGGTTTTCCAAAAAGCCTTGTACAGGCATAGAATGCCCCTGTGGCTTTGCAAGATGAGAGTTCCAAGTGAGCGCTTTGTCAAGGTTGATACAAAGGTAAATAGTTCGCTTCAGTGGAGGGTTGAAGAGTCCATTTATTTAGGACAAGAAATTTGATGTTGATGTTCCTTTTCCTGGTGAACTTCCTTCATAATAAATTGAATACACAAAAAAAAATTTTGTAACGTTACAATTTAGTGTCGTTCTTAGACAGAACATAGGGCGAAGTTCTCCGGTTCTTGGTTTTACGGCTACTAACCCTGCGCAACCCCCCGTACATACTGAGATTAGGGTTATAAATTATCTTCTTTCACGCCATCATTCTTCATTTTCTTTCAAAGAATTGCCTTTAGCATACTTTTAAATTCTTCTCAGCGGCTAGCAACTTTTACTAAATACAAAAGTCGCTTAAAACCGCCAACTTGGTTTAACCCAGAATTTCAATAAAACTTCGTTGTATTAATTTCCCAGCCTACTGCCGAACAGTGTAATCCGATACGAGTATGTTAGTAGCTCAAGTTCTTATAGCATTTCGAAATCCCTGTACCTTCCTTCTTAAGAGCTCTGCCAACAATTTTTTTTTTAATCAATAACCCAACGTTAGGCCAAAGTTCTTTGCATAAAATAGTTTATCGGAATCAGTCCCAGCTATTGCTCTTGTTACTCTTCAAAATATCATCTCTACATCTTATAGACTTAAGTCCCAAATTATGTATGCATGCGTGCTAATAACTTTGGACGGAATGATCTTATTTGGATAGTGTTTTTTGTGTCTTAAAGCCAGTTCAACTTGGATGGCTTGTTTCTTCTTCTTCTTTTTAATTGGCGCGATAACCGCTTACGCGATTTTGGCCGAGCTTAACAAAGCGCGCCAGTCGTTTCTTTCTCGTGCTAACCGGCGCCAATTGGACACACCAAATGAAGCCAAGTCCTTCTCCACCTGATCTTTCCAACACAGAGGAGGTCTTCCTCTTCCTCTGCTACCACCAGCTGGTACCGCATCGAATACTTTCAAAGCCGGAGCGTTTGTATCCATTCGAACGACATGACCCAGCCAACGAAGCCGCTGGATCTTTATTCGCTGCGCTATGTCTATGCCGTCGTAAAGCTCATACAGCTCATCGTTCCATCGTCTGCGATATTCGCCGTTGCCAAAGTGCAAAGGTCCAAAAATCTTACGCAGAATCTTTCTCTCGAACACTCCAAGCGTCGCTTCATCGGATGTTGTCATCGTCCAAGCTTCTGCGCCATACGTCAGGACGGGCATGATGAATTAAATATTCACTGTTTGACTTGTCAGTCGAAACTCCAAATTGAGTCTAAATTTATTTGATTATACAATTCTTAAACTAAGCTAAGCTGCTGTCGGTTGCTATTGCTTTGTTATTCCAGAGAATTTGATATTTAAGTCAGTGTCAGCAGTTTCGGTGGGAAAGCGGTTGCATTCCTTAACTCCCCCCTTTGTTATATGAATTGTCCCGATTCAAAGATGAATAGTAATTGATCCTTTCCATCATTTGATCAATGGACATTGCTGGTTTTTGCATCGGAATTTGTTCGATTTTAACTTTGGTTTCCTTATTTTCTTGACATTTACAAATTATTAGTATTGCTATTATTAAACTTATAATAACTATTAGACTGTAATTCATTATTTTGCTTTTGTTTGCTTCGTATCTGAGTTCTGCAATTTGCTGAATATTTTCGATATTTCTAAAATGCATATCTTCCATACTTAAATTCTTCATGATTGTTATATTAATTAATCTGACTGGGTTTGGTAAAAGTTGTACTGCGAGAGGTTTACGATGTTTATAAGTTACTTTATCAATTTCAATATTACAGTCTTCAAATAGTATCAAATAATTTCCGTTAATAGTAAAATTGTTAGAACCACAGTTCTGATATACAGTTTGATTCTTTGCATTGATTACATAAACATGGTTTGTATCGATTTCAATTACTTTTTATTGGTTATTAATCATATATTTACAGTGCATTTTACTCTTAAATAAATTTTCGATACATTCATCTTTATATTCTTCTACAATAATTCTTTCTTGAAGGAAGTCTTTTTATATATAACACCATTTAGAAATAAGATTTCATTTTCTTGGATATAAATTTCTGCTTGATTAACATTGGGTATAGGTTGAACATAGATTAATTGATAGGTTTCTTAAGTAAAACAGGGAATTTTAACTAATATTACAATATTTCCGTTATGAGTGACAATCACAATTTTGATCTTACTTAATTTTTCAAAAGTTATATTAAAGTTTAAACTGTCGTCATCTGTGATAATATCCCTGCTCAGACGGTTATTTTGGCTTGTCATTAGGATTTCTTTGATTCTTATGATGCTAGTTTCAATATACATTGGATTTTTTAACAGTTTGTTAGTCCACTTTTCTTTTGATAATTTGTTTAATTCTGTGTTAACTTCATTAATATTTTGAAACAATTCCTTGTAATGTTGATTTAGATTAGCAGTGATAGTTTTAATTTCATGGTTAAATTTCTCATTAATATTTTTCTGAAGATTGATTTGTTCAATTGCATTATGTGCGTTCACTGTATTTACTTCTAACTTTCCTTCTATTTCTTGACGATCTTCATCATCCATTGTACCATAAAGATATTTCAATCCTGTTCCCATAAAATTAAATAATCCTCTTTTCTGAATTCTATTGTGTGGAGTAAGTGTGTCTATCTGAGTTCGAATATGCTTTATTTTAGCTATCATAAGTGGATTAGGTTCTATTTCTTTAAGCACTAGTGCTTCTAAATTGTCAACTTGTTGTTTATACATTGTTGTATTAATTAAATAGGTAATTCTATCGTACCTTTCAATTAATTTTACTTTGTCTAGCTTCAGAAGTGTATATCCATTTCCGTGATTAAGATCTATGATTTCAATTTGTGCTGTGATCAAAGGGATCGCCATACAAATTAGGAAGAGGTGGAACATCGTGAAACTAAAAGATTTTAAGATTTTATATTATCTTTATGTATTATCCTGTTTTTATTTCTTATCATTATTTTATTTCCTAAATCTTCTTTGACCACTTGTTTTTTATACCTAGGTTTTAGTTTACTTTGATATTGATTATCTTTTTCGAATATTATTTCATTTTCATTAAATGTCCGCATTTGTCTATTTCTATTTCTACTACTCAATGTCGTTATTTGTGCGTCTTTTAGCTTGTTAGGCAAATCGTCATGCTTAACTTTATTATAAAGAATTTCGAAAGGCTTTTTGTCTGTTTGGGCTGCTCTAATTATTACTTCTATATCATTTACTATTTCAAACTCCTCCCTAATGCATTTTGCAATTTCTATTATTGTGGAATGGACTCTTTCTATTTGTCCATTAGTTGTTGAATGCTTAGGGTCGCAAAATTTAATTTGTATTTTCATTCGTTCTGCAAAAGATTTAAATTGTGCTGAACTAAATCCCTGTTCGTTATCGCAAGTTATCCTCTTTACCGCTGGGAAGCTTTGTAAAGCTTCTAATACTTTATCTTGTAGTTTAGTTTTATCATCAATGTGTTTAATCACCAAAAATTTTGAGTATGCGTCTATTAAAGTTAAGAATTTTAAGTTTAGCGCAAAGAATATGTCAATGTGAATCTGTTCTCCCTCCTTGTTTGGGATTGGTGCCTCGCCAATTGGAATTTGTTTAGGGTGTCTATCGTATTTTTTTTATTGCAGATATCGCAGTTTCTAATAAATTGTTTGAATTGTTTTTTCATTTCAGGCCAGTAGTAGCCCTTAAAAATCTGTTTGATATTTTCCTTATAATTTCTGTGCGCCCTTGTGTGAGTTTGTCTCACAATCTTCTCTTGGTCCTCTTCGTTAATTACATCCATTGCTATTACGTCTGTATGAAAAATTTTCTTTGCTATTCTATTCCTTAAAATTTGTTTTACTTCATATAAGTCTTCCATATTACAATGAATTCCTGTTAGCAGGTTCTTAATCAATCGTTCTCGTATAATTTCTTTTAAAAACTCCAAGTCTTTATATTTTATATGATGTCGAAACGAATTAAAATTTTTCGTTCTAAAATGATCATTCGTACTATCCTTGTTTAATACTATTTGCTGTGGAAAGGAGTTTAGAGGTTTCTTAATTGTTTTAATGTGAAAAATATCTAAACTTTCTGCTGAATTTGCAGTTTCTGTTAGGTCGTCGTTGCCATTTTCTAAATTATTATTGTTTAAAAACTGTCTAGAAAGAGCATCTGCTATATGATTGGTATTCCCTGGTTTATATATAATTTTAGGTGCATATTCATCTATCAAGGCGTGCCACCTTTTCATTTTAGAATTGGGGTTTCTTGCCGATACTGCGAAAGTTAGAGGTTGGTGGTCTGTATGAATTTCTAAATCCGCTACTCCGTACAAGTAGTTTCTTAAACTCTTTAACGCCCATACGATTGCGTATAACTCCTTTTCGTTTGTCGCATAATTTTGTTCAGTTTTGTTTAGGGTTTTTGAAATGGACGTAATGGGCTTATTATCTTGTGCTAGTACGGCTCCAATTGCTTCATTGGATGCGTCTGTTGTTAGTATAAATTTCTTGCTAAAATTTGGTTGTGTCAATTCTACTTGTTGAATGAATTCGTTTTTTAGTTTGTCTACTGCGTTTAATGCCTCTTTATCTAATTCAATTATAACTTTTTTTGACTGATTTTGAGAAACTCTTCCGTTTTCTCCTGCTAAATACTTTGTTAATGGCTTTGTTATGTGTGCATACTTGTACACAAACTACCTATAATACCCTGTCATTCCCAAGAAGCTTCTTAATTGCCTTAGCGTTCTTGGTACAGGATAATTCCTTATTGTTTCGATTTTTTTTTCGTCTGTTTTAATAACATTATAAGCTACTTGGTAGCCCAAAAATTCTACGTTTGACTTGAAAAATTCTGATTTCTCAAGTGATATTTTCATATGTGTTTTTTGCTGTGTATTTATTATTTTAACTAAATGTTCATACTGCTCGTCAGCGTTGCTAGAGTAAACTATGATATCGTCTATATAGACGTGACAAAATTTTCCTACGTATTGACGAAGGATATTATCCATAGCTCGTTGAAATATTGAAGGAGCATTCCGTAATCCAAAAGGCATTCGAATATATTCGTATTTGCCGCCGTTCACGGAAAATGCTGTTTTTTCAATATCTTCTGGTTTCATTAATATTTGATGGAAACCCGATTCTAAATCGATCGTAGAGAAAACTTTGGCTTTCCCTAAATTGGAAAGTATTACATTGCAATCTGGGATGGGATACTTGTCTGCTGTCGTTTTCTCGTTTAACTTTTTGTAATCAATAACCATCCTCATTTTTGAAGTACCGTCTTCATTGGTACCTTTCTTGGGAACCACCCATATGGGTGAATTATAGGGGCTCTTGCTTTCTCTTATAATATTTTGTTTTATCATTTTCCCTATTTGTTCATTAACAAATTCATTGGCTGATAGCGGGAAGGAATATTGCTTACTCCAAATAGGACTGTCTGTAATAGTCCTGATTTCTGCGTTTACGTCCGTTCTAAAAGGTAGCGTATCTATTTTCCACCATCTATTTTATACCATTTATCGTTCTTACGCGTTTTGCAATTTCTAATTGCTCTCTATTAGGTAGAATGTTTGGTTTACAGAAGCAATTTGTTGCTCCTGTGTCTATCAACACTTTTAATTTTCTGTTTGTTCCTCGCAGTTGTCTGAATATGTAAGGCAAGGGGTTGCTTTGTCTAAAAAAGCATTCTCCTGTATATTGTTAATTCTTTGTTGTTTCGGTTGGGGTTAATGACTATTAACTAACCCGAAACTTCTTTTTGGCTTTCGCTCATCCGGGTTATTATTAGATTGGTAGTTAGGCTTATAAGTATTCTGCCTTGGTTGAGAGTTGGTGCGATGTTTAAATTGGCCTGAACTATCCACTTCCATCGGTTCTGGCTTAGGTTGATTTTGCCAACCAAAATTTCTATAACTGTTGTTCTGTTGACCGGCACGTTGGTCAAAACATAAACTATTCGAATGTTGATTATAACTATTTGGTTTAGGGAAATTCCTATTATTATTGTTAGAATTCCTATTTCTGTTCATTTGACTTCTGACTTGACTGAATTCATTAGCGAATTGGATTCTAATTTGGTTAGACTCCATTTCTTGGGCCTTAGCTAATGCATTGGGTAGATCTGAGGGGTTAATGGCCATTAAAATATTTTTTAAAGGATAATTTAATCCTGTTATAAAAACTCTCAGTGCATCTGACCGATGTCTTTTGTTGTATTCTTTAGTTATCTCTTTAGTTTTATTGATCATTAATGTCAATTGCGAATTCACTTTGTTATAATAATCTACTAAGTTCAAATTCGTTTGCCGTATTAGATTCAATTCTTGTTCTAATATATGCAGAGGACGTTTATCTGCATAAGCAAAGTCTAGTCGGCTTATGATGGCTTCAAAATTAAGAACTGTGCCATGATTTGTTGGAGTATCGTTGGCTTCTTGTGTAATTTTATTCCTGAGAATAGTTAATGCAGCAAAATATTTCCTACTTCCTTTAACGTACAATGAAATAGTGTTATGAGCTGCTTCTCTCCAGCTCACGTAGCCCTTACCATTGAATTCGGGTAATGATTTTATGATTTCTAAAGTCTCACTACATTGAATTGTTTCTGAAATGCTTTGTGTCTCGAATTCTGTCACATTATGTGTGTTTGTCAAATTTCCTAATTGAAGTCTTAATTGCTCTATTTCAATTTTTAAATCGTGTGTCTGGGCTGCAATAAGTTGTGCTAAAATTTCGTTATCCGTACTCATTTTGTCCCTTTATAAATTTATTCACTTTGTCACTTCACAATTTATTCCCTTAAAATTATTCACTTAAAATTATTCACTTAAAATTATTCACTTAAAATTAATTTGTTTACTTTTCTCCGGTGATAGGATACTTGATTGCTGTGATTTCTGGTAGAGCTCCTTCGTCCTTTGGAGGTCCTTAATGTCCAGATATCTTGGATAACTTGATTGATGAGTCTCAAACTACGTCAATTTAAGTTAGTTGATTGTGGGCACAGAAAATAAAAATTAACACTTATTGCTTTATTTCTCCTTCTTTTTTTTCAAGGATACTTTTTATAGCAATATTGAAAACTTTGATCTTAAGGATTGTCCAAAGTCCTTTTCCGATCAATAATTAATTTTTATATTCTTAGGCCCTTGCGTTGGGCGCCAATTAAATATTCACGGGTTGACTTGTCAGTCGAAACTCCAAATTGAGTCTAACTTTATTTGATTATACAATTCTTAAACTAAGCTAAGCTGCTGTCGGTTGCTATTGCTTTGTTATTCCACAGAATTTGATATTTAAGTCGGTGTCAGCAGTTTCGGTACGAAAACGGTTGCATTCCTTAACATGATGAGAGTCTTGTAGAGTGTTAGTTTTGTTCGTCGAGAGAGGACTTTACTGCTCAGTTGCCTACTTAGTCCAAAGTAGCACTTGTTGGCAAGAGAGATTCTACGTTGGATTTCAAGGCTGACATTGTTATCGGTGTTAATGCTGGTTCCTAAATAAACGAAGTCTTTTACAACCTCGAAATTATAACTGTCTACAGTGACGTGGGTGCCGATACGCGAGTGCGCCGACTGTTTGTTTGAAGACAGGAGGTACTTCGTTTTGTCCTCGTTCACCACCAAACCCATTCGCTTTGCCTCTTTATCCAGTTTGGAGAAGGCAGAACTCACAGCGCGGTTGTTAAGGCCGATGATATCGATATCGATATCATGGCTTGTTTCTACATGAGTTTTATAAATTTATATAAGAGACGTATCTGTCAGCCAAAATGGGTAAAAAAATTATAAAATTATTTTTCAAACTGCAACAAGACAAAAATGACTCAACCGATCATGAAACGGCCGACAACAAACGAATGCGGCTGTTATCTGCGAAGCAGTGTTTGGAGCAATTTCAGCGAGATCCGAAGGAACACCGTTAATGGAACTTGGATTCATCATTGCACACCAAGAACTAAGAAACAATCAAAACAATAGATTTCTCAAGGTGAATCTGCTCCAAAAGAGGCGAAGACGATGACAGTCCCTTCGGCCGGAAAGATCATATATATATATAATTGGCGCGTATACCCTTTTTGGGTGTTTGGCCGAGCTCCTCCTTCTATTTGTGGTGTGCATCTTGATGTTGTTCCACAAATGGAGGAACCTACAGTTTCAAGCCGACTCCGAACGGCAGATATTTTTATGAGGAGCTTTTTTTCATGGCAGAAATACATTCGGAGGTTTGCCATTGCCTGCCGAGGGGCGACCGCCATTAGAAAAATGTTTTTCTTAATTTTGATGTTTCACCGAGATTCGAACCAACGTTCTCTCTGTGAATTCCGAATGGTAGTCACGCACCAACCTATCAATGCGACGGTTTTTTGAGATGTGAACGGCGTCATCTTCATAGATTTTTTACAAAAAAGGAAGAACGATCACTGGACAATACCACAGTGAGTTATTGGATCGCTTTGACAAAAAATTGAAGGAGATACAGCCGTTTTTGGCGAAAAAGTAGGTGCTGTGTCACCACGATAATGCACTAGTGCATTCATCTGGAGTTGTTGCTAATAAACTGCATGAATTGCGTTATGAATTGCTGCCGCATCCCCCGTAGTCAGCCGATCTGGCTCCCTGCGATTTTTTCTTGTTCCCTAAGATGAAGAAATGGCTCGCGGGAAAAAAATTTAGTTCACATGAGGAAGTAATCGCCGAGGCAGAGAATGGCAAACCTCCTAGTGTATTTCTGCCATGAAAAAAAGCTCCTCATAAAAATATCTGCCGTTCGGAGTCGGCTTGAAACTGTAGGCCCCTCCATTTGTGGGACAACATCAAGACGCACATCACAAAAAGGAGGAGGAGCTCGGCCAAACGCCTAAAAAGGGTGTACGCGCCAATTATATATATATATATACTTGACCGCCTTGACCCCATACTACAGGCGCGAAACTTATTTCCTTCACACCAATTCGGATCTCGTAGAAAACATTCAACAATAGAACAGGTACATTGAATAACAAATAAAATATTGTCAGAAATTGATAAAAGAAATATATGCGTTGCTGTGTATCTTGATGTAGCGAAAGCTTTCGACAGCGTGTGGCGCAAAGGTTTAATATTTAAACTTAAACAGTATCTTCCACTCGACTACTATTTGTTAATGAAAAGCTATTTAGCAAATATATACTTTTACGTTAAACATAGAGACAAATACTCTAACATTCAACTCATGGAAGCCGGTGTACCTCAGGGCAGCGTACCAGGGCCTGTACTATATGTGCTGTACACAGCTCATATTCCCTTGCCTGCAAGTATCGACATGATAGCAACCTTTGTAGATGACACCGTCCTACTGGCAACTCATAAGACTTTAGAAGCAGCAACAAACAAGTTACAACAGAACAAAACACTAACATGGTTTAATGCTTAGGGTATACAAGTCAATAGTGGCAAAGCAATTCATGTAGTTTATTCTAACAAGAAAGTAGCACACAAGAATCTGACAATAAACAATTCACAAATCCCGATAGACACCAAAGCAAGATACCTTGGAATGACTATTGACTCTAAGCTTCTCTGGAAAGAACATATCACGCCGAAAAGAAATGAGGTAAAAAACAGATTCCGACAACCATACTGGCTACTTGGCAGGCGCTCGAAACTGTCATTGCTGAACAAACCCCTTATATACAAAACTGTGATTGTGACAATCTCGGCATACGGCATAGAAATATGGGGAACTGCAAGTAAAAGTAACATTGACATTATTCAACGACTACAATCAAAAATACTCAAAACTATAACCAATGCACCTTGGTACGTCCCAAACGAAGATATTCAACGCGACCTCAACATAGATACAGTAGCGGAAATCATACGCAAACGCAGCACAAATCATATTGTCTGTTTAATGAACCATTCAAATACTGACATCCGACAATTCCCATCAGCAGAAAGAGCAAAGTCCAGGCGGCTCAAACGACCAACCCCAACTCAGCTGACAACTAGAATAATTTAAAGCTACATTTGTAAACTCACACAAAAACTTAACCAAAATGTAATATTGATAATGATTAATGCTATGAAATCCAAGCTGTAGAAAGAATTACTTAGTGTCATACGACAGGTGTAATTAATAAAGGCGGCAAAAAAAAAAAAATATTTTACGTCCTCATTGGCTGTCGAGAATCGCATGGTAGTCTAGTATGAACCAAAACGGCAAGCAGTCGAGCCTATGTTTTCTCACTTCTATAAATAAGGTAATGTAAAAAACCCCACAAATACTCCTAACTGAATACTTTATGATATATATTTATAACCGGATCTTATTCAAAAGGTTCTGTACAATAAAAACAACTATCAAGAGCAGAGAAAGGTTGAAGGTGAGTCAAAACTTAGTTTTATTGCATTTAATTGTTTTTAATTGTTATCCCCTTAAATTTGCTTCACTCTGACAAGTCATAATCGGAGTGTTGGTAATTGTGCTGAAATTCTGTGGCGTTTATTTTTTAATCTTTTCTTGCTAATTATCAGATTCCATTTCCCGTCTGGCTTTCGATTAGCGTTGCACAAGTGGCTGAACAATTGCCGCAACTGCTTTGCGCAACTGTCCAACTTTACACACAAACCTACAACTAAAGGAGTATTTAGCAGCCAGAATGAGGAAATTTTCAATAAACGCAAAGAATTTCAAATACCTGCATTAAATTTTATTGAAATGCGACAGTGCAGTGAAGCGGGAAATGGTTCAGTGAAATCAACGACAATAAGAAGAAAGTATTAACCGGTAACTACGAATGTGATTGAGAAAATTTATATATTATGAACCTCTGCATTGGATGAGGAACTCTGACAGGCACAGAAAATTCAAAACTTTCACTTTGTGTTGAAATATTTCTTTAAACGTGCCTTCTTTCTTTTATGATATACCAGCAATTCTATCGAAATGTGCTTTTTATTCAACAACCGATGTTCTCTCTGTGAATTGCGAATGGTAGTCACGCACCAACCCATTCGGCTACAGCGGCCACCTGCAAGTATAAGCTTCTCAAATATATGAAATATAAAAAAAAAGTTTTCTAAAATGTGTTTCCACACCGACGAATAACAAACCTCCAAGTGCAGCTGCTCAGAAAAAACCAACTACCATTCCGATGGGGCATTTAACTGCAGAGCTCTCCATTTGTAGGACAAGACACATACCACAAGCGAGGCAAGAGGCTTAAGCAACTACCTAGCAAAGGATGTCTGGGTTTTGTCTGTGATTATATATGTTTGTATTTGTGTGCATATACATATTTACACCTAAATCCATCATCATCAGTCACGTGCTGACTATGAGCCGGACATGTGACATCAAAATGTTTTGGGGTGTGACATAAACGAGCGGCTGCCATAGAGCTATGAGTGTGTGAAAGTATTTGTTTGAAAGGATTCAATATAAAATGTGAACGCTTATATGCTATTAAGATTACTTACGTTCATAAAATTGTATCTAACCCAGAAGGTTTGCTTTGATTTTCTGTATTGCCTGTAATTGGCAGCTAATAATGGCGTGGAATTGGCAATATTGTTGTAATTTCCGATTATCGCCTTTATGCTTCTGGCTGCCTTTTGTCCGCGTGTAGAATTTTTTAACCTTTTCGCCAATTTTTCACACATTTTCTGCGTTAGACCAGCCATAATTCATAAACAAACACGTGAAACTTGAGAAAAAAGTGCTGCACCAGAGAATTTTTTTTTATAAATGACTGATTTTGCCTATTAAATTTATTCACTGTTTACTGTGCGCCGGCGAAAAGTCCGAAAATATTGTCATTAACCACGCTTTTGCACCATACGATAGGACAAGCATGATGAGAGCCTTGTAGAGTGTTAGTTTTGTTCGTCGAGAGAGGACTTTACTACTCAGTTGCCTACTTAGTCCAAAGTAGCACTTGTTGGCAAGAGAGATTCTACGTTGGATTTCAGGGCTGACATTGTTATCGGTGTTGATGCTGATTCGTAAATAAACGAAGTCTTTTACAATATCGAAATCATAGCTGTCAACAGTGACGACTCGTTCACCACAAGGCCTATTCGTGTTGCTTCTTTATCCAGTTTGGAAAAAGCAGATACATTGATATCTTGATGATTGATATCGGCACACGCCAATAATTGTTCGCTTTTGTAAAAAAATGTGCCTGAGCGATTAAGTTCTGAAATTTCGGATGTTATCCAACGCCTCGGAGAGGTCCTTCCCAATACTGACGGCGGTGCTGGTATTGACCAATGTATTACATAACCGTATTAGTTTTGCGGGCCAACGTGTTCGAATTGCTCTGCCAAGATTCCATCGCTGTTCTCGTCATGATCAGGTAGCGGAACGACAATTCCGTCGTCAACGGTTGGGGCATCGGGATCTTCACATTCTCTGTTACATGCGAAGTTGTCACTATTTAACAAGTTCGAGAAGTATTCTCTGCATAATTTATGTACGCAGTCATCAAATCGCCGTCTTTGTTATTACAGGAAAACGCCCCGGTCTCGAAACCTTCTGTAAGCCGTCGAACTTTCTGGTCGAATTTTCGGGCCTTGCTCGTGCATGCCCGTTTGTTGGACAGTACTCTCTGAGAGCAGGAGTCAAAGTCGAGTGGCGAATCTTCTGGCTGTCTGTAGTGATTGCAACACTAGCAGCGTGTCTTCCATCCATCACCACATGATCGATCTGGTTTTGCGTTTTTTAAGGAGGAGACAGCCACGTAGCTTTGTGTATCTTCTTATGCTGGAATCTGGTGATGTATACTACCATGCTACGGGTCCGCAGAAGTCGGTGAGCCTCTGTCTGTTACCGGCTTTCAGGCGCTCATAGAAGGAAGCTTTGGTCGCATAGTCGTTCTCGTCCAACGGGGCGTTGAAAAATCTCGCTTTGATGTGGATTATGGTGAGACGCTCGTCCACTCGAGTGAACGACAGTACTTGGCGACGAAGTCCGTCTCCTACAACAAATCCCACACCGAATTTGTGCCCCTTTACATGGCAGCTGTATAAGATGACACAGGGCCCAATGCTCTTCTTGCCTTGCCCCGTCCATCGCATCTCTTGAATGGCAGTGATATTAACCTTTACTCTCACAAAGACATCATCCAGCCGGGCAGCGGCAGCTTCCCCATTAAGGGACCGGACATTCCAGGTGCATGCCCTCAAATCATAGTCCTTAGTTCTTTTGCAGGGGTCGTTAAAGGTATAGGAATCTCTCATCCGAGGCTTTTTTTAATCTTTTCATTGGGGTGGGTTTTTAAGTGGCGGGTCCCAAACCCAACGTACAACCAGCTATCCTGGAATGCTTCGCCTTCTCACATTGGCTCGTTCTCAAACGGATGCTCTGGAGCTACCCATAAGATACTTGGGCGAAGCCTGGAAGTAGTGAGCTACTTGAATAATATGAAGAAGAATCGTCCTTAATACCCCTAAGTGAATGGCAATCAGTGACTTTCCCCACTTGCGTGGTCTTCTACATTCGGAACCTTTTTTGAAGTTTGGTTTTAGAAACCTCTAACAAAGTCTTATAAGCCTAATTCTGATAGAAGTATTTTTTTAATGCCCTATAACTTAATATAGTTTCACGATGATCATTATTGTGGAGCAGTTTTCAAGTTGGCTTTTTTTGAGAAAGTGATATAATTAATACACCTTGGAAGAACCTGTTATATATCTTAAAAAAGTCAAAAAATTACAATTGTGACTACAGAAGACGCAAAGGCCGCCAATATAAGTCTTTACTCATTATATCTAAAGCGTTTTTCAGTAAGAGCGCATCAACTTTTTTTTGAATAAAACACAAACGGTTTGACTTTTTTAACAAATTTTTTTTTATTATCGAGTTTGAAAATATACATTTAAGTATGAAATTCGATTTTTTTTGCATGACCACCGCGTGCACATTTTACGAAGTCCAATCGTTGAACCCAATTTTCGACCACTCTTTTGCATAAATCGGCCGAAATTCCAGCAATTTCGCGTTCAATATTGGCTCTGAGCTCACAAATCGTCGCCGGCTTGTTACTGTAGACCAATGACTTCACATAACCCCAAAACGGGACGGCTTGTTAAATGGACCGTAAAATGGCCATAATGCTCTTAAAGTAGCAGCAACACAACGATTATTTTCATAAAAAATTTGCACGATTTGCAATCGTTGCCCAAGTGTGTAGCGTTCCATGATGAAATGTATACTAATGAAGTTTACAAATGACAAGCGAAAAATAAAAAATATTGCGTCGTTCGCCCTCCCTATCGAAAAAAAGTTGAAACGCACCTATTGAAAAACGCCTTACATGAGGGTATATGAACTAGTGAACTAACTAGTCTCGGTCTACCCTGAAAGAAGTATGAAGCGGGAACGACTGCCCCATTCCAGCACATCGGAGTGTAGAATGACTGAATCGAGTTATCCTTGGGAACAACTGAAATGTATCCACAATGTATGAATCCGTATGTATGCATGCAACATTTTGTAGCTGATCGTAAAAATAGCAAATTGATGGCGAACCGTCGATATGCCAGCAAATATTGCGAAATGAAAGCAGAATAAGCAAAAATGGGACGAAAAATAGAACATAAAAGGTTAGCAGTAAAAGATTTGCGGCACTTTTAAGGAAATGGAAATTGAAAGAGAAATATAAATGTTTATCTCTTCCTATGTAACTATAAAAATATGAAGTGAAACTGGGAATTACTTTATGGTGGCAACGGAAATTGGTAGCAGCTTGTAGGGAAAAGTGAGAAGAGGAGGGAAGAGGCAAGGAGTGTGACTGAAAGCAGCGGTGACAAAGCAGGCTATGATAATAGACAAATTGACATAAAACCAAATCGTTTTAAAAAATATTGAATAATAAATATAAAAATAAAAATAAAAGGTATTCAAACCGTAAAAAGTGGACTATGGGAAAAAGTCGCCTACAAATTCTTTTAGACAAATGTGACCACACATAAACGTGTGCGGGTTTTTACTGATTTATTGATTTTATTAAGCGCCGGAATGACCGCAAATTTCGCTGCTGTAATGTTGAAAAAGTTTTGCGCCGTTCGTTATTTACATTTATTGATTGTTGGACAGCAAGCTGCCATCCGATTGGGTGCAAAATGCAACATTTATGACGACAGCTTACAAATAAATGATTTAGCTTGCGGAAGTAGGAAGTAAATGGAGAGAAGGAAGTAATAATAACATTAAAAAATATGTAAATAAAAGAGTACTGAAAAAAGCATTTGAAATTACTAGCGCAGCTGAAATAATGTAAGGCTCTCGCCTCAATTGAAATCGTGATTTTTGGGTGGTTTTTAAAAGCGTGTGAAACAGAAACGAAAACAGAGTTTTTATTCTTGTTTCTACTAATTTATTTTTCACTCCATTGTTAAAAAATAAAACTTTTTTTGGCCATATGAGGTTTGCTCAAAAAGTTGGCAGCCTTCAAAAAATTGTCTTCCAAAAAAAAGTATTTAGGTGACGAGATGGATTCAGGGACTCACAGGCGTCTGAAATTAAAAATACAAAAGGTTCTTGTTCAGTATAAATGGTGTTATCGAGTGAACTACGACCTTAAAAAAAAATTCAAAAAATGGCGGACGTATAAAGATGAAAAACTGTTTTTGACAGTTTTTTGACTTTAAAGGTCCGAAAAAAAAAATACTAAAAAATATGTTTTCCAAACACATGATAACGGCATCAATTCTACGTCATCTAAATTTAATTTCATCGAAATCAGTTCAGTAGAACCGGCTATAGGTATTTGTGTTCATTTTCCATGTGAAGACCAATTTTTAAGGGTGACAACGTTTTGAACAAACCTCGTGTTGCAAAAAAAAATTCAGTTCTTAAGAATACAGGGTTTGATTGAAAAATAATGAGCCTACCCGCGTGGAGCGTCTGCCTAGCGATCAACCGGATCGGCTGGTGGGGGAAAATGATCGTTGGACCTTCCCTTTCCACTAGAATCCGGTCCCAGTTCGCTGGCAACAGCGGTGCAGTCAACATCGCTCCACGCGTGAAAGCTGTTTTAAAAGTGTATTAGGATTTTGCAGTGGCGAAAATGCAGCGATCGTTGGAGCAACGTTACTCGATCAAATTTTGCGTAAAGCTAAACAGTTTGTAGCTCCAGGATGCAATGTAAACGCGGCATTTTACAAAGAAGTACTCCTTCGGCTGAAAAACCACGTCGCCCGGGTTCGGCCCGACCTCGTCAACAATTGGACACTTCATCACGACAATGCGCCGGCGCACACCGCCTTCCTCTGCACCTCTGCATTGGCCAAGATGGGGGTTCTGGTCCCTCCCCCACCCTCCCTACAGCCCAGACCTGCCCCCTCCGGACATCTTCTTGTTCCCGCGCCTGAAAATATAGCTGAAGGGGAGGCGTTTTGACTCCATCGAGGCGATCTAAAACACTGTGACAGCCGAATTGAACGCGATTCCGGCGGATGAGTTTAAAAAATGTTTCCTGCAGTGGAAGGACCGCTACCAGCGGTGTACTAACGTTTAAGGGTCCTATTTTGAAGAATATTAGTTGTATAAGCCAAAAGGTTTAATAAAACTGCTAAAAAAAATAAGGCTCATTACTTTTCAATCAAACCCTGTAGCGTTTAAATGACACAAAACTGATATCGTTATTGTGTGAACAATGATGATTCGAAAAAAAAGAATTTTAGCATTTTTTTTCGTACTTTCGAAATCAAAAAAAAAGGTTCGAGAAACGGTTTTTCATCAACGTCCGCCATTTTGTCAAATTTTATCTTTTTTCAAAGATCGTACTTCACACCATAACGACATTCGTACTAAAGAAGAAATCTTTTCTCTTTTTGATTTGAGACACCTGTGGGTCCTAGAATCCGTGTCGCCAGCGACATACCTTTGCTTTGAAGACAATGTTTTGAAGGCAGACAAATTTTTAAACTATGAAGTTCGGCCAAAAATAATTTAATATTTTAAAAATTAATGAAGAAATAAAATACTCTTAACAAAAGTAAAAAATCTTGTTTTGTTTCCGTTTTACACTCTTTTAAAGAAACACCCAAAAACACCATTTCACCTCAAAAATTTAGTTGATTGTTGACAATTTTTCCGCATACGGTGGGTGCATTTTGTCAATATAACGAAGAAGATTTGGAAGTAAGCAATGCGATTTTTGAACAACCTACATCATGCAGCTTTCCAAATTCCATGGGCCACATAATTGCATACTCGACTCTTTTCTAGAGATTATAACCAAACAGTTTGAAATAAAAAAAAAAATGTTACTTTGTTTTAACTTGCCAAAAAACTGGAAATCTGTATTTTTGGATTACTAGGATTAAGTAAGAAAAACTTAGTTCTCAAAATTTCTTAATAAGCACCTTTGTTGTAGTTATTTAAGGCACTAAATTTCGCTGGGAAAAGTGGCTAACGACCAAACTTCGATTTTGAGTATAGATGATTTCGTATGGTTCAAGGCGCTAAAAATGCAATGCCTACAATGGAAGGTTTTTGAAAACTGCAAAATTAAATAATAAAAAAAAAAGAAAAACCAAAAAATAAATTTTGAGTGCATTTCTTTATGACATTTGTGTTTCCAATACAAAAGATTTGTTGCTTAAGACAAAAAGTGAGACACTATTTAAGGCAGTAATTGTAAGAAAATATCGATAGTCCCACCAGCTCCTTGCTACGCATCTGAATCTTGGACATTAAGTGAAAAAGACAAAAACAAGTTCCTTCAAGAGACAAATTTTGAGGCAAATCTTCGGTGCAGTCAAAGACAACTGCGAGTGGCGCACATGAATGAATCATCAACTGAACCAACTTATAAAAATGTTATAGGGGAAAATGTTGTGCGCTTCATCAAAACTCAAAGACTAAGATGGCTAGGCCATACCATGAGAATGGACCCCACGAGAGCTCAACGAAAAGTAATTGACGCTAAAACATTTGCAACGAAGGCAAGAGGCAGATCAAGATCAAGATAGGTTGACGAACTAGAAGACGACATGAGGAAACTCAAGGTCACCAATTGGAGGAAAACAAGCAAGGATCGTTTCAAATGGAGACATTTTGTGCAGCAGGCCTAATCTGACATAAAGCTGTCGCGCCAAATGATGATGACGAATTATAAGAAAATAGATAAATAGAAAAGTTAAATAAAAAAGTGCGTGTAGCGTAGTACACATAACAGAAGTGAAACTTTCACGGCAGAAAAAGAAAGATAGATAGAGAGAGAGATAGAGAGAGAGAGAGAGAAAGAGAGAAAGAATATATTGTATATCTTAATAACCCCACAACATTTGCAGAGAATACAAATAGAGAAAATTTACAAAAAACGGAGTTGACCAGTGTAGGAAAACGGCGGACACAAACCGTGGCAACAACGCGCACTACTCCGAGCGTTTATTAGCTCCTGGTGACGCTCAAGCATGCATGTCCTGCAGTTTATATGTGTACGTGTCGCTAATATCTAAAATTTTTGATTTTCATCATTCAAACGCCGACAATAAGTATGTGTGACACGAAGCAAGTTCGTGTGTCATGCATGCTTGAGCGACACCAGGAGCTATATCACTCGCATAAACGCAGCGACTCCAGGACCGCAGTAACGGCGCAAACTACCGTAAGGCAATACCAGTAAATCCGACGCCGGAATGGATGGCACTTTATAGTACCAAGCAATAGCCAGGAAACGGAAATAAGCGCCACAAAGTAGGCACCAAAAAAAAAGAACGCCAAAAAAATTAGGACCCCATACAGTAGGCACCAAGGAAATATAACGCCAAAAAGTGGGCGGCAAAAATATATAATATTTCCTACAAGTTTGCACCAACAAACAAGCGCCAAAAAGTATGCAGTGTTATTTCTCACTAGAAATTAGCAACCACAAGCAAAACTCAGGAAAAATAGCCTAAAGTGTATCTAAGATATATGGGGTTTTTCAATAGGGGCGGGTAGATGTTGAAATGGAATAAAATGGCGTTTGCTGTGTGGCACGTAGCGCCGTCCTGTTGAAACCACATGTCGTCTAGGTCCATATGGTTCAATATGGGTCATAAGAAATTGGAAGGGCCACCACGTCTACCGAAAAATGGGCGCAATATGCGCAACGTTTGCTTTAATGAACACTCATTTTGATAATAAAGTTTTATCATTTGAACGTGCTGTTCAATCGTGTAACTTGCCATGATGATTTGTCATAAACAACTGAATAATAAACAAAAGATTTGACAGATGTCACCAAAACAAAATGGCTGCCACAGGGCGCCAAAATCGACCCGCGCCAATCCTTTTCCTCTACGTTATATTTTTTTTCTCTCTCGCGGAACGAAAATGCCCAAAACGTTGCATGTCCTTGAAATTGTACTCTCCATTCTCGCTCGTCAATCGACGCCTAAGAAGTTTCACTTGAAAAATAAGTACACAGAAAAAAAAACAAACGCTTATAGGAATCTTGCGGCCTTTAAGATATTTACACAAGGAACAAGACGCACATCATCGACTGTACCCGTAGCAAATTATTAAAAAATAGCGACCGCATAAAACTCATGTGGGTTGCAGGCCATGCAGGCATAAAAGGGAACAATCGAGCAGACGAACGGGCTAAACTCGCTGGGAAAGAACCACTTATAACTTTCGACTACATTTCGGAAAAAGACGTATACAAATTTATATATCACAGGCACTATAATGTAAAAATGGTCGCTTGGGGATCCCCTTCCCACCATTAAATGGTAAATAATCCAAACGGAATAAAACCAAACTACCTATTAAATTGCCGTTGCAACGATATCAAATCATTTGTTCGTCTCCGAGTAGGGCACACAATCGCCACTCATTCATACGTTTTCAATGCTTCCCGCTCTCCATGCGGCCAACACTGTCACTCATCAGCTTTAACGGTCTGCCGTCTACTCGACGACTGCCCACATTTTGAACAAATCAGGAAAAGTATCTTCCGAAACCAAATACCTTCTATACTGTTAAGAACTACCTCCTCAGAAAATATATCAAAAATGTCAGAATTTCTGGATAGAAAAAATTGATTTGATGTTTGGTCCTCTAACATAGTTATCATATTTTTACCATAGCCTTAATTAATTAAGTTTTCAAGTCTCACTTTTACTTTTAAGACCTCTAGGCTAACTATCTGTTACTTTACAGCAGCGAGCCGAAGCTCCTGCCAGCCAGTGCTCCTTTTTTTCGTGTAAAAATAAGTGTATTATTTTTTCACGCCTGTAAATAAATAAATAAATAAGATATTTACAAAATAGTTGCCTTCTAATTGAAAAAGCACTTTTCAACATTTACTTCAACACTTCCCTGCATATTTTTATAAAAGGATGTGCAGCACTTCTCCGATGTAATAAACATTTGACTCTTAAAAAATCTTCATTTGACTCTACAAAAATATACATAACGAAGAGGAGGAATGAAACTGTACACAGTTCAAAGACCAGCGTACCAGCGTAAAATATTTGTTTTTCAGGGGTAAGCAATAATTCTAAATCAAATGAAATAAACAAATAACCATTTAAAGCGACTTTCACATCTCATGCATGTACATATTTATACACCTACAGAAACACAATATGATAGGAAAGTTTTTTTTCTTATAGCGGTAGCCTCTCGGCAGGCAATGACAAACCCCCGATTTGGCGGCAAAGGTGCCGGTTGGTGCTACTTACTAATACAAAAAAATCTATTCGTGCGCAGTAAACAAAGCGATTTGTGCAAAAAAGCATGCGTATTTTGCGTGAAGCTCATACTTGTATATGTACGCATATATACTCGTATGTGTGTGCATTTGCAAAACGATATTTCCACAAAGCTAACAATTTCTCAAACAATGACAATTTTTTCAACTCGCCGAAATTTCCACGTGAACGTACCACCCAATTCATATAGTTGTATATGACGCCAGTGCCGGAAATTGGATGTTTGAAATAAAGTAGCAAAGCGGGGCGCATATAAATAAATCAAGAGCTTCACAATATTCATCATACGCCGTGGGTGTTCAATATGAGCGCGGGTTTACTCTTAACAAAAAAAGGGGGAAAAATTGAAATGAAAAAACTATAGCAACCTAAAAGCGAGTGGTGGCTTAATATAGTGTCAATGACAGGAAATGCACGCATGCGGATATATTGGAATATGTGCTGAGTGTTTGTATTTATGGCGAACATGACAACCGTGTGTGTTCAGGAGGTATATATTTCCAAGTCGTTTGCTATTTATTACATCAAAGAACTCGTATTTCTCACTTAACAACGCGCGTTTGCCATTTATAGTGGTGCGGCGAAGCGTAATTCCCAGCTTGCGTGAACCATTAAGCGATCCTACTATATGAAGGTACTAACGCGCTGAATTTCATACTTCTCGTTTTATTGCTTACAGCAGGAGGAAGTGGAAATTGCCTCCTCAGCTTTTGCAGGTAACTTAGTTTTAGAAAGAGTGGAATTGCAGTTAACTTTAATGAAAGTAGTAAGGAAGTGCAGCAAAGCTTAGCAACATGCAGGCACGCAATCAAGTGGGTTTCTTTACAATTCTCTCAAATTTTTAATAATAAGTCAGAGCACAAAAAATTAAATTTTATATGAAAACAAATTAAATCATGGAAACATTAAAAAAAATTATTGTATTTAATTTATGAAAACAAAATAAATCAAATCACAATGGAAATAAAAAAATAAAAAAATACCTTATTTATTTCGACGCTTACTTGCAGCAAATCTTTCCAAAATTCTGACCACCGTGGAAGCTTGAGTCTCTCTCTATACAAGATTATAGAGATTTGCTGCTTCATTCAACCACTTTCCTGCCATTGCTCTTCTTACACATTTTCTCGCACTTGCTTAAGTGCAGATATTTCCTATTTTTTTGTGCCAAACTTCGAAATCGTCCAAGAAAACGAAACATTGTTTTTACCAATAATCAAATTATGTTCTAACAAAAGGCACTACCAAAAAATTCTCTTCTCCCGGTGGTAGCTGTAAATTGAACCATTGAATCATTAAATGATAGCTTATTAGAAAAGTAAAGTAGAAACGATTTTTATCAATTTCCTTTTATGAGGCTTGAAAGCCTAAAGCTTTGTGTGTAATAATCCAAAAACACAGACGCACTTTTCAGTGTTGCCAGAACATATACGAGTTAGCATCATTTTGTTTTCCTTTTTTCACTCCTCTCGGGAGCCTCGGGAGCATAGGGCCTCGACAAGACTCAGTCTTGTGTTGGTTTCTTTAGTCTGTTTTTATTTTATTTCTGACAGGTTAATTGATTAGCCTGCCGCTACAAGTCCCAAGTGGTGGAAATGCCCACCTGTCGTTGCTTAGGCACAATGCCTTCTTACTGCTTCAAGCGCCATCTCTGTCTCACATTTTTCTGGCAGAAGGATCGCACAGATGGTTGAGAACTTTGCTAAATTTAGTGTGTCTGCGCTATTACTGTGTCTTTTTCTTTGTTTTTTTGCTTGTTTTAGCAGCCACAATGCAAATAATGCGCATACTATTGTGTGGGAGTAAGGATAGAAATGATACGGTTTTGGCGTTAACCCTTCTGTTACATTCCGGT
Organism: Anastrepha ludens; assembly: GCF_028408465.1. Taxonomy (NCBI): domain Eukaryota; kingdom Metazoa; phylum Arthropoda; class Insecta; order Diptera; family Tephritidae; genus Anastrepha; species Anastrepha ludens. The sequence continues at coordinate 95,582,002 of NC_071500.1, forward strand.
CATTTCATGACCTTTTTTTGTTGAATTTTATCATATCTGCTAATATTAACAACATTTCTCAATTTCCTTTCATGACTTTGTGTATTGACATAAAACCAATAGAAAAAGCATAAAAAAAAATGATTTTGATTTAATAAACAGGTGGTAACATCAAAACTTACGTGCGCGCACCTTCGGGCCATTCGGTGACCCTCAGCTGTTTTACATATAAAGTGTATATTTCGCGCCTCTTTTGTGGTTAGGTTTTTACTGCAAAAGCTTGTATTTGTTAAATTCTTATAAAAATGGAATGATTCCAAGCTTCTGTAAGTATTTTTATTATAATATTTAATTATTATTGGTGTGTTTATTTATGAAAATTTGGTTTAGAGGCTAAATCGTCTGACTCAAAGCCAAATAGAGCAAATTATTGACAATGATGAGGATTTTGATGAGTGTAGTGAAGATGGGGATGAAGATTATAGGTATAGTGGAACAATTTGATAACGGTGAAGATATAGTACCTGCATTGGAAAATGAAAGCAGTGTTCCTATGTATTATTGCAAGGATAGAGCTATTGAGTGGTCAATGGAACCAGTTGGGCACAATAGTGGCAGGGCCAGAATAGAAAATATAATCCACTGAAGAGAGGGAGTTACTGCATATGCAGTATATCGTATTTCTACTATCAAGGAATCATTCGATCAATGCTTTACGTACCAACTAAAGCAAATTATAATACAATTCAGCAATATAGGGGGCGAAAAAAAAAATTGGAGCTGGATATAAAAAAATAGATGAGATAGAACTCGATGCATATTTGGCTATTTTAATTTTAGCAGGTAGTTAAATCAATATAATTTTCCGTATTTATGGCTAAAATGAAGACATAAATGTATTTTTTTACAGGAGTATATCGTTCACACGGAGAAAGAATTCGAAGCCTCTGGGATGAAGTGCACGGCCGACCATTATTCCGTGCAACAATGCCACTTGGCAGGTTTCTTGAAATTAATCGTGTTTTGAGGTTCGATAACAGAGACAATCGAAGGGCTCAAGGAATGAACGACAAACTTGCTCCGATTCTCGATTTGTATGAGAAGTGGGTGGCTAATTTACCGCTACTTTTTGTTCCATACGAAAATATTACAGTAGACGAGCGTTTAATTCCTTTAAGGGGCAGATGCCCCTTTTTAGTTTACATGCCAAGTAAACCAAGCAAATATGGAATGAAAGCATGGGTAGCTGCGGATGTGCGTACAAAATTTTGCCTTAATTTCCAAATGTATTTAGGGAAGGTGTCAGCTTCCGCTCCACCGGAACGGAACCAAGGCCAGCGCGTTGTGTTGGATCTCGTTAGTGGATATGAAGGGCGGAATATTACAACCGACAACTTTTTTACTACTCGGGATTTGGCACTGGAGTTATTGAAGAAAAGAATTACTTTGGTAAGCACCGTAAGGAGTAATAAACGATTTTTACCGATTTGTGGTACTAAAGTGGAGTTAAGGAGTCTACCAGTGCTATGCAGTCGACATTTCTTTAATGTATCAGTTACCCTTGTGCAATACATACCCAAAAAATATAAGATGGTGCCTGTTTTAAGTACCTTGCACCATGATAAAAGCGTTATGGAAAACCATCCAAAAAAGTTGGCAGATATCACCAATTTCTGCAACTCTAAAAAATCTGGAGTGGATACTATTGACTTGTAGAAAGATATACATGCAAGAGACAAACTAATCGTTGGCTTGTAGCAATTTTTGCAAACATCGTAGATATCTCAGCGTTGAATGCCTTTGTATAATGGACAGAAATTAATCCTTCGTGGAATGCTGCAAAAACATATAAACGTAGACTTTTCCTCGAAAATCTTGGCTTAGACCTTGTTCATGGGGAAATTGAACGCAGAAAAACGCTACCAAGAACTCAACCGTCAGCAGATATTGTACGCAATATGAGAGCGGACGCAGAGCAACCAAGCACTTCGGTAGGAACTGTTCCGAAAAAAAGAAAACCTAGTCAGCGAGCCACTTGTGCAGTTTGCCCTAGCTCAATTCGTCGCAAAACGTACGAAAGCTGCACGGTTTGCAAAAAACCTGTGTGTCCACAACATCGTTCAACGGTTAAAGTTTCAAAAACCTATTGTTTGGAGCATTCAAATTAAAAAAAATTTATCTAATATATTTAAATATGTATATATAACAGCTTAATAATCAATAAAACTAATGAATTTTAAAAACTTCTATTAAAATTATAAACTTTTATACTGATATCTAAGCAAAACATAAGTAAGGTCATTTCGTGACCCGAATATCACATGTGTAAGTTTTTTTGAATGTAACAGAAGGGTTAAGGAATGGAATTGGATGATTTTTTTTTTATTTTTAGAAACAGGGAAACTAGGTAAATTTGGAAAAGTGCGAGGATCGTGCTTTACAAGTTGTCTACATATCAGTGATAATTTCCTTATAATGGGCAAAACCAACGACCATACAGTGCCAAGAAGCTGTGGCGTAGATAATAAATCTACATTAGAAAGTTTCGTTGCAATTTCGGCATCCCTCAAAAAGCCATGATTCGAATATCTTTTACACCATTGGGCTACTGGCGTTTGCGTGCAGTACTCAATTCACCCGTAGTCACCACGTAGGTATTTAAAAAAATGTTTTGTTGAAAACAAAAAAACAGATATGAGTAATACAACACGGATTTCAAGACAATCATATTTTTTATACAGTTGCCAGCTAAATTGTATTGCAAAAACAGCAATTTATCACACATTTCGAATGCCGCAAAAACACTTAAACAAGTTTAAATAAATCAATATTTTTAGTCGATTTTGCCACCTATTTTTTGTTTTTGGAAATTAATGAATTTATTTAAAAAAAACAAAATAGTGTTCCCACTTAAATTTTAGTGTAAAGCAGCAATTTATCACACATTTCAGATACCAAAAGCCATTTAAACGAGGTTTAATGTATATAAATATTTTTGGCTGATGTTGCCACTTAGTGTTCCCATCTAAATTTTAGTACAATATAGGAATTTACCAAAAGCTTCAGATTTCAAAAGTCATTTAAACCAAGTTTTAAAAAATTTATATTCTTAGTATAGCTCGCAAATGAAAGTTGATCGTTTTTTCTTATATGCTCTGCTTCGTAACATAACCGAAAAGATTGTGCAGATACGATCTCGCTCTGAGCGGCTCTCTTTGTTTTGTTTTGAATCGGTTTTCGTCAAGCGCTTTGCATTGACAGTTTGACTAAAAAGCTCAACAGAAATGATCTTTTCCTTCGTGTGCATGTAAATACATACATACATACATATAAATGTAAATGAGAATGAATGCAGTCGGATGTTAAATAAAAATGTGAAAAAATGTTTTGTTTTTTAAGGAACAATATTTATTTTTACTTTATTTTTAATAATATTTATTTTAGGTATGATATTTTCCTTTTTTTACACTTTCTTGTAATTGGAAGTCCCCGCTCTTGCTCCACTCATTAAAAATGTCAGCATGTTCTAATGTCAAATGACGTATTAAATTTGTTAAATATGTCCTAGACATTTTAAAACCGAAAACATAATATATAGATTTATTTTCTTCTACAATAAATCTAAAAAAATGTTGAACTTTTTTATTTTCGTCTCTTTCCATTTCGCAAAAAATATAATGCTCCGCACACACTGAATTCACAAACGCAATTAATATGTATAATGCAAACAAAAAGAACGCAACAATCGCGTGGTTTTACGCATACATACGCAAAAGACAATTTGCTTCATTTAACTCAAGCAAACGATCAGTGTTTGACTTGAGCGAAAGGAAAACAGAAATAACTGTCTCGCTCAGAGCGCGAGCGAGCTAAGCCAGACGCGACGAAAACAGTTTCTGTCTGAGTCTTTTTTATTTTGTGAGTGAAAGACACTTATTTGAAGACAATAAAAAAGTGTCAACAGTTATTTGCGAGATATGATTCTTAGCAGATGTTGCCACACATTTTTTTTTGTAAATCAATAAATTTATTAAAAAAGATAAAGTGTTCTCACATTATTTATCAGATTCCAAAAGTCGTTTAAGCCAGGTATAATAAATAAATATTTTTAATTTTCATGTTTTGTAACTTAATAAATTTATTTAAAAAAATATAGTGTTCCCATCCAAATTTTAGTGCAAAGCAGTAATTTATCACACATTTCAGATTCCAAAAGTTATTTGAACCAGGTTTAATAAATCAATATTTTTAGCTGATGTTGCCACCTTTTTTTCGAAGTTATTGAATTTATTACAAATATATACCAACATGGTTGCCCATATTCGACGGACCCATCTGGCAACCCTGTATATTTTGACAGAGACGTCAGATCGCTTAATGACATACCGCGTTGGAAGCGTCAGTCCAAGCAGATGCTTACCATGGAACAGTACACGCCACGCGAGCGCTCCCAAATTGTTGAAATTTACATTCAACAAAAGAAGTCAAAGGCAGAAGAAGAAGAACAAAATCATCATGTCCAATGAGGCTCATTTCTTATTGAATGGGACGGTAAACAAGCAAAATTGCCATATTTCGCCACTGAAAATCCTCACAAAACTCAAGAGGTACCTCTTTACGACGAAAAAGTCACTGTTTGGTGCGGCGTTGCTGCGAAAACGATTATTGGGCCATTTTTCTTCGAAAATGAAGATGGTCAAGCTGTTACCATCAATCACGAGCGTTATCGCGATATGATAAACACTTTTGTGATGCCAATTATTCGTCGAAAGCGTATAAGACAGTTCTGATTTCAACAAGACGGCGCTTCACCACACACAGCTCGCACCACAATCGATTTTTTCAAGAAATTGTTTCCTCGTCGTTTGATGTCGAAAAATAGCGATTTTGACTGGCCCGCGCGTTTGCCCGATTTAACGGCTCCTGACTTCTTCTTGTGGGAATATTTAAAATCAAAGGTTTATATTAATAAGCCAACGACCATAGAAGAGCTCAAGAGCAGCATCCGTGAGGAAATAGCCGCTATTCCAGCCGAAATGTTAGCTAAAACTATGGAAAATGCTGCAAAACGGGCACAATACGCCGTACAGGCTCAAGGCGGCCATTTGAGAGATATCATATTCAAAAAGTGATGTTAACAAATCTACTTCAACCAAATAAAATGATTATTATCGTCAACATCAAAGAAATTGTGTTTTTCTTTGATTAAAAAAAAAAAAATATATGGGTCCGTCGAATATGGGCAACCCTGTATATCGCCTGTAAACAAATGCTTAGCACACATATAAAGGGTTTTTTTTTTAGAGGTTAGGTTTTCAAGTTGGCACTACTTTTTTCGTAGATGGTCTTTTTGACAGCTGTCACTTGATTTATGCTCAGTTTGGTAGACTTACACCTGAACAACGTTTGCAAATCGTGCAAATTTATTACGAAAATAATGGTTCGGTTCACGCGACGCATCGAAGAAAATTTTGTTCAGTGATGAAGCTCACTTTTGGTTGAATGGGTATGTCAATAAGCAAAATTGTCGCATTTGAAGTGAACATAATCCACAAGCCATTGCTGAGACGCCGTTGCATCCTCAAAAAGTCACTGTTTGGTGTGCTCTATGGGCAGAGGGAATCATTGGTCCATATTTCTTTAAAAATGAAGCCGGCCATAATGTTACAGTCAATGGAGAGCGCTATAGAGCCATGATCAATGACTTTTTCGTGCCTGAATTGGACGATGTTGATGTGGACGACCTTTGGTTCCAACAAGACGGCGCTACATGCCATACAGCCAACGCAACAATCGATTTATTGAAGGAAACTTTTGGTGAGCGCATTATCTCGCGCCGTGGACCTGTGGCGTGGCCTCCAAGATCGTGCGATATAACACCGCTGGACTATTTCTTGTGGGGCTATGTGAAGTCGCTTGTCTACGCAGATAAGCCCGAAACGATTGACGTCTTGGAAGAGAATATTCGGCGCGTTATTGCTGACATACGGCCCCAATTGCTGCAAAAAGTGGTCGAAAATTGGGCCTCTCGGCTGGAATTTATTCGAGCCAGCCGCGGCGGCCACTTGCCCGAAATCATTTTTAAAACATAATGGCAAACCCTTATCTTTATAATAAAGCTAAATTCTTAGCCATAACATTAAATTATATACGTTTTATTTCATCTTGAAAACCTAACCCCTAAAAAAAACACCCTTTATCAATGTGAAAGTAACGAAGTTCTAATTTAATTTTAGAGAAAAATTTAAAATAATAAGAAAATTTAGTTAGCGGGTATCAAATAAACATTTATCAAATGCCATTTTTTGAAGGCTGACAAAGTTTTGAACGAATCTTGTATGGCCAAAATAAAAAATTTATTTTTTAACAATGGATCAAAAAATAAAATAAAATAATGAAAATAAAAATAAAAACCATTTTTCGTTTCCGTTTCATTCACTTTTAAGGAAACACCCGAAAAACACTATTTGAAATGAGGCGAGGGCCCTATTTGTTTCATAATCACTACTTTAGGCCATTATTTTAGAGTGCCATTTTAGGACACATTTTTGGGAGGGTCTGGTTCCAAAACCTTACAAAAGATATGCCCATTTATGAATCTGTAAATATAAATATCATTAAGTTTACTTGCTAATATAGGGAAAATATTAACCAGTTAACAGATTTTTTGCGTTTTATTTCAAAAAAGCTCGATATTTAAAAAAAAACACCCGCTGCAAGAATTTCTACAAATATACACAAATCCACACTTGTGCAAGTGTTTGCACTAAAATTAGCGGAATGCACGCACAATTTCGTTTAATTGAATTATGACGGCATTAAATTATCATTTAATTTAATTTTCAGTTGAAGCTCCGACGAAAAAGGATAAACATATTTAATTTACAAATAATCACATAATGTGGTCATGCTTGCGTAGTGGGACGATAAAAGTACGGGTGACGAATGGGTGGAGCGTATCGCTGTGTTTGTAAAGTAGCGGTTGATACGCATCCCGAATTAAGTTATTCAACGTACAAAAAGTCTGTCTCTCAGTTCGCAGAAACTGCAGATAATAGTTTGACGATTTGCCCTCACATGTTTTGCTGTATATACTAACAGATTCCAAATTTCCAATTTTCTTGACTTACATTCGTAAATACTTTTATCTTAAAGAAAATTGCAAAGAAATAACATAATTTTTTTAAAACTGATCGATGCTCCTAAACCTAAGCTTAATCTATTTTGGAGCATGCGTCCGTAACATTTAGTTAGGAAACTGAATTCCCAAAAATTTGTTTATTTTCTGGGGCTCCTCAATTATTTTAGTAGTGTGCATTGAATCGAAAACCTTGTTTTTTTTTGTATCTGCGAGTTTTTCATATATAAGTATATTTATGTATAAGTATATAATTGGTGCCCACACATTTTTTCGATTCTTGACCGTACGTTTTCTTCTACAATTTGTGATTTGCGTCTGGATGTTTTTTCACATATGGAAGGGCCTACAGTTGTATGCCTTCTCCGAATAGCAAATGATTTTAAGAGGGCCTCAGAAATAAGAAATTATGAGGGTAGAAATACACGCAGATATTTGACATTGACTATCGTGTTTCAAGCATTAAGTGTTTGTTGTCACACTTGGCTTGCAACCGGGACCCTATCGAATGGTAGTCTTGCACCAACGCATTCAGCTACGGCGACCGCTGGTTTTTTGTACTTGTACAGACATTAATTTTTTCTAACTTTATTTTTTTTATTTTTTTCTATTTGATTTGATGGTTTTTTAATTTTTGTTTTGATAGACCGGTTTAGGCCAGAACCGTAATTTAGTAAAATAAAAAGCATTATGCGTCATCCTTAAACGCATGTCTCTCAGGTTTCAAGTTGCTTGTGGGATCACATCGTCTAGGAACTGCGATCACTCATCTCCCGTATGTAGTTTTCTTACGCTATTTCCGCAAAAGATTTCTTCATCACGATGTTAGTCGTTTGAGTGGCGGACACCTTCGTTCGTTTGGCTTCAGCCGATGTCCCTTCACTCGATATTTGCCTTGCGAATAATCCATTTTAGCCTTCTCACGGCGTTCGGCAATGAAAGCTTCTGCCCACGCCTTGGAGTCTGACTGTTCCTCCGTCAGATCCCCTAATTTAGTGCCCTTCAGTCTCTCCAGGATTCAGAAGCCTGAACGTTTGGTACGATAGTACCTTTCTGAAGCACTAGTATGCTTGCGGGTGTGAGAGAAGGGCGAGTACCAGTAACCATTGGCTCAGCCAAGTGATCCGATGCCGCTCACATTGTTAGTGGTGTTACTCCTACCGAAGTTTCCATGTCACGTAAAGTGAGGGAGATAACAGGTTTAGCTTGTCTTATGACAGCGCAGCCCTTGCTTCCCGAGAGTTTTTATGCGAGAGAGATTTTGTTGCTCCTAAAATACTCAGGAAAAAAGGCTATTGTATTTAGAGCTTCTTCCCCGGAGGATAAATAGTCCAGGAGGAAAGGAGAAAAGTATCAGAGAAAGATATAGGAAAGAATAGGGACAGAGATAAAGGTAGTTATTGCTGTGTGAATTTTCCATATTCTTTCGCAAATCTGCAAACATCTTCCACCTTATCACACGACATCGGAACCCAAGACTCGTAGCCTTGTTTTAGTAAAGGCAGGACACTCTCAGAGAAAGTGCTCAGTGTTATTCGTCTCTTTCAAGCAAGACAAGCACATTATGTCTTTAATGGTCATATGCTGACCCCATGGGTTGTGCCCTGCGCTAATACCGACCATCAACCGCAGTTTTAGTAGAAAGTTTGATAGTTTTCTGTTCGGACTTTTCGCAAAACACTATGCAGTTCTGCAGCGTTCTAGACCGGACCATCGCTTTTTACGTACATTGCATATATAATCGCATATCCAATTCATGATTCCTGCGGAACTGTCAGTCCCCGATCATGGCAGTCCTCGATCAAGACAGTCCACTTTACTACTTCCTGAGGTGACCCAGTTTCAGGAGAGCGCCGTTATAACTGTTCAGTAGGCACGGTGACACATAACACCCTGGATTAGGGGGTAGGACGAGAACATGATGGGATGCCGGGGTTAGGAACAATAGGGGGACTATCGTTAGTATGGTAGTCTTCTCATGGTAATTGGATGGACAATTCTGATTCCGCCGTTCCGCGAATGGGTGGCTAGCCCATCCCCATATGGGGCTGTTTTACATAATTCGTGGTGAGTTAGCACCCATGATATGGGGGTTAAATCGGAACTTAAGCCTCATTTCCACGGCAAGGAGAGCAACATGAGGAGGAGAGTTAAAGGTACACATTTTTTATAAAATGTTTTAGGTTGTAAATAGTTTTTACCGAATTCAAAAAAGTCATACTCCGAAAGAGTCCCGAAATTTTCCGACGGTAATAAAAAAGTTGAAGTTAAATATAATTTTAGTGAATTTTAAAAAAAATGTATTCCTGGAACGAATTCCGAAAGCCCGGGACTGTGACAAAAGAGTCCCGAAATTTTGGAACTATGAAATTTTACTAACATTTGCTCCACTATACCGTAAATGCTGCTGTGGCTTCTGCAAACAATTTAAAATAATAACTAAAATCTTTCATACACTCCGCTTAATTTAAATAAGCATTTAGTACTACATTTTAATAAAAAAAAAACACATTTTCGCTCAAATTTTTAGTCAAGTTATCTGTGTGTTGTATTTTCAGCATTTTGTCCACTTAAATGCTTGACTGCCTGATTTGATTAAAGTTATTATGTAATTTACGCGATTAAATTGGCTGTAATAGACAATTCTGTTGGGCGGGTGGGCATGCATTAGAGTGCACACACGCGTACACATACATAAATGCCTAATTGAATATGTACATATACATATACATACACATACCAATACACAAACATACATATCAGTAGAAACTTTGTATGTCTGCTTTATTATTTTAATTACCTTTGCAGTTGACCATTTGCGTATGTTGCTGGTCATTTAATCTAATTTTAACCTCATTTATTTCAGCGGTGAGGCTTAAAAAAGGATTTTTTTGCGCAAAACTCACTTTGCTTTTCGTTTCCTTTTTTGTTTGTTTTCGCAATTATAAATCGTTAATAAACGCGCTTTTAAATTTAAACATATTTTTAATGGCTTGGCAAATAATTAATAATAAGTTATTGGGGAATTAAATGCCGATAGATAAATTAAATTATTTATGTTGTACGTAATAAAAATACCGACATAGTTGTTATTAGATATTTTCCAACGTGAACTTCATTGAATTTAGGAAATATACAAACACAAGTTTATGTCGCTTGTAGACAGAGAGCACTAAGAGGCAGCTAACTGAGAGACTAAAAAGTGGCCAGAACAAAAAAGGCTGAGCTAAAATAGAAACGACAGGAGCTTTGTTCTAATAACTTCGAGTTTATTTATTCACAACAGTCTCCTCTGACCTCGATACACTGTTTTGCGTGCTCTAAAAGCTTTTCGAAAGAGTGTTTCAAGTCATTGACCGGAATGCCCTTCAGAATCTCGGTACCTTTCACAGCCAAATGCAATTTTCTGAATAGAAGTCAGAGGGAGCCATATCAGGTGAATAAAATGGGCGACTGATAATTAAAATGCGATTCCTAGTCAAAAAATCTTTCACAAGAGTGGATCGATGAGATGGTGCAGCTTCCTCCTTCGCGGTAGTCAGGGCGCATTCGACGAATGCGATGCAACAAACGCTTCAAAACGCCAAGATAGAAAACTGCATTGACGGTTTGGCCCTTTGGAACAAACTCTTTGTGGGCAATGCTTTTGGAATCGTAAAAACAAATGAGCAGCGACTTGATTTTTTTGGTGGTGCCTCGTCTGGGGCCTTCCGTTCGACACTTTGACGTTTAGTTTCAGGTTCATGTTCATGTTGGAAACACCACGTTTTAGCACCAGTCACAACATTGTAAAGGTAAGTGATTGTAAAGTTCTCGTTTTTTCTCGCCTCTTTAATGAGATCTTTCGAATACTGAATTCTAAGCAATTTTTGGTAATCAATTAACTTGTGCGGAATGAAACGTGCACGTTAATCCCGAATGATCAGTTAAAATGCGATAAATCTATGTTTTGGAGATATTCTCCAATTCCATGGAGAACGATGATTTCGGTTTATTTTTGATAAATTCACGAACAATTTCGATGATTTTTGACGGCCCGTATTCCATTGTTATTTATGTCCTCACAACTATCTGAAACGCGTAAACCACTTATGAACTCTGGCACGAGATCGCCAATCGACAACCATCGCCATAAACTTTTTTCATCAATTCAAACTTTTTACGGATTTTAAAACAAAATTTGACCTTAGCTCTTTGTTTGAAACTAAATTTTGGTACCGATGACTCAAATATACAAACACGTTTAACGCAATAACTTCGCTTTCACTGCATCGAATGTCATCAAGCTTTCACTCATTAAAAAGATGACGCCATCAAAAACATTTTTATGATGCCAGTCTTGTCTATTTTGGACTTCACCTTGTAAAATGTGCCTATGCATTGCTAATAATGCGCTGTAATTAATGCACTTCTTAATAATATTGTATTAAGCGTTCTGTGTTCGGGATCAAGGGAAGATATGACTTCTTTCTGACTCTATTTATTCCATGTCCTTGGACAAGTTTTTTAATTCAGATCCCTCTCACTTTTGCTTCAAATCTACTACTCGAAAGTATCTGGGTACCTTGTCCTCAGGATAACTGCCACGACGTTAGTGAGAAACTCCAAACAACTCCGTCATCCTCATCGGTTCCTGTTTCTCTCATTGGACGCATAAGCTCTCAGTAAAACACCTCCATCGGGTTCGGGTTTTTGGAAGAAACTTGATTTCGTTCCAAGTTTTTCCTGACCTTTCAACTTCTGGGTCTTTCTCGTCCAAGATATTTTTGGACGGCCAACCTTGTGAATATCTTGTGGATTCCAATCTAGTGCTTGATGACAGTTTTCATTTGCGTTTTTGCGAAGCGTATGCCCAATCCAGCTCCACTTTCGCAGGCTGAGTTTTGCACCTCCCGTAAAGATCGTCGCTACTTATGATGTTGGGCCACCAGATCTTTTATATCCTGCGTAAACGGCTTCGTGTGTGTTTTTTAGACAGAAATCTTTGGAATCCTGCAGGCACGTAAACTGTTTAGGGAACGTCGGAGCGACGGCGATATTAACATTTTCTCCGACAGTCAAACTAGTAAACTCCTGTAAGGGAGAGATCAAATACCTTAGGGGCGCAGATAATATTTCTCTGACCTGGGTCCAACACATAGGAACACATAGGAACATAAGGAAATTGCTGGTTAGCTTGCTAGGAAGGGGACTAAATTGGTCTCAGTCACCTCCTACTTGATCATCTGACAGTTGTTAAGGGTTAACTGCACAAATTATTTCTCAGGAAAGCGCTGGAAAGATGGAGCTCTATTTCTTCAAGTGCTATTTCGAAACCCCTTGGGCCCCAGTACAATATACGGAGAACTCAGAAAACCCTGGGTGCTGCACTCCGTTCAATTTCCTAGTAGCTGTGTTTTCCGGTCATTGAATAATCGGCACACAAATGGAAACCTAGGGTTATCATTTAACCCTCATTGAAGAAGCTGCAGGGTGGGTTTGGCAGCTAGATGATTAAGATTACTGGATGCTCCTTTCTTAGACAGCTTGGGGCAGTGCGCCAACCCAAATCCAATCAATCTTCTCCATTATATCAACAGCTCTGGCGGGCTGTAGATATCTTGCCGTTCTAGAACCCATAATTGCAAAAGTTATAAATCTTTTGATAGGATGATTAATTATGCGCCACCTTGTACATATAGATGCGCTGATTGGCTGTTTTATAATATTTAATTCCATTAATTTTTTTGATTTTTTCAAAAGTGTTGCAAGAGTCGATTTTATTTTGGAGGAGTTTCTGTCACTTGGATTGCGAAATATACCAGGTTTTTCTTTTCTCCGAAAACGAAGAAGTCCTTTCCGCTTAATAAACTAATTTCAACCAAACAAGGTTATCGTTTCGCTTGCTGGCCTAAGGTCAACCAACCATAATGTCGCTTTACACGCTTTCAACTGACGTTCAAATATGTACGAGTATGTAAATATTTCTTACTTTTACGCTGAAGAATTTCCGTTCGAACTTTTAAACTTGTGCATGTGCGCAATTCTCGTGTGCAAATATGACTATACGCACGCCTGTCAATGATGATAAAATTTTCTAAGTGCCTTCATATGCAAATGCAATCGCATTGGAGGAGAAGTGAGTGAAATATAGTGGGGTCCTAGTTAATAATTTTTGCACAAAAAGCTTGCATGAAAAGGGCACTTTTGTAATTTCATAATTATTGGAATCTTAGTGAATCTAAATTAATAATATCAACTCGAAGTGAGATTACTTTTATCATCAACCTCATCTATTAGTGTTAAAGCCCGGGGAGGACTTTAACTACCTCAACAATCTTTCTCTATTCAGCATGATCTAGCGCTAGAGATTTGCAATATTATTTTTATTGTTAGTTAAAGTTAAATATGATGTGAAATTCATGAAGCGAAAACGTCGGAAATGGCAATCTGAATGATGGTGCAGAACTTACCCTAAATATTCCTTCAACATCTCAACTAAGAGTGTAAGTATTTTTACTACTGCCTTACAGGAGGTCGATAACGATAGAATTGAAATTTTTCAGTAACTGTTCGATCTGGAAAGTGTTTAGCTGGTCTTAAGAATAAAGTAGGCATTCTGCCTGGTGCACCAGTTCAAAGCATTGACTCTGCAGACGAATTTGGGAAAAAGTTAAATCAGGGGATTTAATTTATCACCGTTTTATAATCAAAACAAATTCAGTGTTTGATCGAATTTTTTTTTTTATTTTATTTTATTTTATTTTATTTTTAAACAATTAGAATTTAGTTAGATTAAGTGGAGTTGATGTACGAAGAAATTGTCTTAGTCACTTTATTGTGGAGCAAAGACGTCCGGAGTGGAAGTAGAAGAATTTGGACTATTGAACTCTTAATGCTCACCCTGTTGCTGCATTTTTAGTTAACTGAAAGAGATTTTTCACAAACACTCTATGCCTTATCTTGTTAGGTATACCATACAAAGACTACGTGTCCCTGCTTAACAACCGTTTAAAGGGATTTTTGGCTTGTTGCATGGTTTATCATTTGAAAGGTTGCGTTGTCAATAGTCGCTCGGTTAGTCTTGAGTCTTCTCTTATTGAATGTATTATAGGAAGTTAGTGAGCCTCTTCATTGCACATCGTTTTTGACACTCCGCTGCCTTGGTTTGACTTCCATGCATTAGGCACTAATTGGTGCACATGCAGTTCTTATGAAAAACATGACCCCTAATAATATTGTATCTTTTGCAATATGGACCTCAACCTGTTAAATATGCGCTTTGGCTCAGAATTTATGGCCTTAACTTTAAGGACCATTATTAGCGCTCTGTTCTTTATTGCTATTGCTAATGGAATGAAAAGCATACGGAGCATGGTGTTCCAGCATTTGCCCATGATGATTAAATGCGACAGTGCAGGCTAGCCATGTGCGGCCCATGATATTCTTGTAAGCCGAAGAAGAACAGAGCAGTCAAAATTTCTATGTCCTCTATTCCACATTGGGTCTGCCAAGCAATTTGTTGTACAAAAGAGTAACTTGGCGACGTTCTTCTTCGAGGCTTACCGAAGTATTATATGAGAATAAAAGTCGGTTTCTTAGGATAGTGTATTATTATTTTTATATTCCTCTTTATTATAATTAAAAATATAATAAAATATAGATATACCCGAGCTTCCATGGGTGTCAGGTTATACAAGTCTACTTGCATATTTGTCTGGTAAGTACTCTTAACGAACAGAAAACCTTATTGTGTCATGGAAGATATACTATAATCACTGAAACAAGGATAACCTAGGCCCATTTAAATCACCGGGCCAGGATAGATTATTCCTGGCTCAAATACAATATTCACTCAACTATATTATGGAGTGGTTAACGATTATATTCAAAGCTGTTCTGAAGCTCAGATGCTTTCCATTCTCATGAAAACAAGTAAAATTTGTATTTATTCCTAAGGCAGGATAAAGCTCACACATAACACCCAAGGATTTTAGACCAACTAACATATCATTTTTACTCAAAACATTAAACAGAATTATAGAAGAGTGCATTAAAGCTAATATGAACCCCAACAACCCCTCTGTAATCCACAGAGGCAGCACTTAACTCACTTGTTACAGAAATTGAAAAACCAATCTACATATAATATGAAATACACACTGATAGTCTTCCTTGAGGGTGCGTTCAACAACATCCTACCGGATACCAAAATAGAAGTACTGACTGATTTCGATAACTCCGACGCTCTGGTAGAGTTCATCTCAAACATGCACTTGAGCAGATTTGTAATCCCTACCATAGAGGCCTCCGAAGATCAGGAAAAGGGTCAGTAGAGGAATACCTCAAGGCGGAGTGTTGTCCCCTCTGCTCTGGGTGCTGACAGTAAACTTCTTGCTAAAGAGCCTAGAGGAGGGGGAACAACACATCGCAGCCTATCCGGATGATGTTGAAATGGTAGTAAGAGAGGAATTTCCCAATACACTTATAGAAGTCATGCACGATTTACTAAACATGGTTGAATACAGGTTAAAAGCAAAACTGAACTCAACTTATTTACCAGGAAACATAGAATTCCAGAAATAAATTCTCCGACTATAGGTGATACGGCACTGTCATAAAGTAATGAGGTCCGCTACTTAGGTCCAATATTAGACAGAAAACTCAGATGGAAGTCAAATGTCGAAGATAGAGTAAAAAGAGCGATTAAGTTGGTGTATTTCCCCACATATTATATATTGGCTCTACGCAGTGATAGTAAGACCGTTCCTACACTAGTATGGTGGCCGACATTAGATAAGAAATATATCAAAAAGACCATGACACATGTACAAAGAATACCCAGTCTGTGCATCTGCTGGGCCCTAGGACTACACCCACAGATACACTATACATTACACACAGAGCCACAAATCTATTACCAAAAGAGCAACTTGGTAAGCAAACAGCTGGCAAGTCAGCTCTCAGGTTAAGACAAATCGAATCTTTTAAATTTTAGAAAACATCTTCTGCATTTCTGGTACACCGGATTTCTGTGACTTAACGATTTCAATGTATCCTTCGTCACGGTATTTCCTCCGAAAGAGGAATGGGACTACGGACTTATTTTTAAAGAGAATGATATAAAAATCTATACAGTTGGCTGAAAACTGGATAACAAAGTAAGTGGGGGGGGTTTACTCCGATAAACTCGGAGTTAGCCAATCATTTCGCCTACCTGATAATTGCACTGAATTTAAAGCGGAAGTCACTGCCATAAAAGAGGGACTTACGCTAATAAAAACGTGAGTATTATGCACAAATGAGGTCTTCATCACTCATCAAAAACAGTCATAGAATATTTTAAACTTCGAAATGACGTATCCAAATATTACAAAGTGCACCTTATCTGGGTGCAAGGCCACAGGAATGTAGCAAGAAACTGCAAAGTAGAAACTCTTGATATCCAAGTGGATAAGACGCTGATACCTATGCCTATAGCCATTTGTAAGCAACTTATAGATACGGAAACCATCAGCAAGGTAAATACAATTTGGTAAAACCTCACTACATGAGAACTAAGCAAACAGACATGACAGAAATGGAACAGCGGTCGATCATAAAGCTTATTAAAATTTAATAGATAAGCTATAAGAAACATGATAGGGGTATTAACTGGTCATTGTCTAATAGGCAGCAAAGCTAGAAGGTTTGGACTCCGGTACTTCGATTTCTATAGATCGATAGAGCTATCTTAACATAGAAGAGCAAATAGTCAGGCACCTTGTGTGAGTGTGAAAGTTTAGCTACAAGGAGGGTCCGCATTTTTGATACGGCATTTTTAATTTATGGAACAGATATAACGCATCTACAACTATCGAAACTTTGCTCGCTTATTAAAGCAACCGGATGGAACCTACAGCGTAAGGATAAGCTTCAGTGGTATCACAATGGATCTACGACAGGTCAAAGTGTGTCATTGCGACAGCCACCTTACCTACCTAAGTACTCTTAAAACGTGCAACCGAATCGATTTGATTTATGAGCTATTTTCCGTCAAGGTTCATTGGTTTGTGGTGTTGGAATTAAAATTTTTTTGATGTGAAACTTCTTAGGCGTCGATGGACGAGCGAGAATGGAGAGTCAAATTTCAAGGCCATGCAACGTTTTGGGCATTTTCGTTCCGCGAAAGAGAAAAGAGATATAACGCAGAGGAGAAGAAGAGAGAGAGCTTTACCTTATACACTTTAGGCTATTTTTCCTGAGTTTTTCCTTATGGTTGCTAATTTCTAGTGGGAAATAACACTGACTACTTTTTGGCGTTTTTTTGTGTGTGCAAACTTGTAGGAAATATATTTTTGGTGCCTACTTTTTGGCGTTATATTTCCTTGGTGCCTACCGTTTGGAGCTTTTTTTGGTCCCAATTTGTTTGCCGTTTTATTGGTGCCTACTTTTTGGCGCTTATTTCCGTTTCCTGGCTATTGCTTGGTACTATAAATTGCTATCCATTCCGAAGTCGGATTTATTAGTATTACCTTGCGGTAATTTGTGCCGTCGCTGCGGTCCTGAAATCGCTGCTTTTGTGCGGATGATAAACGCTCGGAGTAGTGCGCGTTGTTGCCACTGTTTGTGTCCGGCGTTTACCAACACCGGTCGGCGCTTCTCCGTTTTTTGTAAATTTTGTCTATTTGTATTCTCTGCAAATGTTGTGAATTTATTTAGATATTTACTCTTTCTCTTTCCCTCTCTCTCTCTCATTCTCTCTCGAGTCTCTCCCTATTGCTTTGTCTGCCTTGAAAGTTTCATTTCTGTTATGTGTACTACGCTACACGCACTTTTTATTCATTTTATTTATTTAAGGGGTCCAACTTGGCTCATATTTAGAACTTGCATCAACCATTTAATATGAAATATTCTCGAAAAAAAAATTTAGTCTGTAATATTTTTATTATTATATTTTACCCAAAAGTTTACCAACTTTAATAGAAAACTGTTTCGAAAAAAAGAAATTAAAACAAAGAAAAAAAGACGAGACGAAGTTTGGAGCTAACAGTACTTTATATACAAACCCAATGCGCTGTACTTCGAACTAATGCAGGCAATGCCCCAACTACTTATTCCATTTCTTAAATTTTCTTTGCACCAAACTAGAACACTGTGCAATTGCAAATACTCTGCAACAGCCTTGAATGACACTGCGTATGAGTGACCCAGACCAATGGCCAACGACCGTTGCAGGCGCTTCACGAAGAAGGAAAAACACAATAAAATAAATACAAATAAAATGTATGATTGCGCAATTAACCCAATTGCATGAAGCATTTTTTAATGTTGTCACTGGAAGTCATGCAACAATTCCTTCTTCTTCTTTTATACTATTTCTTTACTATTAATAAAATCATATGGCTGGCAATAACGTTTCACCGAATGGCTACACGCATACATACGAGTGCACTTGAATGTGTACATGCTCACATGAGCATATGTGCCATTGAGTTTACTTTCATTTTCTTTAGCATGCAACTATTCCGCTGCGTTTTGGGAAACGTACTTGTATAGCAACAATATGGCGCTTCATTTTTCTGATGCAAAGTTTTTCACATATTCAGGCATTTAAAAGCACGTGTGCTACACAATTGGCGCTGCCCTATTTCCTTTGTCTGTCCTGAGACGTCTTCAGAGAATTAGTAAATTTACCACAACAATGCAATACACATGTCGTGCATGTTGTGTGTGTGTCTCACTTGTTGCCAAGTTATTGGTGAAATTTTTGTTAAAGTTTTATTCAAAACTTTTTACCATCCAACTATATTTATTGAAATTTACACAAGTCGTGCATACAAGTGAATACAATAGAAATATATGTATAATGAAATATTTGTAAGAAAACCCATTCGTGCTTGTCAGACGGTACATATTTACTTCTTCATTGTTGTCGTTGCATGCTGGCATGCTGAATATTTCCTTAGCCTTTTCGTTGTTGTAGTTAGGAAAAATGAATTCAGCACAAGCATGCGTTTGCAGCCGTTTGCAGCAGCTGCTTCAGAAAACTACTGTAATGGCCATAATAGCGACGCCGATAAATGGCGGAACATTAAAATCAATAAAATAATACAAAGAGGAAAATAAAATGGCACTGAGTGAAAATGCTGCCAGTAAACATTGTAGCTATCACTGGCTTTGGACTCATTGAATGTAACGAGAAAAAAAATTCATTCTGACAAAAAGCGATGAGAATTGATGATATATAAAGTCCGTTTAAAGGCACTGATCAGACGATTGAAACTGATATTTAGTTTTCTTATTTTTAGCTTGGGAGCCGAAGGACGGTTTGAAAAAATTCAAAAAAAAAAAAATTTAAAAATAATAATAATAATAATAAATTCTTTAAGAATTCTTTAAGGCGTTCGACACTATCAAACCAGACACAATGTGACTGGCACTGAGTAGAAAGGGAGTTCCCGCCAAGATAATCCGCCTCATTAAAGCCCTCTACGAGAACTTCGAACTGGCAGTACTTCACACAGGCGACATCAGCGATCCATTCACTACCAACGCAGGCATAAGGCAAGGTTGTGCGCTGTCGCCCCTTCCCTTCGCCATCGTCACTCATGACGACATGAGCCAACTGAAACTGCACAAAAAAAAGGCGTCGTATGGAGTTTCACCAAACATTTTGAGGACCTGGACTTCGCCGATGACACGCGAAGGCGGACAAACTAGTCGCGCTGGCACGCACTGTCGGATTGGAGGTCAACATGGCCTAGTCCAATCCTATGGGAGTTAGCTACAATAACGCAAGGCAGATATTGGTTGACGGATGCCCGGTGGAATTTGTTGAAAGCTTCTGCTACCTCGGCCGCCTCATCACGGCAGATGGTGGAGTAGATGAAGATGTCAACTGCAGGCTAGACAAATGAAGGGCGGCATTCGGGCGAATGCATACAGTATGGAGGAGTTTGTAAATCTCCAGATGCACTAATTCAGCTCATGCGTGAAGTCCATATTCTTGTACGGGAGCGAAACATGACTGGTCTGTAATACCATCACACAGAGGCTCCAATCATTCGTCAAAAAATGCCTCCGCATCATCTGCAGAAAATGGCTATCTACGGATCAAGCCATTTTTTTATGTCTTCAAATGAATGGAACTGCTGGTCAGCTAGACCATGTGCCATTGATTGGAACAGGAGATAATCGGACGGCGCAATATCCCGAGAATATGGTGGGTGGCGTAGAATTTCCCATGTGTTTCCGGATATTTTTTAACGGGTTTGGCAACGTAGGGCCGAGCGTTGTCATGCTGAAGAATCACTTTTTCATGCCTCTCCGCGTATTGTGGCCGCTTCTCGCGCAGTGCTCGGCTCAATCGCATCAATTGAGGTCGATACCGATCCCGAGTGCTGGTTTCGCTTGGTTTTAACAATTCATAATAAATAACACCAATTTGGTCCCACCAAATACCTAGCATTACCTTCGCTGCGTGAATGTTCGGCCGAGGCAACGACTTAGAGGCAGTCCCATGACCTTTCTTTTCTTTGGATTGCTGTAATGAATCCATTTTTCATCACCCGTCACGTTGCGCTGAAGAAAACTCTTCCTCTTTTGCCGCGGGAGCAGTTGTTCACAGGCGAAAAAACGACGTTCAACATCCCTTGGTTTTAACTCATAAGAAACCCAAGTCCCCTATTTCTGAATCATTCCCAAAGCACGCAATCGCTTGGAATTGGCGGGTAACTCCTAATACTGAAGCAAGCTCTTCTTGCGTTTGACACGGATCCTCATTTAGCAATGCCTCCAATTCAGCGTCTTCGACGGTTTTTGGCCTTCCTTCACGCGGACGGTCGTCAACATTAAAATCACCGTCTTTGAAGGGACGGAACCAATCTCAGCACGTTGTTTCACTTAAGACAGCATCTCTATAAATTTTTTGTAGCTCTCGATGTGCTTCAGCCGCCTTTTTTTCGGAATGAAAGAGGAAAGTCAACACTTCCCACAAATGACGATGCTGGCGGCATCTATTGACAAAAAGCGGGAACTTAGTTGCGCACCTAATATATATTTTTTTAATAAAAAAAATAATTAAACTAATAAAAATCAAAAAATTGTCCTGAGAAGGAAATAAAAATCATTGATATATGCATTTTTATTTATGATCGAAAATATAAAACTCAACATGCAGCTAATCTAATGCCCATAAAATAAATGCCCGGAAACGAGTTATATTTTTAACTAAAAGAATTTATGTCTGTATGTTGCTTAAAAAATTAAAATAATTTTTCAGTTTTAATTATTTTTTTTTTTTTTTGCTTTAGGTTACTCGTATAACAATTGCTAGTACCCTGTAGGTTGTGGTCTTCTTTTATTTTCCATTCTGGTTATATAAACTTCTAGAGCAACTTATGGAGAAACTTACACAAATAAAAATTAAATAGCAGTATGCCCATTTAAAGGGTGGAAAGGTTGCCTTGAATTCATCTGCCTTTTGATGGTGTTATGTTTTTTACGACTTTTATTTTCTTATATATTCAAGCCAAAATACTCTACCATAAGCAGAAAAGATTTTCGGCGAAGCGCTAAAATTTTTATGAAAAAAAAACTCACAATATATAAATCTTACACTTAATTAATATGCACGGCTAACCACAGCCGATAAATGAAAAGTCTATCTAAACAAAGAGAAGGAACAAACAAGTGCTAATGCAAGTCAAGGGAATACTACGTTAGGCGACACTTCCTCAACTAAACTTCTATTAACATTTCCTACAAAGCAGAACAACATTTTTAATTTCCTTTTGCACAACCTCGTAAAACAGACGTACAACATCTCACAAACAACTTCTTAAGCCTTTTCAAATACGAGCATGAGTTGACGCTTGCGGGATTAAAAGTTTGAAGCCTTCTACATCTGCGGGTATGTGCAGAGCAGTGGCCATGACCTGTAAAACTCGGCTGACACATTTCACGCGTTTATCATACGCACGCACTAGAGCAGAGCACATACCGACATACGTACACACCACTTACACATGTGAAACTGTTGTGTGTTTTAATTTTTGTGAGGAAGACTTCGCCGCAGGATATTTGTGTAGAAAACTTAGCACACTTGGCAGTTGACGTATGAAACTTGTTTATTTAGCCAGTAGAAACAAACCTTTTCGATTAAGGCGACACAAGGAAGACATATAAAGACGGAATGCCGTATTTTCAAATACGAACATCAAATTTAAAATCAACGCAAGTGAAAATAGAGGAAACTGAGAATAAAATCATAAGTCACATAAGCACAACGAATAGAATGGATCAAGAATAAGTGGAGTTGTCGTACGAGTATATGGGTTGAAATCAAGGTGGAGCGTAGTAGTTGTATATATGAAATCTATTGGCACACATACATATCACTTATAGCGGGAAATGAGCATACATACAAGTGTGTTCACAATAACAGCAGCGCGAAATAGGAGGGCGATTCAATAAGTGCCCGCGTTTGATGAAAGAGGGCGTTCCTGATCGGCGAAGGAAAGTGCGCGACGTAACAGAGTCCATAGGGGTATCAATCGGAACGGCAATTAATACTTTACATGATAAGTTGACGATGAAAATTATCGAATTATCGATCCGATAGGTGCCTCGATTGCTCACGGTAGACAACAAGCGGATGCGGCTTTTAACTTCGAAGCAGTGGTTGGAACAATTTAAGCAAGATCTGAAGGAACTTTTGCGTCGAGTTGTCACCGTTGGTGACACCTGGATTCATAATTACACACTAGAAGCTATGCAGCAAACAGACAAAGGATTTCTCCCGGTGAATCTGCTCCTAAGAAGGCGAAGACAGTCTAATCGGCCGGGAAGGTCATTCCAACGATAAACTTTCAAAAAGTTGACAGCCTTCAAAAAATGGTTTTCACATTGACAATGGACACAGACATAGTCAGTTCTACTCAACAGATTCTGATGAAATAAAATTTTGTTAACTTAGAATTGATTTCGTTATTATGTGAACTACGATCATTTGGAAAGTATATTTCTTAGTATTTTTTTCGGATATTTAAAGTAAAAAAAAGGGTCAAAAAACGGGGTTTCTTCTTTGAACCGCCATTTGGTAAAACTTTTTTTTAAAGGTCGTAGTTAACACAACAACGACATTCAAAAATCCTTTTGCCTTTTTGATTTCAGACACCTGTGAGTCCCGGAATGCGGTCGCCAGCGACATACCTTTGTTTGGAAGACCATTTTTTGGAAGCGGACAACTTTCTAAACGATCCTCGTATGGCAAAAACAAAAATTTAATTTTTTAATATAATAGTGGATTAGGAAATAAAATACTCAAAACAAGAATAAAATGTTTTCTTTCGTTTCCGTTTTACACGCTTTTAAAGAAACACGTAAAACCACCTTTTCAAATGAAGCGAGGACCGTAAATTAAAAGCTGCTAGCTTCAAAATTTTTTTAGAATTTTTATTAATTAATTATTTTTTATTTATATGTTTCGGCATGAGCATTACACACTGCGTTTTTGCACCAACTACAGATTTTTCGTGCGTTGTTACGACTTCCTATTTCACAGTATTGACAAGGTACTGGATATTTTGGTTGTTTGTCGTTGGAAATATCAGGTAAAATAGATGAATCAACATTAGAGGATCAAAGGGGATCGATCCAGTGCCATGCTTTACGTGTTTGATGGAACCCCAGCACCCGGGGAACTTGAGAGCGCTGTTCAATTGCTGGCATAAAAAGCTGCTTAGACAAGCTCCGCAAAAACTTTCGCCGCGCGTCTGAGCGACGGTTATATGGATTGTTTTCCGAGTAAATGATGAATGATGCAAGTGCACTTATGTTCAGCATGTTATAAAACATGGCCAAGGGCCAACGTAATGTTTTGCGTTTCGTTGAATATGCACAAAGCCTCCTTTGTTTGCATTGTAATCAAGGATGTATTGCGGCTTGTTTTTCATTTCAGCTACAATTGAATTTGCCAAAGGTGGGCTGGCAAGTATTACAACTGATCTGCCTCTTTTTGGAACATAAGATACCAAAGAAAATTTTCCATCGAGAAACCCGAAAATGGAAGATTCTTCAGCACGATTGCGATCAGCCTTCATTTCATATGATACAAACGTTTTATTTTGACGAACAGTACCAAGAATAGCAAGGCCTTTGGACATTAAATACTTGCCTAAGTTTAGCGATGTAAAAAAATTGTTACAAATAATAGTCCTTCCGGTGTTCTCCCAATGGCATACTAACCTTTGCACAACACCTTCACCTACGTCAGTTGCTCGACCAGCATTTGAGTTTTTTCCAGTATATATTTCACTTCTGAGTGAATAGAACGACTTAGCATCGCATGCAAACCAAACCTTTATCCTATACTTGGAAGGCTTAGAGGGTATGTACTGAGTAAACCTAGTTTGACCGCGATAAGCAAATAATTGTTCATCCAGATGGTTGGTAATATTTGCGCAGATTTGCGTTCATTTGTGTCCACAATACAGATATTGGAGCAGCCTTATCGGCTTCTAGCCTAACTGCTCTTGTACGCTCGCTGTCAAATCTAATGAATCGAACAATTTCTTTGAAGCGTGACTTAGGCATTACTGCTCGATAAAAGCAAATGCATTCTTGGCTCCATAGCACATCCACATCTTCGTCATTTGATTTATTTACACCTGCTAGTAACACAAGACCTATAAATGCTCTTAGTTCAATTAAGGTTAATTTCTCCCAGATTCTTTTATCTCCAGTGCAGTTTTTCTCGTTCCAAGTCTCATAGGCTTTTCGTGCTTTTTCATTCGTATCTACTAGAATTTGTTGAAGCATTGATGGGGTGAATATCAACTCAAAGACGTCAGACTCAATTAGACCCTGGGTAGCCCGAGTTGGACCCACAACAGTGCTCCGAAGTACATTATGGCTACTTACGCGAACAGCTTGGCTAGGAAAGTTCTTAAGGCATGCATTGTGTTGCGACAAGCTGAAGTCAACTATAAAATACTATTTTGCATACATTTTATATGGTTACTACAAATGTAGTAAGCCGGCCGCAAGATGATGTTTTTTTCAAGCAGGGTCTAGAGGTCAGGCAAATAATAGTTCGAGTGTTATTATACTCTTAATTGACTTTGATTTGATAATCAGGAAGCTACTAAAAAATTCGGGCATTGTTGTTTCGGAAATTTTTTTTTTATCTCACTTTTTTCACAATTTACTACAAATGTAGTAAGCCGGGCACATGAAGGTTAAACAAATATGAAATCTACTTATCTATATTTGTAAGAATATTTTTATGTAATATATAAAATGATATAGTTTTTGTTCTTAAATAGAGTAAAAAATAAAAAGTGATTAAATCGTCAAAACTGTGCAGTGCGGCATGCAATTTTTTTAACGAGGAGGAAACATCGACAGCCTGTAGCCCATTAGTGTAGGACTTTAACCCAAACTAAACCTCCTGTCGTCAAAGTACCCCGCACTCCTCCCGGTACAACAGTTAAATAAATCGTCGGGAAAGCGGTTGAGCATTAGACTCTACGTCACTTACGTTTCACATGCAGTCCATCAAAAGTTGCATGTACTTTAATCTTCCCCTAGTTTTGTCTATTCCCACCATACTTGTAACACTTCAACTTTAGAGTCCGTTTCCTTGTCAAGTATCGCCTGTTTAGCTACCGCTTACCTCGTGTATGTCTGCGTGTTTTAATGTATCCTGCATATCGCTGATTGCCGACGAAATTTTATCCCACGCATACTTTGAAGACATCATGATGTCGACTGTTTCCTTGTACTATCGGATCTTCCGATAGTCCAGCTAAATTACCTCTAATAATCGGAAATCGTGGGCATACGAAAAACACATGCCTTGCATCTTCCTCTTCGTGGCATACTGGACATAAAGGAGGCGAGTCACGTATCCTAAGGCGATGTAGGTACTTCTAGTAGCAACCATGCCCTGTCAAGAGTTGTGTTAGGTGAAAGTTAAGCTCACCATAGCTTCAATTTAGCCACTTTTCAATGTTTGGGATTAGGGTATAGGTCCAACTTCCCTTTGTGGAGTTTTTCCAACGCTCTTGCCACTTGAGTACTGATATAGCCTTCTCTGTTTTCACCATCGTTGCTATGTTAATTCGACACTGCTCTTTTAGTGCGTACACTTTTGCTCTCTCTTCTGCCCATATATCGATGGGCGTCGTGCCTGCGATCACCATCGCAGCTTCGTCCGAGGTGGTTTCGTATGCGCTTATCACCTTCAGTGCGCAAAATCTATATAATGCTTCGTATGGTCTTCTAAACCTGTACCTTTATCTCTAAGGATTTTAGCCATACTGGTGCTGCGTATAGCAGAGTCGATGTGATGACGTTGTTTAGTAACCTGCGTTTGCTGCTTCTCGGCCCTCCTACGTTCGGGAGCATTCGCGAGAGTGCACTGAGCGTTCTGGATGCTTTCCGGGTTATATACTCCACATGTGGCTATTATTGTGAGCACACTTGTATGTGCTATATATATGCACTTACACATACAAATGTATCTACATACACCACCCCATTTATATTTCACAATCTCTACATTTTATTCTCTCAATCATCAAGCAAACAAACAATGTTGTTGTTATAAATGCACACGCCTAGCTTTCTGAAACGAATTGGAATTGCTTCTTTAATCATGAAAACTTGGTGTTGAAGGATTTGATGCGAATAAAATTGGAAATTTGTGTATGCAATTTTTTTTCTGAATTCGGTTGATGTTCGCAATCAGACAGGTGAAAAAGTTGGGTGCACTAAAAAGTTCTAAGTGCTTGATGCTAGAAATCTTTAGAGCGATTTAAGGATGACTTTATGTTTCAATAGAATTGCGATTTAAAAATAAATATATGCCTCAAAACAATTCCGTTGCCAGTTTTGTGGTAAATGGAGCCAGTTGTGTGCTACAGCGTTTCAAAGTAGAGGTAAAAAAGCAAAAATTCGACATATTTTTCAGTATCTACCACTACGACCACGATCAAGACGTGTGACATTGCCTAGGAATTGAAAGTTGGTATAGAAGTAGCTTGGAAGTATTAGCATGGGGATCTTAATAAAGTTGTTAATTTCATCGCCGGCATCAAGCGCAAGAAAAGTTGAGTACTTTTTACTTAACTAAATATTTATGCTATAGAAATGACACGTGTTATTTGAAATGTATATTCGGTAGCCGAGAAATGTACGAGTACATGGTGACGCAAATTTAATCGTCCGATTTTTATTTTTTAAGAAATTTTTTTCCGAAATACAAAAAAATAATTCCAGTGATTGAAATCTTTATTTTGAACTCTAAGCGCTCCGCTGCTTGCCTATTTTTATCCGGCAGCTGTCTAGTTCTTACTTACTTTTGTGGCGCTACAATCGTGTGTCGATTTTGACCGAATGCAAATTCCGCGCCAGGTGTTTCTGTCCTGCGCTCGTTCGCGCTAGTTGGAAATCTTGAGGGAAGACAGGTCCTGCAGCACTTGGGCTTTCCAACGGGGCTGTGGTGTTCCTCTTTCACGCCTTCCTTTTTGAGCTAGCGCGTCGTAAATTCGCCTTGCTGGAGCGTTTTCTTTCATACGGGTGACATGGCCAAGCCAGTATAGCCGCTATATTTTCACACGCTTAACCATGTCCATGCCACGATATAGCTCATACAGCTCGCTGTTCCATCATACGCGATACTCCTCACTAAAGCGGTGGGAGCCAAAGATCTTACGGAGAGTTTTTCTCTCCAAGGCTCCCAAAACTTTTTCATCCGCTGTGACATCGTCCATGCTTCTGCGCTATATGTTGGGACGGGAATGATGTGCGTTTTGTAGACTGCCAGCTAAGTCCTTGGAGAGAGAACTACTTGCCTACTACTTGCCTACTTAGCCTAAAATAACACCAGTAGGCAAGAGTTATTCTCCGTTTGATCTTCAGGCTCACCGTTCTTATGTGGGGGACACAGCACAATCAGGTTCCATTCGATTGGCTGATGCGTGCGGTTTGTCAGCTCTCCACTTCCAGCTTTGTATAGGGAGGTGCGAGTGCTCCAGCGGCTTTGTTGTTTTTGAGTCGTCTAATGGATGTTCGCACTTCTTCTAGGTCAGGTTGGGCACGATGATTACATCGTCAGCGACTGGGGTATCGGTATCTATTTCCACAGCTACGCTGCTATCATACATCCACTATTAAGCAACTGGGAGTAGTGATACCACCATAACCTAAGAGTGCCCATCCGTCACCAGATAGTTGTTTTCGTGTTTGCAGGAGCTGGCCTCGGTCTTAAAACCTTTAGTCTGGCGCTTGACATTTTTATAAAATTTTCAGGCAATGCACTTGTCGCCTACCATCTCCAGCTCTTCGAGCTCACGGCTTTCCACATACCCTTTTTTGCGCCTGAAAAGACGCCTCTCTTCCCTCCTCAGCTTGCCATATCGTTCCATTGTGGCACGCGTTGCGGCCGACCTCAGTGTGGCTTTGTATGCTGCTTACTTTACTACAGTGGCATTACGGTACTTGACGTCGTACCAGGTGTAGTTCAACAACCGTTTTAGCAGCGGTACGCATGCAGGCGGTGCTTATTGTCCACTGCTATTATGTCCTTGAGATGGTGACTGATCTGACTGAGCTGGATTGATAGTTGAGCTGCGAAACTCCTGGCTGTCTCTTGTGATCTAGCTTTCGCTGTATGCCTTGGCACGCCTTTTTTACCAGACATATGCGTGTGCCACAAGGTAATGATCGGAGTCGATGTTGGGTCCTCGGATTGTGCGCACGTCTAGCACACTGACTGGATCAGCGCCGTCCGTCTATAACAATGTGGTAAATCCGCGATCGCGTCGATTGTTCTGAAGATAGCCAGGTAGCTTTATGGATGTCTCGATACTGGAATCTGGTGATATTTACTTCCATGTTCCGTGCCGCAGCGAAGTCGATCAGCCTCACACCGTTGTCGGTAATTTCGTGGTGAAGGCCAAATTTTCCGACGGTTGAGCCAAAGACATCTTGCTTGCCTACTCTGGCATTTAAGGGGGGGTAGGGTTTAGCGCTAAAAAAAAACACTTTCTTTTTGAATTTTTTACAGAAATATGGCTTATGATACTTTAATAAAATCAGTTGTATGTTATTGTACATCTTTTCAACAAGTTCTTAAAAAATATTAATAATAAAATATTGACAAATAAGCCCATGACAGAGTTTTTTTGGAGATATGTTTTTCGAGAGGTGCTCTGCGGTGCCAATCGGCATTCGTCGTAGAATCATCTGAAACTAAAAAAGTCGAATTTTTCAGTTAAAGTATGACGTAATGCTCCCCCCCACATTAATAAAAATTTTTTTTTTTTCATTTTTGTAGTTTTGGTGGCAAAAACACGTAAAACGAGCATTTTTGGCGAAAAATTTCGCCATATTTGTAAGTGAAAAACAACCTTAAAAAAAAAAAATAAAAAAAAAACAGTGTAGGGGGGAGGTATTTTTGATTTAGAAAACGTGTGCCAAATTTGAAAAGAATCGGTTGAATAGTTTCGGAGTTGTGATTGGCACCGACTTTTAAGAAGTCGTTTCGGGAAAAACGCGTTTGAAAAAATGACTCTGAGAAATTATCGATGCTCCGCATTCGAGGTAGAGTGCCTACAAAGGCTATAACTTTGAGAGTTCTGCTCCGATCCACTTAAAATTTTGACACAACATTCTTGAAATGATTTACTATAAGATGAGTGAAGAAAAAAAAATTCGATTTTGTGACCCTACCCCCCCCTTAAGTCACTAAGTACAATATTGATATCGTGCCGAGTTCACTGGTCATAAGCTTCTTCCAGACTTTCGTAGAAGCGTTCTTTGATCTCGTCATCCTTCTCGTTCGTCGGGGTGTGCACGCAAATTAGGCTCAGGCTGCGTAGTCTAACTTTTACCCGGAGTTTGGACGATAAGGTGGCTAAGCTCCGGTGTACCGCAAAGCCTATTCCGAATTCATGCTTCGTTTTATGGCAGCTGTGTTAATTGTCATAGAAAGGCTTTTCAGAGCATCCCTGCCCAGTCCATCGCATTTCCTGGAGTGCGACGCTGTCAGCCTTGTATTTGTTGAGGGCATCAACCAGCTGGATAGCGGCACCCGGTCTGTAGAGGGTTCTGACGTTCCAGGTGCATATTATCAAATCTTTGTTCTTATAGCGTAAGCCCGGGTCGTCATTTAAAGAGTGAGTTTTTATTCGGGGCTTCTTATTTGGATCTTTCATTGGAGTGATTCTTTTAATGGTGGGTCGCAAAACCCTTTAAGCTTGGAAGTTCACTGCACACATTTCACTATGGACAAATGTACGTAGCTTACCCAGGAGACGCCACGTGGAGGCAGTGTGTCAACTTGAAACAAGAAAGAGACAAAGATCGATTGTGACATTTGCCATGTTAAATGTGATCACGCACTTTGTTTTGTGCTTCTTAGACCCTCTAGCTGTATAGTTTATAAGTGTCAAATATATTTTAAATGATTGAGGTATGACGCCCCTTGCAAAAATTATTAATCTTCCGATAGAGTGATTAGTTTTGCGTCGCATTGTATTTAAATTTAACTAGCTGAAATATTAAGCCAATGTACAAAGTTTTGAACTTAAAACAGAAAATTTTCAGCGAGTGCCATGCATCTGTACAGCGAGTGCTTCTTGCTGTTGCAGTCAATGCGTAAATGCGAATATCTCACTTCTTTTATCTAATCTGTTTCAGATTCCTTTGGGATACTAAATATCTGTGACTTAAAAACAGGCAAAGATGGCATGGGCGAAAATTATAAGTAACTTCATACAGCATACGTATGTTGCAATAATTCAATAACTGAAGAAGCTTTGAGATGGTCTGAAAGGCTGAAAATCTTTATTGCCAACTCAGCTGGTTGATCTGAAATGAATAAAATGTTTAATGAATTAATGAATTGTTATGAATTTTATTAAATGATGAATCTCAATTTGGATTTAATTGATTTTTATTTAGTATATGTTTTAGAAAGCCTTTACTACTAAGAATAAAATGTACAAGAAAAAATTCCAAAATCATTGTGAATTTGTGAAATGCTGCGCAATAAAATAAATAACTTTCTATCAATTTTGTTGTTATACACTGATGTACGTTGGTGCCGAGATTTGGCAAAGAATTCTTGTGAATTTCAAAAGTAAATTTTATGAATACTTAGTATTTTGTATGCAGCTTTTCTTACAAGTTCTTTTGCTAAAAATTTGTATAACGAAAAGGAAAATTAAGCTGAGAAATTGTTGAATTTCTTTTCTTCCTTGCTTCTTTTATTAACTTATCTCCTTTTGTGCTTTCAACTTTCTATTTCATTTGTGCGCTAATATTTCCAAGATACAAAATTTCAATGATATTCCCAACGATTCTCATAATAATCAAAGTTTGAGCGAACGCTAAAAAGTATGCTACAAAACGCTTAGAACTAACAAAAGTTCTGAAGAGTGGGCAAGCAAGTCGCTTGAGGAGCGGTTAGAAGCAACAAAAAAAGGGGAGAATAAATATAATTTAATAAACTAAACAAAGAAACGAGTCGCTGACTGCGTGCCGAAATGATTGACTGCATAATGCACGCTTCAATCTCTTTGAATTGCCCAGCTGCATTGCCAAATGGGAAACTATGAGCAGAAATGAAGCTCGACAAAAAAGTTAACAAAAAAGTTTGGAAACTATGCTTCGTAAAAAATGTAGAATGAAAAGTCAAAAACTTCCATATTAATTCAGAACTCTTTCTGATGCTGCAAATTGCACTCAACAACAATGTTGCTTGGTCGCTGTGGATATTTATTAAATTTTTTCACTACTTAATTCTTCTGCCATCAATTCTTTTCTACTAAAGCGAATTTTTTTTTGTGTTGGAGGTTCGTTATAAACATATCTATGGATTTACGTATGCTTGTACGCCTTGAGCTAACAACAACTAAGTACTAATGAAATTTATGATGCGCATTTCGTATCTATGGCAAATGCTTTGTGAATTTAAATTTTAATTTTAATTTTTTCGCAAAAAACTTATGAATATCGACTTGTTAGTCCACGGCGCGTTTCAAATATGAATACAGTTTGAGTAAAAATGGTAATAATTTTAAATTGTAAATATATTTTTCGCATTTCGCTTTTCTACTGCATTCGCGGTAATTCGATAAGAAAGCGAAAAATATTTTTGTGGTTTTCATTATACAAATTTCGATTCCAAAGCTATGCCTCGATTTAATTGAACAGCCGCAGCAAAAGTCAATGGAATAATGGAAAAAGTACGCAAATTTCCAGCGCCACTTAAGAGATGAAAACATTCTCTAACTACTTAAAAGCTTAAGAACTAATTTCTTCCAAGGGCAAAACTGAAAAATTTTAAAAAATGAATATAAGAGTACATATTTTTGGGATTGCTGAGTCCAAATTCATTATCAGTTTGCCCTTGCGGGGTAAAATTGAAGGTCAAACAGAAAATATTCACCGAACAATTTTCAAAAAATCAATATAGAAGTATATGTTTTTGGGATTGCTGAGTCCAAATTCGTTATAAAGATTTGAAAAAATTGAAAGCCACGTTTTTGGGGTTGCTGATTCCGAATTCTTTATGAGTTTGTCCTTGCGGGATAAAATTGAAGGTCAAACTTAGAATATTCACCGGAAAACTTAAAATTAAAAAAAATTGAGTTTGCTGAATCAAAATTCATTGTCTGTTTGTCCCTGCGTGGTAATTTCTAGTCTATATCCGCTTGAATTTATTCCAAGGCAATAAGCAGCCTTAATATCGGGGAAAACTTTTCTGGATTAGTGTGAAATTCTTTCCAACCACAAAAGTCAGCCAAAAGTTCGGATATAATTCACATTTTCTTCGTTTCACATCTTTCAAAATTCGTGCGTTTGAGTATCTTACAAGACAACCCTTAATGTTCGCCTGCCAGACTCGCCTCTGAGAGGGTGAAAACATAGTCTGATTGTCTAAAAATTATGAAAGTTGTGCCCAGTGGTTTAAAAAAAGCACCAAAAATATAATTTTTAGCTCGCTTTCGAAGACTTGTTTAGAAGAGTCTCACCCTAATTCAGAAGTGTTTTCCTCGATGTCAAAGCTATAAATTACCTTGGACTAAAATGGATATAGAGCTAGGTTTGACTTCGCAGGCGCAAACGAGTAATGAAGTCTGTTTCGACACGTCCTACCGTTTTGATTGGGAAGTTATTTTTTAGTATTCAGAATATTTGATTTTCATGGTAAATTATTCATTATCACCAAAAAAGTAGCGCAAACTCCGTGACATATCTAAGCAAAATGAAATGCTGAAACGCCCGAACAACGTTACGAAGTAACTAAAACTGAACATTAAAAAGTGAAAAAGAAATTGCGGTTGAGAAAATATATCAAGAGCTTCTTCTACGTAAACGAAAATTTGATACACAGGCTTGAGAAATTTTTATATTAATTCCGTGGTAAGTTTCTTTGTGATTAGCTGCTACTACTGCCGTTAGCATCTATGAACCAGAGAACAGTGGTTTTGTTGTAGATTTTAGGCCTCCGCATCATTTCAAATGGTGTTTTTTGGGTGTTAATTTAAAAGTGTATTTATTTTTAACTCCTGCTTACAGTAATTAATTTTTCGATTTATTGTTAAAAAATAAAACAAGTTTTGGCCATGTAGGGTTCGTTCATTCGATCATGCACAAAATGGCCTTCCAACAAAAGATATTGCGCTGGCGACACGGTTTCCGGGACTCACAGGTGTTTGAAATCAAAAAGACCAAAAGGTTCTTGTTTAGTATGAATGTCGTTCTCGTGTGAACTACGATCTCTAAAAAAAAATTCAGAAAAGGGAGGACGTTCAAAGCTGTTTCACTTTTTTTTTTCGAAAAAAAATACTAAAAAATTTGTTTTCCAAAAGATCGTAGTTCACATGATAAGGACATTAATTCTAAGTCATTTAACGAAATCAATTCTAAGTTAACTAAATTTTATTTCATCCAAATCGGTTCAGTAGAACCTGATATATGGGTGCCCATTGCCCATGCGAATACCATTTTTTGAAGGGTGACAACTTTTTGAGCTACCTTTGTGTGGCTAAACATTTTTTTTATTTTTTAGCAATAGATCAAGAAGTAAAATACTCAGTACAAAAATAAAAAATCTTTGTTTATTTCTCTCTCAAACGCTTTTAAAGAAACACCCATATGGCAGCATTTCAAATGAGGCGCGGGCCTTCAGCAAATCAACAATAGCCAGACCAATCTGAGCTGTATTCTTCTTATAGCCTATGCTGCAATAAACTCAGCATATGAAGGAAAATAACTATTCGATCTAATATCTTTTCCCTTTTTGAGCTGTAAGTCCAAGTTTTGTGAAAAAAAATTCTACCAAGATAAGATGAATTTTCCTATCGTTGATTCTGTTAACAAGCGAAATTACCGTGCTTGGGACTAGAAAATCTCACGCGTAGCCATAGAGAAGCAATTTGAACTTTGAACAATACAACAAAGCTATCAGCTTACAAGTTGTCAAGAAACGTTCTTTCGCGCATAATACTAATCGTGTCATCAAATATTTTGCTGGTGCCACTTAACATCCAGCGATCCTAAATTTGACAACATTCAAACCTTTTTCTGTGTGGCATCATTAAAAAAATTATTTTTTGCCAAAAAACAGAAAATTTTGTCTGCTCTTAATACAGACTTCCTCGCAATATTCTTTAGTTAATGCCCGAAACTCTGGTTTGGCCTCGTGAGATGGTGAATTGAAGAGTCTGTTTGATGTCGGCTGTAATTTGATTGCGCTGAGACTTCGCAATCAATTGGAATGGGCTTACTCTTCTCATTTTGAGTAAAGATTATTCAAAACGTTTTCATTTATTTATTTATAGATATATAGTGTATGAACAACAGCTACTTATAGATTATTAACACAAATTAAATAAGATTATATACAATACTTTTGAAGGTTTATTAACCTGTCATTAGACAAAGAGGGATCAAAGTCGATATGTGTTGAGATATAGTTGAGCGAGAGCAATTGGCGCGTTTCGGGCGTAATTTACTTTGTTGTAAATTCCATAAAAAGGGTAGAAATTTCATAGTCCTCTTCTTGGCACATTACAACTTATTTATTCCGAAAAGGTAGCTCAGTCAAAATCTCCCTTTATAATGCCATATACAAAAGTTTAGGGGAGAACAGATTTTCTACTTTCTAGAGGTTTGAGCTTTAAAATAAATAAATGAGATGATGGAAGAAGTTCACTAAATCGTAAGACGCAAAGCTTAAGATAGCCAGCCTTAATAAAGGGTGGTTAAATTTCAAGGGCCGATGTTGAATGTGAACCACACGTAAACATCAATTTTTTTTTTGCATTTTAGTTAACATTTTTCAGGTCTAGATTAATTCAATTTGAATCATGGAAAGATACACAATCAAGCAATGCGTTAAAGCTATTTAGGCTTATTATAAAAACGGGCGTTGAAATCGAAATGCATATCGCGCACTTCATCTTCAGTGATGCGACAAATTTTCACCTCAGTGGATTCGTCAATAAGCAGAATTGCCGCATTTGGGCGAATGATAATCCAAGAGTGATTGCTGAAAAACGAATGCACGCTCAAAGAGTGACTGTTTGGTGCGGTTTATGGGCCGTATTTTTTCCAAAATGAGGCCGGTCAGGCAGTTACTGTGAGTAGTGTTCGCTATCGTGAGATGATATCGAACTTTTTATGGCCCGAATTGGAAGATTGGGATGTGGACGATATGTGGTTTCAACAGGACGGTGCCACTTGTCACACAGCTAACAAAACAATGGTTCTTTTGCGTGAAAAATTTGATGGCAATAATCTCACGTCGCGGCGATGTCAATTGGCCGCCAAGATCATGTGATTTGACACCGTTGGACTTCTTTCTTTGGGGTTATTTGAAAGGAAAGGTGTACGTCGATAAGCCAGCAACAATTCAAGAGCTAAAGGATGAGATAATTCGGCACATTAACGGCATAGAACCTCAATTATGCCTCAGCGTCATCGAAAATTTAGACCATCTGATGGAGGTGTGCCGCCGAGGCCATACGTAATTGACCCATACCAATATTATAATAATAAAGAGAAATGACAATAATTTCGTAAAAAATTCTATTTTATTCAAAATCAACACCGGACCTTGAAACTTAACCAATCTTTATAAGTACTCCTGGTGTACTCAAGGTGAGAACGTGCAAAATAGATGTGAAGCAATTTTATTGTTTATGGATCCGACTGCTCCGAGCTGTTCTGACCAAAGAAACCAAGAATTGCATAAAAGCTAGAACTAATAAAGTTAAAGCGATTACTGGGTGTAAATCTCGTATCCAAAATTATTGAAATTTTTACTAAATACTGTATCTACTGAAGCATAAAAAAATAAAAAAACAAGCAACGGCGTATATTTTCAACATACAGTAGATTCTGTTTTTATGCGGTATATATTGTACGTTCCGCAAGAAACAGTATAAAAAAAAAACAGCATAAAAAAGCTACCGTTCTATAGTAAAACTATAGATACGTTTCAAAAGTGCTAGGAACCGCATAAATCTGAAATAATGTAATAAAATCGCATAAAAAAGGGCACTAGTCCCATATTATAACTATAGATACGTTCCATAGACCGCATGAATCTGAAATAATTAAATAAAATCGCGTAAACAAAATATTGTATTTTTGAAAATTATATCTTTATTTAAGAAACGCCAGAATCGAAAAATAAATTTACATCGTCAGAAATAGAATCAGACAATACCCGCATGTTGCGCATTCGTTTAGGATTTGGCGTAAAATCACTTCCGTCACTTGGGGAAATGTACACGTCTGATCTGGATGGTGATGCAGGCGGTTCCATACTTAAAATGCTAATTTTATGTAATCTGTGATGAGTTTTTGCTTAGCTGGTTTAGAATCTTGTTTACATGTACAATTCCCGATAGGGCGACATGCATTTTTTTATTTTTTTTATTGTAAAAACGGCACTATTTCAGAACCGCATAAAAAAACCGCATAAAAACAGAATTTACTGTATTTTATAGCCGCCCCAACTAGTCAGCCGCAGATAGGAGTGAAAGAATTCCAATACGAATTTCAAATTTTGTATTATTTTTTATTATTATTTCACCACTTTAATCTCAGTTAACCTGTTTTTGAAAATAACTAAAACAAAAAAAACAATTTTGGCATTGAATTTTAATACAATTAAAATTTAATTCCGCTGTGTTGAACTGCGAAGCGTTTTCGAGTGCGTTTGTTTATGAGTGGAAAACTTACACAACTTCAACAAAAGAAAAGTGATAAAAATAAATAAATAGAATAATTCCAATGCATGGTTTTAACACATTTTTTCGAATTTTCGTTGCATAAAATATATTTCATGTGAAATTCTATTTTTGCTTCACACGTTTTAATAATATTTCCATTTTTTGTTAACTAACATCTGCACTGTGTATGTTTTTATTGAATATTTTTGCACACGTTTTATTTATTTTTTTTTGCTTTCAGGTGTTATTACTTTATTGTTCTTTGATCTGCCTCGTTGTGCACATAAAATTTGATTTGATTATCTCTCGTTTTTGTTTAATTTTTAAAACGCTTCCATAACAATTTGTTGCCTTCCTTGTGTTTTGTTCGTATTGCATTTTATGGCAGTGAAATATGGATTATTTATTTGTAGTTCAGTGCCAACTGCATAAATTCTATTAAAAGAAAAAGTAGCTGAATATTTTTTGTTAATTCATATTTGCCAGCTGTCATTGGTTACTTGGTTGGCTGAGTTGCCTGATGGTGTATGAAATTATTTGCTTGTTAATATAATATATTTTTAAGCCGCTTTCAAAAAAATTCCAATTCGAATATTGCCTCACCTTTAATTAGAATTTTTTTTATGTTCAGAAATTTTTTTGTAAAAATATTTATGCTTCTTCTGCCCATGAAACTCTACAGTAATTCGTTTGTTTTCGCTGAGACAAAAAAAGTGCAGTAATTATGAAAGTTACGCCAATCATTCGTAACCAGTTGTTGTTTTTGTAGCAGCACAAATATACCCCAAAAAGCTGCTGGAGTGACAGTGGTTGGCCGGTTCGAGCCGTTCCTGTAACGTACAGTACCTGGCCATTGAATTATGGCCGATGATAAAAATTACATATTTATGGCTTTGAGAGCGAGTAAAGAACAAACAGTTTTAAAGCATTTAAAAAAGTTTAGATATTTGTTTTTATTAAAAGCTTCTTGACATTTTTGCATTAAAAATAAACATTTTAAACTAATATATCGCGACTCCTCCGCTTGCTGTTAAGACGGCCGCATTTCGTTGAGGCACACTGGCTACGCATTGTGTTATCTTCATCTTGAGATCTTCGATGTTTTTCTTAAGCTGTTGTATAGTGCTTTTATTTCGCTGGCATACTGCCGATTTGAGGTATGCCCAAACATTTTTGATGGGGTTTAAGGTCCGGTGAATTGCCAGGCCATGGCAAACCATTATTTCCATTGAATTCAGAAAATTCATGCTCATCCTGGATGTGTGACATGCAGCTCCATCTTGCATAAAGGTGTATTCGGCTCTCGGACATTTCAGGGTTTCTAAGGATGGCATGAAAACGTTTTTCAGCACCTCCACGTACTGGACAGAGCGCATTGCTCCCTCAACAAAATGTGACCCCTCTGAGGTTATATAGCCCCAAACCATAACACTGGGGTGGTGTTTAACCCTTGGAAGCACACAATCTTCAGAATATCGTTTTACGGCTCTTCTGCGAACAAAATTTGCTGTTTTTGTGACCGCTTCCAATCGGCACTCATCGCTGAAGATGATCTGTAAGAAGAAAAGTGTGAATATTCACATCTTCTTACTACTGCTATTTGACAAAGGAAAAATATGTTTTTTTTAAACTTACTTTTTTCCAATATTCCGCGTCGAAGTCTCTGTGAAGTTGCGCCCAAAGTTTCCGCCGATTTCGTATACAGGGTGTCATCAGTTTTGGCTTTTTTGCTGGAGGTATGCAAAAAAGTCCATTTTCGTATAAGCGTCGTCGAAACGTTCTTTCCGAAATATTTACTCCAGATTTCTGAACCTCTCTTAAAACCATCCGACTTGAACCATTTCTGTTCCAGAGAACTGTTTGGCTGATTTTGCGATCCGGCCTGGTTGAGGTGATGCGTTCTCGGCGACAATTTTGACGATTGTTTGAAGTTACCGCTAAAACATTGTTGGTATTTTTCCACTTTATGGCAACATTTACCACAGACGCCTTGGATATTCCACCGGTTGTTGCTATGTCTGCATAGCTCAGGTTCTTGGCTTTCAAAAGAACTGCAATTTGTTGCTTTTGCCCCGATGTCATATCCGACTTTCGGCCCATTTTCTAAAAAAACTGGTTAAATTGAAAAAAAGGAAAATCTACGTGACAAATTCAAAAGATAGGTATATTTTGAACTAACTGTTGTTATACTTTAGATATATGAATTTTCACTATTCAACTCTTTTACTTTTCAGACGATCTCAATTAGTTTTTTATGCTCCTCACACAAGATCGAATTAATTCCCACTGGCACTTGCACACTTAACTTTTCACTTATAAGCAAAAAAAACTGATCCTTTTCTAATCGTCATCTAAGAACAGGTTAAAACCCCTTAATACCCTTTTTAACACACTTTTATTAGGTCGGGTTGTATGTATGTATGTAACGGAATCTTTGAGCTTCATTTTCACTGGCTTCTAAAAATCTGATCGACTTGAAATTTTGCACACCTATCAAGGACCGATGACAATGCAATAATTTGATAAAAGTTTTCCATTATCCTTATTAGGATTGCCAGGATTAATATTTTCTTTTTTTACCTGTGGGCAGAAAGTAAGGTGAATTTGGTTGTAAAATGAAAAATCTTTATTTATTCTTGTAAATCCATTTCATCCCCTTCAAAATAATCCCCTCTCGATGAAATACACTTATACACTTATACACCGAAACATGCCAAATAGTCCATTTCCGGTATAGCCATCAGCACTTTCTTCGATTCAGCTTTTATCTCCTCAATCGACTCGAAACGCGTTCCCCGGAGTGGTCTCTTGAGTTTTGGGAATAGCCAGAAGTCACACGGAGCCAAATCAGGCAAATACGGTGGTTGCGGAACGATATGCGTGGAATTTTTGGCGAAATGGTCACGAAGAACGAGTGCAGTGTGAGACGGTGCATTATCGTGATGCAAGAACCAAGAATTGTTGGCCCATAATTCTGGTCTTTTTAGACGAATTGCTTCACGTAAACGACGCATAACGCTCAAATAATATTCCTTATTAACAGTTTGGCCAGGTGGAAGGAATTCATAGTGCACCACACCACGAAAATCGAAAAAAACTGGCCAATGGAGTGGGGTAGCCGTTTCTCAGGCTCCCTCCACGAAATAAGCTCTTCATCCCGATTACTTCTTTATCACGGCCGATAACTGCATAGCTTTAGACTCACAGTCGTTAAGAAAGGTATTAAATATAACACGAATATATCGAATCATTAATTCACTGACTGCAATGATAACAATAATTTTCATTCATAATAAAAAATAGTTAAAAAAAAAACTATAAAACACGCTTTTTTGCTAATTGAACTTAAAAGTAGAAAATAAAAAATAGTTTAAAAACCTAAAAAACAAGCTTTTATTGCCAATCGAACTAAAAAGTATAAAATAAATTTTAATGACAAAGAGACCTATAATGAAGTAATATCAAATCGAACGATCAGTCATAGTCA
Organism: Anastrepha ludens; assembly: GCF_028408465.1. Taxonomy (NCBI): domain Eukaryota; kingdom Metazoa; phylum Arthropoda; class Insecta; order Diptera; family Tephritidae; genus Anastrepha; species Anastrepha ludens. The sequence continues at coordinate 95,622,824 of NC_071500.1, forward strand.
ACTACCTCAGAACAGAATTGTAACAAAAATTAAGATACAAATAGAATAATTCAAATTAGAGTTAAAAGCGTGGGATGCATTTTGCTTCACTTTCATAACCCTCTGTACATAGGTAGTTGCCAATAGAATGAATGTAATATTTACTTTATCAAGCATCACACGCTTTTTGTTAGCATTGCTAACCATATCAAATGCCACTTCTTCAACTGTCCTATTCGTAACCGTAGTCTCAACAAAAGGTTCCATTCACCTTATCACAATACCAATTTTAGTTGTAATGAACCACTTCAATCAATTTTCTAAAAATTTAGCCACATTTCTAACACTCCAGCCACTTTTAAGTCAAAACTTAATCAGGAGATGCACTTTTTGAGTTGTGACTAGTGTATCTTTACCGTACTGTTTATCATATATTTATTATATTAAAGCCTTAGTATTACAAATCGTGAGTAAATATAGTTCAGAATAGACATAGTTTAACTTAATCCAACCGAAGGGAAGCCCAAATTTGATTAGTTATTAACTAAGATCGAGTGCGATACTATGTCAAAGGAATTTTAACAAAATTAATAATTAAGAGACTAAAATAACAAATATTTACCAGATATTATTTTGATTTCTTACATAGAAAGTAATTTTGTACTTGCGTTTGAAATACTTGTTTGACCCTAGAAAGGTCGAAATCGAAAAGGGTTGAGAGATAATTAAAGTCAGACAACGTTCTAATGAGTGGTGCATTGGCACTATATAATGTCCTACTAAACAAACGCGAAAAATCTTACAACGGCGAAAGTTTCTGCGAGGAACATTAAACTGTATTCTTTCTAAAAAGACCGGGTAGTCAATTTTGCCATTAATGAGGTCAAAGATAAATGATACTGCCTGAAAAGTACCTCTGTCACTTAAGGGGGGAAACCGGTTTAGGAGGCCAACATTTTGGTGTTTTTCGAGAATTTTTTGAACAAAGAAGGAATAATCAGAAATTGTTTATGCTTAGAGGATATTTTATTTATATTTTTAGGTACACTTTTAATTTTTTTGAAGCTATAGTGACGTTAGAGCGTGCTGTCAATGGACGATCGCCATCCGAGTGTCCTGCTGGTGGAATTCCTGAAGTTGCAATTTTTCTCTGAAATCAACAGCATTTTTTTTATTAACAACATATTTCCTAAGAATATAAACCTAATTATGTTAAAAAGGTATTGAAAATTGCATGCTTTTGAGGCGCTTGAACACAAAGTAGTTTTTTCATACCATATTTTTTCATCTATTTTGCTTAAAAAACCATATTTTAAATAATAATATAATATATTATAATCCCAGAATTAGGTTCATATGGATTAGAATTGAATAGAGAAAAAATCCCGAAAAACTTTAGAACGATTGGTCTTTAACTTTTTAAGTTAGAATGCCCACCAGTTGAAAAAAGTAGTTTCGAGAAAAACGTCGTTCTAACTAACGCGCACTACGGTGCGGAACCGACGGGCAGTCACTTAAGTGCTCATATAATCGGGAATAACACGAATTTCGCCTCATAATTTTTACCACATATTCTTGAGTAGTCATACTAACGATTTACGTAATAAAAAAATAAATTTTTTGATCGATCTAAACGGTTTCCCCCCTTAATGAAAAGAGAATAATCAAACGACAGCAAGATTTGAATGATGGTTTCGCGTCTGAGTAATTGAGTAAATGTAGTGCGAACCGCACAAAAATTTTTAATATTTTAAAAGTATATGGGTCAGTGAAGTGCGCTAAGTGACGTCTAACAAAAGCGAACATAGCAAGTGAATTGGAAACGGCATAATTGAGGTGCGTGATAAAATTAAGCTTTGAATAAAAAAAAAAACCCTAAATATTTTATTACATTGGAGGAAGCAAGATATGTATATTGATATGATAAGAGGTATTAAGGGGGTTTTGAAGCTTAGAAAATGTGATTTTATGACATTTTTCAATATTAAGAAATAGACGATTCATAAGGCACCAGGAAAATAAATTATTCAACTCCGACTGTAGAACGGCTGAATCACTAAAATTTCTTATTTTAGCATACATTTTTAGATCATCAGCATAGAGCAGAAAATTAGCAAAGGAAAAACACGAAGAAATATCATTAATAATCGAAACAAATAACAAAGGTCCTAAAATACTACCCTGAGGTACACCACAGG